>NC_133324.1:813382087-814088754 GCF_042186555.1 Aquarana catesbeiana
TTAAATAAAGGAATTGTCAAAAACTGTCTCTTGTCATTTTTAACATTTTTGACACTATTTTTTGTAAAAATGGTAGGGGTACTTTTGTACCCCCTTACCATTTCACACAGGGGGGAGGGCCAGGATCTGGGGGTCCCCTTGTTAAAGGGGGCTTCCAGATTCCGATAAGCCCCCTGCCCGCAGACCCCCACAACCACCGGGCAAGGGTTGTGGGGATGAGGCCCTTGTCCTCATCAACATGGGGACAAGGTGTTTTGGGGGGCTACCCCAAAGCACCCTCCCAATGTTGAGGGCATGTGGCCTGGTACAGTTCAGGAGGGGGGGCGCTCTCTCGTCCCCCTCTTTTCCTGTGGCCTGCCAGGTTGCGTGCTCGGATAAGGGTCTGGTATGGATTTTTGGGGGGCCCCACACCATTTTTTAAAAAAATTTTGGCACAGGGTTCCCCTTAAAATCCATACCAGACCTGCAGGGTCTGGTATAGGTTTTGAGGGGGACCCCACGCCATTTTTTTTTTAATTTTGACCTGAAGGGCCTGGTATGGAATTTAGGGGGACCCCCATGTCATTTTTAAAAAAAAAATTGGTTCGGGGCTCCCCTGTGGGGAATTCCCATGCCGTTTTTATCAATGAACTTTTTTGTGTATTGTCAGACTGGCAATTCATTATTAGCCGCGAGTAGTTTTAAATGACTTTTTTTTCCTTTGAAATGTTATTTTGCTGTCAGACTGTTCAGACTGTTCGGGAAACATGCGCCCCTTTACAGGCATACTATAGACACCCCCCAGGTACGAAATTTAAAGGAATATTACACTTTTATTGTTTCACTTTAAGCATTATTAAAATCACTGCTCCTGAAAAAACATCCGTTTTTAAAACTTTTTTTTGAATTGATCCATGTCCCCTGGGTCAGGACCCAGGTCCACAAACACTTTTTATGACAATACCATGCATATAAGCCTTTAAAATTAGCATTTTTGATTTCTCCCATAGACTTTTAAAGGGTGTTCCGAGGCTTTCGAATTTGCCGCGAACACCCCAAATTGTTCGCTGTTCGGAGAACTGGCGAACAGCCGATGTTCGAGTCAAACTTGAGTTCGACTCGAACTCGAAGCTCATCCCTACTAGAGAGGACTGTTATGCGTCCATGCACTGTAAACAGCACTGTAGATTACTGTATAGCATTATATGTGGTACTGTATAGCACACTTATCTCTCTCCAGTCACACTGTTAGCTCTCCCTATCGTCTCCAACACACCCTGACAAATGACTGCTGGGAACACTGCCTTTTATAATTATGGGGGTAGTTCATAACAAAGCCCCCATTGTTGGCCATTCTAATCCATCTGACCTAAGTTAAAAGGTCAGGAAGTGCATTATTATTGGTTAATTTCCATGGCAGTGAATGGCCACATTAGTTTGCAGTGTCTGTGAACTGTTAATGGATTGGGTTTGTCATTAACCTATGCTCATCCTAAATCCAAAGCTCATCTCTAGTTGGGTATCACAAAATATAATAACTGAAGCAGTTCCATATCATTTTTAAATTTCAAACTTATTAATGGGTCTGTTATGAAGTACTATATAAGTGAGTCTGCTTTTTGTCTGAACAGTAAAAACAGTCTAGATTATGGAGGAAACACAGGTATGTATATTTTAAACTTAGTTATAGTTTTCCAGCTTGGACCAATGTAACTATGTATATACCATGTTTGGCTAGAGCCCCTGAAAGCTGGAAATCACTGAAGTAAACACTGCTACTCAAGTGGTTTCCACTTGTTTCTGGGTCCTGAGCTAAGCGTCTGGCCTGTTGCATAAGGTCAGCCATTCAGCTAAGGAGCCATTCAGAGAATGCTTTACATTTACTGAATGAATGCAATGCATTCTCTGATTAGAAAAGGCGGAGAGTGTAATGATACTACCCTGCCTCTCCACCTCTTCCAATCAGAGAACACTTTTCACTAGAGACACTGGAGAGTCTACTTTGGTGTTTTCCAGCTTCCAGGGGCATCAGGCAGCCAGGTATGGTATGTGCATAGTTACATTGGGTCAAGCTATACCAATGAAACTATGTATAAAATATCCATGCCTGGAATTCCTTCTTTAATGTTTAGTTAATATCAAAAAGAAAAATTGGGACTTTGAATGAATCACAGCTAAGACCGTATAAAAAGATAAAAATCACATGATCATGGTTCCAAAAGCATATACATTGAATCACAAGAATAACATGATGAAATTTAGTAAAGTCTTAACAATTTATTATGCAGGATAATGACATAAATCATAACCAAACTATGGATAATAGATATATTGGTACATGTTAATGCGATTATGTTGATTCATAAGTAACATGATTGTGTTGATAATGACATAATTCATAACCAGTCTATGGGTAAAAGAAACATTGGTACACGATAGTGTGATTATGCTGATTCATGAACAACAACAATCATGTTAATAATGACAATAAAATTGTAAACATTAATGATGAAATTAATATCACTTGTTGTGGAGTCTCGAGATCACGTGATTATGAGGTGTAGCATAAGGCTAGGGCTCTACGCGTTGTTCCCACTCATCAGGAGCATTTGCATGTACAACGGTCTATAATAGAAGAGTAAAGGATTACAAAGTAAACAATTGCTGGACACAGAGGAATTAAGAGCGAAAATGCAAGGATATTGCTAAGCGCTCTTACCTACAGGTAAAAGTAAGTATTTGGGTATTATTATTGAAGGTTGAAGACACCATAGGGATTTCAAACCTCCCACGGGAGCTGAAGCCGCATAGACATGGCCACACCGAGGTCCAAGGCCACAGCATAAGGAACACCAGTGGTAATGTGGTTCCCTGTTGGTGATTGATTGATGGTGAAGTGTAAATGCCAATTCCAGTGAATGTGCTGTAAAATAAAAAACGGTGATTGGGTTAGTGTATGAAAACTGTCCTTGGGCAGCATCTGCCCAAGCTAGGTGAGGGACTGTGCTAAGTAATGTATCACATCAACCCGGCCCGGGTTGGTGGAAGGGTGAAAAACACAAAACTTGGTGAAAAAACCTTACTACCAAAAAAGTTTAAAAAAGTGTTTACCTTGCATCTCAAAAGGAGATCATGGAAACCAGTATGTGAAGAACTGAAAAATGAAGTGAGATGTGTGCTCCAGCAGAATGCAGCCCTGGAGGCCAAGGATAGCCAAGGTATGCCACCAATGCCACGCTGCATTATGGAGTGAAGGGAGGAGGGGTGGCGCCCCCACCCGGACACCTGGCGTCACTTAGCAGTTGGCGCTCAGAATCCTCCCTCATGTCAAACGTCGTTGGGAAACAGAGGCACAACGGCGTGCAGTGCCTGGCGACGCTGCACAACAGCACGCAACGTGATGTGGCGCCCCATGCTGGGTGCATGGAACGTGGCATCGATGTGTGGGTGGCACTGACCACTGCCTCAGGATCGTAGGAGGGAGGCGGAGGGAGGGCCTAAGTTAAAAGGTCAAGAAGTGCATTATTATTGATTAATTTCCATGGCAGTGATTGGCCACATTAGTTTGCAGTGTCTGTGAACAGTTAATGGGTTGAGTTTGTCATAAACCTATGCTCATCCCAAATCCAAAGCTCATCTCTAGTTGGATATCACAAAATATAATAACTGAAGCAGTTCCATATCATTTTTAAATTTCAAACTAGAGGGAAATGGGTCTGTTATGAAGTACTATATAAGTGAGTCTGCTTTTTGTTTGAACAGTAAAAGCAGACTAGATTATGGAGGAAATACAGGTATGAATATTTTAAACGTAGTTATAGTGGTCCAGCTTGGGCCAATGTAAACTATGTATATACCATGCCTGGCCAGAGCCCCTGAAAACTGGGAATCACTGAAGTAAACACTGCTACTCATGTGGTTTCCACTTGCTTTTGGGTCCTGAGCTAAGCGGCTGGCCTGTTGCATGAGCTAAGGAGCCATTCAGAGAATGCTTTGCATTTTCTGAATGAATGCAATGCATTCTCTGATTAGACAAGGCCGAGAGCATGAGGATACCACCCTGCGTGATGATACCACCCTGCCACCTCTTCCAATCAGAGAACACTTTTCACTAGAGACACTGGAGAGTCTACTTTCATGTTTTCCAGCTTCCAGGGGCATCAGGCAGCAGGTATGGTATATGCATAGTTACATTGGGTCAAGCTATACCAATGAAACTATGTATAAAATATCCATGCCTGGAATTCCTTCTTTAATGCTTAGTTAACATGTATGAAAAATCAAAACATTATTTCTAGGTTTGAATTTAGTATGGACAGTTTAGATCCTGTGTTATATTTTCATTGCTGTCTGTGTTCCTGCTGGGGATTTCATCTCGCTTGCTTATACTCTCTTTCTATTGTATTTCTTGGACAGGAAGTGAAGGAAACTCTCTAATGCCCCGTACACACGGTCGGACATTGATCGGACATTCTGACAACAAAATCCTAGGATTTTTTCTGACGGATGTTGGCTCAAACTTGTTTTGCGTACACACGGTCGCACAAAGTTGTCGGAATTTCCGATCGCCAACAATGCGGTGACGTCAACCACGTACGACGAGACTAGAAAAGGCCAGTTCAGAACCAAGCGCGGCACCCTTTGGGCTCCTTTTGCTAATCTCGTGTTAGTAAAAGTTTGGTGAGAGACGATTCGCGCTTTTTCAGACTCGTGGCTTTCAGATCGTTTTCTGCGGTTCAGTTTGTGCTTGTGGGTTTGTATCTGCTCTTCAGTGCATGCAAGCAAGTTCCGCGTGACTTAGTCATTGTGTTCTTGTTCATTCATTACTGTTTTTCAGGTCACTCTTCACAGGCCTTGCTGTTCTTCAGTGCGTTCTGTTACTTCGTTCTGAGCAGCCGACCGTTTTCTAGCCATGTTGCGTATACGTACTCCTCGTAGAGTTTGTGCTGTGCGGGGGCTTGGTGTTGGGGTCCTGACCTTGACACAAGTCCAGTCCATGAACAGGGTGGGGAGGAGTTCATGGACCAAGAATTGGTTGCTTCAGCGTGACCAGTTCTCTCATATGCCTTTGCTCCGTGAGATCCGTGATAATAATACTGATGATTTCAGGAACTTTCTCAGGATGACGGACCCCGTATTTCACTGTCTGCTGGCTTTGCTGACCCCCTATATCAGCAGGCATGATACCTGCATGAGGCAAGCCATCACTGCGGAGCAAAGGCTCGTCGCTACCCTGCGGTACTTGGAGACAGGGAGAAGCCTGCAGGACCTCAAGTTCTCGACAGGCATCTCCCCCCAGGCTCTGGGTATCATTATCCCGGAGACCTGTTCTGCCATCATCCAGGTCCTGCAGAAGGAGTATATGAAAGTAAGATTTTTATCCTTTAATATCACATTTTATTGTATATAATGTTTGCTAATATATTGTATTTCTCTCCTCATTCCCTAATTACCATGATTGTAATATGCTGTGAATGTCCCCTTTGTTCTCATGCATGCTGGATTTTTATGTAATTATTTTTTTTCTCCTTCATACATATTTGCCTTCACTAACCTCCCCAGCATGCTCTCCTGCCCTATATTCACCTCATGTAGTCACTTAACAATGTATTTTATCAGCTCCATAGTAGTGCTTTACCCCAAACACCCCCTAAAATGTTTTGAAATGTGATTTGTGCTTTAAATTCAGGCAGAGTGCCAGAGGCTTTTTTTTTGTGGTGTCCCCAAATCATTTTTATTAACCCTCCCTCCCCCCAACTGCTAAGTCAGCTGATCCCAATTCTCTATCTATCCTCAATCATCTATCTGCTGACTTTGCCAAACCCATACACACTATACCCATCTCTTTTGTGGTCAGATGTATGGATGAATTACCCAAAGCATGTAGTGCAAGGGCCTGCCTGTATACTTTCAAATGGTACTGTTGAAAGTTTTTGTATTCTATTATTATCTTGATAGGTAATAGCAGAATGTCCAAATGTGCTCAAATGTGTACAGTGTGTATTTATATCTTTGTATTATGACACTTCTTACCTGTCCAGTGGGCTGCCAATAGTGTAACTAAGGAGGGGCTGTTCCAAGTAATACCCTGTATTTAGGCATTCATCTCTCAATGAAGTGGAGAGGGTTACCTGTCCAAGATTCCCCCCCTATAATGTTAGAAATGGCCCATGAGAGGGGGGGAGGTGGAATATGATAGGTGTACCTTATACTTTGGTGTTGTAAAATTCCCCTTAATAAATGTTATCTGGAGGTTGGCCAAGAATGTTTGTGTCTAATCTGCTTGCCATGTTTATGTGCAAAAATACTAATTTTTTGTTTTGTTTTCCTCAACAGTTTCCTTCCACGCCACAGGAATGGCAGACTGTGGCCTCCCACTTTGCCCAGCGGTGGGACTTTCCTAACTGCGGAGGTGCAATTGATGGGAAACACGTCCACATCGTCTCACCACCCAACTCGGGGTCATACTATTATAATTACAAGGGGTTCAATAGTATTGTGATGTTGGCGGTGGTGTCGGCTAATTACGACTTCTTGTATGTGGACGTGGGGAAGAATGGCCGGATGTCCGATGGTGGAGTCATCGCCCAGACGGAGTTTTACAGGTGTCTCCAGAATGGCAGCTTGGACTTGCCACCTCCAGAAGGCAATGTGGAAGGACTCCCATCCGTCTTCGTTGCAGATGAAGCATTTGCACTGGGGGACCATCTTATGCAGCCATTCCCCACGAGGACCCTCACCCCAGAACAGAGGGTTTTTAATTACCGGCTGGCCAGAGCCAGAAGAGTGGTGGAGAATACATTTGGAATCATGGCCAGCCGGTCTCGCCTATTTCTGACACCCATCCATATGGCGGAGTATAAACTTAATCATATAATCCTGGCGTGATGCGTTCCTCATAATTTTTTACGCCAACATTCTGCCAACTATGCTGGCTCAGTTGGGCCTGAGGCCAGAATTCTACATGAAACAATCCTGACGGCGCTTGAAAGTGGCCGTCCTGGCTTGCCCTCCCTGAGTGCCCGTGATGTCCGGTTAAGATACCTTGAGTTCTTTGCGGGTAGGGGGGCCATCAATATGCCAGACAATTTGTGAAGCCTTTATCAAATAAAAAAAAAAAAAGCTAATCTTTGGTGACATTTACTGCTTGTGTTTGTTTTAGCTGACCCTGACAGCAATGTGGGGAGTCCTGAAAATGGCGTGATTGTGTAACCTTATACAAAGCACTGTTGGGTGTTATTTACTAAAGGTGTAGACACTTTGCACTACAAGTGCACTTGAAACTGCACTGAAACTGCACTTGTAGTGCAAAGAGGATTTGCCCTTAGGAAATAACCCCCATTTTCACAGAAAACAGCAATTGCATCACCACAAAAGTGTTGTAGCGTTGAGACAATAATCCACACATTCTTGATTAACAATCTTTTTAATACCTGCACAATCACATGTGCATTTAGAAAAGGTTTTTAAAACAAACCAACATGTTTGTTGTATAACAATTTTTGGGGTGGCATTATCAAAAATAGAAATGTCCATTTAAGATAAAACAGGCCTGTGTAAAACCAACAAGAAAGACAAAAATCTTGAACTTACAAAGTTCACATATGGTAACACTTGAAGGCAATATCAGACATGAGTATTTAGGAACTGTGTTTGATATTGCGTTCAGATGGGGTGAAGTCACCCCTTGAAAAGCCAAATTTGGAAGATGCACACCAATTTACGAATGTCAACATGTGCTATCTGCCATCACGGGGGATCAAGGGACGTGTTTTGGGGGAGCAACCCCTTCCTCTCAGCTACTTTATTATTGAGGAAGGGGTTGCACCCCCAAAACGCGTCCATTAATCTCCCGTGATGGCAGATAGCACATGTTGGCACACTGTGTGCATCCTCCAAATTTGGCTTTTCTAAACATCGCTAAAACATTTTTAACATTGTAGCACACAAAAAAACAAAGGGATTTGGAGGGGTTTTAAATTCACCCCAAAACATCAATGATGTTATTATTTTTTTGAATAACATCATTGATTTTTTTCTTGAGGTTTTCCAATTCTAAATTACACCCCATGATCTCCCCGATCAGGATCTGGGCACTTTCTGATGTGAAAGGATCTCGATCCACAACATCACGATCACCTAAAAAGAGAGAAACCAAACAAAAACAGGTATCAAAAATCTGCCAGCATCCATCTCTTACCTGAGTCTGTGGTCGCAGACACTCATCTGTTGTGGTGTCAATTTCCACCATGTCTTCTTCCTCCTCCTGCTCAGCTTCGGTTGGGGGTATTTCCCCTTCTTCCAGAGGTGGGGGGTCTGTGGTCTCCTCGGATGAGGGGTGTCCTCCGAGTCTTTTCTCCCCTATGTAAAACAAAAATGGTATAATTAGCACACAGATATTTGATGGCCGAAATCTAAAGATGAAACATTGCTTGGAAGTGGGGTACAATTGTCTATTTGGGCAGAGATCCAAGATGTAGCCTTTTTATTGTCCTTTGTCAAGCTTCAATACTTTACCTGTCTTGTACAAGCTTCACAGATGGAGACACCCCTATATTATACACTGGAGTACCTGTGTGGGCCCCCTAATAAAAAGGGTGTTCTGGTGTCCCACACTAGTGCTCCAGCGTCCAGATGTCTAAACAGCTGCTGGGTGTCCTCTCCTTACACAGAATCTAGTTTGCATTTCATTCTAGTAACAAACCCATCTACACAACCAAATATTTTTCATACAAGTAGGCCCTAAAAAATGTTGGCAAATGCATATGGCCTAAACAATGGTGTTTTATAGGCCGAAAGAAAAATGTTTGATACGAACGAATAATGGGCCCATGAACATTAAATTTGCCATTTAAAACTGTACAACACTTAAGAAAAGCATATGGAGCGGCACGAACGTAATAAAGACAAAAAGTATAGGAACACAGCACAACTACTTACTTTTTTGCAGCACTCTCTGAATCTTTCTGTACTGCTCGGGCTCTCTTAATTTCAGGTCTGACCACCGCTTCCTGAGCTGATCTTTCGATCGTCGTACCCCGAAATTCCGGTGCAGACTTTTGACCACTTTTGCCATGATCTTGGCCTTTCTGATATTGGGGTTGGGGTAAGGTCCATACTTCCCGTCATAGTCGGCCTTCTTCAGGATGTCCACCATCTCCAACATCTCCCCAAAGAACATATTTGTGGCCTTAAATCGTCTCCTTCTGGATCGGGAAGTTTCCGGATCCAGGCTTTCCTCCTCCTCGTTGCTATAATTAGCACGCATCTGCTCTGACTCCACCATGTGCTCTTCACCCACTGCGCCGAACAAAAAGGAGCGGGGAATAGACTAGAAAGAACGTCAGGGGCGGGCGGAGTTACACGCATGCGCAGTGTGTATAAAGCGTAACACACGTGCGTATTACGTACTTTCTGTGAGCGGAGGAAGGAGCATTGGAGGCGCGGATCTTAATAACGAAGGTAAGAGACAAACTTGGGCCTATACTGCTTCTAGATTTAGGCCTATATTGTAACAAGATTAGGAGAGTTTTGGCTGACATTAGGGATTGTCTTGTGTTGTGTCTTGCAGTTAAAATGGATATCTTGAATGATACAGACTTCATGGCAATATTCATTGATATGTTCAGGGAGCTGCCTTGTCTGTGGGAGATCAACCACCCACATTAAAGGAAGCGTGGAAGGAAGACCAGAAAGTGATGGCCATGGGTTCAGTCTGGTCGGCCAAAAGATGCAGCCTCTTGTGGTACCACAGCCTGGGGACACAGATGTCATCTGCTGCTTTCCGGATCTTGGGGACTTCTGGACCAGACTGCACTTCCTTACATATGGATTCCTCAGGCCACCAATTTTGATGTTCAAGAATTGATGTCTGCCCTGGGGGTACAAGGCTTTGCTAATTTCTCCTGTTTATCCAGCGTTGCCTCCCTCTTTGTTTAGTTCTGATCCCTTAATAAAGGATTTTTGGTTTTAATTATACTTGCCTATGTGTGTTTTCCTTCTAAAAGGACAGTTTTTTTGTGAGGATTCAGGTACATTTCAAAAATACAATGTGAAATTAACAAGGGACACCAACACCAAACAATCTCCTTGAGATTAAATAATACAAGATAATAATGGTGTTGTGGTAACTTGACACACAAAACACACACAAAAATATTCTGGAGTAAAACTAAAAATAAAATAAAACAAAGATCAGCCTTTGAAGGGGCGTGGCCAAGATGGAGGACGTGTGAGTCGGTGCTCTGCTGAAGGACTTCCTAAATATCCTGTTTCCTGGCTGCTTTTCCATGAGAAAAACTATTTAAAATAGCCTGAATGCCATATAAAACACGGCGGCTCTCAAATATGGCGTCGCAGACGGAGGCTGATGGCCCAGCCGAGACACCACAGCTTGGATTCCCGGAGGTGATGGCTGCGATTGCCTCTTGCCAGGCTGCCCTGACAAGTAAGATACGGTTACAGACCATGCTGCATCCATTTGCACGTTGCAGACTAAAGTCCGGGCTCTGAAATATAAAGTGGATGACGCAGAGAACCGGAACAGAAGAAACAATCTTTGGATCGTGGGCATGCCGGAAGGAGCTGAGGGGAAAAACCCTACGGTTTTTGTGGAAGAGTTGCTGAAAACACTGCTCCCAGCTGCTCAATTCTCTCCCTTTTACACTGTGGAACGCACGCATCGGATCCCTCCTGTCCCCGGTCCACCTGGCTCAAATCCCAGTACCCTGATCTTCCGTATGCTTGATTTCAGAGACCGGGATGCAGTCCTGAGAGAAGCGCGCAGGGTTGGAGAGATAAAGTTCCAAAATGCAAACCTGCTTTTCTTCCCGGACTATTCTATTGAAACACAGAAATTACGCAGGTCATTTGATCAAGTTAAAGCATCGATGCGGGCAAGGAACATCAAGTATAGCATACTTTTTCTGGCCAGATTGAGGGTGCAGGATGGTGAGACAGTGAAATTCTTTACATCTCCCCGTGATGCTGCTACCTGGCTTGAGGCTTTACCACATCAACGTTAAAAGGGATGATATTTTCATTCTCTCCAGGCCGTTCTGGAAATCATACTACTGATTAGAAGTTTTTGTTAGCTGCCACCTTTTACTATCTGTGACATGATGGAGACCCTGGCGCATGCCTTTGACATCATGAAACTCTGCTGCACTGGATGACTCGGCTGAGAAATTTCTACTATGCTCCTGGGACAGAGGAAGCTTAACCCACTGGTAAGGTTGTTAGTGCTGATTGATTGGCCCTGGATGTACTGGTGGGCATCGGCTAAGATTGCATGGACCTACATGTCCCTTTACCTTTTGGGTTTTCTTATTTTTATTTTTTCAACAACATGGGATTTCTCTTATTTGAAGAAGTACTTCTGCGGTTTTGACTTGTTCCAGATGTGGAGATTACTGTTAGCCACACAAGATAACGATGTCTGTCAGAAGAGTGTGCAACACTCCGCCATAGTGGTAATAAATACAGTGAACTACTGAACTTGTGTTACTGACACCTGTCATTGCTCTACAGATGCCAGGGGCATGCGCAGGGAAACAATTCTTTCACAGGTGATTGCATAGTTTTTGTTTCATCTTGCACAGCCCTTTATGCCGCCTTTTGAGCAAGGAGAGAGTGAGTCTAGTGTCTCAGATTTGTAACTAAGATATGTGCCCCTGCAATAGCCCAGGAGAAATGTTTTCTATAATTAATACCTTTCCAGCATCTCTGTTGTCTGGCTAGACAACATCATCTAACATAAGTTCACGCCCCTACTATGGTTGTAATAGTTGGGATTTATGGGTACTTACACATCACCAGTTTAAAGGGGGATGTGGGGGGGTTTCTGCCAATGCAGACATTGGGGAAATGTATGTGTTTTGCTTAAATTTGGAGTTGCTTTTAATACATTGGGGCTCTCTTGCCCTTCATTACTGTACTTTTTACTTACAGATGCGCAGTTAGATCTGCCTTTTTACATAGTACATAATTTTCAGATGGTGGATAGAATAGAGGTATTGTCCTTGCAGCAATGCGGGGGGATGGGTGGGACTTGCGGATCCGGCACACTTTGCCTTTGTAATTTGTCCTATGGCTGACACCTCTATTATTTCGTGGAATGTCAGGGGATTAAATTCAGCCGTTAAGAGGTCTCTTGTTTTTAAATATTTACAAAAATATATACCACACATATGCATTTTACAAGAGACGCATCTGATCGGCTCCAAAATTCTTGGGCTAAAAAAGGCTTGGGTGGGGGCACATTACCACTCTACCTACTCCAATTACGCCAGGGGAGTGAGCGTTTTGATCCGCAGGTCCCTCCCATTTCAGATTCTTGATGTTAAAACAGACACTGGGGGAAGTTATGTGATTATCCATATGACTGTACACTCTAGGAGGCTGGTGCTGGTGGGTCTTTATCTTCCTCCTCCTGCGGGGGCTCAACTTCTTTATGATATTATGCAAAAAGTCATGGAGTACCACACACAAGAAGTTTTTATTTTTGGAGATTTCAATCTGGTGCCCTCTCAGGAGGTGGATAGGCTTAACCCTGGGGCCCGCATCTCGTCGGAGTTGCAGAATTGGGCGAGCACTTTTGCACTGATGGATGCATGGCGACATTTCCATCCTAAGGATAGAGAATACACCTGTCATTCGGCCTCCTACAGAGCTCTATCCCGTATAGATCTGGCATATGTGTCCAGGGGTGCGCTTTGTTGGACGAGGGAGGTTAAACACCTCCCACGGGGAATATCAGACCATGCTCCCCTTAGTCTTATCATCTCCTTGGACAGACCCTCTGGTCCAAGGCTGTGGCGTCTTTCCAGGTTTTGGGCGCTGGACGACAGGATTCAGGAGGCAATGTCGGAAGCTATATGTAATTTTTGGCTGAGAAATAGAGAGTCTGCGGATCCATTGATCCTCTGGGATACATTTAAGGCCTGGGTTAGGGGTGAATATATATCCCGTATATCTTCACTGCAGAGGGAGGCTGCTCGGTCCCTGGAGCTGTTGGAGGGGGAGGTGGGGGAGAGTGAGGCAGTATATGTAAGATCCCCAACGGACCCTAATTATCAAACATGGCAGAGGGCTCTGAGGGAACTATCATTATTTAATGTAGAACAAACTAAGAAGTCTATGATGCACTCTGCGCAATGGATATTTGAATATGGCAATAAAAATGGGAGATTGTTGGCCTGGCTAGCACGTAGCCAATTAGGAACCACACACATTGCGGGTGTAAGTAGTGTTCGGGGGGAGTTGCTGACCTCACCAGAAGACATTAATGATAGATTCTTCTCTTTTTTTCATGATCTTTATGCCTCCAGAACCAGTGGTGGCCCTTTGGCATTGCAGGAATATTTGCACAGTATACCATTCCCTACATTATCTGATGAGCATAGGGCAATGTTAGATATGGATATCTCCCTAGAGGAGGTCCAGACTGCTATTGGGGATCTGCAGACAGGAAAGACCCCTGGGGTAGATGGACTCCCTGTGGAGTTTTATTCTCAGAATAAGGAGCTCCTCGCACCTAAACTCACGTCCCTTTTCTCTAAACTCGCTGGTGGTAATGCTTTGCCGGAATCTATGGAGGAGGCGATCATTGTATTGATCCCTAAGCTGGGTAAGGACCCTCAGGATTGCGCATCATACAGGCCCATTTCACTACTTAACCACTTGCCGACCGCCGCACGACTATATACGTCGACAGAGCGGCACGGGCAGGCAAAAGGACGTATATGTACGTCCTTGCCTGCCCGCGGGTGGGGGGTCCGATCGGACCCCCCCCCGGTGCCTGCGGCGGTCGGCAAATCTCCCCCGGCGATCGGAGGTGAGGGGGAGGCCATCCATTCGTGGCCCCCCCCTCGCGATCGCTCTCAGCCAATGGGATCATTTCCCTGCCTCTGTATTGTACACAGAGGCAGAGGAAATGATGTCATCTCTCCTCGGCTCGGTATTTTCCGTTCCGGGCCGAGGAGAGAAGACTGCAATGTAAGTGCACCAACACTACACACACAGTAGAACATGCCAGGCACACAAAACACCCCGATCCCCCCCCCGATCGCCCCCCGATCCCCCCCCAATCACCCCCCCCCCCCCCCTGTCACAAACTGACACCAGCAGTTTTTTTTTTTTTTTTTTTTTTTTCTGATTACTGTATTGGTGTCAGTTTGTGACAGTTACAGTGTCAGGGCAGTGAGTGTTAGGCCCCCTGTAGGTCTAGGGTACCCCCCTAACCCCCCCTAATAAAGTTTTAACCCCTTGATCACCCCCTGTCACCAGTGTCGCTAAGCGATCATTTTTCTGATCGCTGTATTAGTGTCGCTGGTGATGCTAGTTAGGGACGTAAATATTTAGGTTCGCCGTCAGAGTTTTATAGCGACAGGGACCCCCATATACTATCTAATAAATGTTTTAACCCCTTGATTGCCCCCTAGTTAACCCTTTCACCACTGATCACTGTATAACCGTTACGGGTGACGCTGGTTAGTTTGTTTATTTTTTATAGTGTCAGGGAACCCGCCGTTTATTACCGAATAAAGATTTAGCCCCCTGATCGCCCGGCGGTGATATGCGTCGCCCCAGGCAGGGTCAGATTAGCGCCAGTACCGCTAACACCCACGCACGCAGCATACGCCTCCCTTAGTGGTATAGTATCTGATCGCATCAATATCTGATCCGATCAGATCTATACTAGCGTCCCCAGCAGTTTAGGGTTCCCAAAAACGCAGTGTTAGCGGGATCAGCCCAGATACCTGCTAGCACCTGCGTTTTGCCCCTCCGCCCAGCTCGGCCCAGCCCACCCAAGTGCAGTATCGATCGATCACTGTCACTTACAAAACACTAAACGCATAACTGCAGCGTTCGCAGAGTCAGGCCTGATCCCTGCGATCGCTAACAGTTTTTTTGGTAGCATTTTGGTGAAATGGCAAGCACCAGCCCCAGGCAGCGTCAGGTTAGTGCCAGTACCACTGACACCCACGCACCGTACACCTCCCTTAGTGGTATAGTATCTGAACGCATCAATATCTGATCCGATCAGATCTATACTAGCGTCCCCAGCAGTTTAGGGTTCCCACAAACGCAGTGTTAGCGGGATCAGCCCAGATACCTGCTAGCAACTGCGTTTTACCCCTCCGCCCGGCCCAGCCCAGCCCACCCAAGTGCAGTATCGATCGATCACTGTCACTTACAAAACACTAAACGCATAACTGCAGCGTTCGCAGAGTCAGGCCTGATCCCTGCGATCGCTAACAGTTTTTTTTGTAGCGTTTTGGTGAACTGGCAAGCACCAGCCCCAGGCAGCGTCAGGTTAGTGCCAGTAGCGCTAACACCCACGCACGCACTGTACACCTCCCTTAGTGGTATAGTATCTGAACTGATCAATATCTGATCCGATCAGATCTATACTGGCGTCCCCAGCAGTTTAGGGTTCCCAAAAACGCAGTGTTAGCGGGATCAGCCCAGATACCTGCTAGCACCTGCGTTTTGCCCCTCCGCCCGGCCCAGACCAGCCCACCCAAGTGCAGTATCGATCGATCACTGTCACTTACAAAACACTAAATGCATAACTGCAGCGTTCGCAGAGTCAGGCCTGATCCCTGCGATCGTTAACAGTTTTTTTGGTAGCGTTTTGGTGAACTGGCAAGCGCCAGCGGCCTAGTACACCCCGGTCGTAGTCAAACCAGCACTGCAGTAACACTTGGTGACGTGGCGAGTCCCATAAGTGCAGTTCAAGCTGGTGAGGTGGCAAGCACAAGTAGTGTCCCGCTGCCACCAAAAAGACAAACACAGGCCCGTCGTGCCCATAATGCCCTTCCTGCTGCATTCGCCAATCCTAATTGGGAACCTACCGCTTCTGCAGCGCCCGTACTTCCCCCATTCACATCCCCAACCAAATGCAGTCGGCTGCATGAGAGGCATTTTTATGTCCTCCCGAGTACCCCTACCCAGCGAACCCCCCCAAAAAAGATGTTGTGTCTGCAGCAAGCGCGGATATAGGCATGACACCCGCTATTATTGTCCCTCCTGTCCTGACAATCCTGGTCTTTGCATTGGTGAATGTTTTGAACGCTACCATTCACTAGTTGAGTATTAGCGTACGGTACAGCATTGCACAGACTAGGCACACTTTCACAGGGTCTCCCAAGATGCCATCGCATTTTGAGAGACCCGAACCTGGAACCGGTTACAGTTACAAAAGGTACAGTTACAAAAAAAGTGTAAAAAAAAAAAAAAAAAAAAAACACAAACAAAAATATAAAATAAAAAATAATAGTTGTCGTTTTATTGTTCTCTCTCTATTCTCTCTCTCTCTATTCTCTCTATTGTTCTGCTCTTTTTTACTGTATTCTATTCTGCAATGTTTTATTGTTATTATGTTTTATCATGTTTGCTTTTCAGGTATGCAGTTTTTTATACTTTACCGTTTACTGTGCTTTATTGTTAGCCATATTTTTGTCTTCAGGTACAGCATTCACGACTTTGAGTGGTTATACCAGAATGATGCTTGCAGGTTTAGGTATCATCTTGGTATCATTCTTTTCAGCCAGCGGTCGGCTTTCATGTAAAAGCAATCCTAGCGGCTAATTAGCCTCTAGACTGCTTTTACAAGCAGAGAGAATGCCCCCCCCCCCCCCCCCCCATCGTCTTCCGTGTTTTTCTCTGGCTCTCCTGTCTCAACAGGGAACCTGAGAATGCAGCCGGTGATTCAGCCAGCTGACCATAGAGCTGATCAGAGACGAGAGTGGCTCCAAACATCTCTATGGCCTAAGAAACCGGAAGCTACGAGCATTTTATGACTTAGATTTCGCCGGATGTAAATAGCGCCATTGGGAAATTGGGGAAGCATTTTATCACACCGATCTTGGTGTGGTCAGATGCTTTGAGGGCAGAGGAGAAATCTAGGGTCTAATAGACCCCAATTTTTTCAAAAAAGAGTACCTGTCACTACCTATTGCTATCATAGGGGATATTTACATTCCCTGAGATAACAATAAAAATGATTAAAAAAAAAAAAAAATGAAAGGAACAGTTTTAAAATAAGATAAAAAAGCAAAAAAATAATAAAGAAAAAAAAAAAAAAAAAAAAAAAAGCACCCCTGTCCCCCCTGCTCTCGCGCTAAGGCGAACGCAAGCGTCGGTCTGGCGTCAAATGTAAACAGCAATTGCACCATGCATGTGAGGTATCACCGCGACGGTCAGATCGAGGGCAGTAATTTTAGCAGTAGACCTCCTCTGTAAATCTAAAGTGGTAACCTGTAAAGGCTTTTAAAGGCTTTTAAAAATGTATTTATTTTGTTGTCACTGCACGTTTGTGCACAGTTGTAAAGCATGTCATGTTTGGTATCCATGTACTCGGCCTAAGATCATCTTTTTTATTTCATCAAACATTTGGGCAATATAGTGTGTTTTAGTGCATTAAAATGTAAAAAAGTGTGTTTTTTCCCCAAAAAATGCGTTTGAAAAATCGCTGCGCAAATACTGTGTGAAAAAAAAAAATTAAACACCCACCATTTTAATCTGTAGGGCATTTGCTTTAAAAAAATATATAATGTGTGGGGGTTCAAAGTAATTTTCTTGCAAAAAAAAATAATTTTTTCATGTAATCAAAAAGTGTCAGAAAGGGCTTTGTCTTCAAGTGGTTAGAAGAGTGGGTGATGTGTGACATAAGCTTCTAAATGTTGTGCATAAAATGCCAGGACAGTTCAAACCCCCCCAAATGACCCCATTTTGGAAAGTAGACACCCCAAGCTATTTGCTGAGAGGCATGTCGAGTCCATGGAATATTTTATATTGTGACACAAGTTGCGGGAAAGAGACAAATTATTATTATTTTTTTTTTTTTTTTGCACAAAGTTGTCACTAAATGATATATTGCTCAAACATGCCATGGGAATATGTGAAATTACACCCCAAAATACATTCTGTTGCTTCTCCTGAGTACGGGGATACCACATGTGTGAGACTTTTTGGGAGCCTAGCCGGGTACGGGACCCCGAAAACCAAGCACCGCCTTCAGGCTTTCTAAGGGCGTAAATTTTTGATTTCACTCTTCACTGCCTATCACAGTCTCGGAGGCCATGGAATGCCCAGGTGGCACAAACCCCCCCCCAAATGACCCCATTTTGGAAAGTAGACACCCCAAGCTATTTGCTGAGAGGTATAGTGAGTATTTTGCAGACCTCACTTTTTGTCACAAAGTTTTGAAAATTAAAAAAAGAAAAAAAAAATTTTTTTTTTTGTCTTTCTTCATTTTCAAAAACAAATGAGAGCTGCAAAATACTCACCATGCCTCTCAGCAAATAGCTTGGGGTGTCTACTTTCCAAAATGGGGTCATTTGGGGGGGTTTTGTGCCACCTGGGCATTCCATGGCCTCCGAAACTGTGATAGGCAGTGAAGAGTGAAATCAAAAATGTACACCCTTAGAAATCCTGAAGGCGGTGATTGGTTTTCGGGGTCCCGTACGCGGCTAGGCTCCCAAAAAGTCCCACACATGTGGTATCCCCATACTCAGGAGAAGCAGCTAAATGTATTTTGGGGTGCAATTCCACATATGCCCATGACCTGTGTGAGCAATATATCATTTAGTGACAACTTTGTGCAAAAAAAAAAAAAAAAAAAAAATAAATTGTCACTTTCCCGCAACTTGTGTCAAAATATAAAATATTCCATGGACTCAACATGCCTCTCAGCAAATAGCTTGGGGTGTCTACTTTCCAAAATGGGGTCATTTGGGGGGGGTTTGTGCCATCTGGGCATTTTATGGCCTTCAAAACTGTGATAGGTAGTGAGGAGTAAAATCAAAAATGTACGCCCTTAGAAATCCTGAAGGCAGTGATTGGTTTTCGGGGCCCCGTATGCGGCTAGGCTCCCAAAAAGTCCCACACATGTGGTATCCCCATACTCAGGAGAAGCAGCTAAATGTATTTTGGGGTGCAATTCCACATAGGCCCATGGCCTGTGTGAGCAATATATCATTTAGTGACAACTTTTTGTAATTTTGTTTTTTTTTTTTTTTTTTTTTCATTATTCAATCACTTGGGACAAAAAAAATGAATATTCAATGGGCTCAACATGCCTCTCAGCAATTTCCTTGGGGTGTCTACTTTCCAAAATGGGGTCATTTGTGGGGGTTTTGTACTGCCCTGTCATTTTAGCACCTCAAGAAATGACATAGGCAGTCATAAATTAAAGACTGTGTAAATTCCAGAAAATGTACCCTAGTTTGTAGGCGCTATAACTTTTGCGCAAACCAATAAATATACACTTATTGACATTTTTTTTACCAAAGACATGTGGCCAAATACATTTTGGCCTAAATGTATGACTAAAATTGAGTTTATTGGATTTTTTTTAGAACAAAAAGTAGAAAATATCATTTTTTTTCAAAATTTTCGGTCTTTTTCCGTGTATAGCGCAAAAAATAAAAACGGCAGAGGTGATCAAATACCATCAAAAGAAAGCTCTATTTGTGGGAAGAAAAGGACGCAAATTTCGTTTGGTTACAGCATTGCATGACCGCGCAATTAGCAGTTAAAGCGACGCAGTGCCAAATTGTAAAAAGTGCTCTGGTCAGGAAGGGGGTAAATCCTTCCGGGGCTGAAGTGGTTAATGTGGATACCAAATTGTTGGCCAAGATTCTTGCCACCTGTTTGTCGTCAATCATATCGACATTGATTCACGTTGATCAGACCGGCTTTATGCCGGGCAAGGGGACAGATATTAATATCAGACGCCTCTTCCTCAACTTGTCCATTGCTCATGATAACTGTGGACGAAGGGTGATCGCCTCCTTGGATGCTGAAAAGGCGTTTGACTCTGTGGAGTGGGAATATCTCTGGGGAGTGCTAAAATGATTTGGTTTTGGCCCTGGTTTTCTCCGCTGGCTACAGTTGTTATACCGTGCACCGAGGGCTAGGGTACGCACCAATGATAGGATCTCTGATCCCTTCCCACTCCACAGAGGCACTCGCCAGGGGTGTCCACTGTCGCCTAGTTTGTTTGCCCTTGCTTTAGAACCTCTGGTGATCTTAGTTAGAGAGTCTTCGGAGGTCAGGGGGCTGCAGATTGGTAGACTTGAAGAGAAAATATCCTTATACGCGGACGATGCATTGCCTTATTTAAATGATGCGGGGCCGTCTCTTTTGGCTGCCCTGGATCTTTTTGACAGATTTGGTAATGCATCAGGGATCAGAATAAATTGGTCTAAGTCGGTCCTCTTTCCTTTGGATAATGGGGCTCCTAGTGCGGCAGGCAATACACCTCTAAAGTGGGTATCGGAATTCAAGTACCTCGGGGTTCGGGTGTCCAGGGAGGTTACCCAGTATTATGATTTAAATATGCTTCCTCTGCTCCGTCTCCTTAAGGAAAGGTGCCATGCATGGTCCGGACTTCCTCTTAACTTACTGGGACGTATAAACATTTTAAAAATGATGCTTCTACCCAAGTTTACTTACCTTTTCAGAAATAGCCGATCTGGCTCCCGGCGTCATTTTTTCGGGAATTAGACAAATATATTATTTCTTTTATCTGGAATGGTTCTATTCCACGATTAGCCAAATCCACATTGCAACTACCTACACAGTTGGGGGGGCTTGCTCTACCCAACTTCAGAATCTATTACTGGGCGGTGATGTTGGTGACGACGTATTGGTGGTTCGAGGGGAAATGTTCTAATGCTGCGGTGTGTGTGGAGGCGGTGCGGCTAGGATCTATACAAGATCTGCAAAATCTGGTTTACAGAGGGGTAAAAGTATATGTGGAACTGCCTGCTCCAACTAGAGCAACGCTTCAGGTATGGAGGATGGCTAGAAGGGGTTTCCAGGGCACCTGTCCAGCCTCTTTGGGGAAATCCTCAGTTGCCCCATTTCCGAACAATCCCTGATCCTCAGTTGTGGGCGGGATTTGGAATCAAAACCCTCAGAGATATTATGCCTAATGGTGTACTGATGTCCTTTGCTCTTATGTCGAGGACATATGGGCTCCCGGGATAGATGTTTTTCCGCTATGCTCAGCTGTGCCACGCGGCTAGGGCACAGTTTCCTGTCCCGCCCCACCTCCAATTAGATCCTTTGGAGGATTTGCTATCTAGTAGCGATCTAGAAAAGCCTCTTTCGGCCCTATATGATACGCTGCTGCCTAGGGAAATTCCCAAGATGGACAGGCTGTGGAATGCCTGGAAATCAGATATCCCCACTTTGGATAGAGAGGATTGGGAGGCCTGTCTGGAGCATGGTCCCAAACTGGTGATCTCGGCCGGAGATAAACTGACACAAACAAAATTTTTACATAGGGTCTATTTTACTCCGGCGATATTGTCTAAGATATACCCTGATAGGGATCCACATTGCCCTAGATGCCAAACCCAGATAGGCACGTATCTTCACATGTTGGGACTGTCCTGCATTGTCAAAGTTCTGGCTGGGGGTGTATGATCACTTAAATATTAGGATGGATTTGTCTGTTCCCAAAACACCTGAGCTGGCCCTATTGGGAATACACGAGGATGAACACAGATCTCATCATAGTAAAATCTTAATCTCGCTCCTCTTTTATTATGCCAAAAAGGAGATCCTTAGTAGATGGACCTCTGCTAGCCCTCCGACCCTCTCCTCCTGGGAAAATATAATTAATACTGCATTGCCCCTCTATAGGCTGACTTATATTAGTCGGGGTTGTCCCTGGAAGTTCGACAAGGTCTGGCTCCCATGGATCATTTAGTAGTGTAGTCCTTGAACTCCTATGATGGTTGGCAAGTCATAAAGTGTTGAGCGGGTAGGGGGTAGACTGATCTGTTGTCTTGTTGTCCCGGGTGTCTAATCTCCCTTTTCATGTTTCACCTGATATGGTTACTGTCCTCCTCCCCCCCACCCCCGGCTCCATATTCTCCTGCTTATTGACTTGCCTGATAGGTTTAATTAGCATGATCTTCACTTAATGTACTAACTGGAATTTATGTATTCTCATCGGACACTGTGCGATAACTCTTATGTGAGCAAGAGATTACCTCTAGATATATATATGATCCGCATGTTAATGTAAGTTTTCTACATATTTTTTGTTTGTTCTTTTTTTGTACTGTATTTTATTCTTTTCAATAAAGCACTCCTGATTGTAAAAGAAAAAAAAAAAAAAAAAACCTAAAATAAAAAATAAATCTGCCTTTAAAAAAAAAAAAAAAAAAAAAAAAAACGACACAAACATATTTTTGTCAGATGTGACAAATAAAAATATATTAAAGGAATTCCAATAAATAATAAAGAAATAAGTTTGTGAGAAGTCTGTGTGAATATGAGCAGCAAAACTACTTAATTCTTCTCACATTATAAAGAAGAAGAGAGTGTGCTGTATTAAACAATTTTTTATATTGCACCATGACGAAAGTGCTGTATCCATTGCGAACGCTAAGTTTACCAGACCGAGCTGTTCCGTGTCGGAATTTCTTCTGAGCATGCGTGGCACTTTGTGCGTCGGAACAGGCCACACACGGTCAGAATTGACGCAATTGAATTTTGTTGTCGGAAAATTTTATAGCCTGCTCTCAAACTTTGTGTGTCGGAACAGGCCACACAGGGTCAGAATTGACGCGATTGGATTTTATTGTCGGAAAATTTTATAGCCTGCTCTCAAACTTTGTGTGTCGGAAAATCCGATGAAAAATGTCTGATGGAGCCCACACACGGTCGGAATTTCCGACAACACGCTCCTATCGGACATTGTCCATCGGAGAATCTGACCGTGTGTACGGGGCATCAGAATTTTTGCTTTAGATAATTAACTTTAAATAATTTTCTAGGTGGGAAGAGGAATGTCGTTACCATAGGTTTCAGCTTGGATTGCACCAGAAATTGCATCAATGTTGATAGCTAATATTATGAATGCATTGAAGTCAACATTAGATATGCCGTAGATCTATTCAAATTAGGACAACTGAATGCTAAAGTTATGAATTGGAAGAAATTGTGCTAATCTTTTATTTTAAATGAAAACAGAATAAACAAGATGGGTCAGCCTTACATGATGCTCTTGAGCATCCCAAGGTCATGAGGCAAATGGGAATAGGATCTTAATGTATGTAGTGGGTGGTGAGTTGTATCACTGTAAGGAATGTACAACTAATTAGTGTGCAAAATAAAAAAGAACTGGATATCATTAAAAATTGTTTACTTAGTATTTAAAATATGGTTACAGTACAAAGAGAAGGACCATTAGGCACAGTAGGCATTTTCCTAGAGGTAGCTTTTGCAGTTATACTTTTAAGTGCAAGAAATAAAACATGAGCAACAACAAATAGCCACGTCTCTTAACACAGTTTTTAAAATGTTCTGTTGATAAATGACTGATATTTTAACATTATCTTTATTATTCATCTTAGTTGTAATTTGCATCTACTGAAATGGTGGCATCAGACTCATAAATATCATTCATGTGATGAGAGAGATGTTGTTAGGAATACAGCAGTGGTCTTGTTAATGCAGCTTGTTACAGTGAAATCCATCAGATAAGGGTGATTGCAGCTTTGTGTGTTATCTCCATTGAATGACAGGGTGCAATTTTTTATGTGTATAATAATTTCTTGTCATGTCTTCATAACTCTGAGAATAACGAGGCTGCAAACATTACTGATAATGCCAAAAATTAAGCTTGTTTAATTAGCATCTACCAAGTACCGTAACATTGCATGAGCTTGTTTAATTGAAACATCCACTTAGTAATATTGTATCTTCATCACTGCTATTACCAAGCTGTAATTTAAATAACAGATATGTAGCAGCTAATAAATAAAACTATATATTACTATTAAAGTTAAATAGGGCAGAGATGCATTTTAATGTGCCATGAAGAATTTATAACAAATATGTTCAAAGTTATGTTTTATTTAAGATATGAGAGATGCATACAAAATAACCAGAATATTAAATTCTGAGCTTAGTGTAACTTGTGTAGAATATGAGATCTAAATTTGTTGACGATGTTGCTGACTTCCAGATATGCTACTTTTAATAATTTGGTGGGTTTTGTTTAATGTAAGTAATGTCTGTGCTTTGCCAAAGCAGCACAAAGCAACTGTTTTTCTTTTATGCAGTACTCTGCAGACACATATGCTTATCTCCCACTACTCTATTCAGAAGTAAAACCAAATCACTTGGGTTGGTTTACTAAAACTGGGGAGTGCAAAATCTGGTGCAGCTGTGCATGGTAGCCAATTTTAACTTCAGCTTTTTAAATAAAGCTTTGACAATAAAACCTGGAAGCTGATTGGTTTCTAAAAAGAGTTGCACCAGATTTTGCACTCTCCAGTATTAGTAAATAAAGCCCAGTGATTTGGTTTTACTTCTGAATAGAGTAGTGGGAGATAAGCATATGTGTCTGCAGAGTCCTGCATGTGTAAGCTGCAAGTTGTAGGAATTGCCTGAATAGAAAGCTCTGTCACATGTGTTGCATGATCCTCTATACTGCAAATAATATGGTCGCTTCTTTGGCTCCAGGTATTAAATGGAGCAGTGGGGAACAAAGAAGTAAGGTTCCACCCCTCTTAAGATAATCACATTTTTTTGCTTTGCACCCTAAAATGAAGACAGACATAGTTTTTTGTTTTATCCAGCTGTATTTACTCAGTGCAACGTATATCATCCAAGTAAAATTTAACACCAACATGTCAGAAAAAAAATTATAAAAATTCAAAACAGAATCACTGGGTTGGAAAAAGGCCCCCCCTCCTAAAAATGACTTGTAAACTCAGTTAGGTACACAGCAAAAATGACCACACAGTGGTTGAGGAGAAAAAGGTAATTGTCCTTGCATGGCCTAGTCAGAGCCCAGACTTAATCCCCATTAAAAATCTGTGGAATGACTTAAAGACTTCAGTCCACAATCGGTCACCATTAAATTTAACTGAACTTGAGCAGTTCTGCAATAAATTTTGGGCACATAGTGCAAATTCTAGCTGTGCAAAGTTAGTAGAGAATGTAAACGAAAATTGAGACAGTTGCATGCTAATATGGTGTGAAATGTGAAACTTAGAAAAACATAAAATAGTGATAACTTTTTACTGCAGCTGTCACTAATGTGCTCCCACAGAAATCAGTAAAAGACAATATAGGTGTGACAGCGCTGTAAAAGTGAAATAAAAAATTATAGTGATAAACACTGATATTGCAATAATATGAAAAAAGTCCAAAAACATAAAATGAATGAATCCAGATTGTGCAAAAAAATGAAAAAATAAAAAACAAAAAAAAACAAAAACAAGCTTGTGTGATATCTTCAGACTACCTCCATGTACGGAGTGCTCCCACCACCTCATGCAATGCTCGCTCACCTCCTTTAAATGACCCTGCAAGGGGTCAAACACGCCTTGCACCCTGTGCAAACATTCCCTCCCAGGGATCATCAGAGAATCTTGGTGGCTCAAAGGATGAAAGTAATCAAAAGCAGGTAGGTACTCCTTCCACTGTGCTACTTTAAATCCACAATGACTACCGGTAAGTTCAGCAACACATGAAAAAAACAAGAGAAAGTGCCTCCTACAGTGCAGTATCCAAGGGGTTAAAAATGAAACCACTCCACCCCAGCTAGCATTGAACTCACATTTAATGAAATTTTAAAAGCATTAAAATGGCTCCACCTCTACTAGTTTCACCACCTCCCATGTGGCTTCATCTGGAGGAATGAGCCCTGCGGCTATGGCGGGATTCATTTATATTGTCAGATATAAAAAAAATTGTCAATTACCTTGTTTGAATACAGCTGCGGCGTTTGAAAGACGCCCACACATGCTCAGTGAAAGGCTTCATGTTAGCACTACTCATTGAAAGACTTACGTCATGCTATTATTACACACTTCTGGGTTACACCGAAAGTGGTCATAACGCAACTACTTCCGGTCACAAATTGAATACACACAAGGGCTTCAACAAAATGGCTAAATTTAGGGGACATAAAAATCAAAAGTAGAGGTAAAACCTTCAATCCCTATATTAAAATGTACTGTGTACATCAATCAATTATAATAAAAAAGCAGTAAAAATATATATATATATGGGAGGAGAAGGCCATCTATGAAGACACGCCGAAGGAACTGCATCTATACAAATGATATATTGATGACGTTCTCATAGTCTGGAGAGGCACGGAAAATACATTAATGCACTTTCTTAACAAGCTCAATCAAAATAATGAGAGCATATTTTTCAAATGGAAACATGATACAAAGCAAATCCATTTCCTGAATCTCACGATATCAGTGACAGAAGGAAAATTCAAAACTAAAACAGGAATAGTTATATACCTATGAAAAGTTGCCATTTTGCTCCATGGTTACGAAATTCATTTGTTTTATGTTTTTTGACTTTTTTCATATTATTGCAATATAAGTGTTTATCATCATAAATGTTTATTTCACTTTTACAGCGCTGTCACATATTGTTTTTTAGTAGACAATGTATTTCAACAGACTAATGGCTGTAATTAAAGCAAAAGGGGTTCAACAAAATACTGACACAAGGGGGTGATCCTTACTCCAACTCATTGATTCTGTTTTCAAATGTTTTTGACATATTAAAAACTGTGTCTTAATTCAGGCTGCAAAGCAACAAAATGTGATTATTTTAAAGGGGGTCATTCTTTTCTATACCCACTGTAATACTGAAAGCAGATGGTTATTGCAAACCTGTTATTTTTCTCTGAATGGGCACTTGTAAGCTGAAATAGCTAAGTACCCAGTCAAGGAAAAAAAATGCTTTCTTTCTTTTTCATTTTTGTGACTATAAAATAATAATAAATTGTTTTATAAAAAAAACAAAAACAACATATATTCCTTTACAAACACTGTAAAGAGACACACTTAGGGCAAATTGACAGTATCACTTTAAAATAGTTTATCCCTCCAACAAAGTATACTCAGAGGGTTATTGCAAGCCAGTTGTTTTTTTCTGAATGGGCACTTGTAAGCTGCAATAGCTGAATACCCAGTCAAGGTAAAAAAAAAAAAATGCTTTCTTTTTTTTTTCTGTGAATATAAAATAACTGCAGCGTCACCTTCCTTGATAAGCTTAGTAAACCTTCACTGTGCTAAGCAAAGGTTCTCTGCACCTTTAGTAAATAAATCCCAATACATTATCACATTTTCAATCCTAGGTGTTTGATATCCAAGCAAATATCTCTCATATTCAAATTTTGGTCAATTAGTGTCAGAAAAAAAGTCTAGAGCAGTATAGATTTATAAAATCAGATGTTTGCCAAATATGCCTGAATGTGTCTTTTCCTTAAAGAGTAAAGGGACAGTATTGCTTTAAGATAGTCCATCCCTCCAACAAAGTGTAATCACCCATATGCAACCCCATTGCCTCCTCCTTGTTCTGTCTGAGCTCTATCTGGATATGGGCGAGTATATGACCTCTCCTATGTGAAAATGTTTGGGCTTCAGCAGCCAGAATACTGTCATGTGAAGAGGGATGATGTTATCCACCTGGATATGCACTGACACCATCCAACACTGGAGTTTACTCAAGATTGAGTCCTGACATGGGGAGGCGGCAAGTAAAATAAAGTCAGTTTACCTTGCTGGGGTGGTGGGTTTTAAAGAGGAACCAAATGGTAAAAAACTGCACTTGGTGCTCTGCACCAAACAAAAATCAAAACTCCCATCGCTGCATTGAGTCCTGAAGTAGGAAGGTATTGGGTGTACCTGAGTATTGGGAGTACCTGAGTATTGTGGGTACCTGAGTATTGTGGGTACCTGAGTATTGAGAGTACCTGAGTATTGGGAGTACCTGAGTATTGGGAGTACCTGTGTATTGTGAGTGCACGTGGTCTGCGAGTGCACGTGGGTCTGCGAGTGCACGTGGGTCTGCGGGTGCAAGCGGGTCTGCAGGTGCAAGCAGGTCTGCGGGTGCACGTGATCTGCAAGTACCTGTGTATTGTCTTGTTGAGTACCTGGGTAGTATATTGTTTAGTATTAGTGTCAGGAAACTAGTTGTTAGGTAATTTGGACAGGGTATAATCCCCAATCCGCATTAAATTAGTACATCTTGCGGCATGTATGCGTTCCTTGATTATCTGATCAAGGGCGAATACTGCTGTGCAAAATGTAAGCACATTGTTTCACTGGAAGCCCAGGTTCTGAATCTAGGGAAGCAACTGTCAGCACTGAGACTGAGAAGACCCTCCATATTAAAGGAGAGCGGGGAACGTACCCAGCAGCAGAAAGATGGGTGACAGTCAGGAAGGATAGAGGGGGAAGTGCCAGGGAGGCCAATCCAGGGATGGAGCATCGCAGTAAATATGCTCCATTAAATGACATTAGTGAAACCAGTCAGGGACCAGCACTGCTGGAGCTGAGGGACTCTTCTAGCTGCCAGGGGAAGAACTCCTCCAGTGAGAGTGGGGGGGAAGTGAAGGGAAAGGATAGACAGATTCTGGTGGTAGGGGACTCAATTCTTAGAAGGACAGAGAGGACAATCTGTGACAAAGACCTAAAGTGCCAAACTGTATGCTGTCTACCGGGCAGGTTCAGCACATCACGGATCTGGTGGACAGATTACTGGGAGGGGCTGGGGAAGACCCAGCTGTCATGGTGTATGTTGGCACCAATAACAAACTCAGAGGCAGATGGAGTGTCCTAAAGAACGGTTTTAGGGACTTGGGAGCTATATTGAGGAAAAGGACCTCCAAGGTAGTATTCTCAGGAATACTACCGGTACCTTGAGCCAAAAAGGCTGAGGGAGATTAGGGAAGTAAACAAGTGGCTGAGGAGCTGGTGTAGTAAGGGGGGGTTTGGGTTCCTTGGGGGACTGGGCCGACTTCTCAGTCGGTCACCAGTACTATAGAAGGGACAGACTGCACCTAAATGAGGAGGGTTCAGATCTGCTGGGAGTACAGATGGCCAAAAATTTAGAGGGGTTTTTAAACTAGGTGATGGGGGAGGGTCCAGAGGTAGAGATAGTGAGCGTGGAACATATTCCAGTATTGGGGTTGGTTGACTAAAGCACATAAATCCAAGGTAAGTAGAGTAACAAGTTCTAGTTGCAATCTCGGAAGACCCAATAAGAGGATAGTATGCGACCGGTCTAAACTACGTGGCATGTTCACCAATGCCAGGAGCCTGGCAGACAAGATGGGTGAACTAGAGATACTGTTGTACGAGGAGCATTTGGATTTTGTGGGAATTTCAGAGATCTGGTTCAACAGCTCTCATGATTGGCTGGCAACCATTCAAGGGTATTCCCTTTATCACAGGGATAGAGAGGGTAAAAAAGGGGGAGGGGTATGTCTATATTTCAAGAATAATGTTCTTGAAACATGAATGTGAGAGATGACATCACTAAGGGAGCTAGAGAGGAGGTGCAATCCTTATGGGTAGAGCTCCAAAGAGATGACGCTAAGGGGAAATTAATACTGGGAGTATGCTATAGGCCCCCTAACCTGAGGAAGGAAGTGGAGGTGGACCTCCTATCACAATTTGGATTTTTGCAGCAAGGATGGGAAATGTCATCATAATGGGGGATTTTAATTATCCAGACATAGACTGGGTGGAGGGAACCATGCATTCGCCTAAGGCTCACCAGTTCCTAAATGTTTTGCAGGACAATTTAATGGGTCAGATGGTAAACGCACCAACTAGAAATAAAGTGTTACTAGATCTACTGATTACCAACAATACAGACCAGATCCTGGATGTAGAAATACGGGGCAATTTAGGAAACAGCGATCACAGGTCAATTGGCTTCAGTATAACTCACACAAATAGGAAACATAGGGGGAATATGAAGACACTGAATTTCAAAAGAGCCAACTTCCCTAAACTACAAACCTTGCTAGAAGATATGAATTGGGACAAAATCTTAGGAACAAGGAACACAAAGGAGAGATGGGTTCGCTTTAAGAGCATATTAAATAAGGGCATTAGCCAGTGCATCCCATTGGGTAATAAATTTAAAAGAGCGAACAAAAGTCCTGGATGGCTTAACTCCAATGTAAAAATGCATATAAAAGCAAAGGAGAAGGCCTTCAAAAAATACAAGGTTGAGGAATCATCATCAGCATTCAGACTTTATAAAGAATGCAACAAGAAATGTAAGGATGCAATTAGGGGGGCGTGGCTTGGCAGCAAATGTAGTCAGTCGCACGTCTTGTGAGCTCCGAAGAAAAACCGCTTTAACATCCTGCAAATCACCTCTGACCACCCAAATTTTGTACCGGATTGTTCCCCTGTGAACCTGTCACGCTCGCCTAGCCACAGCGGTACTTCCATATGGCTTCAAAGCTACCTAAACGCGGCTCCTCGGCCCACTCTGCTCCGGACCACGAGGCCCAAGATGGCGGCGCGGCCTTAAAAACGGCTGCGGTGAAGCACAGGGAGGCCATGCAGAGGCTGTTCTCCCAGAATGATATGTGGGACTCACCTGAGGTACCTGGCAATGGAGCAGAGAGTCGAAGTGGCTCACAATCGGAGGCAGACGACACCGTGGCTCTGAAGGATCCGCATGCTTCACTGCTGCCCTGGGACACAGTGAGTAATCTACCCATGCCCCAAGGTTCACACAAGGCCCAATCCTCAGACTCGGCTGAGCAGGAGCCCACACTTAGAGATATCTTCTCTGCGGTCACATCCTGCAATCTTTCCATCACTGCGCTGGCCACGGAAGTTAAAAGGATGAAAGCTGAGATGTTTTTCATGCGTCAAGATATGCAGAAACTAAGGGATCGGACTTCTGCCATTGAAGGGCGCATTAGCACCATAGAGAATGAATGGGCCCCCATGCAGAGAGAATCACATGCACAGCAGATAATGGTGGCTAAACACGCCGCAAAACTTGATGATTTAGAAAATAGACTTCGCAGAAATAACGTTAGAGCTATTGGCATCCCTGAAAAAATGGAGGGGAGAAATCCGGTTGATTTCATTGAAAAATGGCTATTGGAAACATTTTTAAAGGACTCATTCTCTCCTATGTTCGCAGTGGAATGAGCACATTGCGTCCCTTCCAGGCCTTTGCCTCCGGGTAATCCCCCCAGAGCTTTTCTCTTCAAAATGCTCCACTACAGAGACAGAGATATTATATTGTCAAAAGCACGTACCCTGGGGGATGTTTTGGTGATCGATAACTCTAAAATATCATTATTTCCAGACTTTTCAGCTGAAGTGCAAAAGCAGCGGGCCCAGTTTAATGATGTCAAAAAGAGACTCCGCTCCTTGGAACTACAATACTCCATGCTCTATCTGGCCTGTCTACGTGTTGTAGCCAGAGATGAAGTTCATTTCTTTGAGAAACCTGCAATGGTAATGCAATGGTTGGATAGAGAGGAAAGATCCCTGCAGGAAGATTTGAGCAGAAGGCGCAGGAATCCCTGAATGTCAACATTTTATTACTCATGTAACAATGGTACAACTATCATCTTTATACAATCGGTTTGGTCACAAGATTGTCAAACTCTTTTCAAGGCGGAGGACTATGTTCACAAAGAGTGTCAGTTCTTTTCACGTCAATAAGAGGCCTGTTGCCTATTGGCTCTTCAAAGCCGCCTATTGAACTTAGCCCCCTGATGAGAGTCCTTTGTGGACATTACAGTTTTTTTATTTTTATTTTTTGGTTTTTTTGCTCTGTGTCATTTGGGACCTAGCTGAATCGTTGGTCCTGGTATTGCTTAACCTGCTCTTTTACAGATTTCATTTCTTACACCAAAGACTGCCTACCATTTACTGTCTTGCTCGACATTCTATTGGTTATCTAAAGTATATTTACTATGCCCCTTACACACCTGCCTTGATTACTTATGCCTTATTGTTTTATGGCTAAGCAAATAGTTCTTACGAGGGGAGTCAGTGTGTTGATAGGAAAGGATGTCCCCTTTACACATACAGTATCACTTATTGACCCTCACGGGCGTTACATATTTCTGGTATGCTCAATAGATGGTTTACACTGCATTATTGGGAATATATATATACCGCCCCCTTTCTCGGTGGAAGTTGTTAAGACCTTGGCTACCTTTCTGTCACAACACCCAGGGATTCCAGCACTTATTGTGGGTGATTTTAACAACTACTTAGATACAGATCTCGATAAGTTATCAACAAAAGCCCCTCAGGGTAGGATGAATGGTGGGCAGACGTCCTTTGCTCGTCTTGTTTTGGAGTTGAGACTGAGGGATGTTTGGAGGACGAGCCATCCACAAGTTAAACGCTACTCTTGTAATTCTGCCACACATAAGGGTCTCTCCAGAATTGATCTCGGTCTTGGCAATGACACGATGCTACCACTAGTAACTTCCTCAAAATACGAGGCGAGAACTATATCTGATCACTCTCCCCTGTGCATAGAGATCCGTAAATCTGGCATATCCAAGAAGGTTTGCTGGAAACTTAATCCATTCTGGTTGTCACTATTTCCTAACCCTGACCCTATCCAAGACAACCTGATCACATTTATTCGGTTTAACATACCTAAGGCTAGCCCTGGTGTCTTTTGGGATACATTAAAAGCATTCCTAAGAGGACAATTTATTAAATCTATTAGTGCAATTAAGACCGGGACCAAGACTTGGGAGCAATCTGTTCTGAGCGAGGTGAAGAGGGCTGAGTCGGCCTTTGTTGACTCCCCCTCGGAACTCACCGAGAAAACTTTTCTTGAGGCTCAACACATGGCCAAGCATTTGGTATTAACAAAAGCTGAGAATAAAAGGTTCTTCCTTCAACAGAAATACTTTGAGGAAGGGGAAACCACAGGCCATGTGCTTGCTATGATGGTGCGATCACAAAAGAGCTCCTCCCATATAGGAGCTATTACTAATTCCGCGGGGATTTTGGTCTCCTCTCATACAGACATATTATCCACGTCTAGAGATTTCTATGCTCATGTGTACTCTTCTAAGGTCACGCCTTCTACGGCAGAAATTAATTCTTTCTTAGAACAATGCCAATTACCACGGCTTCCGGCCAAAGATGTAGAGCAACTGAACTCTCCTTTTGTGGCTGAAGAGCTGCTGGAGGCATTGGCGCTTTCCTCTCCCGGCAAGTTTCCGGGCTCGGATGGCTTGCCGGCGGAGGTATACAAGCGATACTCTGAAACTTTGTCACTGCACTTGAAGGAGGCGTTTGAAGATGCTAAAAAATTAGGAAGCCTACCCCAATCCATGAATGAAGCAATTATTGTCCTTCTCCTTAAACCTGGTAAAGAGGCCCATTCCCCAGACTCTTATAGACCCATATTAACAACTGATGTAAAACTTCTAGGAAGGGTGCTGGCCACTAGACTAGCCAAAGTTATTCATAAGGTGGTCCATAGAGACCAATCAGGGTTTATCCCATCGCGATCTACAGCCCTTAACATCAGACGACTTTTTCTTAACCTTCAGATACCTGTCGATAATCCAGGTAGGAGAGCAATTCTATCACTAGATGCTGCTAAGGCCTTTGATAGTGTTGAATGGCTTTATCTATGGGAAGTTCTGAAGCGCTTTGGCCTAGGAGACAACTTCATTCAATGGGTAAAACTGCTGTATGCCGCCCCCACGGCTAGGATCCGCGTAAATGGTGATCTTTCAGATTCATTCCCCCTTTTCAGGGGTACGAGACAGGGGTGTCCACTTTCGCCCCTGTTATTTGCGCTAGCCCTTGAACCACTGGCGGCTATGGTTAGATCCTCACAGTCCATTGTGGGTTTTGTCAGAGGACCATTTTCCGATAAGATCTCCCTTTACGCGGATGACACTCTGCTCTACCTGGGGGATGTAGATGCCTCCCTCATGAATGTGATGCAGATAATACAGCAGTTTGGATCCTTATCAGGATTCTCTATTAATTGGAGTAAATCGGTCATTCTTCCGGTGGGTAAGCCATCAATCACCTTACCAGCTAGTGCTGAACCCCTTAAAGTAGTCTCTTCATTTAAATATTTGGGAGTGCAAGTGTCGGCTGACCCAAAGAAATATTTAGAGGATAACTTATTACCCCTTTTTAAAAGACTCCAAATGACGTGCAATACTTGGTGTAAACTCCCATTGTCAGTAATTGGTAGAATAAATTTAATCAAGATGGTTTGGGGACCCCAACTATTGTACATCATGCACAACTCTCCGCAATGGATACCCCACAGATGGTTTAACCGTATTGATACATTGTTTAGATCCTTGATATGGAGAAAGAAAGTTGCCAGAATAAGTCTTTCCACTCTGCAGTATGGTAAAGACCGGGGAGGAGCCGCAGTCCCTAAACCTAAATTATATTTCTATGCTTCTCAACTGCAACATTTAAGCGGTTTTGAGTTATTGGGCGAATCTGACTCGATCGAAAGCATGCTGCGGACTGGCACACTCACTACATCAGTGCTAGCGAGTTTGGAGGCGGGGTTACCACATTTGCAACAAGCAGCGCCCACTGTCATTCTTCTGAAAAAACTATGGTTCACGGTCAAATCTAGTCTGAAAATCCTGGGTTTTTTGGCAGAAACTCCACTGTGGGATAATTTGAATTTAGCAGAAGTATACAGGTTAGACGGCTTCCAACTTTGGAAGCTTGCCGGAATTTATAATATATCTCAATTATTTAACCAGAATGTATTAAAATCCTTTATGGAACTGCAGACAGAATTTAAACTTCCCAGGCATCAATTCTACCGATAACTTCAGATAGGACATGCTCTCCAGACCCAGGGCCAGACCTCTGTACTCTCACTTGCTACCCACCCCCTAATAAATTACATTTTCTTTGGGCAGGAAAAAAAGGGCCTAATATCTCATATTTACTCCTACCTGTTGTTGGCCATACAAGACACCACAACTCTACCAAGTAGACTGGCACCCCCACAACTGATTATGCACAGATTACTAGAGGTATAGAATGTATTGATCAACAGGTGTGAAGTGGAAATCTTTTTTTTTCTATTTTCCATATACCTTAATGTGACAGGATAGTGGGTGTTTTCATATTTGGTCCCAATGAAACTGTACCTATTTGTTCGAGTAAACCGTGAGCAAAGTTGTTGGTTAGATGGCCAGTTGGTCATCTGTTTGCTGTGTTGGGTTGGAGAGTCTTGTCTCTCTTGCACAACACGGTTCTTCTTTTCTATATTTGTACAAAAATCTTTTTGACGCCACTGTTGTAATGATTTCTGTTTGCACAATGCACACTTGGCCATGATAACATTTATGATTTCTGATGTTACAATTTATACTGTGTCATTTTTAACAATTTGATGCATGATATGTATTGTGTCTCTTGTGGCTCAATAAACAAATTTTCTGATTTAAAAAAATCATTTTTACAGTGGTATGAATTGATATATGGTTATTTTGTTGAAGCACATTTATTGAATGGGTGAGATCTACATAAACCAGGACTGTTCACAATTATTTAATGATTTGCACACACTGCACTTTTTGTTGCACAGGCACAGTTTGTATTTAAAAGTAAGAAAAGGTCATGTGTACATTGCTGGAGAGGTGGGTTTTCAAGAAATACTGTAACTGATAGAAAAAACTGCGCTTGGTGCTCAGCATCAAACAAAAATCTAAATCAAAACTCCCACCGCTGCACTTACAAACAATACTTAATTCCAGTGCTGAATCAAAATTAAAAAGTATGTAAATGTTGCGCTGTGTTACTAAACTAAATGTGTCTTAGTTCCAGTATACAGTAGTATCCCAATACAAAGGATCATAATATTATCAAAAATAAATGTGACATGTGTACCAACATCATAAATCCAAATACAATTGAGAAAAAAATGAAAATTCAGAGGGTAACACCACTATTCCAAAGTGACACAAAAAATGTAAAATACCAATTAATAAATCAATAAACATAGCTCCTGATGAAAGTCCACTACCTATATGCAAATGTACAAATAAAACAAGTAGTTATGTGAAGGAGGGACCCACCACCATTGCAAATCTTGCCATATGTTTCCACTGGTGAATGACAATAAGCAGCCTTGTGAATTCAACACCACCAGCCTCTTACCAAGTGATAAGACCCCAAATTATAAGAAGCCTTATAACAGCACATTATCAGTAATCATCCATCCACAGCCTTGGAACCATATGGGATATCATAGGAACAGGTTGTTCAATGGCACTTCAGAGTACATAAGCAGGGATTCACTGTTTGCAACTCCACTCCACCATGTACATTAAGCCATGTAAGAGGTAACCAAGCATTCCATAGAGCAACCCGCAAATTTATTATAAGTATTTGTGCATCTACTTATATAAGTACAGGGATAAATAACATGTAAACACAACCACCACCACTGCTAGCTCCAGCAGGTGTAATGATGTCAGCACAAGCTTCACCCCCAATGCATTTCAACTAATAGGCTGCTCGCAAGGGGTTGGCTAGACATGCTGGCACTTCCTTTAACTACACTGCAAGTCTGTGAGTGATGCCCTCCACGTTGACTGCACAGTAAACAATACATCATATTTAATCTTAATCATATGGAATCCATGTAAGCCCTAATATGTTAGATAAACAATAAAACTTCTTTAATTCAGCATAAAATAAATTCTAAAAACAAAACAAGACAAAAAACATTTTTCATTCTGACTTGGGAGCTCTCTCACTCCATTATATGGTCAAATTTCATAATGGCCCACTCTTCAGTGTAAAATCGCCATTCTAAGACAGTAGCCATTACCAAAGAAAACTTATAAATAATCGTTAAAATCACTAAACATATTTTTTTAATGAAAATATTAAAACCATTTGATAGATTAACTATTATTGAAAAAACTAAATTTCATTCTATGTTAAAACCAAAAGGGACATAGGTTTTTAAATCATATATCCATATTGTAATTCTTCCCACTAAAATCATGTTTCAAGATGTTTCAATGTTTATTAAGAAGTTTCTTAATAAGATAATTGCTGCTTTGAAAATGTAGTGCTAAAACCCCTTTCAAACCTCCTATCTCCTTGTTTCTTAGGTCTATCTTTCAGTATTTCCTCTCGTTCCAACTGAGAGACATATGTTATAACTGTTTGCAGTTCTTCATGATCGTATCACTTTGCTATGAGTTTTTTTGGTAACATTAGCATGTTCAAAATAGTCAGATATGTTTGAACAATTTCTTCTAAGGCATGTACACTGTCCCTTGGGTATGTTCCATAAACACAAAGGGTGGTGGCAGCTGCTTAATGGTATACACCCATTTTTATCATTTTTTTTGTTTATGTTTGAGTATGTAATAAGTTCCTTTATTTGGATATAGTGAGATCCAAAAAATGAATCTCTGATTCACTGACCATTTTGTCCCTAGATCATTGTTGTTAACACCTTCCCGCCCAGCCTATATCAGATTGGCGGCTGGGCGGGTGCTTTCCCATTTTGACTGGACATCTTATGACGTCCTTCACACGGTGGCGCACAGCACGGTGATCAGTGGTGTCCCTCGGACACAGCGCATCCCCAGTCAGGGTAAAGAGCCAATAACGTAGGCTCTTTACCATGTGATCAGCTATGACCAATCACAGCTGATCACATGTAAACAAATGCCGGTTATTGGCATTTCATTTCCTCAGTTTCTGTCAGTGTCTGAGGAAAGAAAAGTCTTTCCAGTTACAGGTGAAATTTACACTGATAATCAGGGCACTGATGTTTCTTTAAATATTTGTCATGCAGTATATAGGTAGCTGTTTTGTAGCTCCATCTTTGTTTGCCAACTTTTCTGCAAGGTACTGTATGATCTTAAGGTTACATATACATAGATATACTATTGTTTATTTTTGTGTTTTGCTTTTTATTAGACTAGTTTTGTATTACTGGATACTTTGTTTCTTTGGTGTGTGAAACGCATCTGCTGGGATGCCCAAGAGCTGCGTGGTTTTGTCTTTTTTATGTGTATGCGAATAATAATAATAACAGTAAAGAAGCCAATTTTTTGTACATCGAAGCTACTTTCGTTTTCTACTTCCGCTGATCATGTCTGTGGACCAGAGCAGTATCCAGGTAGATCTAGTGGCTTTGGGTCACATGCAGGTCAGCATTGGAGTGGTGTGTACCCTGTACATCCTTTCAATAACTTGTACCGTAGGTGCTGAAGGAACCAGATATTGTTTTTCCTTTTTATCTACTATATGTTCTTTATATGCCACTTTCACTAGGGTCTCTAATTCTTTCTTAAATTTCAATGTCTAATTCCTTTTCAATAAGTTATGGGCAAGAAATTATTTTGTCCAAGAAATTGTGCGTTTGGTTTTGATAAAATGGTCTCCAACCCCCTTGATTATAATTAATGGGGTTCTCTAGGAGTAGACCACTGTCTACTTTCTTTATTACCTGTTGGACTCCTAGGTTCCTTACTCCCTTCATTTTGCAAAGGAATAAATCAGTTTCTTAGGGCGATAAATCCCTGTTTAAGAGGAGCTGGTTTCCCCTTTCCATGGGTTTCCTTATTATTGTTTCCATTGTGTCTCCACCTTTCCTCTTTATTAGAGGTAAGGGCCCTGTATCATGAATTTGTCTGGGGATTTCTTACCCTCGCAGATGTTTGATTATACTGTAAGCCAGTGGCCGGGCTGCTTCTCTCTGTGTATCACTTGTTTTATTCTCCACTTGTGTCTCTGGTCTTTGATAATTACTTCCATTTAAAGAGGAACTGCAGTCTGCTCACATAATTTGTAATAAAAACATATTTGCCATTCTGAAGTTCCTTCAAACCACTTTGCTTATTATTTTCTATATACTGTGGTTCTGTACTTGACAAATATGCTGCAGAAATCTCCCACCACTGAGTCTGGCTGCATCCATTTCTAACTGTGGGCAGCTGAAGCTGCTGCCTGTTCATTTTCTGGATTTACACAGGCACACCTCCAGCTCTGCAGTTTTCATTGGCCCTCTTATGACTCACCCCCCCTCCCTTCCTGGCAAACTCTCAAGAGAGTGAAAGAGAGAGAGAGCTGTGCGTGATGTCATAAGCCTAGGCTTTTTTTTACCAGACAAGAAACAGGAAGTGGGTTGTATAAGGTATTTACTGGCAGAAAAAAATATGTTTTACTATTCAAAGTTAAAACAACAATGGCAGAAGATTTAATAGAAGGAAAGATGAAAAAATGACTAAAGTTCCACTTTAAATACCCTTTTTAAATGATAATCCGCTGTATCTGTAAAGTTTTTTTTTTTTTCAATAATGTTTATTATGTTTTATCAAAAGAATAAACAAGGTCAAATATATGGACAGAGACCAGCATCAAAATTTACAAGAAGTGTGGCACCAACATTCCTTAGAAATAGAAGAGAAATTTAGGAGATATGGGACTTTATGGGTGCATTACAATGTATCATATATTATTATAATGTGTTACTTGCCATGTGTGCAATTGCAGCCATATGTGTATAATAATATATGATATGTTAATTCTTGTTGTACAAATTTCCTGTTTTTGTGCACATTTAAAGTTGATTAATTATAGGTCTTCATATTTAATAAATTCATCTTCACATTCTTTCCTGAGGAAGCCACACGGCGAAACATGTAGAAAACATGAACGTGATGGAAATATGAATGTGATTACAGTAAATCATTGTCATTAATAGGATGTTTGCACACACCTATGGCTATGATTGTGTTGTATACATTTGTTTTATGATATTGTTCATTTAATAAATTTTTGTATATACATATACCTTTGAGTGAGTTCTACATTGTAACGCACCCATAAAGTCCCATATCTCCTAAATTTCTCTTCTAAAAGAATAAACAAGTGATAAACATTGTTAGCCATAAGGTGATTCATGTCAAACAAAGTAAAACTTATGAATACCAAGAGTAAAGTAATAAATATACTTGGACACATGTGAGTTCCAGATGCTAAATCCAAGGCATCGGGTGCCATCCCATTCCTCCAAACACCCCATTGGGGATAGACTGTGTCATGGTGGGAGGATAGCGTTATCAGCACCATACTTATATGGTACCCATAACCGATAAAGTAGAGTGATACATAGTAGACAGTTGGTATATCTAACTAGTTAAACTTAGAGAGTGTTTAAGGTTTCGGCTGCTAACCCCAATGGGGAAAACGTCAAGGCCAGGTTAAAGAGGGTGGATAAAGAGAGAGGTGCAAGTGTGAATAGGGATAGGAAAGATAATTAAGCATTCGTGGATACACTCATTAGTCACTTAATGAACATTGATGTGTGGATTTGCATAGAAAAAAAAAACAGTTAGGCGTTCACATCTGGCTCTATCTCATCTAGAGAGTGATAGGGGATGGTTCCTATGGGTGGTATAAGTCGGTGTGAATTGTTGCTCCAGTTAAGTGAGTTTTATACTTCTGGGATTGGCTAACCAAGTGGACCAGTGGCTGTGAAACTTATCACCTGTCAGGCCAGATTTGGAAAAGAGATATTCCATGTGGCAGCGCTCGTTAACGGTGGTGATGAGAGCTGTGGTAGTTGGCAAAGTGTTTTTTTTCCAGGCATGGGCTAGTACTGTGCTCGCTGCAATTAGAATATGTTGGATAATATGAATATTGGCTGTAAGCCACCAAAGAGAGCCATTTGTGGCGTTAGTTGTCGGGTAGTGTTAGTTGTGCTGGTGATTAATGCCAATACTTTCTTCCAGAAAGGTACTATAATAGGACAGTCCCACCATATGTGGAAGATGTCACCAATTGCATCACAGTTCCTCTAGCATTTTGGAGAGTAGGATTGAAAAATGGAAGCCAATCAGGTGTGTAATACCATTTGTGGTAGATTTTCATGAGGGTTTCCCAGTGAGATACATTTTTGGAAAAGGTAGTCGGGAGCCGGAGGGTATGATACCACACTTCTGAAGGAAAGGAGGTTTGTAATTTTGATTCCCAATAAACCATACTGGTAGGTTTGCAAGTGGCTGTAGGCCGGGAGAAGAGGTTATAGATATGGGAGATTCCCTTGTTTTTATTGGTTGGTTGGATGGAGAATGAAACATGTCTTTGGGGGTCGTTTCTGTAGAGGCAGGCAGTTTCGAGAGTATGTGACGAATCCTGAGAAAGATTTGCTGGATAGTCCGTGGAGAGCTGTTGGTAACGTTTGAGGTTCTTTTGATGAAATAGGTCTCTAATTGTCTTGATTCCTGCTGTATACCAATGTTGAATTGATAGGTCTGGAGATAGGAGTTGCATTGAAAGAATTGGGGGTAGCTTCAAGGCATCTATGTGTATTCCTTGAGAGGTTTGACTCACGGCCTTCCACGGCGTTGACCGTGGGAAGGTATGAACTTGGTGCATGAAAGTTCATCCAGGTTGCTGCTAATACTAAGTGTGGGGCATTCAATATTGCAGTTGATTCAATTTGGTGCCACAAAGTAGTAGGGTGCGGGGATCACCACTGCTGTGCTTGGTCTAAGATGACTGCTTTATAGTACCGTTTAATGTTGGGTGCTCCTAGCCCAGTGAAGGCTGTAGGGGAGCTTAACATTGAAGCTTTCAGTCGGGGTTTGCGAGCTGCCCAGATGAAGGAGTTGAGAGTTTGTTCGATTTTGGCTAGTTCAGTTGGCAGCAATGGTAGTGGCAATGTCCTAAAGAAGTAAAGAATATGTGGAAGGAGGAACATTTTGGTCAGGGCTATACATCCAGCCCATGATGCTTTAACGGATGACATAGTTGAGGTTATGGATTGTAGTTTCCGATGAAGGAAAGATAGGTTAGAGCAGAGAAGCATAAGGGAGGGAGATAAAAGTTGGATGGCCAGGTATGTCATTAAGGAGCCGGAGGCCCAGGAGAAAGGGGAGATTTTGGAGACATCCATTTTGATTGAAGGTGGAAGTGCAATGCTGATCATAGATGACTTAGAATGGTTTAGTTTGTACATCAAAATCACACTAAAATCTTCAAGTACCTGAGGATGGGAAGTGAATTCAATGGGTCGGTAAGTGCGATAATAATGTCATCTGCATAAAGACCTATTTTGTGGGGTGGTGTCCCCAACTAGGACCCCAGAGATGAGGGGGTTTGATCGAATGGTTTGAGCTAGAGGCTCATTCACCAAGGTAAAGATCAGGGGTGAGAGCAGACATCCCTGTCGGGTGCCATTGGTGATTGAGAAGGAGTCAGAGAGGATGCCTGAGGTCCATACCTTAGCACTTGGGGAAGAATAGAGACCTAGGATGGCCTGTAAAAATGTGCCTTCTATACCAACCTTCTCAGGACTTCTTCTAGGTAGCCCCAATGAACTCTATCAAACGCCTGCTCTGTGTCAATGGAGATCAGCAGAGAAGACGTTTGGTGATGTTCAGCCCAGTGGATGAGGTCCACAAAGTGGCGACTGCCATCAGAGGCCTGACGCTGGGGGATAAATCCCACTTGATTGGGTGTATAAGATGGGGCATGTGCTGTGAAAGGCGAGTGGCTAGTAATTTGGCATACATTTTGAGGTCTGTATTAAGGAGTGAAATGGGACGATAGTTGGCTGGGTCATGAGGGGACTTTCCTCATTTATGGATGGTGGTGATGATGACTTCTAATAATTCAGATGGTATGTCTCCAGTAGTTAGAAATCTATTGAGTGAGTTACAGAGATGGGGGACTAATTGCTCACAATACGTCTTATAGTCTTCATTTCCAAAGCCATTGGGGTTTTGTGTAAGGGGAGTGTTTTAATAGCGGTCTGGACTTCTTGTATCGAAAAAGGTTGAGCTAATGCTGTTACCTGTGCAGGAGTTAGAGAGAAGAGACTTCATTTAGAAATGAAGCTTTGAATAGATGCACAGCTGGGTTGTGGCTCAGTAGGGGAGCAGTTTAGGTTGTACAGTTTAGAACAGAAGGAACCAAAACAATTGGCTATATCTTTGGGATTTAAAAGCTTTTGACCTTTAAAGTCTATGAGAAAAGGGATTTTGGGCTGTGCTGCCTTACGTTTGTATTGCTGCGCCAAATTTTTCCCTGCCTAATTTCCCTGGGAATACCAGGTGAGTCTTAATTTTTGCATATAAAAGTCATACCCGCTCTGTAGGTACGAGCTCATATCAGACCTAAGTTTGCATGGGTGGCCTCTGAGGGGCTTGCTTGTTACGCATTTCTAGGATCCTTATATTGTCTAGGAAGCTGTTAAGGGCTGCATTGCGTTATTTCTTCTCCTGGGCTCCCATCTTCAGTAGTGTCCCCCATATGACAGACTTGTAGCATTCCAAAGAGTGGTGGAATTAGAAACAGAACCATCATTGAAGATAAAAAAAGTCCCCAATCACAGTTCCGACCTGTTACCTATTGTCCTTGGTACTGATCAGCAAAGAGTTTAGTCGCCATAGTTTATGTGATGTGGTGGAGGGTGGAGGGGTGAGTGTAATAAACACAGGGGCATGGTCAGACCATGATATCACCCCAATGGAGGAGGTAGAAATGGATTGTAGTAGTACTTTGGAGGTCAGGAACAGGTCGATCCTGGAATAGGTTCTCTGGGAGTTGGAGTAGAAGGTGAAATCTTTCTCAGTGCCATGTTGACATCTCCAGATGTCATAGAACTCTTCCAATAGTACCAAAGAAGAAATTGCAGTGGATATACTTCTCTTTGGGGTGGAAGTATCTAATGAATGGTCGATTACTTCATTAAAGTCGCCACATATAATAATTTGGTCTCTGGGGTAATGTTGAATTTTTTGTATGACAGTTTTGTAGAAAGATTTTTGGTGGGTGTTTGAGGCATAGAGATTAACAATTATCAGAGGTTTGTTATTGAAACAAGCTGATAGTATTAGGAACCTGCCGGAAGAATCTTGTTCTACATGCGATACAGTGAGGGATACGGAAGAGCGCACCGCTATCATTACTCCTCTCACTTTTTTATTATTGGGAGTGGAAGATACATGCAAACAATTTGTGGGTATAGCGTGGGGAGTTAATTGAAGAAAAGTGTGTCTCTTGGATACACAGTATATCAATGTGTTGGGATATCGCTTCCCTCCATAGCATGGGTCCTTTGAATGGGCTATTCAAGCCCTTGACAGTGATTTTGAATGACATGTGTAGTGATTGGGTAAATGTGAAGGTGGCACAGAGATCTGATTGATCCTATTTAGGTAGGGAACCCCCACTTGTATGTAGTCTTATGCTCCATAACAATCAAGGTGATTGGTGCAAATGCTTTGCGTGTCCGCAACGTAGCTGCAGAGATATCGTTATAGAGTGTAATTTGGAGAAAGGCTCAGGGAGAGTGCGCATAGATCTTGCAGCTCTCATGATTTGCTCTTTAGAGTGGAAAAAATGGATTCGGACCAGGATATCTCTAGACAAGGATTCAGGCAGGTGCTGTGGTTTATGAATCCTATGGGCCCTGTCTATGAAAAGGTCTTGCGTTGTTAATGTTGGTAGAATGTTGCAGAATAATTGGTGTAGATATGGGACTATCTCTTCAGGCATTATTGCTTTTGGTACTCCCCTAATTTTATTGTTGTTCCACTTGGAGCAGTCCTCTAGTTCAGCCACTTTTAAACGCAGTTGATGAATAGCCTCTGAGTGTTCATCTTGTCAGTGTTAATTTTGGCAGCAAATCTCAATTTAGTTTTAATCTTAGGACTAAAATGGATGTTGGAGACCTTGTGCTCCTCCACCTTATGTTTAAGGATGCACACAGAAGCTCAATAGGGTTTCAGTCTGCAGACATGCTTGGCCAGTCCTTCACCTTTACCCTCAGCTTCTTTAGCAAGGTCATCTTGGAGGTGTGTTTGTGGTTTTTATCATATTGGAATACTGCCCTGTGGCCCAGTCCCTGAAGGGAGGGGATCATGCTCTGCTTCAGTATGTCACAGTACATGTTGGCATTCATGATTCCCTCAAAGAATGATAGTTCCCAAGTGCCGGTGTTCTATCGATATGTGCCCTCCATCGAAAAGTGCCCACGCATGCGCAGGACAGAGCCGTACTCCAGCTGATTTGGCGATCAGCTGCAGTGACGTGACCATGGCGCATGCCCACATCAGAGGAAGCATTTTTCAATGGGAGAGAGAATGTCACTGACACTATTAAAAGCTATTCAAAGAGTGGAGGGACACTGTAGTTCTCATATTGTGCCTCGCTGTTGTGGGGAGGAGTTTCAGTCTGCTCAAGGTCGCTTTTTGTCAGTGTTGCACGGTGGCTTTAGTGTCTTGATCTGTGCCTGTTGCCTGTGTCTAAAGGCGGGTAGCAACACAGACAAAATCCGCCCTTTAACACAGCCACAAGCCACCCTGCAACAGTGAAGCATAATGTAACAACTACGGTGTCCCCCTCCGCTCTGTGAATAGCTTTCAATTGTGTCTGTGAAATTCCCTCTCCTGTCGAAAAATGCCTCCTGTGATGTGCACATGCGCCAGAGTCACGTCACTCCAGGTGATCAGTAAATCAGCTGGAGTGTGACTCCGCCCTGTGCATGCACGGGCACTTTTCGATGGAGGGCACATATCGATAGAACACCGGCAGCACTCATGCAGCCCCAGAACATGACACTCCCACCACCATGCTTGACTGTAGGCAAGACACACTTGTTTTTGTACTCCTCACCTGGTTGCCGCCACACACGCTTGACACCATCTGAACCAAATAAGTTTATCTTGGTCTCATCAGACCACAGGACATGGTTCCAGTAATCCATGTCTTTAGTCTGCTTGTCTTCAGCAAACTGTTTGTGGGCTTTCTTGTGCATTGTCTTTAGAAGAGGATCCTTATGGGACGACAGCCATGCAGACCAATTCGATGCAGTGTGCAGCATATGGTCTGAGCACTGACAGGCTGACCCCCCACCCCTTTCACCTCTACAGCAATGCTGGTAGCACTCATACGTTTATTTCCCAAAGACAACCTCTGGATATGATGCTGAACACGTGCACTCAACTTCTTTGGTCAACCATGGCGAGGCATGTTCTGAGTGGAACCTGTCCTGTTAAACCACTGTATGGTCTTGGCCACCGTACTGCAGCTCAGTTTCAGGGTCTACATGGGGGAGACATTTTTTTTATTTTCAATAAAGTAATTGTCAAAAACTGCGTGTGTGTTTTTATTTATTTTGGACACTTTTTTGGGGTAAATAAGTAGGGGGTACAATGTACTCATCCACATGGGGGGGTGGGATCTGGGTCCCCCTTGTTAAAAGGGGATTCCAGATTTGGATAATCCCCCAGCCCGCAGACCCCCACAACCACTGCCCAGGGCTGTGGGGAAAAGGCTCTTGTCCCCATCAACATAGGGACAAGGTGCTTTGGGGCAGAAAACGCCATTTTTTTTTACATTTTTGTATTGCAGGCAATGTTTTCTTTTTTTTTTTCCAGCTGTCAATGGGGAAGCCCGCTGACAACTAATAGCTCATCTGTTAAGGACGTGGCAGCTGGCTTCCCGGTGTACACCTTAACAGCCAAATATTCACAGTGTTCTGTGCCCTGATTGGGCAAAGCCTTGCTTCAGCCAATCGGGGCCCTAGAATGCACTGTGTAGCACCCAGTGGGCAAACATCCTGTTGAGCGCCCCACAAATTCGGGTGTTCAGCGAAAACCCGAATGAGCACTGTTTGGGGCCGAATCAATGCTCGGCCCGAACTGTTCACCTATCTCTATTTAAAACAGTTTAGTTAATCAGCACAAGTACTTTTAGAAATTGATCAAAGACTCTTCTTTCACTGCACAAAATAAAGGGCCTCAACTATCTATCTCAATAATTTGTATACTCGGTTTTAGGTATTGGAGGAAGCCATAAAACAAATGTGTGCTAGTGACATTATATTCTATATAGTCTTCAATAATGAAATTGCTGTACTGCTAGAACTGTGTACCGGTCTGTGATATAAATTGTTTTTGGGTGATCAGCACCTTGAAAGGTATTTAAACACAAAAACAAAAATGTAAAGTATCGCAGCTTACAAATACTTTTTATGTTGGCTTCATTCCTCATCTTTTTTTCAGACTTTTCCCCTGAATTTTTACCTGGTATATCTGTGAATAACACACATCCTACCCATGGGCCCCCCTCCTTCAGTACTTCACTGTATCTATGGAGGGGGCAATGGTTACCACTCAGGCTAAACTTTAAAGATGACCGCCTTTGTCATTCTATGCATGAAGGTAAAAAACCTTCTGGGTGCAGCAGCAGTGCCCATGGTTTTGCACAGGGCAGGTAAGATTGAAATATTTGTTATTTAAAAAAAATATGCCTTTACAATAACTTTGATCTCCATTATATGGGGAGTTGATGGGATTAGTAGTTTACAGAAATAAGATATATTGTTTTATGCTTCCAGGTCAGCTCACAGGAGAAGACAAAGACACTGCATTTCTGGCAGCACTTGCTGAAAATACTCTGTGTATGAAAATAGACAACAAATGCAGCCACCACATCTAGGGAATGGTAAGCTGTAATATAGTCAATTTGTGTTCTTTGATTTAGTTGTCATTTAAGTCACAGAAAGAGGTATGCATATGCACCAGTTTACATAAAAACTCCTGAGATATATTTCAGCAGAATGTGCCTGGCCATGTATTATTATTGTACAGGATTTACATAGCGCCAACAGTTTACGTGGCACTTTACGTGAGGGCAGACAGTACAGTTACAATACAATACAGGAGGAATCAGAGAGCCCTGCTAAATAGAGCTCACAATCTAGGAAGAAGGGTTGAGTGATACAAAAGACAATACCTGCGGTGGATGATCTGATGGAAAAAATGAAAGTACAGTTGTTAGTTGAAGACAGAATAGGCTTCTCTGAAGAGAAGGGGTTTCAGGGATCATCTAAAAGCAAGCGGTGTAGGAGATAGACAGACTGAGTTAGGGAGTTCCATAGGATAGGATAGGAGAGACTTTGGAAAAGTCCTAGAGGCAAGCATGGGAGGAGGTGTTGAGGGAACTAGAGAGCAGGAGGTCTTGGGAGGATTGAAGGGAACGTGTAGGTTGATACTAGGTTAGGGATGTAGCTGGGGGCCGAGTTGTGGATGGCTTTGTTGTTTTTAGAATTCTGTATTTAATTTGTTGGGTGAGTGGAAGCCAGCGGAGGGATAGACAGTGAAGGGTAGCAGACACTGAACGGTTGGTAAGGTGGATAAGCCTGGCAGCAGCATCTATGATGGACTGAAGGAGAGATAGCCTATGTAAAGGTAATCCTGTGAGGAGGGAGTTGCAACAGTTGAGGCGGGAGATGACAAGGGAGTGAACTAGGAGCTTTGTGGTGTCATTGGTTAGGAAGGGGCCTATTTTGGAGATGTTGCGGAGGCTGAGGAGGCAAGATTTGGACAGTGTTTGGACGTGGGGCTAAAAGGATAGTTCAGAGTCCAGGGTCACACCTAGAACCTTCGCATACGGAGATGGGCTGATAGTATTGCTATCAATCTTGACAGAGAAATCAGTGAAAGAGGTGCGTGGGGGAGGAAATAATATGAGCTCAGTTTTGGATAGGTCGAGTTTGAGGAAGTGGTGTGACATCCAGGCTGATATGTCTGTTAGTAAATTATTATTAATATATATGTAATAATGTATTATTGTTGCTTCACTTTTCTTGGTACAGCTATGCTAGCACATTGAGCAACATTACTGGAGCTGAGCAAATTGATATGTGTATACTGAGATCTGACCTGAACTGGCTTGATAGCAAGTATTCATGAATATTAGTGAATCCTCCAGATTGTGAAGACCTGTTTGCTTCCAGCCACAGAAAAAGTTGCACTGAGATTCTTACTTGAATCCTTCCACATCTTAACTGCTCTACCTTTAAAGAACCCATTCCACCCATAAGCTTGAATCTACTTTTTTCTAACCTCAAATTATGGCCTTGTGTCCTCTTCAGGGACTTTAGAGTAAATACTGTAGTTTATTACAGTTATAGGTGACCTTTGATATATTTTAAACATTGTAATCATATCCCCTCTTAAACACATCTTCTCCAGACGGAATAACTGTAATCTATGTATTCAGACCTCATTCTTGAAGTCATCCACCCCCTTATTAATTGTGTTGTCCATTGCTGAACTCTTTCCAATTCAACAGGGTCATTCCTGATGATTAGTGCCCAAACTTGCATATTCAAGTTGAGGCTGAACCAGTATTTTGTAAAGAGGTAGAATCAGTGAATTATCTCTGGAATGTATGCCCCTTTTAATGCATGGCAGTATTGTTCTAGTTTTGTTAGCTGTGGCTAGGCATAGCAGAATATTTTCCTTCACTGCTTCTACTAAGGAAGCCCCTTCTAATGTGTAGTTTGCTTGTGTATTTTTGGCACCCAAGTGCACAACTTTACATGTCATAATTCTGAACCTCATCAGGTTTACTTACCTCTCTCCCACCCTCTTTTAAGCATGAGAAGGTTTTTTTTATTTTTACAACACGATGGTCCATTGTGGGAAATGAATAAAGAACTGTAATATTTTTTTTTTGCTTTTTTACTAACTCAAATTGAGTCAAAAGGTGAATAATCCATATAGGGAAATTAATAATATATACTGTAAATAATTCCATATTCACAAACTTTCTTTTAAGGGCAACGTTATTCTAAGGGTTACCTTTTGAAAAGAGGACATTCTATTTTTGGGTAGCTTTTCTCTTGGATGCACCATCCCAGTGCTGATTGGCATACATATGCCATATGCCTGGTAGTTAATAGGAGTGAGTTGTTTTTCTTTTTTTTTTTTTTTTTTTTTTTGTAAGGGAATACTACTTTAATACCCTAAAAATTATATTAATTTATCTGGAAATGCAGGGGATTAAGTGGGAATAAGAGCTACATAATCAACTATCAGTCTCTCATAAAATAACAGTAATACAACTCAGGCATACACCTTTGCAAGGCTTGAATCAAGTGAAGCAAACTTTAAACTACTTGCACAATGGTACAGTACTGCTTTCCTTGTCAAAAGAAGTTTATTGAGTATACAATGTTATAAAGATACATAAAGTAAGTTTACAAGGATCTATAAAGTAAGCTCATTGTTTTACAGTAGGGTTTATATAGGTAAATATCATGAAATTTCAAATATTAAACATTGGGTTCACGTAAACCTAAATTAAAGATATATATCATTTCCTTAGTTACTTTTGTAGGTATTTAAATGATTTATACCTACTATACATATTGTTTACAAGTAGAGTGTATATAGGTCAAATAAATTCTGATAATGAGCTTTAACCACTTGACGACCGCCTCACGCCGATTTACGTCGGCAAGGTGGCACGGACAGGCAAAATCACGTATATATACGTGATTTGCCTTCCGCGGGTGGGGGGTCCGGTCGGACCCCCCCCGGTGCCCGAGGCGGTCGTCTTTGGTCCCACGGCGATCGGAGATGAGGGGGAGGCCATCCGTTCGTGGCCCCCCCTCGCGATCGCCGCCGGCCAATCAGGTAACTTCCTTTGCTGCTGTATGCTAAACAGCAGCAAAGGAAATGATGTCATCTCTCCTCAGCTCGGTATTCCGTTGCAGCGCAGAGGAGAGAAGACATCAATGTGAGTGCACTAACACTACACACACAGTAGAACATGCCAGGCACACAAAACACCCCGATCCCCCCCCGATCGCCCCCCGATCCCCCCCCCACCTCCCTGTCACAAACTGACACCAGCAGTTTTTTTTTTTTTTTCTGATTACTGCATTGGTGTCAGTTTGTGACAGTTAGAGTGTTGGGACAGTGAATATTACCCCCCTTTAGGTCTAGGATACCCCCCTAACCCCCCCTAATAAAGTTTTAACCCCTTGATCACCCCCTGTCACCAGTGTCGCTAAGCGATCATTTTTCTGATCGCTGTATTAGTGTCGCTGGTGACGCTAGTTAGGGACGTAAATATTTAGGTTCGCCGTCAGCGTTTTATAGCGACAGGGACCCCCATATACTATCTAATAAATGTTTTAACCCCTTGATGGCCCCCTAGTTAACCCTTTCACCACTGATTACCGTATAAGTGTTACGGGTGACGCTGGTTAGTTTGTTTATTTTTTTTAGTGTGAGGGCACCCGCCGTTTATTACCGAATAAAGGTTTAGCCCCCTGATCGCCCGGCGGTGATATGCGTCGCCCCAGGCAGCGTCAGATTAGCGCCAGTACCGCTAACACCCACGCACGCAGCATATGCCTCCCTTAGTGGTATAGTATCTGATCGGATCAATATCTGATCCGATCAGATCTATACTAGCGTCCCCAGCAGTTTAGGGTTCCCAAAAACACAGTGTTAGTGGGATCAGCCCAGATACCTGCTAGCACCTGCGTTTTGCCCCTCCGCCCGGCCCAGCTCAGCCCACCCAAGTGCAGTATCGATCGATCACTGTCACTTACAAAACACTAAACAAATAACTGCAGCGTTCGCAGAGTCAGGCCTGATCCCTGCGATCGCTAACAGTTTTTTTGGTAGTATTTTGGTGAACTGGCAAGCACCAGCCCCAAGCAGCGTCAGATTAGCGCCAGTACCGCTAACACCCACGCATGCAGCATACGCCTCCCTTAGTGGTATAGTATCTGAACGGATCAATATCTGATCCGATCAGATCTATACTAGCGTCCCCAGCAGTTTAGGGTTCCCAAAAATGCAGTGTTAGCGGGATAAGCCCAGATACCTGCTAGCACCTGCATTTTGCCCCTCCGCCCGGCCCAGCCCACCCAGGTGCAGTATCGATCGATCACTGTCACTTACAAAACACTAAACTAAACTGCAGCGTTCGCAGAGTCAGGCCTGATCCCTGCGATCGCTAACAGTTTTTTTGGTAGCTTTTTATTGAACTGGCAAGCGCCAGCGGCCTAGTACACTCCGGTCGTAGTCAAACCAGCACTGCAGTAACACTGACGTGGCGAGTCCCATAAGTGCAGTTCAAGCTGGTGAGGTGGCAAGCACAAGTAGTGTCCTGCTGCCACCAAAAAGACAAACACAGGCCCGTCGTGCCCATAGTGCCCTTTCTGCTGCATTCGCCAATCCTAATTGGGAACCCACCACTTCTGCAGCACCCGTACTTCCCCCATTCACATCCCCAACCAAATGCAGTCGGCTGCATGAGAGGCATTTTCTTTATGTCCTCCCGAGTACCCCTACCCAACGCCCCCCAAAAAAGATGTTGTGTCTGCAGCAAGCGCGGATATAGGCGTGACACCCGCTATTATTGTCCCTCCTGTCCTGACAATCCTGGTCTTTGCATTGGTGAATGTTTTGAACGCTACCATTCACTAGTTGAGTATTAGCGTAGGGTACAGCATTGCACAGACTAGGCACACTTTCACAGGGTCTCCCAAGATGCCATCGCATTTTGAGAGACCCGAACCTGGAACCGGTTACAGTTATAAAAGTTAGTTACAAAAAAAAGTGTAAAAAAAATAAATAAATAATAGTTGTCGTTTTTATTGTTCTCTCTCTCTCTATTCTCTCTCTCTTGTTCTGCTCTTTTTTACTGTATTCTATTCTGCAATGTTTTATTGTTATTATGTTTTATCATGTTTGTTTTTCAGGTATGTAATTATTTATACTTTACCGTTTACTGTGCTTTATTGTTAACCATTTTTTTGTCTTCAGGTACGCCATTCACGACTTTGAATGGTTATACCAGAATGATGCCTGCAGGTTTAGGTATCATCTTGGTATCATTCTTTTCAGCCAGCGGTCGGCTTTCATGTAAAAGCAATCCTAGCGGCTAATTAGCCTCTAGACTGCTTTTACAAGCCGTGGGAGGGAATGCCCCCCCCACCGTCTTCCGTGTTTTTCTATGGCTCTCCTGTCTCAACAGGGAACCTGAGAATGCAGCCGGTGATTCAGCCAGCTGACCATAGAGCTGATCAGAGACCAGAGTGGCTCCAAACATCTCTATGGCCTAAGAAACCGGAAGCTACGAGCATTTTATGACTTAGATTTCGCCAGATGTAAATAGCGCCATTGGGAAATTGGGGAAGCATTTTATCACACCGATCTTGGTGTCATCAGATGCTTTGAGGGCAGAGGAGAGATCTAGGGTCTAATAGACCCCAATTTTTTCAAAAAAGAGTACCTGTCACTACCTATTGCTATCATAGGGGATATTTACATTCCCCGAGATAACAATAAAAATGATTTAAAAAAAAAAAAAATGAAAGGAACAGTTTAAAAATAAGATAAAAAAGCAAAAAAATAATAAAGAAAAAAAAAAAAAAAAGCACCCCTGTCGCCCCCTGCTCTCGCGCTAAGGCGAACGCAAGCGGCGGTCTGTCGTCAAACGTAAACAGCAATTGCACCATGCATGTGAGGTATCGCCGCGAAGGTCAGATCGAGGGCAGTAATTTTAGCAGTAGACCTCCTCTGTAAATCTAAAGTGGTAACCTGTAAAGGCTTTTAAAGGCTTTTAAAAATGTATTTATTTTGTTGCCACTGCACGTTTGTGCGCAATTTTAAAGCATGTCATGTTTGGTATCCATGTACTCGGCCTAAGATCATCTTTTTTATTTCATCAAACATTTGGGCAATATAGTGTGTTTTAGTGCATTAAAATTTAAAAAAGTGTGTTTTTTCCCCAAAAAATGCGTTTGAAAAATCGCTGCGCAAATACTGTGTGAAAAAAAAAAATGAAACACCCACCATTTAAATCTGTAGGGCATTTGCTTTAAAAAAATATATAATATTTGGGGGTTCAAAGTAATTTTTTTGGAAAAAAAAATATCTTTTTCATGTAAACAAAAAGTGTCAGAAAGAGCTTTGTCTTTAAGTGGTTAGAAGAGTGAGTGATGTGTGACATAAGCTTCTAAATGTTGTGCATAAAATGCCAGGACAGTTCAAAACCCCCCCAAATGACCCCATTTTGGAAAGTAGACACCCCAAGCTATTTGCTGAGAGGCATGTCGAGTCCATGGAATATTTTATATTGCGACACAAGTTGCGGGAAAGAGACAAATTTTTTTTTTTTTGCACAAAGTTGTCACTAAATGATATATTGCTCAAACATGCCATGGGAATATGTGAAATTACACCCCAAAATACATTCTGCTGCTTCTCCTGAGTACGGGGATACCACATGTGTGAGACTTTTTGGGAGCCTAGCCGCGTACGGGACCCTGAAAACCAAGCACCGCCTTTAGGCTTTCTAAGGGCGTGAATTTTTGATTTCACTCTTCACTGCCTATCACAGTTTCGGAGGCCATGGAAAGCCCAGGTGGCACAAAACCCCCCCAAATGACCCCATTTTGGAAAGTAGACACCCCAAGCTATTTGCTGAGAGGTATAGTGAGTATTTTGCAGACCTCACTTTTTGTCACAAAGTTTTGAAATTTGAAAAAAGAAAAAAAAAAAAGTTTTTTCTTGTCTTTCTTCATTTTCACAAACAAATGAGAGCTGCAAAATACTCACCATGCCTCTCAGCAAATAGCTTGGGGTGTCTACTTTCCAGAATGGGGTCATTTGGGGGGGTTTTGTGCCACCTGGGCATTCCATGGCCTCCGAAACTGTGATAGGCAGTGAAGAGTGAAATCAAAAATTTTCACCCTTAGAAATCCTGAAGGCGGTGCTTGGTTTTCGGGGCCCCGTACGCGGCTAGGCTCCCAAAAAGTCCCACACATGTGGTATCCCCATACTCAGGAGAAGCAGCTAAATGTATTTTGGGGTGCAATTCCACATATGCCCATGGCCTGTGTGAGCAATATATAATTTAGTGACAACTTTGTGCAAAAAAAAAAAAAAAAAAAAGTGTCACTTTCCCGCAACTTGTGTCAAAATATAAAATATTCCATGGACTCAATATGCCTCTCAGCAAATAGCTTGGGGTGTCTACTTTCCAAAATGGGGTAATTTGGGGCGGTTTTGTGCCACCTGGGCATTCCATGGCCTCCGAAACTGTGATAGGCAGTGAAGAGTGAAATCAAAAATTTACACCCTTAGAAATCCCGAAGGCGGTGCTTGGTTATCGGGGCCCCGTACGCGGCTAAGCTCCCAAAAAGTCCCACACATGTGGTATCCCCATACTCAGGAGAAGCAGCTAAATGTATTTTGGGGTGCAATTCCACATAGGCCCATGGCCTGTGTGAGCAATATATCATTTAGTGACAACTTTTTGTAAATATTTTTTTTTTTTTTGTCATTATTCAATCACTTGGGACAAAAAAAATAAATATTCAATGGGTTCAACATGCCTCTCAGCAATTTCCTTGGGGTGTCTACTTTCCAAAATGGGGTCATTTGGGGGGGTTTTGTACTGCCCTGCCATTTTAGCACCTCAAGAAATGACATAGGCAGTCATAAACTAAAAGCTGTGTAAATTACAGAAAATGTACCCTAGTTTGTAGACGCTATAACTTTTGCGCAAACCAATAAATATATGCTTATTGACATTTTTTTTACCAAAGACATGTGGCCGAATACATTTTGGCCTAAATGTATGACTAAAATTTAGTTTATTGGATTTTTTTTATAACAAAAAGTAGAAAATATCATTTTTTTTTCAAAATTTTCGGTCTTTTTCCGTTTATAGCGCAAAAAATAAAAACTGCAGAGGTGATCAAATACCATCAAAAGAAAGCTCTATTTGTGGGAAGAAAAGGACGCAAATTTCGTTTGGGTACAGCATTGCATGACCGCGCAATTAGCAGTTAAAGCGACGCAGTGCCAAATTGGAAAAAGACCTCTGGTCCTTAGGCAGCATAATGGTCCGGGGCTCAAGTGGTTAATCGTAAGGTGGAGAAAAGGAAAGAGAAAGAAGAAAAAGGGTTGAAAGGTAGAGGTATGGTCCACAAGGTTGTCCCGCTCATCAGTTTATTATTCTTTTTAGTTCTCTTTGAAGCCTTAGAATGGGTGTCTCTGTAAGTCATTTAATCTGTTACCATGGCAAAAGGACAGAGTCATTGAAGTTTGACAGGAACTGTTTTATCCAAGGATGCCAAAGTTTTTCAAATTTTGGAATTTGATTTTGATCGATGGCTACCATCTTAGCATGGGACATTGTATTATTCATTCTGTGAATTGTTTCTGCTAGTACCAATGTAGGAGATTTCCATGCCTTGGCCACTGTTTGTTTTGCAGCCGTTATTAGTTGGATCATAAGTTTGAATTGAGAGAGTGTTAACCATTCTGGTTTTAGATTAAGTAAAGTTAAATATGGATCTGGTTGTATTATTTTTTTAAATATTTTAGATGCAATCACGAAGACTTCCTTCCAGAAGGTTTGGATTACTGGGCACGTCCACCATATGTGTAAATATGTGCCTATTTCTGGGCATCCTCGAAAACAAAGAGCTGAGGTATTAGGTGAATATTTTGCCACTCTAGCGGGTACAAGATACCAGCGAGATAGGACTTTATAATTTGTCTCCAGTGCTAAGATGTTGGATGAAGATGACTTAGATGTGAGCCATATGTTAGACCAGTCCGTGTCTTCTAAAGTTCGTCCCAGGTCCTCCTCCCACCTCTGAACATAAGAGGGTCTATTAAGATTTGCTACTCCATATAATTGATTATAAAGTGATGAAATTGTACCTTTAGCAAATGGATCTTTTGTACAGATTGATTCAAAAATGGATTATTGGGATAATGGTGTATCCCCCTTTAGGAATGGTGTATAGAAATTTTGGATTTGGAGATATCTAAATATCTCAGAGTTTGGTAGATCATATTTTTCTCTAAGCGCTGGGAATGAAAGGAATGATTTAGATGCTATGAAGCCATTTAGTGTCTGAATGCCTGATGTTGTCCAAGCTTTAAAAGAATTTGGGTAGATCCATGCCGGATAAAAGGCCGGATTTCTGATAAAAGAAAGGAGAGGATTGTGTGGAGATTGTAACTGATATTTGGTTTTTAGTTTATCCCAGAGAGATAAGAAGTGTTTAGTTATGGGATTATGAATTTTAAAGCGGTCTTTAGGATCAAGCCATAATAAATTTGATATTAATAGAGGGTCATTTTCTGAAGCCTCTATAAATACCCATAATGGGATTTCCTGTTTTGCATGGTATTTGGACAGACTGGCCAAATGTGCTGCTCTGTAGTAGTTAGTAAAATTAGGGTATCTCAGGCCTCCTTTATTTTTGGGAAGATGTAGTGTGTGTATAGGTATACGTGGTTTAGAAGAGCCCCATATAAACGAAGTTGCTCTTTTTTGTACGATTCTCAAAAAATAGGAAGGAATTGGAATAGGGAGGACTCTAAATAGATAAAGCAATTTGGGTAGAATAGTCATTTTGATTGCATTAATCTTCCCTATCCAGGATAAAGGAAGTTGCGACCATTGTTTTATAAGATTTGTGATCTGTCTTAATACAGGAGGATAATTGGTTGAGAATAAGTCAGAATGAGATGCTGTTAAATGAATTCCAAGATATGGGATTGATTTTTCTGCCCATGTGAATGGGAGTGCAGCCCTAGCCGGGATCAATTCCATGTTTGTGAGTGAAATATTAAGCACTAGGCATTTCTTAGGATTAATCATAAGGCCGGATAGGGCTGCAAACCCATCAAGAGCTGGTATTAAGTTAGGACCAGAGACCTGTGGTGATGATAGGAAAAGTAATATATCGTCTGCAAATATACATAATTTGTGTGTAATACCTCCTACTTCAATGCCAGTTATAGTTTGGTTTGTTCTGATGTATTGGGCCATGGGTTCGAGTATAAGGGCAAATAATAAGGGAGATAATGGGCAACCCTGTTGGGTACCTCTTTCGATATTAAAGGCTTCAGATTTGTATCCAGCATATTTTATATAGGCTTTGGGTTTATTATATAATGCTTTGATCCATGTTAAAAAGTGGGGTCCAAAACCCCATTTTTGTAATGAATATTGCATATATTGCCAGGATACTGTGTCAAATGCCCTCTTAATATCGAAAGATAGAAAACATAAAGGGATTTTCCATTTTTTAGCAATATGTGTCAATAACACTGCCCTGCGTATATTATCGCCTGCCTGTCTATTTGGCATGAACCTACTTGATCTCTATGTATTAATTTTCCTATAATGCTATTGAGGCGTTTTGCTATTATTTTTGCTAATAATTTAATATCGAGGTTTAACAGAGAGATAGGCCGATAATTCACACAGGAAGTATCATCAGAAAGGGGTTTTGGGATCATACAAACAATTGCCATTAGTGTTTCTTGCCGAAAAGAATGTCCATCTAGAAGTTTGTTAAAAGTTTCAGTGAGAATGGGAGAGAGTATTTCTGAGAATGTTTTATAGTATAAAGCCGAGTAGCCGTCTGGGCCTGGTCTTTTGTTAAGTTTTAGGTCTTTTATGACGTTAGCAACTTCATCTATAGTTATAGGCTCATCCAAACTGCTTTTTTGATTCTGAGATAACTCAGGTAAGGTTATTTTTGAGAAGAAGGATTCAGCCTCTGTAGGATTAAATTCATTGTTTGTCTTGTATAAAGTTGCGAGATGTGAGTGAAATTTATGGACTATTTTAACTGGATTACAAGTGTAAACATTTTTTGATAATTTCAAACGTATTGGTTTGAAAGATTTGTTAGTTGAATTTAATGGCCGAGCCAAATATGTACCTGGTTTGTTTGTATTCATGTAGAAATTGTGTTTGGAGCGTTTGAGGGATTTATCAACTGACTCAGTGAGAAATAGATCGTATTCCAATCTAGATTTTTCCAGATGAGATTTTGTACTCTGAGATGGATTATCTTGAAATCATATGTAGGCTGCATTAAAATTGAGTTCTAGTTTTTTTGCTAGATTTTTGCGTTCCCGTTTAAATAGTGCCATTTGTCTTTGTATTGTACCACACAAGACAGGCTTATGAGCTTCCCACAGTGTTATTGGGGAGATGTCTGTTGTATTATTAATTGATATGTATTCCTTTAAAGCTTGTTCAATGGCCATCTGATGTAGTGGGTGTTTGAGCATTATGTCCGGTAAGTACCACGTTGGGTCATGCGCTTTTGGTATGGCTGAGGCTATAGTAGTGTATACTGCATTATGGTCAGACCACGGAATCGGAATTATATCTGATGCAATAATTTCTGGTATCATTCCTATTGTTAGAAAAATATGATCTATTCTGGTGAAGGTTTGATGAGGGTGCGAGAAATAAGTGAATTTCTTTTTCATTGGGTTACTTTCTCTCCATGAATCTACCAGATTGTATTTGGAAAGAAGTTGAGAAAAAGGTAATCTAGAGGTTATTTTGGATGGTGTAAAAGGTGATTTATCTAGAAATGGGAGGAGGACCTGGTTCGAATCCCCACACATTATCACTGTTCCTATTTTGTGTGTATTAATCACTTGTAATATATGTGAGAGGAATGGTGTAGGTTGTTTGTTAGGAGCGTAGTAGGAAATCACCGCGATTGCTGTATCCATTATATAACCCATGAGTATCAGGTATCTACCTTCTGGGTCTTTAATTTCTGATGATAAGGTGAATGGTGTGGATCGGTGAAATGCAATTAGAGTTCCCCTTTGCTTGGTACAGGCAGAAGCCGTGTAAATTTGTTGATAAAAAGGAGAAATATATTTTGGAGTAGAATCTTTGGTGAAGTGTGTTTCTTGGAGGCATACTATGTGAGCCTTCTTGTTATGGAAAGTACGGAAGGCTTTGGTCCTTTTTTGAGGGACATTTATTCCCTGAACATTCAGGGAAAGTATATTCAGTGGTGCCATGGCAATAGATCAAATAGTTTTGACTTACTTTTTGTTATTCAGAGCTGACTGCGCAGATCAACCTGTGTGGACTGAAGAGATGAATAGATAGAAAAGAAACCAGTGAATTCTGGAGTAAAGAGTAAACAAAAAACATATGAGATTAGATGATACATTGTATAAATTATTTTTTGCAAGTAATCACAATTTACCCGTGAAAGAGAATAAATATCTCTCTCAGGGGAATAAGTGCCTTCGTCACACTCCCACATAATATGGTTGGGAGAATGAGGAGGGCTAATGGGGGTACACGGATCTTCCGCTTACAGGAGAGAAGTGCTATGTCAAAAGACATCAAAATGATGTTTCATTAATTGGAGTACAGAATATAGTTTTTGTTGAAATTATTTATTCCAGGGTGGTTGTATATGGTTAGTCTTGCCCTAGGCTAAATAATTCAGTTAGAAAGGTACTGTTAATAACTTTGGTATTGATGAAGATAGTTTGAATTATTTTGGGATTTTAACCCTTTTAGAGTAAACAATTACATATTTTATTCATATGTAACTGTTTAGATATGTTAACTCATAAAATTGAGGTTGTATTGCTTCAGATGAGAATAAACAAAAACATAATTCTAGGAACTAGTTAGGTAATAATATATTTGTTTTAAGAAAAGAAAGAAAAAGCTTCCATTACTTCTGGATTATTAAACATATTTGTCATAAAAAGTAATAAATCTATTATTATTACCTGATAATATATAACTGAACAAGAATTTCCTTATTTCACTTATATATTCTAAGGCTATATGAGTCAGAAGTAATAAGAAATATAACTGGAATGTAACATGATCCCACACAGTGTGTGACTATCAGAATGCAGTTACATTCAGTTATAAATACAGGTTTTTTATAGAGAACCATCTCTTAGTATAATAAATGAAGAGATATCAGGAATTAGGATGTCAGTCCATTGAATCTTCTTGGTCCATGGATGACGTGGCATAACGGCCTCTTTTGTGAGAATGATGATTCCCATTTTGTTCTGAAATTTTCTGGGTGCTGCCTGAAGGTGAAGATGATGCCATTCTTCTGCGTGTGGAAGTGTTGCTGCTTGTGGGTTCTGTCAGATTTAATTTTAAAAGGGTTTGTTGTAGTTCATCTGCTGATCTGCTTCTGTAAATTGTACCTTGGTAGTTAAATCTGACTGAAAAGGGGAAGCCCCATTGATACATAATGTTGTGGCGTTGCAGTTCCATTAGTTGGGGTTTCATGGATCGTCTTTTAGTAATAGTAAGTTGGGATAGGTCAGCAAAAATTTGATAATTGTGTCCATGAAAATTAAGTTCCTTTTTTTCTCTTGCAGCAATTAGTATTTGTTCTTTCGTTCTGTAATAATGAAATTTTGTGATTATATCACGTGGGGGTCCATCTTTCTTTTTGGCTGTGAGGGCTCTGTGTACTCTGTCCAGTTCTAAACGTTCAATAGGGATATCTGGCTTTAGTTCTTGTAATAGAGCAGTAATAGTAGATTGCAGGTCTGTCACAGTTTCAGGTATTCCCCTTATGCGCAAGTTTGAACGTCTGGCTCTATTTTCGTAATCTTCGAGCTTAGTTTGAAGTATTAAATTCTCTTTTTTTAATTGTTCCAATTCTGTTATATTTTCTTGGGTTGTAATTTCAATTTCATCCATTTTTATTTCTAAGGCTGCGGTGCGGTTTCCCAGCTCTCTTATTTCTTTGGTTTAGCGTTTTTGTTATTTGGTCTGAGGTTTGTTTTAAAGCCTTATGAAGCATCTTTTCAAATTGTAATAATATTACTGGGGATACTGAGGAGGCTTGTGGAGAAGTTTGTGAGAGGATTTGTTCTGTATCTGACTCAAATGGAGAGTCTTGCTGTGACATTTTCTGTCTGTGAGAGCGCCCTGATGCTGTATCTTGTGAGGTGACTGGAGCTGCTTCAGCTGCAGTGAGTGCCTGTGAGCTCTTTGTGAGGTGATTTTTATTTCTGCCATGGTTTCCTCCCAGTACCATATTTCCTGCCCAAACTTTCACAGTTTGTTCCCAGGGGCAAAAAGGTTCAAATGGATACCTTTTGAGTCTGCAGGCTCCGCTTTGTCCTTCTCTTCTCTCCTCAGCGGTGTGGAGCTCTAACAATGCATGTCTGCTCCGCTAGGCTCCGCCTCCTGCCCCCTCGTTAACTTTCTATTTCAATCATTTTCTATAAGTATTTTGAAAAAGGCAAAAAGTAAGTGAGTACTTTTCCAGAGCAGCAAACATTCCTTGCATGCTTCGAATCATACAACAAGAAATAGTGCATACGTGGGAGGAAGAGAGGATGAAATACTACAAGAAGATCTTGGTAAACGGGTTAAGTTTTCCATAAGGCCATGGGTGAACATATGGACATCAACAGACGTAAAGAAAGAAAATTAGGAATTGAGCTATGAACATAGTATAATACAATAAGAACATTGTTAATACTGGGAGGTAGATGTCCAGAAGACTGCCTTTTAGGTCAGACTAAGGACCAAAAAGTCATAAAGATTTTGAGGTCGAGACCTCATTAACGTGTAATCACTGTAAATAGGCCTACAAGATGGAAAAGCCTTAGTCCAGTGATTATAGCTTAAGTATTTCCCGTTACCGTGATTTCCCGTTACCAGGCAATAGATGGTCCTCCATAAGGGGCTCCAATCCCCCGACTATAAACATAAGCTGTTTAAGTAGGAAAAGAATTTAAAAAAGGGGGGAGCAGTTAAAGCATGATGCCAAGGCTGGCTAGAATCAGGGGAACATTAGAAGAGGAATAGCGAAGAAGTTAGTCCGTCCGGGGTTCCTCCAGTCATTATCAGATTCGATCTCCCAGGACCTGCAGATAGGCCAGCCAAGGGGATCATATTTTATCAAAGGTGGATTGTCTATCTCGTAGGACACTCACAATTTTTTTCATTTAACATGATCCACATAAGTTTCCATTTCACTAAGGCAATATCTGTGTAAGGGCTTTTCCACGCTGTTGCTATAGTGATTTTATAGTACGTAAAGTGGATCAAGGTCTGGAATTGTCGTGGGACATTTTCAACAGGCTTATTTAGTAGTGCTATACTTGCACCTTTAATGATATTAACCATCGTGACTGAGAAAATAAATGAGTGAACCCTTATACAAAAGTGACGAGCCTTAGGGCACGTCCACTATACGTGCAATGGTGTACACAACCTCTGAAGCATGCAGCTAAGGTGTCTGGATATATTTTTGACAAACGTCTGGCACCAAGCACCATCTGGTGTGGAGTTTATAGCCTGATTCTATCAAGGCAACATTTAGGATACCTTTAGAAATCTGTGTACTCCATTTATGCCAGCCCCCCACCTCAGGGGTTATAGACAGATCCCTTTCCCACGCCACCTGGTAGGATAATCTATCAGCAGTGTTGATAAACAATTTGTATAGTCTAGAGATGCCCCCCCGCACAGAGCAGCGTCCTACATGCACCTGTTTTCAAACACAGTATAGACTGCTACATCAGAGCTATCCTTCTTTAAAGATTTGAGAAAGTAGTAAATTTGTTGTCAGTGGAAGCTCTCAGTGGGGGGCATTTCTAAACTTCCCATGAAATATGAGAAAAAACGTATGCCTCTGTGGTCAAAATAGTCACCTATTCAGTACAGTCTCTTATTCAGCCACCATCCATACCTGTCAGGTTGCACACCTGGTGGGAATAGGGGGTTGCCGAAAAGGGGAGATACTGGGATATATGTTGAACGCAGAGGATATCTTCTACAAATTGTGTCCCATGCTTGAAGTGAGTGGGAGAGCGTTGGGCTCAGTATAGCCCTATGATGTTTTGGGGGAATCCAAAGGACGAGATCCATTGCAAGTTGGAAACTTGCCTGGGCCTCTATGGAAACCCAGTCTGGTCGATAGTGCTTACTATGAAGTTGGCATAGCTGGGTGAGCTGTGCTGCCACGTAGTATTTCCATAGTAAGTCAGGCACACCTAGTCCGCCCATATCCTTAGGAGCATACATCATGGTCCACGATATTCTGGGGCCTTTGGCACCCTAGATAAAATGGAAAATTTTGTATTGAACCCATCGGGTGGCATTAACAGGGACCTGGATCGGCAAAGTACAGAAAAAATATAGTGGCTTGGGCAGGACTGTCATTTTCACTCAATCCTACCCATCCATGACAAACTCACGTCTGACCATGCCTGTAGGTCTTCTAATAGCTTAGAAAATAGAGTTGGATAGTTGCCCTTGTAAAGAGAAGAAACGTTGGGTCCGATCTGTGGCCCCACAAAACTTTCTGAGCTGTGGGTGAGCTATATAATGAGTCCACGAGAGGGACTTAAAAGCTTTACGGATGTCAAGGGACAGCAGCATCCCAATCCTATTCGTTACACTTTCCCATGAGGAGTGTAATATGGAGATAAGGTCAATTGCTCTAGGGACCTGGTCGGCAGCCTGTCTATGCGGCAAAAATCCTACCTGGTCAGAATGTAGCTAGCTAAAAACATAAACAGCCTATTTGACAGAATTTTGGCAAATAGTTTCAAATCAGTATTATTTAAGGATATGGGACAGTAATTAGCTACGTCACTGTGGTCTTTGTGGGGCTTAGGAATGAGAGTAATAAATGCTCTATTAGAATCTACATCGATTGGATCGCCCTTTTGGAATCTTTATTCATTTTGAAGGATTAGTGATTAGCGGAGGTGATGTTTACAAAAATAAATTAATGGCAAATATTTTTCATGTAACCACTTCCCGCCCGCCCTATAGCTAAATGAGGGTCGGAAAGTGGTTGTATTATCCTGACTGGACGTCATATGACATCCAGCGGGATAGGCCACTTGCGTATGCCTGCGAGGACACACAGTGTGGCGAATGGTGGCGTGGTGTGTCAGTCTGACACACCTCAACTCTGATCTAGGTATAGAGCCTATGACGTAGGTTCTTTACCATGTGATCAGCTGTGTCCAATCACAGCTGATCACATGGTAACCAGGAAGTGCCGTTTATCGGCTTTTCCTCTATTCGCGCTGACAGCCACAAGTAGAGGAGAGCCGATTGGCTGCTCTCCTGACAGGGGGGGTCTGCGCCGATAATCAGTGCATTGATTATCAGTGTAGACCCATCGAGGATGCACACTGGAGACCACCAGGGATGCCCACTGGGGACCACCAGGGATGCCCACTAGAGCCCACAAGGGATGCCAATCGGTGCCAATCAGTGCCCATTAGCAATGGCACTTTGTGCCCATCAGTGATGCCTGCCAGTGCCTCTTGATCAGTGCTGCCTATCAGTGCCATCTATCAGTGCCGCTCATCAGTGCCACCTGTAAGTGCCCACCAGTGCCACCTATCAGTGCCCATCAGTGCCACCTATCAATGCCCATCAGTGCCACCTATCAGTGCCCATCAGCATATAAGTGCCTCATCATCAGAACTCATCAGTGCCAATCAGTACTGCCTCATCAGTGCTCATCAGTGAAGGAGAAAATGTATTTCTTTACAAAGTTTTGTAACGGAAATTAAGAAAACCTTTTTTTCCCAACATTTTCAGTATTTTTTTATTTGTAGCGCAAAGAATAAAAACCACAGTGGTAATCAAATACCACCAAAAGTAAGCTCTATTTCTCATGCGTTGGGGACGGGTCCAGGGGGCCTCCATGGTTTACCCTGCTTCCTCCTCTCTCCAGGTCCATCAGCTGATTGGAGAGGGAGGGATATTAAAACACCACCAGCGCACCCATCAGTATCTTGCTGGATGTCGGGACGTGCAGTTAGTTATTTCAAGGACTCTGTGTTAAGGTAAACGATGCCTAAAAAAGCTTTGCCTCTGTTATTTTTGCTGTCATTTTTGGATCCCCTTTTTTCTGAGCTTGTAATAAATATAAAATACTGTGTAAGCGGCTAAAAAATCCCTTCTTTGCATTTTACTTTATCCATTTACAATGAGGTATATATATATATATATATATATATATATATATATATATATATATATATATATATATCTCATTGTAAATGGATAAAGTAAAATGCAAAGAAGGGATATATATATACGTGGCTTTAATCTAAAGATGAGTTAATACATATATTATTCACAACTAATTTAAAGAAATATTTGTGGTTATTTTTAATCATATTAAAATATGTATTATATTTACCAGACTAATATATTTGAATGTGGCCTATATATATATAAAAATGTTGATTATTTATCAGCCACTCACTTTGCTTCAGAATACTGGTTCACCACTATGCTGTGATTACAGGCCTGAATAGCAAGTATCAGTTTCTGTAAAAAACCTATATAAAGCTGTCCATAGATACAGTGGGGAAAATAATTATTTGATCCCCTGCAGATTTTATAAGTTTGCCCACTTACAAAGAAATGAAGGGTCTATAATGTTATTTATCATAGGTGTATTTTAAATGATAGAGGCAGAATATCAACCAAAAATCCAGAAAAAAAAACACATGATACAAATGTTATAAATTGAGTTGCAGTTCAATGAGTAAAATAAGCATTTGATCCCCAAGCAAAACATGACATAGTACTTGGTGGAGAAACCCTTGTTGGCAAGCACAGAGGTAAAACATTTCTTGTAGTTGGTTACCAGGTTTACACACATCTCAGGAGGGATTTTGGTCCACTCTTCTTTACAGATCTTCTCTAAATCCTTAAGGTTCCTTGGCTGTCACTTGGCAGCTCAAAGTTTCAGCTTCCTCCATACATTTTCCATAGGATTAAGGTCTGGAGACTGGCTAGGCCACTCCATGACCTTAATGGGCTTCTTCTTGAGTCACTCCTTTGTTGCCTTGGCGGTATGTTTTGGGTCATTGTCATGCTGAAAGACCCATTCATGACCCATCTTCAGTGTTTTGACATGATGTGTTTAGAATGTTTGAGCTAATGAAAATGAATGGAAAACTAAAGTAAGATCTTTCTATAAAGTTTTTCTTACTTCCTTAATATGTACTGTATTAGTAAATGTATATCGCATTTAAAGGGAGTCTGCAAACCTGAAAGTAACATTTAAATCTACCTGTAAATAATATAAATATTGTAACTAGGATAATGAGTGCTAGTAAGCTTAAAGGATTGCTCAGTGTGCAGTGTGCCACAGGTATACACAAATGGAGGATCAAGAACTTCAGGTTGAATACCACTGTGACAGATATAAGCACATTGTTCCCCTAGATGTTCACATTAGAGATCTGGAGGACTGAGCGTCAAAACATTTGCTAAGTTGGGTGAACAAACGCAGAGGTGGCAGCCCATCTAATAGAGCTGGTGAGGGTAATGTAGGCAGGCTTAAACAGTTGGTGGTAATTGGGGATTGTTTAACGAGAAAGACTGATAGGAGGACTGATAAAAAAATGTCATTGTCACTCCCTCAACCAAACGGTTTGCTGTCTCTCTGGTGCCAGAATTCGTGATTCATGTTGGGACCAATGGCAGACTATATACTGTAGAAAATGGAGGATCCTTCAGAATCAATTTTAAGAACTAGGCTGCAAAATGAATGGGAAGGACCTTCAAGGTTATATTCTTAGAAATATTGCTTGTGCCATGTATAAAACAGACAGCTAAAGATCTGGTGTAAGAGGGAAAGATTGGAGTTTTAGCACATTGGGCTAACTTTTCTTTTTTTGTTTACAAATGATTTTATTAGAGAATTGTGCCTTGTGCCCACTAATGCAGTCTTGTGCCTAGTGTCCACCAATGCAGCCTTGTGCCAACCAATGCAGATTTGTGTCCACCATGCAGCCTTGTGAGCAGTGCCCACCAATGCAGCCTTGTGCCCACCAATGCAGCCTTGTGCTTAGTGTCCACCAATGTAGCCTTGTGCCCAGTGTCCACCAATGCAGCCTTGTGCCCACCAATGCAGCCTTGTTTCCACCATGCAGCCTTGTTCCCACCAATGCAGCCTTGTGCCCAGTGCCCGTCATGCAGCCTTTTGCCCACCAATGCAGCTTTGTGCCCACCAATGCAGCCGTGTGCCCACCATTCAGCCTGTGTCCACTATGCAGCCTTGTGTGCACCATGCAGCCTTGTGCCCACCAATGCAGCCTTGTGTCCACCAATGCAGCCTTGTGTTCACCAATGCAGCCTTGTGTCCACCAATGCAGCCTTGTGTCCACCAATGCAGCATTGTGTCCACCAATGCAGCCTTGTGTCCACCAATGCAGCCTTGTGTCCACCAATGCAGCCTTTTGTCCACCAATGCAGCCTTTTGTCCACCATTCAGCCTTGTGCCCACCAATGCAGCCTTGTGCCTAGTGTCCACCAATGCAGCCTGTGTCCACTAATGCACCCTTGTGCCCACCAATGCAGCCTTGTGCCTAGTGCCCACCAATGCAGCCTTGTGCCAACCAATGCAGCTTTGTGTCCACCATGCAGCCTTGTGCCCAGTTTCTACCAATGCAGCCTTGTGCCCACCAATGCAGCCTTATGCCTACTGTTCACCAATGTAGCCTTGTGCCCAGTGCCCACCATGCAGCCTTGTGCCCACTGATGCAGCCATGTGTCCACCATACAGCCGTGTGCCCACCATTCAGCCTGTGTCCACTATGCAGTCTTGTGCCCACCAATGCATCCTTTTGCCCACCATGCAGCCTTGTGCCCACCAATGCAGCTTTGTATCCACTATGCAGCCTTGTGCCCACCAATGCAGCTTTGTGTCCACCATGCAGACTTGTGCCCAGTACCCACCATGCAGCCTTGTGCCCACCAATGCAGCTTTGTGTCCACCATGCAGCCTTGTGCCCACCAAAGTAGTCTTTTGTCTACCATGCAGCCTACCTTTGTAGGAGAGGAGAGGAACGGGAGAGCCGCCCAGGTGTTCAGAGCTCAGCGTGGGGAACACAGAGATAACAGCTTTCATTTCAATTGCCGTGTTCCCGCCGTGCAACATCATATACAGCTCCACCCCTTGGCCGGAATACTTTGATTGACAGATCACCCGTCACTGGGATTGAATGGGTGATCTGTCTATCACAGTCCCGGGACCATGAGGAGGGGCTGTATCTGACAGAACACGGCTATTGAAATGAAAGCTGTTATCGCTGTGTTCCCCGCGCTGCACTCTGATCACCTGGGTGGCTCTCTCTCTCTTCCCCTCCATGATCACTGGGAGAAAGACTCCCATTCCACACAGGCTGCTGGCTCGCCCCCAGCTCCCAGGCAGCCCTTTCTCACCAGCTCTCAAAATCCACTCGCAAAATGCGAGCAGGCGAGTGGATTATTTGAGGGCTGTTGTAACCACAGCTCCTTGGGCCTATCATTTACCCATGTTGCCGATCCCAACACCCTAGCTTTCTTGGACTTGCAATTATGTAATGACAATTTAGCTATATATGCAAAAAAATTTACAAAACCCACAGCAGGGAATTCCTTTATCCACTTCAACAGCTGCCATCATCCCAGATGGGTCAGTAACATTCCGCAGAGCCAATTCTGTTGGCTTTGCCGTAATTGCACTAGAGACACAGACTACAACCACCATGGTCAACTCCTTTCGCAAAAAATCATTGATAAAGGCTACCCTATTTCACTAGTAGATCAGGCCTTTGATAACTATGGTAGCTTACCAATTCTCGCATACCATCACCACCACTCCTAAACAACCCATGAGATTCATTACACAATTTCACACCAAATACAAAAAGATGGAAAAAATCCTAGCTGCACATTGGTCAATCCTACTTGAAGATCCTCATCTAAAGACTACAGTTGCCGCCAAACCTAAAATAGCATATAGGAAGGCTAGAAATATCAAAAGTCAAATCGCCCCGAGTAAAATCAAGCCCAATCTATCTCTGCACCACCAGTTCTCATCCCACTAGTGGGGATGCACCAGTGTAAAAAACCTCTCTGCCTGACATGTAAATTCATTCACCATGGACAAAAAACTTTTACAGTAAAAGGGGAAAAACTACACACTAAAATAATTTTACAACTGTTCCATGGACTATATCCTATATTGTCTGACATGTCTTTGTGGACTGTTTTATGTCGGAAGAACTTCGGATGGAGCTACCCTGTTGTGCCTGTCTGCCTAGTTATTCTGGTCATCCTCTCTCCATGCTGTTGATCCTAATAGGACGCCATTACGATCGTGTGTCTGATTATATATAAGCTGTTTCCCAGCTTGTTGCTGGTAAGCATTCAATTTATCTGGTGGTGGATTTTTGGTGGTGTTATTGGAAGGATTAACCCATTTCATTGCACTTTATGGGACTTTTTTTTAATTCACTTTTGGACTTTATCATTTTATTGACTTTGTATTTTTTATTATATTATTTATGTGATCCTTCAGAGATCCATACACAATCTGGTTACAGCGTGGTTCCTACCCACCCACTATTCTATTTGATTGTGCATATCCCACAATTTAGAACTGCTGCTAATTTATGTATTTTTTAATTTTTGTGTTAGCGTGGTAATATTTTTTCTTTTTATGGTATGCTATAAAGGAAAGAAGGATTTGTGATATTCTGAGTTCTTAAAATGTGTCCAACAGGCTCAGGTCTTTGTGAATTTCTGGATGCGGTCTGGGGAGGTATGGATTAATTCTTCCATTTCCTCTCTTTTGGCCACTCTGATCAACCATTTTCTAATGGTTGGGGTATCTGTTGACCTCCAATGTGTGGGAATGCAGAGTCTGGCCGCATTGATCATATGCATAGCCAATGATTTCTGGTAGGTATGTTTCGGTAGGGTTGTATGATGTAGTAGGTGTTGAGCAGGGTTATAGTCTAGGGTGAAGGTGGTGACCCACGATATTATGGAGTGGACCGCCCTCCAAAATGGTTGGAGCGAGGGGCATTCCCTCCAAATGTGGATCATGGAGCCTATTGCTCCTTTGCATCTCCAACAGACGTTTGAAACTGAAGGTGAGAATTTGTGTAAGCGGGCAGTAGTCCTACACCATTTAGTTATGATTTTGTATCCATTTTCCTGGATTGCTACATTCAACGATCCCTTGTGAGCGAGTGTATAGATGGATTCCCAATCTTCATCCATGAGTGTCAATTGTAGATCTGTTTCCCAAGAAATATGCACGGTTTGTGTCGTGGAAGGGCCAGTGTCGTCTTGGAGTAGGGCATAAATGTACGATATGAGGTGTCGCTGTGGTGTATTGTGTGAGCAAAGTGCTTCAAATGGTGTAAGTTGTCTATTCCATGTGACGTTTGAATCTGTAGAGGTAAGAAAGTGTGTCAGCTGTCTATATGACCAGAAAGGAAATGTGCTGGTGCGCGATTCGGACATCAGGTCTTCAAAGGAGCGTCGCCTTTGTGAAAGAAGTGGCAAGCTAGAACCTCCTTGTGTGGCCATTCCTGTTGAAGGAATGTGGTAGAATCTCCCGGGGGAACTCAGGGTTGCCCCTTATGGAGGTTAGTGGTCCTGGTTGTGAGGATAGGTTGAAGAGAGAAACTGCTTTCCTAAAGCCCAATAGTGAGGGAAGGATGAGCGGGTGTAACTTAACGGTCTAGGGCCAGAGTCGGGTTGTCAGCCAAGGGAGTTTTATATCCACATTGAGCAGGGAAATTGGCCTATAGTTGGATACTTGTGAGGGATCTTTGCCTTCTTTTGGGATAACTGCTATGTGGGCTTCTAACGTTCTGCCTAAGGAAGTGTGGGGACTTGATAGAGAGTTAAATGTTTGTAACATCTTAGGTGCAAGGTCATCCAGTAAGCACTTGTAGTATAGTAAAGGGAGACCATTGGGACCCAGGCTTTTACCTACTTTTCATTTGTTTTATTGCTAAATTTAGTTCCTCCATGGAGAGTGGGCTTTCCATGACTTCCGCCTATTTTGCAGAAATAGGTTTAGGGCAATATTGAGCTAGGAAGTTGCTTATTTGAGAGGAACGGTTGGGTGTGTTGGTCAATTCTCCCTCCCCTGGTGCTAAGTTGTAGAGTTTTGAGTAGAATTTTTCAAAGTGTTTGGCTATATCCTCATTCTTAGAGAACAGTGTACCTTGACTATCCCGAATATGGTGAATCACAGAAGAAGTCTTAGCTGCCTGTATTGTGCGAGCCAGCAGTTTCCCGCTTTTGTTTTCATGTTCATAGAACACTTTCTGTTTGAGAACATATCGCCTTCTGGTGCATTTCTCTAACTCGTCTAACAAAGTGGAGCGGGCATGCAAAAGGTCCTGCAGTGTAGCGTGTAGGGACGACCATTTATGGGCTATTTCTAGACGATTAATTGTTTCAATAAAGTGATCTGCTCTTGATGTCTTTTTTTAGCTATCATTGCCAACGATATTTCCCCCTTAAAACACATTTATGTGCTTCCCAGAGCTTACTGGGTGTTTTACGTCTGGGGTAGAATTTTCTTTAAAATACATTTGGATTCATATTTTCATATTCATATGGGCACATATTTGTCTAAGATTTTTGGGTTCTTTCAGCAGGGATGGGTTTAGTCTCTAGCTTTTCATTGTTTTGTTAGATTCCGGAAACGTGAGGGTCACTGTGATGGGATGGTGATCTGACAGAAACATTGGCTCTATGGTGGCCTGTGTGAGGAGTGATAGGTCTGTTTGTGAGAGGAAGAAATGGTCAATCCTGGAGTATTTTTGATGTGGAGGAGAGAAGAAGGTATAGTCTTTAACATTAGGGAACATAGTGCGCCATGTGTCCTGGAGTGTTAAGTTTTGTAGTTGGAGTTTAATTTGGCGAAGTGCCTGATACGAGAGAGCAGTTGTGCCTGTGGAAGTGTCTAGGGCCAGGTTGAGTGGAACATTAAAGTCTCCTCCCAATAGAACAATCCCTTCTAGAAATGAAGAGAGGAGGTCACAGGTTTTCCTGAAGAATAATATTTGGTGTTCGTTAGAACAGTACATATTTGCCAACGTGATCGGTTTGGAAGCGTTTTTACCCTTAATAAAGATATATCTACCACCAGGGTCTACCATCGAATCGGATAGTTGAAAATCTGCGCGTTTGGAAATTAGTATTGATACCCCTTTTGTTTTAGAATTTGGGTTTGTGGAGTGAATTGCCCATTTGTACACATGGTTCTCTAGCTTGGGGATTGCATCCGATCGGAAGTGTGTTTCCTGCAGTAAGAGAAAGTGGGCTTTGTTTTTGGTCAATGCTGTTAGTATTTGTGACCTTTTTTCTGGGAGGTTTAAGCCTTTGACATTTAGCGAGAGGCATTTTAGTGACAATTGTTGCCCAAGCATCGGTTCCTTCTGCATTTTACAAGCTTACGGGGAGTAAGATATATATGCGAGGGTCTCGTGCGTGCAACCTGAGCATCTTTATGACACCCGGGGAATGCCCACAGGACCACGCGAGAGGGGAGGAGGGAGGAGTGACACCCACCAATAGAAAGAGTCAGAAAAAAAAAGGGGGGGTACGTTGGAAGGTGGAAAGGAAATGGGGAGGGGTAGGTCTAGAGTGACCAAATCACAGAATGGGGAAAAGGGGTAGGGTTAAAAATGTAGAAATAGCACCGTTGTGGGGCCCACCGACCACGAGTGCGAGAGTTTACCAGAGGCAGTTATAGGCACGCCTAACCACCCAATTGGGGGGGGGGGAGTCCGGAGTGTCAGCTTCACTCTGTTAGGAAAACTGAGGGGGGACAATAAACTGGGAATGGAACATGAGATTTAGCACTAAGGAGGACAAAAAAGGGCAGACAGGTAATCAAAGGATGTTGAGTAAAATTTAACAGATTTATAGAATAGGGCTTAACGATTAAAGGGCTCATGTAGAGGCCGCCGGGCGTATGAGTTTACCCAGCTCCGTAAACAACATGTAGAATGATTGCGGAATGGGTGTAGGTTAGAAAGTGAGAACCAGACCGGTAAAAACCCAAAATAACAGAAATATAGCATAGATATTATAGATATAAATTGGGAAGACGAATAGTTACCAAGCGTTGTTAAGAATTTCTGGAGAGTCAGAGCTTTTTCTTTCCAGGTAAACATTCAAACATACCTTTAAAATTGTAAACTTATAAAAACATAAACATTTAAACAGATAAACAAATATATAACTACCTCACCTCTCCAAGTAGATTGCTAGCTTTTATTATGGGTCTGGATGGCCCACCCTTCTGAAGACTTATATTCCTTGCTTAGGAACAGCTAATTGAGAAGCTTTCACAAGGAATGGTGGGCCATGAGATCCTGTACAATGACAATAAGACATCAATATTTGTTTACCTTACTGGGACCAGCGATCTCGGCTGAGACTGTAGAGCACATCAGTGTCACCCAAAGCCTGTGTACATAAGTATTGGCTAAGCGACATAAGCATCGTAAGTATGATCCCTTAGCATAAAAAGAAGGGAAGTGGGCGTTCCGATAGGATCCCATCAGGGAAAGTCCACCTTCTGTCCAACAGGCTCCCCCCCCAGGCGGGTCTGCGGGTCATCCCAAGTTATTATATCAATGCTTCAAGTTAAACCTCTTATAGGAAAGGTGAACACAGTGTGATGAGATCATATCTATATTCCCATATCAGAAGCATAAAGTTTGAGGGCAACCCCTGATCCCCGTCAATAAGAATGTCAATGCTTTCAACAGCAAGAAAGATCAGTCTGGAGCCGCTTCTACAACTGTAAAGGCCCGAAGCATGGACCTGTAACAGAGGGGAGGCATTTAGGAGCGGGGAGACATCCTTCGGACAGTTAGGGATCGAGCTCCCCCCCAAGTAACAGCTAATGAATGCAAGAAAATGGTGCTGCGTACAGACAAAATCACACATCCTGTAAGCATTCTGGGTTCTGGCTGCATCCATTTTAACTGTGGGCAGCTGAAGCTGCTGCCTGTTCACTTCCTGAATTTACACAGACACGCAGAGGCACACCTCCAGCTCTGCAGCACTAATTGGCCCTCTTATGACTCATCCCACCTCCCTTCCTGGCAAACTCTCACGAGAGAGAGAGAGAGCTGTGCATGATGTAATAAGCCTAGGCGTTTTACCAGACAAGAAACAGAAAGTGGGCTGTATAAGGTATTTAAAATGTTTTACTATCCAAAGTTAAAACAACAAGGAAAGGATTTAATAGATCAAAAGATGAAAAAAGTTCCACTTTAAGTTAATAACCAGCTATAGATTACCAGCAATTTGAATCCAATGATTATTGTGCAATTGTGATTTTTAGTTTTTTTCTGTAAGCATGTATATTGTAAAACACAGTTATAATGCAACATGCTCCCACGTCCAGCATTTGCGTCTATAGACACATGTTTACATACATGTGCTCGTCCTACATAAAGCTTTTCATATAGAGCATGTGCGGGGTTTATGGGGATGCTTTACATTGTTTTTTTTAATTATTTTTATTTATTTTATATAATTTTCACTGATCACCAATGTAAGGAACATTCTTCCCACTGACCACCAATGTAAGGAACATTCTTCCCACTGACCACCAATGTAAGGAACATTCTTCCCACTGACCATCAATGTAAAGAACATTCTTCTCACTGATCACCAATGTATGGAGCATTCTTCCCACTGATCACCAATGTAAGGAGCATTCTTCTCACTGACCACCAATGTTAGGGACATTCTTCTCACTGACCACCAATGTAAGGGACATCATTCTTCTCACTGACCACCAATGTAGGGGACATTCTTCTCACTGACCACTAATGTAAGGGACATTCTTCCCAATTTTTCTTTATTAAAAGTCTTGCAATCAAAAAGCATAAAATCACTATATATAATATACATAAATATATACATATTTACATAAATGAAAATAAATTTAGCAAATCTGCTTTCAAACAAAAAATGATCTTACAGCAAAAACAAAACTCATCATGAACATGTCATGATTGGGGATAATCCCACTACCCCTCACACCAATACACCAGACATCAAAACTGTGAGGTCAAGAAACAAACCCACACCCATTATGCATGCAGCCCTTCTTCAAAAAGAAGATACTAACCAACAAAAGCTAAGGGAGTGAAAGAAACAGAAAAAGAAAAGAGCTCCTCACCTAGAGATGGGCAGTTCACCGAAGGCAGGTCTGATATTCCTCCACGCCCTTTTCCAGACCACCTGAGGCTTCCTGCCCTTCTCAAGACCCCGAATTTTCCCAACCTCACCCAGAATATCGTGCACCACCACCTCAACAGAGAGGACTTTCTTCCGCAGGGTAATCTGGCACCGTGCATTCCATGTGAAAGTAACAGACTACTATACTAACTAAAAACAGTGTATCCAAATCAAAATCCCAGCGAGTCGGGAATGCCCCGTACACCCACTCCGCACAACTCATGCGATAGAAAAAGGGGATGCCTAGAGCCCTACCCACCCTTTTATACACCTCTATGTTAAAGGGACACTGCAGCAAAAAGTGGTCCATAGACTCCACTTTACCAACACACTCCGCTCTAGGACAATCCCAATCATCCACAGGGCGATGCTTCAAGTTCCCTCTCACATAGAGCCTTCCATGTTAAGCGAGCCAGGCTTGATCCCTAAACTTCAAGGGGAATCTTTCTAAATTGATTAAACGCAACCCCTCCCTCATTACAGAGCCTGGGCAATCCCTTAAGGCCAGTGACACACTGAAAGCAGAGCTCAAAATACTCTTCTCCAGAAGATTCCTGGGGAGGGACTTGATATCCTCCACTGTCACCTGCCACTGCCGAAGTATTTTCAGACATGGGGCAACATAAGCCGGGAGCTTGCCATGTCGGACTCTCAGACTTTTCACTGGCCTGCCATCTTCCCAGCATCGCAGAAAAGGCCTAAAACAAGATTGAAAAATGCCCACCCATCCTGGCGGGTTCTCTGCTAGCATGTTACCAAGATTGTACTTTAAAAAGAGCAGAGAAAAGAAAACTATTGAGTTGACCATTCCTAGGCCACCCTGGCCACCTAGACAGGTAAGTTACATTGCGTTTGATCAGGTTCAGCCCAAGCTGTACACCCTTGCATAGAGAGATGCTGGCAAGATACAGACGAAGCTGACATATAAAAAGATTGGGACCAGGTACATTTTGATCAAGTCAACCCTCTCCCTCAAGGAAAGCTTCCATTTCTTCCAGCTTGCTACTTTGGCATTGGCACACACCAACCTGCTTTCCCAATTTCGATGGCCATAGTCACCGGGACCAAATTTGATACCCAACACTTTAATTTCCTGCTGGGACTCTGGGAAGGCATCCAGAAGTTCAAAGCTTTCTCCCTCCTCACCCATCCAGAAAACTTCACTCTTTTCATGGTTGACTTTAGAACCAGAAGCCTCCGTGTACTGCTCTAACATAGAGACCACCTCCTGCGCCTCCTCCGTCCCAGAGACAATAACAGACACATCATCGGCATAGGCCATGACCTTCAAAGGCGGCACACCAGCAATGCCCAAAAGGCAATGCCCTGCACAAAGATCCACTCTCTAGCCTTCTTATGAAGGGGTCGATTGCGAATACATATGACAGGGGGCTCAGAGGACATCCCTGGCACATCAGAGCCAACCTCAAAAGGCCATCCAACCCAACCATTAACCAGCGGGAAGCTCTCAGCCCCTCTATTTAATGTCTTCAGCCAATCTATAAACCTCCCCTGCAGGCCGTATCTACCAAGTAGCAAATACAGGTACTCGTGATTGACTCTATCAAAAGCCTTCGCCTGATCCAATGCCAGCAAGTACTTTCTCAATCCAGCAGCCCTGCATCGTTCCAAAGCCTCCCGGACAGCTAAAACCGCTGAAAAAGTACTTCTACCTTGGACCGAGCAGTGCTGACAACAGATCGCCTGCCACTGACAACAAGCGCCAAAAAAGAATCTTCGCCAGGATCTTTCTATCAACATTGAGAAGACTGATGGGGCGCCAGTTCTCAATCATTGAGGGGTTTTTACCTTTTGACAGAAGAATCACAGCGGATTGCCTCATGGAGGGAGGGAGCAAACCCTCTTCTAGACAGCTGTTATAAACCTCTGCTAAAAAGGGAGCCAGAATGGACTTAAAACACTTGTAGAATTCAGCTGTCAAACCATCTGGCCCAGGCGATTTTTTGGTAGCCAGTTTCTCTATAGCATGAACTACCTCATCCACTGAAATTGGTTCTGTCAAATCCATCAAAGGTAACGTACCATTTCCCAATCCTGGAGTAGATTCCAGAAAGCTTTCCATCCTGTCCGGACAAAGGTCCTTTCTTCCCAGAAGGTCTGCGTAATATGATCTGAAGATCTCCAGGATCCCTGATCTGGACATCACCAGGGAACCCGTACTATCCCTCAGGCCTATGACCGTGTTAACTGCTATGCCTTGCTTACAGTTCTGGTAAGGATCAGGCGAGTGATATTTTCCATAATCCCTCTGCAGAACCAAGGAGGCATGCCGGTCGTATTGACACTTCCTAAGCAGAAGCTTCACCTCAGAGATCTCCCCTGGATCTCCTTTATACGAGGCAAGGCGATCAAGCTTCCTCCGCAAATGCTGGTAAGCAATGTACATACCAAGCTGATTTTTCTTACTTATGGCCTTGAAAAGTCCAATTGCCCTTTGTTTCACAAGTTCCCACCACTCTGACTTACTGCTGCAAAACTCCAGAATAGAAACCTGTGCCTGAAAAAAATCCTCAAAGGATTGTCTTACCTCTACGTCTTCCAGGAGAGCCGAATTCAGTTTCCAGGTACCCCTTCCCCTGGGTGGAGTGTCCGAGGCATTCAGAGTCACAGACAGCATACAGTGGTCAGAGAACTCCACCGCCCTCAACTCAGGAGCTAAGAAAGCAGAGTTCTCCTTTAAAAAAATCTATCCTACTCTGACTATTCAGTGCTTAATATGCACATCTACCAGGCCTGCTTGTCTCACCATATCTCTAAGAAAAACGCTACCGTAACCCAGCCTGTGTATGGAGCCTCTCCTGTCTTCAGGCCTAATTATGGTGTTAAAATCACCTCCAAAGACAACCTGCTGGGATGTAAAAAGGAAGGATTTGATCTCTGTGAGGAGGCTTTTCTGCCCCATTTTGACTGCGGTCAATAGATATTGATCAGGCACAGGTCCTGCCCCCTAACAGAGACGTCTAAGACCATGCATCTCCCCATTTCTACCTCAATTACCATATCGGTTTTAAAAAGGGCGGCAACTCCGCTGCAGGGCTCAGCCGCAAGAGTCCAAAAGGAGGGACCGCATCTCCACTCTCTTTTTGCTAGATGGACATCGGCCAAAGTATTGAGCCAGGTCTCTTGCAAAAATAAAATCTCGCCATCAAACTCACTGAGCAAAAATAAGGCAATATCACGAGCTCTTGCAGATTTAATGCTGGCGACATTAATGGTCGCCATCTTTATCGGAGTGGGAACTGCCATCAGAATGATTGGGGTAGTCGTTTCTTAACCTTTACCACACTCTCATCAACAGAAACAGCTCTCTTCAGACCACGTGACTTCCCCTCGTCCATGGATGATAAAGAGAAAGATATATCAGACATATCATCACCTGACAAAACTGAAAATGTATTACCAAGAGGAACCCCTCCTGGGTCCAACTCTGAGGATAAAAGACCATTTTACTTGTCTTCCTCTTCTTCTTTTTCTTCCTCCTAAACTTCTCCCACCCCTCATCATCTGAATCCCCCTTAACAGAGGATGAGACATGGGATATGGACACCTTTCCCTCAACCCCTCCCCCATCCAACACCCCCACACTCCCCTGACCACGTTTGCGCTGTCGATGGACAGGGACTGGAGGCTGAGAGGGAAGATCCGCTAAACCTGCACCCCCAGCAGCTTCTGCTAGTCTGGAGGATCTACATACAGTAGGATTAGGGATCACCACATGGGGGACAGACTCAGGGACCACATTACTAGGTGAAACAGAATCCGAAACAACAGATGTAACAGACACAAGAGGGACAGACTTAGGGACCACATTATTAGGGGAAACAGAATCTGGAACAGATGTAACAGACACAGGAGGGGCAATAACAGTTTAACTTTAGCGGCCTCATCCTCTTTATCGAGCCTCTGTAGTTCAGCTGCCAATCCTGGCAAGTCATGTAATGCCTCCGGGCATTGACTGTAAGGATGACCGAGCTTTTGGCACAAATTACACCGAATTTTGGTACAATCCTTAGCCAAATGGCCCAAATCCTGGCATAGTGAGCATTTCTTACGGGTACAGGAAGATGCAAAATGGCCTTTGTCACCACATTTATTACAAACTTTTGGCTGACCCTGGTAAAAAATGGTCAGCCTATCCTTCCCCAGAAAGGATCGTCACCGTTTTTATCAGAGGCTGCCTGGAAATCACCTTTGGCACGAAACCACTCCACTGCGGAAGGCCCTTGCACCTACTATACCTCTCCCAAAATAAATCCAGACCCTCAGGCTTTACAAAGGACAAATCAAATTCATAACTCCCCACTGGGCAAATCAAAGCAAATATATCCAAGGCTTTAAACCCCATTTCTAAAACCAACTCAGCCACCCTCCCCCTTACTGGTGGGCCCCCCCTCCCACTTCAACTGAACCACATTCCTTCTCCTGTACCCACCAACTATCCCACCACCAAGCCTCCCCAAAAATTGTGACTAGTATTTACAAAATTCCCTCCACCCTCCTTGGTGCGACTCCCCAGAACAGATGCATAATTGCCCATATTTCTCCCAGCAGAAAAAACATTTGTGTGTTTTGAACCATCTGACACATTTCTAGCAGATATCAATTGTACAGATTTGGTCTGAACAATCAATGAGTCTTTCCTCTGCTGAGCAGGGGGAGGAATGTCATTTTTATTTTGCCCAGCAATATTAACCCCTCCACCAACCACATCCATAGCTTTATCAGTATTATTGCTGTCATTATTTTCTGTCACATTCATAGTTCCTGCCGTGTCCTCACTCACTGCTCTTCCCATACACACATGACCTCCAGGCAGACTCCTCTCCTCCATCAGGACAGGATTTTCAGCTGAGCAGAGTGAAGGTTGTTCTAATACAGCAACAGGTGAATCATTGCAGGAGACCTCCATGGCTGTCTCCACTTCACATGCTGCACTGTGCTGATCCCCTTCCCCACCTGCATCAATCAGCCCAGGTGAAGGAAGGTGAAACAGTCTCTTTGGAGCTGGCAGCCATCTTGTTTGTAGAACTACAGGTCTCAGCAGGAGCAGAAAAATCCATGTCCGGGGTGTTTGATGCAGATCCATCCACATTGTTCTGGTGAGCTGATGACACCTCTGCCAGGGGTTTTCCCTTCATGTCTGCAGATTTCTCTTTAGCAGAAACTCCAGCAGGCAGCTGTTTGCAGAGCTCCTTCTCTCTCTGTTCCTCAGCTGGGACACTATCCACTACAGCCGGGACACCATCCATTACAGCCGGGACACCATCCACCACAGCCGGGACACCATCCACCACAGCCGGGACACCATCCACCACAGCCAGTGGGGCAGACATGTTGGAAGGAGGCAGCACAGCACACTGGGATTTCTCCACCAGTGCTGGCTCTGCCAGTCTGTAACCCCTCTGCTCATCCTCTGGAACTTCCGATGGTTCACCAACAGAACTGTCAGCCCTTAGGGGTGACTCCATCTGTTGGATGAACTTTAGGGTGCCATATTCAGTCAGAACCCCCTGGCTGGTTGCCACTGGCGATTCCCCAGCCTGACATGGGGGAAGAGGTGCAGAGGCAGATGAAGCCAGGTTGTCTGTTACCTGCGGCTGCTGATCCACAGAACTCACCGATGTCTGGCTGACAAATCTTCTTTCATTGTTAAACTTTTCCACAAAAGCTCCACTTTTATCTTTCAATTTCTCCAAAAATAAAGATTGTTTCTTTACCTTCTCTTCCATCTGCTGTAACTCTGGCTTCATGGCCAAACAATTCTTACTCCAGGCCTGGAAATACTTGGCCCTAAAGTTTTTATGTTCAGCTTTTAAACTTTTCAGTTTCTCCTCAGCTCTTCCAATTGCTCAAAAGCGATCAATGATCTTCTGTCTGTAGATATCCACATTCTCACCAGGACCTGGACCCACAGTCAGATCCTCCACCTCCTCCTCACTAGACCCCATATCATCAGGGGAATCCCTCCCAGGGCCTCCCCCAGGATCAGGCATTATTCCTGGTTCCTGGGCCAAGCTAGCAGGCAAGGCCCAGGCTTGAAAAAGGCTTGTTCTCACAGAGAGCTCTTTGGGTGTGTCCTCCTCCTCCTTCCCACTGACCACCAATGTAAGGAACATTCTTCTCACTGATCACCAATGTATGGAGCATTCTTCTCACTGACCACCAATGTAAGGGACATGCTTCCCAATTTTTCTTAAAGCATAAAATCACTATATATAATATACATAAATGAAAAAAATATATAGCAAATCTGCTCTCAAACAAAAAATGACTTTTACAGCAAAAACAAAACTCATCATGAACATGTCATTATTGGGGATAATCTCACTACGACTCACACCACTACACCAGACATCAAAACTGTGAGGTCAAGAAACAAACCCGCACCCATTATGCATGCAGCTCTTCTTCAAAAAGAAGATACTAACCAACAAAAGCTAAGGGAGTGAAAGAAACAGAAAAGAGGTCCTCATCCAGAGATGGGCAGTTCACAAAAGGCAGGTCTGATATTTATCCACGCACTTTTCCAGACTGCCCGAGGCTTCCTGCCTTTCTCAAGACCTGCTTTCCCAATTTCGATGACCATAGTCACCAGGACCAAATTTGATGCCCAACACTTTAATTTCCTGCTGGGGCTCTGGGAAGGCATCCAGAAGTTCGAAGCTTTCACCCTCCTCACTAGGGATGAGCCAAACACCCCCCAGGTCGGTTCGCACCAGACCCTGCGAACGGACCGAAAGTTCGCACGAACGTTAGAACCCCATTGACGTCTATGGGACTCGAACATTCGAAATCAAAAGTGCTCATTTTAAAGGTTAAATTTGCATGGTATTGTCCTAAAAAGGGTTTGGGGACCCGGGTCCTACCCCAGGGGACATGTATCAATGCAAAAAAAACTTTTAAAAATGGCCATTTTTTCGGGAGCAGTGATTTTAATGATACTTAAAGTAAAAAAAAAAAAAAAAAGTGAAATATTCCTTTAAATATCGTACCTGGGGGGTGTCTATAGTATGCCTGTAAAGTGGCGCATGTTTCCCGTGTTTAGAACAGTCCCTGCACCAAATGTCATTTTTAAAGGAAAAAATCTCATTTAAAACTGCTTGCTGGTTTAATGTAATGTCGGGTCCTGGTAATATGGATGAAAATCAGTGAGACAAACGGAATGGGTAACCCCCAGTCCATTACCAGGCCCTTTGGGTCTTGTATGGATATTAAGGGGAACCCCGCACCCAAATTAAAATAAGGAAAGGTGTGGGGCCACCACGCCCTATATACTCTGAACAGCAGTATATAAGCGGTGCAAACAAGACAGGGACTGTAGGTTTGTTGTTAAGTAGAATCTGTTTGTCATTTTGAACGGGTACATTTTTAACGTGTTTAGCTCCAGCCAAAAAATCTTTTTTAAGCTTTTTGGAAAACATAGGGAAGGGTTATCACCCCTGTGACATTTGTTTTGCCGTCTTTCCTCCTCTTTAGAAGATTTCACCTCACTTTTTGTCCCAATGACAAATATTTTTTGAGAATTTGGGGTTTTTTTGTGGAACAAGGATTGGAAAGCATCAGTGGAAAGGAGAAATGTTTTTCCCATATTAACTCTTACAGGAGAGAATTTCCCTTCCTAGGGGTAGATTTCATCTCACTTCCTGTTGTCTCCTTCCGTTTGCAAGTAGGAGTCGTTTGTAAGTTAGATGTTTGAAAGTAGGGGCCTGCCCTATATACTCAGCAGAAATTTGGGCCTTATGTGTTGTTGTGGCTACAACAACGTAAGCCCTCACAGTGCCCTGCTGTGAAATATTAGATCAAGAATTGTAATTACATGCCCCTGTTGAACAGGGGCAGAAAAACTGGGCCTTTGGTGGTGGTGGTACTGGTGCCACAACACTGCAACCCCTCACAGACACTCTAGTTGGAACGCAGGAACGAGCCCTGCTGCAAAGTATTGCATCAAAAATTGTAATTACACGCCCCTGTTAAACAGGGGCAGAAAAATTGGGCCTTAGGCACTGGTGCTGGTGCCACAACACTGCAACCCCTCACAGACACTCTAGTTGGAACGCAGGAACGAGCCCTGCTGCAAAGTATTACATCAAAAATTGTAATTACACGCCCCTGTTAAACAGGGGCTGAAAAATTGTGCCTTAGGCACTGGTGGTGGCGCCCAGAACCAAAAATGTTCTTACAAGCTATCAGCGTGATGATTGAGGAGGAAGAGGATAATTACTCAGGGATAGTCACTCAGCATCAGCATAGGCAGTCTTTGAAGGGATCTGAGATTTAAAAAAAAAATTATTCGGTTACATCAGCATCAGGTGCTTGGTAGCTGGTGGTGATCCAAGACTGATTCATTTTGATGAAGGTCAGTCGATCGACCGAGTCGGTAGACAGACACACCCTGTGATCGGTTACCACGCCTCCAGCAGCACTGAATGTGCGTTCCGAAAGAACGCTGGATGCAGGAGAGGCCAGTAGCTCAATTGCATACTGTGCAAGCTCTGGCCAGTGATCCATCCTCAAGACCCAGTAACCCAGAGGATTTTCGGTGGGAAAGGTGTCCAAGTCTGATCTTGCCCCTAGGTATTCCTGCACCATGTAAAACAGACGCTGGCGATGGTTGCTGGAACCGATCATACCTTGGGGCTGCGGACCAAAAAATTGTCTGAACGCATCGGTCAGACGGCCACCTTCTCCACCGCTCCTTCTTTGACTGACCGAAGCCTCAGCAACACGTTGTCCAGAAACAGGAGTTTGTAACCTCCCAGTCTCTGGGAACGCATTGCACAGAACTTTCTGCAAGGCCTCCCGAAGATGTTTCATCCTCTGCTCCCTCTGCGATGGCAAGATAAGGTCCGCAACCTTACCCTTGTAACGTGGATCAAGGAGGGTTGCCAGCCAGTACTGGTCCTTCTCCTTGATACCACGAATACGAGGATCCTTACGCAGGCTTTGCAGGATCAGGGAGGCCATGCAGCGTAGGTTTGCTGAGGCATTCGGTCCGGAGTCCTCTGGGTCGCTAAGGACAACATGGTCCGCAGCCACCTCCTCCCAGCCACGTACAAGTCCATGTGTTTCTTGGGACTGATCCCTTAAAGACTGCTGCTGATGCTGAGTGCCAGGCTCCACCTCCATACTGACACAATCTTCCTCCTCCTCCTCCCCCTCCTCCTCGTCCTCTTCCTGTGTGATCGGCGGGCACGCAGGAACACTGTCTGGATAAAGGGGGCCTTGAGAGCTAAGGAAGTCCTCCTCTTCCTGCCTCTGTTCTGCCTCAAGTGCCCAGTCCATTATTCCATGCAGCGTGTGCTCCAACAGGTGGACAACGGGGACAGTGTCACTGATGCATGCAATGTCACTGCTCACCATCCTCGTGGCCTCCTCAAATGGTGACAGAACAGTGCATGCATCCCTGATCATGGCCCACTGGCGTGGGGAAATAAAACAAGCTCCCCTGACCCTGTCCTGGTGCCATAGTCGCACAGGTACTCATTGATGGCCCTCTGCTGCGTGTGCAGCCGCTGCAGCATGGCCAACGTTGAGTTCCACCTGGTGGGCATGTCACAGATTAGGTGGTTCTTGGGCAGGTTAAACTCCTTTTGGAGGTCCGTCAGCCGAGCACTGGCATTATATGACCGGCGGAAATGCACACAGACTTTCCTGGCCTGCCTCAGGACATCCTGTAAGCCCGGGTACCTGCCCAAGAACCGCTGCACCACCAAGTTAAGGACATGAGCCAAACAGGGCACATGGGTCATTTGTCCCTGTCGGAGGGCAGAGAGGAGGTTGGTGCCATTGTCGCAAACCACCATTCCTGCATTAAGTTGGCGTGGCATCAACCACCTCTGAACCTGTCCCTGCAGAGCTGACAGAACCTCTGCTCCAGTGTGGCTCCTGTCCCCCAAGCACACCAGCTCAAGCACCGCATGGCATCTTTTGACCTGTGTACTTGCGTAGCCCCTTGAACGGCTACGGAGCACCGCTGGTTCCGAGGACAAAGCACAGGAAGAGGCCATGGAGGAAGAAGAAGAGGAGAGGGTGGAGCAGAGAGGTGTGTCACAATCATTAGCATTTTGGAGGTGTGGTGGTGGAACAACCTCCAACACTACTGCACCTTGTCCTGCATCCTTCCCAGCTGCCAGCAGAGTCACCCAATGCGCCGTGAAACTTAGGTAACGTCCTTGTCCATGCCTGCTGGACCATGAGTCAGCAGTAATATGCACCTTACCGCTGACCGCCCTGTCCAGCGAGGCATGGACATTGCCTTCCACATGCCGGTAGAGAGCCGGAATCGCCTTCCGTGAGAAAAAGTGGCGTTTGGGTACCTGCCACTGAGGAACCGCACATTCCACAAACTCACGGAAGGGGGCAGAGTCTCCCAACTGAAAAGGCAGCAGTTGAAGTGCTAGCAATTTTGCCAAGCTAGCATTCAACCACTGGGCATGTGGATGGCTGGGAGCAAACTTCTTTCAGCGGTGCAGCAGCTGGGGCAGGGAAATTTGCCTGGTACAATCTGACGTCGGTGTACCAAAAGCAGATTGCTCACAAGTACTTGGCTGTGACACACCTAATTCTACACCTTCATTCCTCTCAGTGCAGGTCTCAGAGAGGACTGAAGGTATAGTGGGGTTGGAAATCTCAGCTGATGAGGAGCAAGGAGAGGTCCTCTTTGTTCTTTGGTGTGGGTCTCTTAGATACGCTTGCCAATGAACTGCATGGCAGGTCAACATATGTCTGGTCAAGCATGTGGTACCCAAGTGGGAGATGTTTTGGCCACGCGAGATACGCTTGAGACATATGTTGCAAATAGCAGCGGTGCGATCTGATGCACTTGTCTCAAAAAAGGCCCACACCAAAGAACTTTTTGAATAACACGCAGAGACTGCAGCGCCCTGCACATGTGGAGCTTTGGGGTGTGATGCAGTCAATGTGCTGCCCTTAGGCTGGCCCCTGGAGGGCATCCTGCCTCGTTGGTGATGTGCCGCCTCCTCCTCCTCCTCCTCCTCTCTCCTATCAGGCACCCACGTTGAGTCAGTGACCTCATCATCCCCTCCCTCCTCATCACTGGAGCAAACCTGGCAGTATGCTGCAGCAGGGGGAGCATGACTGCCAGATTGCTGTCCTTCTTGGGCACCCCCTCTGTCCGTGCTCATGTTACTGCCTTCATCGAGCTCAGTATCATCATCAGAGCCTTCCAAACACTGGGCATCCTCCTGGAGCATGTACCCAACACTGTGGTCAAACAGTTCGAGGGACTCCTCAGGAGGACATGGTGGGGCTAGGGAAGGAGTCACTGATGACATTGAGCCGAGGGAAGAGGCCGCTGCTTTGCCAGACAAAGTACCCTGGGCATGGGTGAGAGAGGATGAGGAGGATGAGGACGGTTTGGTCATCCACTCGACCAAGTCTTCCGCATGTTGCGGCTCAACACGGCCAGCTGCCGAAAAAAAGGCCACGCGTGTCCCATGGCCACGTGCTGATGAGGATGCACCGTCTCCACGACCAGCACTAGACACAGAGCCTGCTTGCCCTCTCTTATTGGCTTGTGACTGTCTGCCTCTCCTTCTTGGCCTTACAGACATACTAATGGCCTGTAGCTGCACTAAGCTGCGATATATATATATATATATATATATATATATATATATATATATATATATATATATACACATACTGATACTGCAGCTAGCAAAATCAACTGCCTGCCTGTAGTATGAGAACACCACCAACCTTCTACAGGTAGCTTTAGCTGAACACTGTGAGGTGGACGCACCCCACTAACTTGTAGGTTTAGCTGAACACTGTGAGCAGGACGCACTGCACTAACTGTAAATAGTCTAGCTGCCTGACTGTGGTACTAATAGGATCAAAAGAATACCAGTCATTTTCTTCAGGTAGCTGTAAATACTGTAACAAGACAAGCCTGCCTGTCAGTAGGAAGATAACAAGAACGGATCTAGCTAAACTGAATACAGTGTATATATATATATATATATATATATATATATATATATATATATATATATATATATATATATATATATATATGCAACACCTGGGATGCATATATATATATATATATACACACAATACACTGTAAGTGCAGCTAACTGACTGTTTTGCCTAATCTATCTAACTCAAATCAAATGTCACTGTCTGTCTCTCTCTCTCTCTCTCTCAATGAACGCCGGAACACACACTGCACAGGGCCACCGTGCAGGCGGCCTTATATAGTGTGGGGCGTGTACTAAATCCCCTGAGCCATAATTGGCCAAAGCCTCCTTGGCTTTTGCCAATTACGGCTCTCTGTTCAGGCGGCGCTGTGATTGGCCAAGCATGAGGGTCATAGTGCATGCTTGGCCAATCATCAGCCAGCAATGCACTGCGATGCCGCAGTGAATTATGGGCCGTGACGCGCCAGCCCAATTTGGCGCGAACGGCCCATATCGTTCGCAATTCGGCGAACGACCGAACAGCCGATGTTCGAGTCGAACATGGGTTCGACTCGAACACGAAGCTCATCCCTACTCCTCACCCATCCAGAAAACTTCACTCTTTTCATGGTTGACTTTAGAACCAGAAGCCTCCGTGTACTGCTCTACCATAGAGACCACCTCCTGCTCCTCCTCCGTCCCAGAGACAATAACAGACACATCATCAGCATAGGCCACGACCTTCAAAGGTGGCACACCAGCAATGCCCAAAAGGCACCCTGCACAAAGATCCACTCTCTAGCCTTCTTATGAAGGGGTCAATTGCGAATACATATAACAGGGGGCTCAGAGGACATCCCTGGCGCACGCCAGAGTCAACCTCAAAAGGCCGTCCAACCCAACCATTAACCAGTGGGAAGTTCTCAGCCCCTCTATATAATGTCTTCAGCCAATCTATAAACCTCCCCTGCAGGCCGTATCTACCAAGTAGCAAATACAGGTACTCGTGATTGACTCTATCAAAAGCCTTCGCTTGATCCAATGCCAGCAAGTACTTTCTCCATCCAGCAGCCCTGCATCATTCCAAAGCCTCCCAGACAGCTAAAACCGATGAAAAGGTATTTCTACCTTGGACCGAGCAGTGCTGATGACTGGACAACAAATCGCCTGCCACTGACGACAAGCGCCAAAAAAGAATCTTCGCCAGGATCTTTCTATCAACATTGAGAAGACTGATGGGGCGCCAGTTCTCAATCATTGAGGGGTCTTTACCTTTTGACAGAAGAATCAAAGCGGATTGCCTCATGGAGGTAGGGAGCGAACCCTCTTCTAGACAGCTGTTATAAACCTCTGCTAAAAAGGGAGCCAGAATGGACTTAAAACACTTGTAGAATTCAGCTGTCAACCCATCTGGCCCAGGCGATTTTTTGGTAGCCAGCTTCTCTATAGCATGAACTACCTCATCCACTGAAATTGGTTCTGTCAAATCCATCAAAGGCAACGTACCATTTCCCAATCCTGGAGCAGAATCCAGAAAGCTTTCCATCCTGTCCCGACAAAGGTCTTTTCTTCCCAGAAGGTCTGCGTAATATGATCTGAAGATCTCCAGGATCCCTGATCTGGACTTCACCGGGGAACCCGAACTATCCCTCAGGCCTATGACCGTGTTAACTGCTATGCCTTGCTTACAGTTCTGGTAAGGATCAGGCGAGTGATATTTTCCATAATCCCTCTCCAGAATCAAGATGGCATGCCGGTCGTATTGACACTTCCTAAAAAGAAACTTCACCTCAGAGATCTCCCCTGGATATCCTCTATACGAGACAAGACGATCAAGCTTCCTCCGCAAATGCTCATAGGCAATGTACATACCAAGCTGCTTCTTCTTACTTATGGCCTTGAAAAGTCCAATTCCCACCACTCTGACTTACTGCTGCAAAACTCCAGAATAGAAACCTGTGCCTGAAAAAAATCCTCAAATGATTGTCTTACCTCTACATCTTCCAGGAGAGTCAAATTCAGTTTCCAGGTAACCCTTCCCCTGGGTGGAGTGTCCGAGGCATTCAGAGTCAGACAGCATACAGTGGTCAGAGAACTCCACCGCCCTCAACTCAGGAGCCGAGAAGGCAGAGTTCTCCTTTAAAAAAAAAATAAAAATCTATCCTACTCTGACTATTCCCTCTTTGAAATGTGAATCCCGTGCTGCCAGGGCAGTGCTTAATATGCACATCTATGAGGCCTGCTTGTCTCACCATATCTCTAAGAAAAACGCTATCGTAACCCAGCCTGTCTATGGAGCCTCTCCTGTCTTCAGGCCTAATTATGGTGTTAAAATCACCTCCAAAGACAACCTGCTGGGACGTATAAAGGAAGGGCTTGATCTCTGTGAGGAGGCATTTCCTGACCCATTTTGACTGCGGTCCATAGATATTGATCAAGCGCAGGTCCTGCCCCCTAACAGAGACGTCTAAGACCATGCATCTCCCCATTTCTACCTCAATTACCCGCCTGCATGTTACCATATTGGTTTTAAAAAGGACCGCAACTCTGCTGCAGGGCTCAACTGCAAGAGACCAAAAGGAGGGACCGCATCTCCACTCCCTTTTTGCTAGATGGACATCGACCAAAGTATTGAGCCAGGTCTCTTGCAAAAGTAAAATTTTGGCATCAAACTCGCTGAGCAAAAATAAGGCAATATCACGAGCTCTTGCAGATTTAATGCTGGCGACATTAATGGTCGCCACTAGGGATGAGCTTCGAGTTCGAGTCGAACTCATGTTCGACTCGAACATTGGCTGTTCGCAAGTTTGCCGAACAGCGAACAATTTGGGGTGTTCGCGGCAAATTCGAATGCCGCGGAACACCCTTTAAAAGTCTATGGGAGAAATCAAAAGTGCTAATTTTAAAGGCTAATATGCAAGTTATTGTCATAAAAAGTGTTTGGGGACCCGGGTCCTGCCCCAGGGGACATGGATCAATGCAAAAAAAAGTTTTAAAAACGGCCGTTTTTTCAGGAGCAGTGATTTTAATAATGCTTAAAGTCAAACAATAAAAGTGTAATATCCCTTTAAATTTCGTACCTGGGGGGTGTCTATAGTATGCCTGTAAAGGGGCGCATGTTTCCTGTGTTTAGAACAGTCTGACAGCAAAATGACATTTTGAAGGAAAAAACTCATTTAAAACTACCCGCGGCTATTGCATTGCCGACAATACACATAGAAGTTCATTGATAAAAACGGCATGGGAATTCCCCAAAGGGGAACCCCGAACCAAAATTTAAAAAAAAAAAATGATGTGGGAGTCCCCCTAAATTCCATACCAGGCCCTTCAGGTCTGATATGGATATTAAGGGGAACCCCGGCCAAAATTAAAAAAAAAAAAATGACGTGGGGTTCCCCCTAAATTCCATACCAGACCCTTCAGGTCTGGTATGGATTTTAAGGGGAACCCCGCGCCAAAAAAAAAAAAAAAAAAACGGTGTGGGGTCCCCCCAAAAATCCATACCAGACCCTTATCCGAGCACGCAACCTGGCAGGCCGCAGGAAAAGAGGGGGGGACGAGAGTGCGGCCCCCCCTCCTGAACCGTACCAGGCCACATGCCCTCAACATTGGGAGGGTGCTTTGGGGTAGCCCCCCAAAACACCTTGTCCCCATGTTGATGAGGACAAGGGCCTCATCCCCACAACCCTGGCCGGTGGTTGTGGGGGTTTGCGGGCGGGGGGCTTATCGGAATCTGGAAGCCCCCTTTAACAAGGGGACCCCCAGATCCCGGCCCCCCCCTGTGTGAAATGGTAATGGGGTACAAAAGTACCCCTACCATTTCACTAAAAAACTGTCAAAAATGTTAAAAATGACAAGAGACAGTTTTTGACAATTCCTTTATTTAAATACTTCTTCTTTCTTCTATCTTCCTTCATCTTCTGGTTCTTCTGGCTCTTCTGGTTCTTCCTCCGGCGTTCTCATCCAGCATCTCCTCCGCGGCGTCTTCTATCTTCTTCTCCTCGGGCCGCTCCGCACCCATGGCATGGGGGGAGGCTCCCGCTCTTCTCTTCTTCTTCATCTTCTTCTCTTCTTCATTTTCTTCTCCGGGCCGCTCCGCACCCATGCTGGCATGGTGGGAGGCTCCCGCTGTGTGACGGCGCTCCTCGTCTGATAGTTCTTAAATAACGGGGGCGGGGCCACCCGGTGACCCCGCCCCCCCTCTGACGCACGGTGACTTGACGGGACTTCCCTGTGAAGTCACGGGGAATGCCACAGGGAAGTCCCGTCATGTCCCGTGCGTCAGAGGGGGGCGGGGTCACCGGGTGGCCCCGCCCCCCGTTATTTAAGAACTGTCAGACGAGGAGCGCCGTCACACAGCGGGAGCCTCCCTCCATGCCAGCATGGATACGGAGCGGCCCGGAGAAGAAAATGAAGAAGAGAAGAAGAGAAGAAAAGAAGAAAAGAAGAAGAGAAGAAGATGAAGAAGATGAAGAGAAGAGCAGGAGCCTCCCCCCCATGCCATGGGTGCGGAGCGGCCCGAGGAGAAGAAGATAGAAGACGCCGCCGAAGAGATGCTGGACGAGAACGCCGGAGGAAGAACCAGAAGAGCCAGAAGAACCAGAAGATGAAGGAAGAAAGAAGAAGTATTTAAATAAAGGAATTGTCAAAAACTGTCTCTTGTCATTTTTAACATTTTTGACAGTTTTTTAGTGAAATGGTAGGGGTACTTTTGTACCCCCTTACCATTTCATACAGGGGGGGGCCGGGATCTGGGGGTCCCCTTGTTAAAGGGGGCTTCCAGATTCCGATAAGCCCCCCGCCCGCAGACCCCCACAACCACTGGCCAGGGTTGTGGGGATGAGGCCCTTGTCCTCATCAACATGGGGACAAGGTGTTTTGGGGGGCTACCCCAAAGCACCCTCCCAATGTTGAGGGCATGTGGCCTGGTACAGTTCAGGAGGGAGGGGGGCCGCACTCTCGTCCCCCCCCCTCTTTTCCTGCGGCCTGCCAGGTTGCGTGCTCGGATAAGGGTCTGGTATGGATTTTTGGAGGGACCCCATGCCGTTTTTTTTTTTTGGCCGGGGTTCCCCTTAATATCCATACCAGACCTGAAGGGCCTGGTATGGAATTTAGGGGGACTCCCACGTCATTTTTTTTTTAAATTTTGGTTCGGGGTTCCCCTTTGGGGAATTCCCATGCTGTTTTTATCAATGAACTTCTATGTGTATTGTCGGCAATGCAATAGCCACGGGTAGTTTTAAATGAGTTTTTTCCTTCAAAATGTCATTTTGCTGTCAGACTGTTCTAAACACAGGAAACATGCGCCCCTTTACAGGCATACTATAGACACCCCCCAGGTACGAAATTTAAAGGGATATTACACTTTTATTGTTTGACTTTAAGCATTATTAAAATCACTGCTCCTGAAAAAACGGCCGTTTTTAAAACTTTTTTTTTGCATTGATACATGTCCCCTGGGGCAGGACCCAGGTCCCCAAACACTTTTTATGACAATAACTTGCATATTAGCCTTTAAAATTAGCACTTTTGATTATTCATGTTCGTGTCCCATAGACTTTAACGGTGTTCGCGTGTTCGAACGAACTTTTTTCCTGTTCGCATGTTCTGGTGCGAACCGAACAGGGGGGGTGTTCGGCTCATCCCTAGTCGCCACCTTTATCGGAGTGGGAACTGCCATCAGGATGATTGGGGTAGTCGTTTCTTAACCTTTGCCACACTCTCATCACCAGAAACAGCTCTCTTCAGACTACGTGACTCCCCCTCATCCATGGATGATAAAGAGAAGATAGATCAGACATCTCATCACCCGACAAAACCGAAAAAGTATTACCAAGAGGAACCCCTCCTGGGTCCGAGGAAGAAATGACGACTTTACTTGTCTTCCTCTTCTTCTTTTTCTTCCTCCTAAACTTCTCCCACCCCTCATCATCCAAATCCCCCTCAACAAAGGGTGAGACATGAGATATGGACACCCTTTCATCAGACCCACCCCCATCCAGCACCCCCACTTTCCACTGACCACGTTTGCGCTGCTGAGGGACAGGGACTGGAGACTGAGGGGGAAGATCCGCTAAATCTGCCTCCCCTGCAGCTTCTGCTAGTCTGGAGGATCTACGTACAGAAGGATTAGGGACCACCACATGGGGGACAGACTCAGGGACCACATTACTAGGGGAAACAGAATCTGAAGCAACAGATGTAACAGACACAGGAGGGACAGACTTGGGGACCACATCACTAGGAGAAACAGAATCTGAAACAACAGGAGGGGCAATAACAGTTTTAGCGGCCTCATCCTCCTTATCAAGCCCCTGCAACTCAACCTCCAATTCTGGCAAGTTATGTAATGTCTCTGGGCACTGACTGTAAGGTTGATCAAGCTTTTGGCACAAATTACACCGAATTTCGGTACAATCCTTAGCTAGATGGCCCAAATCCTGGCATAGTGAGCATTTCTTATGGGTACAGGTAGATGCAAAATGGCCTTTGTCACCACATTTATTACAAACTTTAGGCTGACCCTGGTAAAAAATGGTCAGCATATCCCTCCCCAGAAATGCTGAACAGGGAACGTGTTGAACTACATTGCCCAGCACCTCCAGTTTTAGTGACACTGTCCAGGCCCCTGTCCATATTCCATGCTAATCAAGGACCTTACCATATCGGCGTAGCCATACTATCAAATCAGCCTCTGGTATGGATTCGTTACGCACCAGAATCATCACCGATTTTATCAGAGGCTGCCTGGAAATCACTTTTGGCACCAAACCACTCCACTGCGGAAGGCCCTTGCACCTACTATACCTCTCCCAAAATAAATCCAGACCCTCAGGCTTTACAAAGGACAAATCAAATTCATAACTCCCCACTAGGCAACCACCAACCATCCCACCACCAAGCCTCCCCAAATTGTGACTAGTATTTACAAAATTCCCTCCACCCTCCTTGGTGCGACTCCCCAGAACAGACGTATAACTGCCCACATTTCTCCCAGCAGAAAAAAAAATTTGTGTGTTTTGAACCATCTGACACATTTCTAGCAGATATCGATTGTACAGATTTAGTCTGAACAATTGATGAGTCTTTCCTCTGCTGAGCAGGGAGAGGAATGTAATTTTTATTTTTCCTAGCAGTATTAACCCCTTCACCACCACCCACCACATTCTTTGCTTTATCAATATTATTGCTGTCATTATTTTCTGTCACATTCATAGTTCCTGCTGTGTCCTCACTCACTGCTGTCCCCATACACACATCACCTCCAGGCAGACACTTCTCCTCCATCAGGACAGGAATTTCAGCTGAGCAGAGTGAAGGTTGTTCTAATACAGCAACAGGTGAATCATTGCAAGAGACTTCCATGGCTGTCTCCACTTCACATGCTGCACTATGCTGCTCCCCTCCCCCACCAGCATCAATCAGCCCAGGTTTAGATGAAACAGTCTCTCTGGAGCTGGCAGCCATCTTGCTTGTAGAACAACAGGTCTCAGCAGGAGCAGCAAAATCCATGTCCGGGGTTTTTGATGCAGATCCATCCACATTGCTCTGGTGAGCTGATGACACGTCTGCCAGGGGTTTTCCTTCCATGTCTGCAGAAGGTTTCTCCACAGCAGAGACTCCAACAGGCAGCTGTTTGCAGAGCAGAAGGTTTCTCCACAGCAGAGACTCCAACAGGCAGCTGTTTGCAGAGCTCCTTTTCTCTCTGTTCCTCAGCCGGGACACCATCCATCTCTTATATCTCATTCTTCCCACTGATCACCAATGCAAGGGACGTTCTTCCCACTGACCACCAATGTATGGAACAATCTTTCCACTTAATCCATATTGAGCACTATATTTGATTGGCTGCTTCTGCTTGGCATACACGCACAATCGCACATGATGATGAAGTCATCATCATGTGCGTTTGTGCATGTGTGCCAGGCCTAAGCAGAAGCAAACAGCCAATCAAATATTGTGCTCAATATGGATTCAATAAATATGCATGGCCATAGATATCATAAATAAAGTGTAATAAAGTGATTTGTGCAGTGCAATAGCAGAAAGTACTTTTAAGTAGACTGCGGATCCGACTACAGGAAATAACCAGAGAATGCTGATGCGACTACGGGAAATAACCAGAGAGTACGGATGCGACGACAGGAAATAACCAGAGACTACGGATGCGACTATACGAGATGACCAGAGACTGCGGATGCAACTACAGGAGATGACCAGAGACTGGGGATGCGACTACAGGAGATGACCAGAGACTGCGGATGCGACTACAGGAGATAACCAGAGACTGTGGATGCGACTACAGGAGATAACCAGAGACTGCGGATGCGACTACAGGAAATAACCAGAGACTGCGAATGCGACTACAGGAAATAACCAGAGACTGCGGATGCGACTACAGGAGATAACCAGAGACTGCGGATGCGACTACAGGAAATAACCAGAGACTGCGAATGCGACTACAGGAAATAACCAGAGACTGCGGATGCGACTATAAGAGATAACCAGAGACTGCGGATGCGACTACAGGAGATGACCAGAGACTGGGGTTGCAACTATAGGAGATGACTAGACTGCGGATGCGACTACAGGAAATAACCAGAGACTGCAGATGCGACTACAGGAAATAACCAGAGACCGCAAATACGACTACAGGAAATAACCAGAGACTGCGGATGCGACTACAGGAAATAATCAGAGATTGCGAGTGCGACTACAGGAGATAACCAGAGACTGCAGATGTGACTACAGGAAATAACCAGAGACTGCAATGCGACTACAGGAGATAACCAGAGACTGCCAATGCGACTACAGGAGATGACCAGAGACTGCGGATGCGACTACAGGAAATAACTTGAGACTGCGAATGTGACTACAGGAAATAACCAGAGACTGCGAATGTGACTACAGGAAATAACCAGAGACTGCGAATGTGACTACGGGAAATAACCAGAGACTGCGAATGCGACTACAGGAAATAACCAGAGACTGCAAATGCGACTAAAGGAGATGACCAGAGACTGGGGATGCGACTACAGGAGATAACCAGGTAGCCAGTTTTAAAATTTAAACTTTCAGCAATGCACTGCTATACAGGGGGTAAACAACATTTCCAGGGATGGTTTAGCAAAAAAAGGGGTCTACAGGCTGTGTGTATACGGTAGGCAGAAGGACCTACCTGACCAGCCGGGCTCACCTCCCGCTCTCAGAGGTCCGGGGGCAGAGCTTTCAGCGGTAGGGGTGGGACTTTTGTCGGTAGGGGGCGGGGCTTGAGACAATAGGGGCGAGGATTTTTGTGGTCCAGTGCGGAGCTCTCAGAAGTGCAGGAGAGACGCTCTAATTACATACAGATTTAGACTACATGGAGAGGGGCGGGGCAGGGTCAGAGCATCAGTGGAGCTCCCTGCCCCGCCCCTCCCTGCTGACCGAGCCTCCCTCAGCCTAATCTGAACACCAGCGCTGCGCTCCAGCAAGCTGGCCGCAGCGCCGATAGCTGTATTGATCCAGGAGGATGGGGGTTTTTGTGCGGTGCAGGGGGCGGCTTTTTGCACTGCTGACTGAGCCGCTCATGGGGCCCCTCCTGACGTCAGGCCCTTGGTCGGCAACTGAGTGCCCAAATGGTCAGTCCGCCCCTGATCAGCAGATGCCTATTCTTTCATTCTGTTTTAGTGACACGGGAATGATTTTGGTAACCCTTTCATGTCCCTCTCCTCTTCTACATAGACTTTCTCCATGCTATTTCATGTAACCTGTATAATAGCCCTTTCACCTCCTTTATCCTGCACATCTAAACTTTAACCTCTTCATCTCCATGATGCCACTGGATGTGACTTAGTACATTACCCCTTCGCTTCCTCCTTCCTCTGTGGTTGATGTTTGTATTAAGGGGGTTGTAAAGTCAGAGGTTTTTTCTTTTATTCAAAGTAAAGGAATCACTTAAAAAAAAAAATGTTTTTTTTCCTTTTTATGGTAAGAAGTAAAAAAGCAGAAGGTATTAAATACCACCAAAAGAAAGTTATAAAATGAATATGGGTAAAATGTTGCCAGAGTAATTGTGAGTCAAACCATCAGAGCACTAATAATGGAGAAATGGCCTGGTGATGAAAGGGTTTTACAGGAGCTTACTCAAGGGGTTAAAGTGACAGTTTCTGTGAAAAGGACTCTCATGATCTTTGACCTTTCATGCGGTCCCCCATTGCTCCTGACTCCTGGAGCAAAATACCTGGTCTTTTAAGGTACTTGAAACCAGCAGACACTGGATATTTTAGTGATGGATGCAACATAGGAAGAAGCAATTGGAAATCACTAGAGTGGTGAGCATCAGCGGGGCAGGAAGGCCTTCTCACAGACATTGTCACTTTGTCCTCAATGGGCGATGATACAGTGTGACTTATAAAATACATAAACCACTGTATTTATCTATCTCCTGTGGATGTTTGCAATTTCTACAAGACAATGGTTTGGTTTATTTTCATGAAACAAATTCATCAGCACATAGTAAAACTTTATATTTTTATGTAGGTTTTATTATTGTAGCAAATCAGGCTGAAACTAAGTAGTTGCATATTTTTCCAGAAGTGCATGTGTTTTCTCTTGAAGTAAATTTTTTTAAACCCCAGTGTACTTACCTGTTTTGTGAATTATATAAAAATTATATCTCATATTTTTTTAGTAAACCACAAAAATTGCTGAGTTTTCAGTACTACTGCTGTAAGGGCTCTCTACTACAATCTGTTAAAACAGTTAAAATGATTTTAGACACTTTACTTCAGTACAGTTAAAGAGAGCCTGCACATTATTTAAATATTGTAGAAAAGTAGTAAAAGAAATTTAAAATAAGCCCTTATTCACCTCTGTAGCTATAGGCATTTTGTATTTTCAAATTTCACAACAGAGGCCATGAAATTACAGCTCCTCTCTCCTTATTTTCTCTGGCAGCAGAGACATTGCAGCCTAAAAGCCTGATCTTTGAATATGAATTGCTTCAGAGCACGTGCACCTAGAAAGGTCAGTGAGGACTTGTTGTAAAGCTCTTTTATTGATTGATAAAAATATTTAAATACATTAGTACATAAAGTTGAAGCACAGATGCAAGTTAGGCAAGATTGCTTTGCTACAGTACAACACTTATAGGTCTCAGAAATATCTGGTCACATGTTTTTCATATCTTTTTTTGGGAAAAAACAATAACAAAGTAAAGCCATGTTTACTTTAAATACCCAATTTTGTACATGGGAAATAAAATAAAAAAACACGATTATTTGTTTGCACGTGATAGTGAAATTGAAGTAAACAAAAACAGTCTCACCTTATTTACTAAGCTAAAGATTGGTACACACAGATTGAAATTTGACCAGTTCATCAGGGACCAGATAATTTTGACCTGTGCGTAGTTCTCCAGGTTCCACAGAAGCTGATTGTTAGGTCAGTTTCTGTAGAATGGGACTGCTGGAAAATCTTGTTCAATCATCAACTTGCAGCCAATCAGCTGCAGCACTGATTAATTTATTCTGACATCAGGGATTCTCTGTTGTCAGAATACAGTGTGCCTGTGTGGGGGGATTCCTGCATCCATCTTTTGTGTAGAAAACAAACTGACAGTGTATATCCAGTTTGAGTGAACATTCAGCTTGCAAAATGGTCATACACTTTCCAAAGTGAAAATATAGTTTGCCAAGTTAAATAGTCTTTATTCTTGTATACCCTGTGTACAATATTAGGAAATGTTATAAGAGTTTTTTCCAACTCAATTTTACATATAATAGATATTAGGTGAATGCCTAAAGAAATTAATTAGAGCAGCAGAGTGTACACAAAAGTCTTCCCCTTGAACTAAATCAGAAGATTCTTGATCCTTTAATTATACATGTAAATAAATACAATTATATATTCTTTTAAAAATTGATAGATCTGATTTAGATATGGTAAAAAGTAAGATCGTTAATTAAAAAGAACACAGAAGAATCTGATCAAGAAGTAATTCATTATCTATGAAAAAGAAAAGCAGACTCATTTACATTATGGAAATCTGCATATTATAAAATGCAAACTGCTGTGAGTGTTCAAGAGATTTTCTATTTTAAGAGAAAATGTGTATTATTGCATTTTAATTCCATGGTATGTTTAGTACAGTCAGCTGTGTGATATCTCTGTTAAAATGTATTTTCACAATTCCTGTTTAAAGTAAAACCATACCACTTTTATCCATTTGTAGACCATTTAAATATTAATATTTTTATCATTTTACCTACTGTAGATCTGCCTACTAACTCTTTGATTACCATAGTATTCTGGTCCACCTGTTCTAAGAAAGAACTTGTATTGCTTGTTTTAAAGGAGTCCAGCCTGAGCTTTTTAGGCTGGGCTTCTCCTAAGGGCCACAGGAGTGCAACTCATTTTGCACTCCTGTGAACCATTTTCAGCGGAGAATGTTCTGAAGTCCACTCTCCGCTGATGTCACTGCCATCCGTCGAGGCAGTGTGTCATCCCGACTTCCAAGTCTGGATCTGCCAGCTGCCTTGATTGATGGCAGTTTCAGCGTCTCATCGAGCCTCTGAGATGCTGAGATGGCCTCTCCCTGCCCCTCCACAGCTCATCACTCCAATGAGTGTGGAGAAGCGGACCTGGAGCGATGCTGACTGACAGTCAGCATTGCTCTGCTCGGGGAGGAGTGAGAACTGAGCCATCAGCGGTGTTTGGTGGTTCGGTTCTCAGTGCAGAGACGCCGGGGGACAGCTTCAGCATCAGTCTGATGCTCCATCCACCGAGGTAAGTATGATTAGAGAAAAACAAAAAAACCCATACTTCTCTTTTAAAAATGTGAAATGTTTTTCATTAAATGGAAATAACTATGTACAGAAGTTGTTGGTAATAGTTTAATATCAATACTGCCAGCCATCGTCTACTCACATTTTAGGATTGGATTCCTGCCAGCCAATTTTACTACAAAGGCAGTTTCCATTTATCTTGAATTTTGAAGGAAACAAAGAAACCAGCCAATTGGTTTATTCAGAGAGAAGATAGACATAAACATAGGCATGAAACCAGAAAGATTGATATTGTTCTTTTGGGTGTGGGGAGGGTAAAAAGAAATAAACAGAAGCACAATATGGGTAACATTCAAGCAAACTAAGAAATACATTCCAAGTTCATAGGTATATTGTCTTTCTAAGCTGATAGTTTGTTAAAATAGCTGGACTACATCTCTAGATGTTTTTATCAAATCCAAACCTGTTCACTCACCTAAGCAAACGTGGATAACCAGCCTCCCTCTTTGGGATGTGCATAAATGTGAGCTCTGTTAAATGTACAGTATGTAGGGACAAATAACTTTGCACCATCCAAATCACCTCAAGATTTTAAAACATTTGAAAAAACTGCTTCACACCCTAGGTTACCTGCGGTGTTGCTGTGGAAAGCTATACATCATTTAGATAAAACCATAGTTTTTAATGATTTTAGGGATAAAGGACATTGTAATTGTGTAGGTATTACAAAACTCCATTTAGCTCTTTGACATCAAAATGTCTACACACAGGCCTTGGAGGTTGCAGTTGTCTATTTTCTGTACTTGCCCCCTCAGATAGAGAAGAAATGTATGACTAGTTTATCTCGGATTTTTTTTAAAAAGATGACATCCCACCTCACATATCAATGCAACATTCTGAGATGCATGGGACCCTGATGAAGGTGAACTGCATGGCTCCAAATTTTTGCAGGAGTCAATGTTGATATCAGCATTAAAACAGTAAATGTACATGTCATCAGTAATGAGATGAAGTTTAATATGACTCATTGTACCCAAATAAAATGTATGTCCTTTTTTTCCCACAAATAGAGCTTTCTTTTGGTGGTATTTGATCACCTCTATGGTTTTTATTTTTTGCGCTATAAACAAAAAAAGACTGACAATTTTGAAAAAAAAACAATACTTTTTATTTTCTGCTATAAAACATACCCAATAATTTAAAAAAAAAATCGATTTTCTTCATCAATTTATACCAATATGTTTTCTGCTACATATTTTTGGTAAAAAAATCCCCCAATAAGCGTATGTTGATTGGTTTGTGCAATAGTTATAACCTCTACAAAATAGGTGATAGATTTATGCCATTTTTATTATTATTATTTTTTTTTACTAGTAATGGATTTTTAGTGGGACTGCGACATTGTGGCAGACAGATCAGACACCTAACTGACATTTTGAGACTTTTTTGGGAACCAGTGACATTATTACAGTGATCAGTGCTAAAAATATGCACTGACATTGTACTAATGGCAATGGCAGGGAAGGGGTTAACATCAGGGGTGATCAAGGGGTTAAATGTGTTCCCTGGGTGTGTTTACTAACTGTATGGGGGGTGGGCTGTCTAGGACAACACACAGATCTGTCTTCCTGTATAGCAGAAAGACAGGATCTCTGCGTCATCCCCTGACTGAACGGAGATCTGCCTTGTTTACTTTGGCAGATCCCCTTTCAGTCTCTGTGGGGAACGATTGCGGGCGGACACCGAGTCTGCCAGACCTGTTGATTGGCCCACCCACTGGCCAATCAGCACACGCCCTCCCACAGCAAGTCATGTACGAGCCCGACGTACACCTACTGCGATTCGCCCAGCCGAGCCAACTTGCCGCAGTGTAACTGTGACGGCTGGTCGGCAAACGGTTAAATAGATAAAAGAAGATTTAAAATATTAAGATAAAAGAGATATATGAAAAATGTTAAAAGGATCTAACACCTAAATTCTAGGCAGATAATTTTGGAACGTGCAACAGAATTAAGCATTCATTAAAAAAGTATGTATTCACAGAGAATTAACAAAAATACTTGATGCAAGACTCCTGTAGCGTGCTGTGAAGCAGCACTCTCACTGGCAGAGGGAGGGCCAATACTCTGCAGACTTTGTACAGTGTTGAGAGTCAACAGTTTTAACATGTGAGCATGGAGGGAAAAACAATTTATGACTTCAATAGAGAGCCAAACATAGGGGATTATTACAGTGCCAAGAATATAACAATACAAAGTTATAAATATAATTACGTTTATTACAATTGGTTAAAATACAATTCATAGGGAATACATAAATTGAAGGAGCATTAAAAGATATCTGTACAACCAATAGTAGATAGAGGTAGGTCAGGATGTCCCTATTAGTTTCGCCAAGGCATTGGCTTCATCAGGGGACAGGGTATGACATAAAATGGTTGTAGTTCTACAAAAAGAGAAAAAAATATATAAACATTAATTATTCAAAGAAAATAGGAATGGACAACACTGTGTATGTCAATGGCTGACTGTGCATGGGAGCTATACAGGTACGGTCCCCTCCCAGATAAACCCTCCCCCAGGTGGAAAGCCATCCAGTGGACACCAAGCCAAACAAACGTCACTACAACATACCCAAGGAGCCCAGTGGGGCGAGATGGACACACTCCAGCGTCAGGGGAATGGTCACCCTTCACTGCCCATAGTATGGCTGCAGGGGGCTTGATAAAAAAACCTGGTAAAAAACTGTAAAAAATACACAAATATAAGGCTATGGAAAGCTAAACTATTTTCAAAGAGAAAAGGGACAATGCCTTAATACATACCAAAATACACAGGTATAATGTCAAATAGCCGGGACGCTGTAAAGAGCAGTAATGAATGGTCAAACCGTATGGGGCGATTATGCTGGTCAATTCACCAACGTCACTGGATTAAGGGAAAGAGAAAAAGAGAAAGGAATATGTTAGGAGAAAAGTCTAGAGTTATGACTTCATGAGCTTGCTGCTTCTCCTTCATTGTCCAATTATAGGAAGTCTGGTGAACAGGTTTGGTTACCTAATTACAATAGAAAAAAATGAAGTTATTGTGCTAACTGGTAGGTAGATTCATGAGCTCATGACTATTTTAACACAGTTACAAATCCTTTGGCAGGTAAAACTGTTCAAGTGTATTACAAATGTGCTTTTTGTATTGTACTTTTTGCATTTAACTTTTTGCTTTTAAAGGTTAGTGTGGAGTTAAGTCTACATCAGGAGACACTAATGCCCCGTACACACGGTCAGATTTTCCAATGGATAATGTCCGATCGGAGCGTGTTGTTGGAATTTCCGACCGTGTGTGGGCTCCATCAGACATTTTCCATCGGATTTTCTGACACACAAAGTTTGAGAGCAGGCTATAAAATTTTCTGACAACAAAATCAGATCGCGTCATTTCCGACCGTGTGTGGCCAGTTCCGACGCACAAAGTGCCATGCATGCTCAGAAGAAATTCAGAGACGGAACCGCTCGGTCTGGTAAAATTAGCTTTCGCAATGGATACAACACTTTCGTCACGGTGCAATGTTAAAAATGGTTTAATACAGCGCACCCTCTTCTTCTTTATAATGTGAGAAGAATGAAGTTGTTTTGCTGCTCATATTCACACAGACTTCTCACAAACTTCTTTGTTTATTATTTATTGGGATTCCCTCAATATATTTTGATTTGTCACATCTGACAAAATCATTTTTGTGTTGTTTTATTTTTTTTTTTATTTTAAGGCATAATTTTTTTTTTTTTTAGGTTTGTATTTTTTTTAAGGCTGATCTTTGTTTTATCTTATTTTTAGTTTTACTCCAGAATATTTTTTGTGTGTGTTTTGTGTGTCAAGTTACCACAACACCATTGATATCTTGTATTATTTAATCTCAAGGAGATTGCTTGGTGTTGTTGTCTCTTGTTAATTTTACATTGTACTTTAGAAATGTACCTGAATCCTCACAAACAAACTGTCCTTTCTGAAGGAAAAAACACATAGGCGAGTATAATTGAAACAAACATTCCTTTATTAAGGGCTCAGAACCAAACAAAGAGGGAGGCAACGCTGGAGAAACAGCAGAAATTGGCGAAGCCTTGGACCCCCAGGGCAGACATCAATTCTTTAACATCAAAATTGGTGGCGTCAGGAGTCCATATCTAAGGGAGTGCAGTTTGGTCCAGAAGTCCCTAAGATCCGGAAAGCAGCAGATGACATCTGTGTCCCCAGGCTTTGATACTACAAGAGCCTGCATCTTTTGCCAGACCAGACTGGACCCAGGGTCATCACTTTCTGGTCTTCTTTCCACGCTTCCTTCCTGGCTGTGGTTCTGCTGTTGGAGATGTGGCAGGAGGAGGGGTAGGACCTGGAGGAGGAGGAGGACTAGTAGGACCTGGAGGAGGAGGAGGAGTAGTAGGACCTGGAGGAGGAGGAGGACCATGTGTGAGGTCACAAATGTGGGTAGCAGATGTTATTTGGCCCCTCAACCCCTTATTGAGAGCTTCCAACATTAAGGACTCACACATAAGTTGTTGGCCCTCCTCCATCCGCTGCATTTTGCAGACAATTATGCCAGCAAAGTCCTCCTCCACAGTGTGGTTGGCTGTCAGGGCCTCTGTAGCCTTCCAAAAGAGGCCTATGGCAGCCTCCTCCAGGGTACTCCTCTTCCTGCCACTTTCTCTTTGCAGGTGGCTGGGAGGGACCTGGATATCAGGCAGCCTGCTCGGCCCGGCCACCTCCTGGCTGAGACTTCCCTGTGTATGAAAAAGGGACATGGTTTTACTTTTTGCATCATCAATCACAATCATAAATTAGTACTCCAAACTAACATCTAGTTAACATCATTGATTGGACAAGCAGAAATATTTAGAGGAATGCTATACCTGGCTCAAGCTGGGCTCCTCCACATGTTGCTGCCTGGAAGGCCCAGGTTGGGCGTCAGAAGCCTCAGCTGGGGGGGAAGGAAGCGTGGAAGGAAGACTGGAGAGTGATGACCTGGGTTCAGTCTGACCTGCCAGAAAATGCAGCCTGTCATAGTACCAAATCCTGGGGAAATAGATGTCATCTGCTGCTCCGGATCTCTGGGAATCCTGGACATTCTTGTGCTCCCTTAGATAAGTGCTCCTCAGGCCACCAATTAGGATCTTCAAATAGGTCATGTCTGCCGTGGGGATCACCGTCTTCACAAATTCCAGCAATTGATCCAGTGCTGCCTCCCTCTTTGTTTGGTTCTTATAATGTGGGTGGTTTATCTCCCAAAGACAAGGCAGCTCCCTAAACATATCTATGAAGATTGCCATAAAGTCGGTATCTTTCAAGATATCCATTTTCACTGCAAGACACAACACAAGACAAACCCTAATGTCAGGCAAAACTCTCCTAATCTAGTTACAATATAGGCCTCAATTTAGAAGCAGTATAGGCCCAAGTTTGGCTCTTACCTACGTTATCATGATCGGCGCCTCCGATACTCCTTCCTCCGCTCACAGATCGTACGTACTACGCACGCGTGTTATGCTTTATACACACTGTGCATGCGTGTAACTCCGTCCGCCCCTGACGTTCTTTCTAGTCTATTCCCCACCCATTTTCGTTCGGCGCAGTGGGTGAAGAGCACATGGCGGAGTCAGAGCAGGTGCGTGCTAATTATAGCAACGAGGAGGAGGAAAGCCCGGATCCGGAAACGTCCCGATCCAGAAGGAGACGATTTAAGGCCTCGAATATGTCCTTTGGTGAGATGTTGGAGATGGTCGACATCCTGAAGAAGGCCGACTATGACGGGAAGTATGGACCTTACCCCAACCCAAATATCAGAAAGGCCAAGATCATGGCGAAAGTGGTCAAAAGTCTGCACCGGAATTTTGGGGTACGACGATCGAAAGATCAGCTCAGGAAGCGGTGGTCGGACCTGAATTTAAGAGAGCCCGAGCAGTACAGAAAGATCCAGAGAGTGCTGCAAAAAAGTAAGTAGTTGTGCTGTGTTCCTATTCTTTTTGTCTTTATTACGTTCGTGCTGCTCCATGTGCTTTTCTTAAGTGTTGTACAGTTTAAAATGGCAACTTTCATGTTCATGGGCACATTATTCGTTCGTATCAAACATTTTTCTTTCGGCCTATAAAACACCATTGTTTTGGCCATATGCATTTGCCCACATTTTTTAGGGCCTACTTGTATGAAAAATATTTGGTTGTGTAGATGGGTTTGTTACTAGAATGAAATGCAAACTAGATTCTGTGTAAGGAGAGGACACTCAGCAGCTGATTTCACATCTGGACGCTGGAGCACTAGTGTGGGACACAAGAACACCCTTTTTATTAGGGGGCCCACACAGGTGCTCCAGTTTTTTTGTGTGCTACAATGTTAAAAATGTTTTAGCGATTTTTAGAAAAGCCAAATTTTGAGGATGCACACAGTGTGTCAATATGTGCTATCTGCCATCACGGGAGATCAGTGGATGCGTTTTGGGGGTGCAACCCCTTCCTCAATAATACTTTGTAAGTTCAAGATTTGTGTCTTTCTTGTTGTTTTGAAACATGCCTGTTTTATCTTAAATGGACATTTCTATTTTTGATAATGCCACCACAAAAATTGTTATACAGCAAACATGTTGGTTTGTTTTAAAAACCTTTTCTAAATGCACATGTGATTGTGCAGGTATTAAAAAGATTGTTAATCAAGAATGTGTGGATTATTGTCTCAACGCTAAAACACTTTTGTGGTGATGTAATTGCTGCTTTCTGTGACAATGGGTGTTATTTCCTAAGGGCAAATCCACTTTGCACTACAAGTGCAGTTTCAGTGCATTTTCAAGTGCACTTGTAGTGCAAAGTGTATTTGCTTTTAGTAAATAACACCCAACAGTGCTTTGTATAAGGTTACACAATCACGCCATTTTCAGGACTCACCACATTTCGGTCAGGGTCAGCTAAAACAAACACAAGCAGTAAATGTCACCAAAAATTTGCTTAATTTTTTTTATTTGATCAAGGTTTCACAAATTGTCTGGCATATTGATGCCCCCCCTACCCGCAAAGAACTCAAGGTATCTTAGCCGGACATCACGGGCACTCAGGGAGGGCAAGCCAGAATGGCCACTTTCAAGCGCCATCAGGGTTGTTTCATTTATAATTCCGGTCTCAGGCCCAACTGAGCCAGCATAGTTGGCAGAATGTTGCCGTAAAAAGTTATGTAGAACACAGCACGCCAGGATTATATGATTCAGTTTATACTCCGCCATATGGATGAGTGTAAGAAATAGGCAGAACCGGCTGGCCATGATTCCAAATGTGTTCTCCACCACTCTTCTGGCTCTGGCCAGCCGGTAATTAAAAACCCTCTGGTCCAGGGTGAGGGTCCTCATCGGGAATGGCCCGCATAAGGTGATCCCCCAGTGCAAAGGCTTCATCCACAATGAAGACGAATGGGAGTCCTTCCACATTGTCTTCTGGAGGTGGCAAGTCCAAGCTGCCATTCTGGAGACACCTGTAAAACTCCGTCTGGGCGATGACTCCACCATCGGACATCCGGCCATTCTTCCCCACGTCCACATACAGGAAGTCATAATTAGCCGACATCACCGCCAACATCACAATACTATTGAACCCTTTATAATTATAATAGTATGACCCCGAGTTGGGTGGTGGGATGATGTGGACGTGTTTCCCATCAATTGCCCCTCCGCAGTTAGGAAAGTCCCACCGCTGGGCAAAGTGGGAGACCACAAAATTAGTCTTTTTGCACATTAAAACATGGAAAGCAGATTAGAAACAAACATTTTTGGCCAACATCAAGATAACATTTATTAATGGGAATTGTTAAACACCAAAGTATAAGGTACACCTATCAGATTCCCCCTCCCCCACCCCCTCTCATGGGCCATTTCTAACATTATAGGGGTGCGCTCTTGGACAGGTAACCCTCTCCACTTCATTGAGAGATGAATGCCTAAATAATAGGTATTACTTTGAACAGCCCCTGCTTAGTTACACTATTGGCAGCCCACTGGACAGGTAAGAAGTGTTATAATACAAAGATATAAATACACATTGTACACATTTGAGCACATTTTGACATTCTGCTATTACCTATCAAGATAATAATAGGAAAAAAAAACTTTAAACAGTACCATTTGAAAGTATACAGGCAGGCCCTTGCACTACATGCTTTGGGGAATTCATCCATAAATCTGACCACAAAAGAGATGGGTATAGTGTGTATGGGTTTGCCAAAGTCAGCAGATAGATGATTGAGGATAGATAGAGAATTGGTATCAGCTGACTTAGCAGTTGGGGGCAGGGAGGGTTAAAAATGATTTGGGGACCCCCCAAAAAAAAGCCTCTGGCACTCTGCCTGAATTTAAAGCACCAATCACATTTTAAAACATTTTAGGGGGAGTTTGGGGTAAAGCACTACTATGGAGCTGACAAAATACATTGTTAAGTGATTACATGAGGTGAATATAGGGCCAGGGAGCATGCTGGAGAGGTAAGTGAAGGCAAATATGTATGAAGGAGCAAAATAATAATTACATAAAAATCCAGCATGCATAAGGAAAAAGGGGACATTCACAGCATATTACAATCATGGTAATTAGGGAATGAGGAAAGAAATACAATATATTATCAAACATTAAATACAATAAAATGTGATATTAAAGGATAAAAATCTTACCTTAATATACTCCTTCTGCAGGACCTGGATGATGGCAGAACAGGTCTCCGGGATAATGATCCCCAGAGCCTGGGGGGAGATGCCTGTTGAGAACTTGAGGTCCTGCAGGCTTCTCCCCGTCGCCAAGTACCGCAGGGTGGCGATGAGCCTCTGCTCCGGAGTGATGGCTTGCCTCATGCAGGTATCCTGCCTGCTAATATAGGGGGTCAGCAAAGCCAACAAACGGTGAAATACGGGGTCCGTCATCCAGAGAAAGTTCCTGAAATTATCAGGATTATTCTCACGGATCTCACGGAGCAAAGGTATATGACAGAACTGGTCACGCTGAAACAACCAATTCTTGGTCCATGAACTCCTCCCCACCCTGTTCACGGTCAGGACCCCAACACCAAGCCCCCGCACAGCACGAACTCTACGAGGAGTACGTATACACAACATGGCTAGAAAACGGTCGGCTGCTCAGAACGAAGTAACAGAATGCACTGAAGAACAGCAAGGCCTGTGAAGAGCGGCCTGAAAAACAGTAACGAATGAACAAGAACAATTACTCAAATAAGTCACGCGTAGCTTGCTGCACGCACTGAAGAGCAGATACAAACCCACAAGCACAAACTGAACAGCAGAAAACGATCTGAAAACCATGAGTCTGAAAAAGCACGAATCGTCTCTCACCAAACTTTTACTAACACGAGATTAGCAAAAGGAGCCCAAAGGGTGCCGCGCTTGGTTCTGAACTGGCCTTTTCTAGTCTCGTCGGACGTGGTTTACGTCACCGCGTTCTTGGCGATCGGAAATTCTGACAACTTTGTGCGACCGTGTGTACGCAAAACAAGTTTGAGCCAACATCCGTCGGAAAAAATCCTAGGATTTTGTTGTTGGAATGTCCGATCAATGTCCGACCGTGTGTATGGGGCATTATACTATCATATCACCAGCAGTTGCCTGTCCAATATCCAAAGGTTTACTTTAACAACTTCAAAACAGGGCACTTTCACCCCCTTCCTGCCCAGGCCAATTTTCAGCTTTCAGCACTGTCATGCACGGTCATGCAACGCTGTACCCAAATTAAATTTGAGCCTTCTTTTTGGTTGTATTTAACAGCTTGCCGACCAGTGCACAGCGATATACGTTGGCACAATGGCACGGCATGTGCAAATGAGCGTACAGGTACATCCCCTCAAAGAAGCGGCATTGTGGGCACATGCACGCCTGCCGCATGCTCCATGACCATGCCCACGGGACCTGTGGACTCAATGTCCGCCGGTGTCCAGCGATTGTGTTAAGGAGCGGCAGAACAAGGCATTTCCCTCTTCCGCCTAGTGACAAGACAGAGATCAACTGCTCTCTGTCAATGGGAGCAGTGATCGCTTTCATGTCCTAGGTAGCCCATTCCCCCACAATTAGAATCACTCCCTAGGACACACTTAACCCCTTGATCACTCCATAGTGCTTAACCCCTTCCCTGCCAGTGTCATTTATACAGTAATCGGTGCATTTTTGTAGCACTGATCGCTGTATAAATGACAATGGTCCCAAAATAGTGTTAAAAGTGTCCGCCATAAAGTCGCAGTTATGATAAAAATTGCAGATCGCCACCATTACTAATGAAAAAAAAATAATAAACATGCCATAAATCTATCCCCCATTTTGAAGGTGCTATAACTTTTGCGCAAACCAATCAATATACGCCTATTGCGTGTTTGTTTTTTTTACCTAAAAAAACTGAGGAAAAAAAATGTTTATATATTTTTTGGGGATGTTTATTATAGCAAAAAGTAAAAATGATTGCTTTTTTCAAAACTGTCACTCTTTTTTTGTTTATAGCGCAAAAAATAAATGCAGAGGTGATTAAATACCACCAAAAGAAAGCTCTATTTGTGGGAAAAGAGTGCCGTATCTCAAAAAGTGCTCTGATCAGGAGTGGGGTAAATTCTTCCAGGGCAGAAGTGGTTAATCACCACTAGGTTTTTTATTTATTGCTAAAAAATCTAAAAATTATTTGCTTAATTTCCATTAGAAAATGTTGTAAATAAGTATTTTTTCTTCTTCTGATGTGCGCTGATGAGGCTGCACTGATGGGCACTAATAGGCTGCACCGATGGGCACTGATGAGGTGGCACTGATGGGGAGGCACTAATATACAGCACTGATAGGCACTGATAGACGGCACAGATAGGCAACACTGATGGGCACTGATGGGTGACACTGATGGATGGCATCGATGAGCAGGCACTGAAAGGCAGCACTGACTGGAATCACTAATGGGCACTGGTTGGCATCACTGATGGATACTTATTGGCATCACTGATGGCCACTGATTGGCATTGTTGCTGGGCACTGACTGTCATTATTATTATTATTATACAGGATTTATATAGCGTCAACAGTTTACGCATCGCTTTACAATATAAAAGGTAGACAATACAGTTATAATACAATAAAATACAAGAGGATTAAGAGGGCCCTGTTCAGAAGAGCTTACAATCTAATAGGGTGGGGCAGGTGGTACAAAAGGTTGTAACTGTGGGGAATGAGCTGTTGAAATTGGTAGGAGATTAGTTGGAGACGTGATGAGCTTTCCTGAAGAGATGCGTTTTTAGGGATCACCTGAAGGTAGCAAGAGTAGGGGATAGCCGGATAGATGGAGGTAGTGAGTTCCAGAGGATGGGAGAGGCTCTGGAGAAATTCTGGAGATGAGCATGGGAGGAGGAGATGAGAGCGCTTGAGAGCAGGAGGTCTTGAGAAGAGCCGAAAGGTCGATTTGGGTGATATTTGGAGACAAGATTGGTGATGTAGCTCGGGGCAGAGTTGTGAATGGCTTTTTATGTTGTGGTTAGTATTTTGAATTTAATTCGCTGGGTGATTGGGAGTCAGTGTAGGGATTGGAGGAGAGGGTTGGCAAGGTGGATAAGTCTGGCAGCAGCATTCATGATAGACTGAAGAGGGGATAGCCTATGGAGAGGCTGTCATCACTGCTGGGCACTGTTGGGGCTACAGTGCCCTGATTATCTGTGTAGGTCCTCCCTGTGAGGCTCTCCTCTCCTCAAACACTGTCAGTGTGAGGGGAGGAAAGCCAATAACCTGCTGTGTCCAATCACAGCTGATCACATGTAAACAAGGAAATGCTGTTTATTATGGGTAAAGAGCCTTGTCATACTCTCTTTACCAAGATCGGGGTGCGCCATCTCCCAGAGACACAGCGCGCCACTGACCGCCGCACTGTGTGCCCCCAGAGAGGTGCGCAAGTACAGTGGGAGTGGAATGACATCATATGATGTCATCCCAGAACGGGACAGCCACCTTGCATCTGTCATTTTACTTTATGGCTGGTGGGAGGTGGTTAAAGTGGTTGCAAACCTCAGACATGAAATATGAATCAAGCATATCCCTTTAAAGTGTGTACCTGTCTCAATTAAGAGCACTAAGTGTTCTTTCTGTTTGCTGCTTCGTTCCACTGCTATCAGCATGAATCACTGGGGGGGAGGGTCCAGAGGTAGAGATAGTCAGCGCGGAAGATATTCCAGAGGGTAGTATTGGTGGCATTTGTGGTAGGTTGACCAAAGCACAAAAACACAAGGTAAGTATAGTAGCAAGTCCTAGTTGCAATCTCAAAACAATCAATACGAGGACAATATGTGACCTGTCTAAACTAGGTGGCAAGTTCACCAATGCCAGGAGCATGGCAAACAAGATGGGTGAACTAGAGATACTGTTGTACGAGGAGGATTTGGATTTTGTGGGAATTTCAGAGACCTGGTTCAACAGCTCTCATGATAGGCTGGCAAACATTCAAGGTTATACCCTTTACCGCAAGGAGGGTAAAAAAGGGGGAGAGGTATGCCTATATATCAAGAATAATGTACAAGTGAATGTGAGAGATGACATCACTGAGGGAGCTAGGGAGGAGCTGGAATCCTTATGGGTAGAGCTACAAAAGGATGAAGCTAAGGGGAAAATAATACTGGGAGTATGCTATAGACCCCCTAACCTGAGGGAGGAAGTGGAGACAGATCTCCTATCACAATTTGGATTAGCAGCAAGAATGGGCAGTGTAATCATAATGGGGGATTTTAATCATCCAGACATAGACTGGGCGCAGGGAACCGCGCATTTATTTAAGGCTCGCCAGTTCCTAAATGTCTTGCAGGACAATTTTATGGGTCAGATAGTAGACGCACCAACTAGAAATAAAACATTACTAGATCTACTGATTACCAACAATATAGACCTGATCACGGATGTAGAAATATGGGGCAATTTAGGTAACAGTGATCACAGGTCAATTAGTTTCAGTATAAATCACACAAATAGGAAACATAAAGGTAATACAAAGACACTGAATTTCAAAAGAGCCAACTTCCCTAAACTACAAGCCTTGCTAAAAGGCATAAATTGGGATAAAATATTAGGAACAAAGAACATGGAGGAGAGATGGGTTTGCTTTAAGAGCATATTAAATAAGGGCATTAGCCAATGCATCCCATTGGGTAATAAATTTAAAAGCGCGAACAAAACATGAAACATGAACATGGAACTAGAACATGAAAGACACATAGCGGAGGAGAGCAAAAAAAATCCCAAGAAATTCTTTAAGTATGTAAACAGTAAAAAAGGGAGGACAGACCATATTGGCCCCATAAAGAATGGGGAAGGACATCTGGTTACAAAGGATGAGGAGATGGCGAAGGTATTGAATTTATTCTTCTTCTCAGTCTTCACAAGTGAATCGGGGGGCTTCAGTAACCAAAACCGCAGTGTTTATCCTCATGACACAACACAGGAAGCACCTCCATGGTTAACAGAGGACAGAATTAAAATTAGACTTGAGAAACTTAACATTAATAAATCACCGGGACCAGATGGCTTGCATCCGAGGGTACTTGGGGAACTCAGTCAAGTGATTGCCAGACCGTTGTTCCTAATTTTTACAGTTTACTGACTGGAATGGTACCAGCTGATTGGAAAAAAGCCAATGTAGCACCAATATTTAAAAAGTGCCTAAAATACATCCCTGGGAATTACAGACCAGTTAGCCTAACATCAATAGTATGTAAACTCTTGGAGGGGGTGATAAGGGACTATATACAAGATTTTAGTAATGAGAATGGTATCATTAGCAGTAATCAGCATGGATTCATGAAGAATTGTTCTGGCCAAACCAATCCATTAACCTTCTATGAGGAGGTGAGTTGCCATCTAGATAAAGGAAGGCCCGTAGACGTGGTGTACCTGGATTTTGAAAAAGCATTTGACACAGTTCCCCATAAACGTTTACTGTACAACATTAAAGAGTTACCATCTAAATTGGAACCTATTATTATCCTATTATTATTATTCCACTGAATATAAAGAATTTAATCAACATTTTCAAAAAAGCCTGACAAAAGTTGATAAGGAGGTACAAATAAAAAAGGAGAAAAACATTATGAGAGATCTGATGGATTTTAGAAATAATTTAGCTTATTTCTGGCAACATTTAGTTGTAAATGACAATCCCAGTTTAGATATGATTAATTCAGCTGCATGTTCAGCAGAAGGGAGAGCTAATTTTCTAGCACCTGTGAATGTTCCTGGGGCAGTATACAAGAGAGACTACAAGGACCTATCAGGCAGTTTAAACCCTCATGTGGTTGGAACAGAAATCAGCAGAGAAAGGGCAATAGGTTTTGACCTAATAATTTTGGATAGAGAGAAGTACCTAGATCAGGTAGGCCACCTCGGTATCTTGGGCGTGGTCTGAATCATTTTGAATTAACCACATATAATAGATATGAGCCACTTGTACACCAGAGGGAATTAGGAAGCACCTATAGAATGAGTAGAGAATCCTAGAAATCACTTGGGAGGCCCTTTTCTAGGGAGGATGTATCAAATTGCAGGATGACAAGGAAGAAATCCCCAGAACTGCAGAGCAGGGAGCAGATTACAAAGGCAGAAAGAGAAGACAAGAATGGTAAATGAGGAGATATTTCACCTCAGTAAAGCTGAACTTAATAAAAGGGAGATGTACATATTGAATGTGGGATTAAAAAGTGCCCCAATGTGATTAATAAATGGTAATTCTTTTTAGATGTACACAAGTACATCAGGAAGCTTAATATCAAAAATATTTTCTTGGGAATCCAAGTGCAAGAGAAGGGGTGAATAGTGGCTTAAGGAATAAATATACATTTAATCCCCCTATTAGTAAGAATCACTGTGTTGAGCTGTTTAAAAACTGTTTTGAAAGACTTATGCCACATACACATGATCGGACATTCCGACAACAAAACCGTGGATTTTTCTCCGACGGATGTGGGCTCAAACTTGTCTTGTATACACATGGTCACACAAATGTCAGAAATTCCGATTGCCAAGAACACGGTGACGTACAACACGTACAATGGGACTATAAAAAGGAAGTTCAGTAGCCAGTGCGCCACCCTTTGGGCTCCTTCTGCTAATCTCGTGTTTATCTCGTGTTAGTAGAAGTTTGGTGAGAGACGATTTGCGCTTTTCAGCCTTGTGCTTTTCAGTTCGTTACTGCTCTTCAGTTTGTGCTTGTGGGTACATATCTGTTCCTCAGAGCGTGTTGTCAGTTCATTACTGTTTTTCAGTGCGTTCTATTTATTAGTTTGTATCTGTTTTCCAATGCGTTCTTGTCTGCTCGTTTCTGATTTTCAGCTGTTCTGACCAGCCGACCGTTTCTTAGACATGTTGCGGGTATGTACTCATCGTAGAGTTCGTGCTGTTCAAGGGCTTGGTGTTGGAGTTCTTGCTTTGACCCAAGTCCAGTCCATGGACAGGGTGAGGAGAAGTTCATGGACGAAGAATTGGTTGCTAAAGTGTGACCAATCCTCTCATATGCCTTTGCTGTGGGAGATCCGGGATACTAATCCTGATGATTTCAGGAATTATCTCCGGATGACAAACCCAGTTTTTCGCCGTCTGTTGGCTTTGCTGTCCTCTTATATTACAAAGCAGGACACCTGCATGTGGCAAGCCATCACTCCCAAGCAGAGGCTCGTCGGCACCTTGTGGTACTTGGCAACGGGGAGAAGTCTGCAGGACATCAAGTTCTCGACTGGCATCTCCCCCCAGGCTCTGGGAATCATTATTCCGGAGACCTGTTCTGCCATTATTCAGGTCCTGCAGAAGGACTATATTAGGTAACATCACATTCTATGTATTTAATGTTTGCTAATGTATTTATTTTATCATTTCACAATTACCACGATTGTAATATGCTGTGAATGTCCTCTTTGTCCTCATGCATGTCCTCATGCATGCTGAAAGCTTTTAAAGTTCCTTTTTTGTCCTTCATGCATATTTGCCTTCACTAACCTCCCCAACATGCTATCCTGGGCCCATACACACCTAGCCTAGTCACTTAACAATGTATTTTGTCAGCTCCATTGTAGTGCTTACCTTAAACACCCCCTAAAATGTGTACAAATGTTATTTTTGTCCTTTAATTTAGGCATAGTGCAAGAGGATTTTTTTTTGGGGGGGGCCAAACTAATTTGGAAACCTCCCTCCCCCCAACCGCTAAGTCAACCAATGCCAATACTCTATCTGCTGACTTTGCCAAACCCATACACACTATACCTACCTCTTTTGTGGTCATATTTATAGATGCATTCACCAAAGCATGTAGTGAAAGGGCCTGCCTGAATACTTTCAAATGGTACTGTTTAAAGTTTTGTTCTCCTATTATCTTGATAGGTAATTGCAGAATGTAAAAACATGCTTCAATTTGGACAGTGTGTATTCATATTTTTGCATTATGACACTTCTTACCTGTCCAGTGGGCTGTCAATAGTCTAAGTAAGGAGGGGCTGGCCAAAGTAACACACATTATTTACCTGTCCAAAACATCTACCCACCCCCCTACCCCTACCATAAAATTTTTACAATGGGCCATCAGAGTGGGTGAGGAATCTAATAAGTGGACCTTATACTTTTGTCTTTAAATATACGATTCAAGAAATGTTATATTTATGTTGGCCAAGAATGTTTGTGTCTAATCTGCTTGTGCAAAAGTACTAATTATTTTTTTTTCTTGTTTGACTCCATAGTTTCCTTCAACCCCACAGGAATGGCAGACTGTGTCTTCCCAGTTTGCCCAGCATTGGGACCTCCCCAACTGCGGAGGGGCAATAGATGGGAAGCACGTCTACATAGTCCCACCCCCAACTCGGGGTCATACTATTACAATTATAAGGGGTTTAATAGTATTGTGCCGTTGGCCGTGGTGTCTGCGACATACGAGTTCCTGTATGCGAACATGGGAAAAAATGGCCGGATTTCGGATGGTGGAGTCATCTCCCACACTGAGTTCTTCAGATGTCTCCAGAATGGTGGCTTGGGCTTGCCACCTCCGGAAGACAACATGGCATGACTCCCATTTGTATTTGTGGCTGATGAAGTGTTTGGGCCGGGTGACCATCTGATTCGGTCATTCCCCATGAGGACCCTCACCCCGGGCAGAGGGTTTTTAATTACCGGCTGACCAGAGCCAGAAGAGTGATGGAGAATGCCTTTGGAATAATGGGAAGCCGGTTCTGCCGATTTCTCACAGTTCTCACATGGCTGAATATAAACTGAATCATATTGTCCTTGCATGCTGCATACTCCATAATTATTTAAGGAAAAATGCAACAAACTATGTGGCCTCAGTTGGGACTGAGGCCGGCTTTCTTGATCTAACAACCCTGATGGCACTTGAAGCTGGCTGTTCTGGCTTGACCCCCCCAAAGTGCCCACAAAGTAAGACAAAAGTACGTAGAGTACTTAGCGGGTAGGGGGGCCATTGATATGCCAGACAATGTGTGAAACATTTTTTAAATACATTTTTTTGGTATAAACTGAACTCCTATTTCATTTTATTTACTGCTTGTGTTTCTTTTAGCTGTATCCTAGGTTCTCCAGTGGCCTTTTCTTTTTGGCCTTTTTTTTCAATAGTGCAAACGTAATTTATTACATGAGGAGACAATCTCTTCTTCAACTAACTATTATGTTGTGGGTCTGCTACACACACACACATTGTTTTTGTTGTTAATGTATGTAATGCATTAATGAAAAAAAAAAACATCCTTTTCAGCTCCATGAATTAATTTCTTTGAGTCCCTAAAATGGCCTGATTGTAGCAAATTTTACAGCACAGTAGGGGTTATTTACTAAAGAAAAATCGACTTTGCACTACAAGTGCACTTGTAAGTGCACAGAAACTGAATTTTCCTTTAATAAATACCCCCATTGTCATTAACTACAACAACTTACTCCAAAAACTGGTATTGAGCATTGAAAGAAGAAGCCACACATTGTTGAGTATAAAATATTTAACTCCGTGCACATTCACATGTGCATTATAAAAGGGGTTTTTTTAACAAACCAACATCTTTGTTTTATAACATTTATGTTTGACAGTAGAAATAGCCTTTTTTTGGTTAAACAGGCATTTTTAAAACCATAACATACACAACTCGGGAACTTACAAAGTTCAACTTTGACAAATTGAAGGCCATATGAGACATTAGTATGTCCAAACTGTGTTGATCTTCCCTTCATCAGATGGGGTGATGTCACCCCTGTAAAAGCCACATTTTGAAGATACACACAAATTGGGAGTGAAAATGTGGATTTCCCACCTGATCCCATGCCTAATGTCAACAACATGCGCTAGCTCCCATCATGGGTAATCAATGGATGTGTTTCGAGGGTGCAACCCCTTCCTCTTATCTACTTTAGTTGCAAGGAAGGGGTTGCACCCACAAAACGTGGGTCCTTGGTGTCCTTAGATGTCCCGAGTCTCTTCTCCCCTATGTGAATAAAAAAAAAGGTATACTTAGCACACAGATATTTGAGGCAAGAAATAGGAATATGAAACATTGCTTGGAAGTGTCGTACAATCGTCGGTTTTGGCAGACTTCAAGATGTCCACCATCTCCACCATCTCTCCAAAGGACATATTTGAGGCCTTATATCTCCTCCTGGATCAGGACGTTTCTGGCCCTGGGCTTTCCTCGTCCTCCTCATTGCTGATATTATCATGCACCTGTTATCTCTCCGCCATGTGCTCTCCCACTGCGCCGAAAGAGAAGGGGTGGGGATTATACTAGAAAGAAGGTCAGGGGCGGAGTTTCACGCATGCGCAGTGTATCTAAAGCATAACATGCGTGCGTCGTACGTATGATCTATGAGTGGAGGATGGAGTAGCGTAAGCACCGATCATGCAAACGAAGGTACCATTTTAACTTGAGGCATCAGTGGTTAGTGGCCTATACTGCTTATAGATTGTGGCCTATATTGGGACAAGATTATGAGAGTTTAGCTTGACATTAGGGTTTGTCTTGTGTTGTCTTGCAGAGAAAATGGATACATTTAATGACCCTAACTTCATTGATAAGTACAGGGAGCTGCCCTGTCTGTGGCAAGTGAAACAGCAATTTTATAACAACAAAATAAAGAGGAAGGCAGTGCTGGATCAACTGTTGGAATTGGTAAAGCTGTTGATTCCCATGGCAGACATCAACTATTTGAAGTGCAAAATTGGTGGCCTGAGGAGAACATATAATAGGGAGCGCTAAAAGGTCCAGGATTCCATGAGATCAGGAGCAGCAGCAGATGACATTTGTGTCCCCAGGCTCTGGTACTATGACAAACTGCAGTTTTTGTCAAAAGGGTTGAGAGTGAACCCAGGCCTTCACTCTCAACCCTTCCTTCCACATTTACTTCCACATCAGATGAGCCTTCCGACATACAACCTGGGCCTTCCACCCAGGAAGGTGTGGAGGAGCCCAGCTTGAGCCAGGTATAGCATTGTTCAACATATTTCTTGTCAAAAATGTAATGATGTTAACTAGATGTTGTTATTGATCACTAATTTCTGATTTAACAAAGTGGTTTACATATCAATAGACAGTAGTAGCCAAAAAGGATTGGGACAAGAATGAAAAATGCTAGGTTAGAGTGATAGTCTATTGTTAACATTCAATTTGCAACAGTCATGAGCTCAAAATTGTGTGTGATTGATGACCAAAAAACTAAAACTATGTCCCATTTTCATACACAGGAAATTCTCAGTCAAGAGGAGGGTGTGGAAAGCGGCAGCCAGGGAGTGGCTGTGGAAAGTGGCAGCCATGAGGTGGCCATGCCCAGTAGCCTGACCAAATCCCAGGTTCCTCCCCTCTGCCTTCCAACAAAAAGGACCAGGAAGGCGAAGAACCTGGAGGAGTCAGCGACTAATTTGATTCGCCAGGCTACTGCAGTACGCACAACCACCCCTAGTGTCCAGGATTCCTTTGCGTGTACGACGGCCAGTTAGATGCAAGTAATGGAGGAGGGCCAACACCTTATCTGTGAGGAGGTCATATTTCAGGCCCTAAATAAGGGGGTGAGGGGCCAACTCTCCAATAAAAGCCCACGTCTGTGAGTTGGACCATATGACTCCTCCACCACCTCCAGCAAGGAAGTCTTGAGAGTGATGGCCTGGGTTTAGTCTGGTCTGGCAAAAAATGCAGGTGGTTGTAAGACCACAGCCTCGGGACATATATGTCATCTGCTGCTGCTCCCGATCTCTCGGAGTCCTGGACCAGATTGTGCTCCCTATTAAATGGACTCCTCAGGCTACCAATTTTGCCTGTCAAATAATTGATGTCTGTCCTGGTGTACAAGGGAATCACTAATTTCAACAGTTTATCCAGCGTTGCCTTCCTCTTTATTTTGTTATGACACCTAATAATTTTTTTAATTTTTTTTGGACAAATAATTGGCTATGTGTTTTACTTTAAAAAGGACAGTTTGTTTGTGAGTAGGCATGTACATTTCAAAAATACAATGTCAAATTAACAAGGGACACCAACACCAACCAACCTCTTTTGAGGTTAACAAATAAAAGATAATAATGGTGTTGTGGTAACTTGACACACAAAAGGACAAAAAATATTATGGAGATCACTATAAGAGAAAAAATTTGGGGAGATCTTGAGAAAAAAAAAAGTAGATCACTATAAAAATAAAAAATTATTCTGGAGATCTAGCGAAAAAGAAAAAAAAAGTTTTCAGGAGATCACAAGAAATAATAAGAAATCAGTTTTTCAGAACTCTGTGTCGAATATCAGCAGCAAAGCAACTTCATTATTCTAGCATTATAAAGAAGAAGAGAATGCGCTGCATTGAAAGATTTTAAAATTTGCAGCGTGACGAATGTGCTATCTCCATTATGAACGCTAGTTTTACAAGACCGAGCGCTCGTACTTGATTCAGAGCATGCGTGGAATATTGTGTGTCGGAATTGTGTACACACACTCAGAATTTCCGACAACGTTTTTTGTCAGAAAATTTGAGAACCTGCTCTCAAACATTTGTTGTTGATAAGAACTAATCCCCTCTATATACTGTGCATAATGGCATTGAGGAATTAGAAAAAATGAATAATATTGTAGTAAGACCTGCAGATAACGGGAGTTGCGTTGTTATTGTAGACAAAGATACATATTATGGGAGGTTTTTAGACTGTTGGGGGGATCAGTAAAACTACAGCAAGCTTCTTAGTGGTTCTAAACCCTTACAGACCACTTTGACCTACAGGTAAGCCTAGATTAAGGCTTACCTGTAGGTCCAAGAAATGCCTCCTTAACCTACATGGTTTAGGAGATATTTACAAAAAGACAGGCACCACTGTCTATGGCGCATGCGCCGTAGACAGCGGTACGCAGGCGCACTGAGCATGCCGCTGCTAACGGCGATATGCCGTTAGAGGTAGCTCCTGTGCGCATGCGTGGGAGTAACGTCATTGCGTCTCTGGCCAATCACAGTGCCGGAGCCACAATACCCAGGAAGAAGATGGACGCTCCATAGCAGAGGGGACAGCGGTGACATCTCAGGCTCCTGTGTCAGGTAAGTGAAACATAATGGGCTACTATGCGATGCATAGTAGCCCATTATGCTTTACCTTTGCAGGGAAACAAAGAGGAAGTAAACCCATTAGGATTTACTTCCTCTTTAAGAACCCCACTTTGAGTGCTAATAGGAATTAAAATCATTGGTTGACGAAGGGAGGGAAAAAGGAGTACATACAAAGAAAGAAGCCTGTTATTTAAAGTGTATCTCCACTTTTGTTGAGAAAAAAACATTCCCCTCTGGGTGATCTATGTACATTGCAAGGAGTATAACAAACTTTGTTGCAGATTCCTACCTTTTGTTATTCTGAATAAATCCATGTGCGTCTCTGCCCCTGTTCTGAGTGGGTCTAATGGGAGTGGTTTCATAATTAACTGTCAGGTGTGGCAACAGCAGGGCACTAATGAGGAAATCTGCTGGGCCTGCATCCCTTTAGACGTGTTCCTATTGAACAAAAAAATATTTCTAAAAGACGGTTTTGACTTTTGTTTGAGCCATAACTATTTTTGGTTTGGTGGAGATTTTTTTATTTTTAAAAAAATGGATGTAGCCATAGGTGGAAAATGTGCACCCAGTCTGGCTAACCTATTCAATGCAGAATGGGAGGACACATTTGTATTTAATCAGCATAAGCTTATAATATAAATTAATCCCTGCACTGCTCTAATCCTCTAAAATGTCTTATGGCTACAAACAGCTTCTCTCACTCGTATTAAATCACTAACCCAAAATAAACTAAAATTGTATACTAATTGGTGTAGCTCTGTCTTCAAAAATACATTTTTTTGTTTCTTTCTCATACCCCTATAAAGAGACTAAAAAATATAAAATTGTGCCAATATTATCCATAACAAAAAAAGTGAATAAATGTACACTTCATGTGGATTGCAAAGGAACCCATGCATCAAATTATAGTGATAGTACAATTATTGTGCTCAAAATAAATAAAAAATGCATAAAACATATATATACACATTTGCACAAAAATACACATTTGCACAAAATGCACATTTTTAGAAAACAAAGTAATAAAATGAATTTTACTGCAAACACACACAAATAATAAACAAAAAAGATGAAATCACAGTGTAAAAAAAATACATGTGTACTATAGGTGCATGAACACAGTGGGGTTGATTTACTAAAACTGGAGAGTGCAAAATCTGGTGCAGCTTTGCAAAGGAACCAATAAGCTTCCAGATTTTTCTTTCAAAACTTAATTTAACAAGTTGAAGTTAGAAGCTGATTAGCTAGCATGCACAGCTGTACCAGGTTTTTCACTCCCCAGTTTCAGTAAATCAACCCCATTGTGTTACTGCACCTATAGTACAGATGTATTTTTATTTTTTTTACACTACGATTTCCTCTTTTTTGTTTATAAAATTGTGTGTGTTTGCACTAAAAAAAGTATTTATTTTTTTTCTAAAACATTGCATTTAATAACACTTGCACAAATATCATGTGACATAAAAACATTTCAACTATCATCTTTTAATTTTACAGGACCTCTGCTTTCAGAAAATATATAATGTTCTGGGGGTTTAAGTACATTTGTTGCTAAAAATTACTCTAGAGCCAAACTGGTTAACGGACATTGGATCATGTACAAGCTGAATGCTTGATTAACAGGTTTTCATATGGTATTGCATAGTCTGACTATAAAAAACTTTAGTAGTGTAATTTCATTTGTACTACCATTTTATGAACAACTCATATGCCGTGGTAAATAATGTAATAGAAAGTGAATGCTGTTGTGTTTGTTTTTCGATAAAAATATTTGCACTCATCCAGAAGTTATACTTGTGATTACAATGCAGTGTTTCATTCCAGTCATCAAGTTAATAATTCCTTTAAATAAAACACCTGGGGGGTATCCTAATCCTGCCTGTTAAGAGGTGCATCTCTGTGATGAACAGAAAGTGCTGCAACAGCACTGACATTTACAATGGAGAAAAATGTTATAAATTCCTGACAAATGACATTTCATCCCAGGTTATTAAAAAAACAACACTCAAACCCCTCCAAAGGTCTTCTTTTAGGGGACCTTTGGATGGGGTCTGCATGCTTTTTTAAAATTTGTAAATAACACTTTTTTATTTGTGACTGTTACTTTTGCTGTACCACATCATACAGCAAGAATGAAAAAAAAATGCATAGAGTCCCCCCAAAATACATACCTGACCCTTTTTTGTCTGATATGGCATTTAAGGGGGTACCTCACACAATTTTTTTTTTAAGTGAGGTTCCTATAGCAGGCTTATTTAAACCTTAAATTAAAATGTAATATATTGCAGCTTAACATTCACTAGATGTGATGGCTGCATTAGTTGTTTTTTTCCAGGGTTTTTATCCTATATTTTCACCCAATAATCCTGCAAATAACACACTTCTGTACTAGCATGGCTACACTTACTCCTCCACTGTATCTATGACAGTCGCTCTAGGCTGGACTACTGATTTCAACTACAAACATATCATCCTCTCTTCATTTTCATTACATGTGGATAATTTGTTTACAAACAATAGCTTGAAAAGAAGGTAACATAGCTGATTTCAATATTGTATATGGAGTGCTTGTACTGCACTGAAGTTCTACTATAAGCTTTTCATTACAGTAGAACTAGGGGCAAATAAAACATCATTTTCTGACCAGTGCAAGTTTTACATAATTATTAATTTAAATATTCAAGTTTGTTTGAGTCTATGAACTTTTTGTTTTGGACTTGCTCCAAGCTAAGAGATGTATTACAGCATACATGTCTGGGAAACATTGCTATAAAACATAGAGGATTGGAACATAGAGTATAAATGGTAAATTAGAAATATTTTCCTTTTAAAAGATGTAGTGGATATTTTGCAGCATGTGGTTGCTTGCCACATCCATCTGTCTACTACAGAAAAGTGATTATACCTCATTAATAAGCTATTAAAAAATTAAATACTGTACACTAATACACCACAGCATGTGGCTGAGGGCTGCATCCCTAGAAAATTTTGATTTCATCAATTGTCTACAAAGTTTTGTTAATTAAAAAAAAATGTAATTCATTATTTGCTGTGAGATAAGGAAAGCCCACATTTCGATACCAGTTTAATGTGGAAAATACATGAAAGTTAATCATATAATGGGTGATCAGCCAATTTAAGAACATAATATAATGTAGATAAAATGTTTCTTTTTAACATTAAAATGTACAAGATTATGCTTTTGAATTTCCATGCAGTTGATATATAACAAAAAATAATAATTTTGAACTTGGAATGATAACATGGAACACCCTATATATTCATTTTAATTAAAAGAAAATCTGAAAAGATGTTTAAATATATAAAATGTTATTTTTGAAATTAGCTAATATATAAATTGAAGAGTTAAAATATGTCTAAACTGAAGAACAAAAATGTACTTACCACTCCATAAATCTAGTGACTGCATTCATTTTTTTTTTTTTTTTTTTTCCAGGCTAAGTATATTTTCTATTGACCCTTTTAAAAATCGAGTTTCTACAGGCATATCCCACTTTTAAGTACACAATTTTTACTAAAGCTGCAAAGAAAGTGCAAAATCAGGCTCACTTCTGCATAGAAACCAATGAGCTTCTAACCCCAGCTTGTTCAATTAAGCTTTGGTAATAAAACCTGGAAGCTTATTGATTTCTATGCAGAAGTGAGCCTGATTTTGCACTTTCTAGCTTTAGTAAATAAACCCCATTGTGTACTTAAAAGTGGGGTATGCCTGTAATGTGTACTGAACTGAATATCAAACAACATTATGAGCTTTTACGCTAATCTTCTGTAAACTACAATACCCCTCCTACCTATGTAAAGGAGTTAAGAAGGCAGGGTAGACATTTGTAGTTCAAGTTAGGAAAGCATTCTAGGATGACAATGCTGCACCTCCATAGGCACAGTATAGTGAGTGAGCATTGTGAACACAGGAAGTGTGTCACTGGCAGAAACCAGACGAAAATAAAGAAAGAACTGCCTTAAACAAAGAAACTAAAACAGTAAAAATATCTAAGGACTAATAATATGTAATAAATTGCAGTGCAAATTTTGTTTTTGGGTTTAGCTATGTTATGATAATAATGGTCATACCATTGTAATAATCCTATTGTATGCTAAACAGCATATAGATTATTTTATATGTTATGCTTTAAGTAATGCAAATGGTTTTATTATTTATATAAAATACCTTTTAAGTCTGTAAAAATTAGATATTTACTTACATTGAATAACAGAAGACAAATTCCTAAACATATTCCAACCAGAAGGCTTAAGAAAGATGTGGAGTGAAGTACACTAATGCCCTGTACACACGGTTTTTACTTAATAATACATTAATAATAAATATGTGAAAAGTGTGGTGTGCATTTGTTTTCAGCCCCCTTTATTCTAATACCACTAACTAAAATCTAGTGGAACCAGTTGCCTTCAAAAGTCACCTAATTGGTAAACAGAGTCCACCTGTGTGTAATTTAATCTCAGTATAAATACAGCTGTTCTGTGAACCCCTCAGATGTTTGTTAGAGATCCTTAAAGAACAAACAGCATCATGAAGGCCAAGGAACATACCAGACAGATCAGGGATAACATTTTGGTGAAGTTTAAAGCAAGGTTATGTTATAAAAAAAATCCCAAGCTTTGATCATCTCATGGAACACTATTCAATCCATCATCTGAAAATTGAAAGAGTATGGCACAACTGCAAACCTACCAAGACATGACCGTCCACCTAAACTGACAGGCAGGGCAAGGAGAGCATTATTCAAATAAGCATCCGAGAGGTACATGGTGACTCTGGAGGAGCTGCAGAGATTTACAGCTCAGGTGGGAGAATCTGTCCACAGGACAACTATTAGTCATTTACTCCACAAATCTGGCCTTTACAGCAGTGTGGCAAGAAGAAAGCCATTGTTAAAAGAAAGCCATAAGAAGTCCCATTTGCAGGGGCAGAGGTTCACCTTCCAACAGGACAATGACCCTAAACATACAACCAGAGCTACAATGGAATGGTTTAGATCAAAGCATATTCATGTGTTAGAATGGCCAAGTCAAAGTCCAAACCTAAATCCAATTGAGAATCAGTGGCAAGACTTGAAAATTGCTGTTCACAGACGCTCTCCATCCAATCTGACAGACTGCTTGAGCTATTTTGCAAAGAAGAATGGGCAAAAATGTCACTCTCTAGATGTGCAAAGCTGGTAGAGACATACCCAAAAGACTTTCAGCTGTAATTGCAGTGAAAGGTGATTCTACAAAGTATTGACACAAAGAGGCTGAATACAAATGCACGCCACCTTTTTCACATATTTATTTGTAAAACATATTAATAACCATTTATCATTTTCCTTCCACTTCAATTATGTGCCACTTTGTGTTGGCCTATCACATAAAATCCCAATAAAATACATGTACGTTTTTGGTTGTAACATGACAAAATGTGGAACATTTCAAGGGGTCTGAATACTCTTTCAAGGCACTGTAGGTCAATGGAGTTGCCTGAACATGTATCATTTGGCACCGCGTTACTTTAACTGACAATTGCGCAGTTGTGCGATGCTGTACCCAAATAAAATATGTCCTTTTTTTCCACAAATAAAGCTTTCTTTTGGTGGTATTTGATCACCTCTGCGGTTTTTATTTTTTGCGCTATAAACAAAAAAAGACCAACAATTTTGAAAAAAAAAAAACAATATTTTTTACTTTCTGCTATAAAACATACCCAATAAAAAAAAAGAAAAAATTTCTTCATCAATTTAGGTGAATATGTTTTCTGCTACATATTTTTGGTAAAAAAATAGCAATAAGCGCATAGTTTATAGTGTCTACAAACTATGGGATTTATTTTTGGAAGTGTTATTTATTTATTTTTTTTACTAATGATGGCAATCAGCGACTTATAGTGGGACTGCGATATTGTGGCGGATAAGTCAGACACCTGTAGACAAAGTGAGAAAAATTAGTTGCACACCAAAATCTTTCCAACAGGTTTATTGAAAGACTGCCACCAGGACTAAAACAACGGACTAAGGGGTCACTGTCCTGGTGGCAGTCTTTCAATGAACCTATTGGATGGATGTTGGTGTGCAGCTAGTTTTTCTCACTTGGTCTACATGTTCATGGTTGTGAGCCAGAGCTAACACCCAGCCCTTCCTTTTTGGGAGAATATTATACTCACCTGGAGCAGCGATCTGTCTCATTTCTCCAAATCAGACACCTGGCTGAAACTTTTGACACTTTTTGGGGACCAGTGACATTAATACAGTGATCAGTGCTAAAAAATATACATTGTGTCAGCTGGACCCGTTGATTGGCTCCCGTTGTGTTCAGTCACAGCAGGAGCAAGTCGCCAGCTGCGCCCTAGACCCGGAAGTGCAGAATCACCTATAGGTGTTTGATTGTACCCAGAGTGGGGCGGTCGTCATTTGGTTAAAACAATACACCAAATAAAAACTTGTGTATCCTAAGTACATATACATATATATATATATACTGAGCAAAATTATAAACGTGACACTTTTGTGTTTGCCCCTATTTATTGTGAGCTTAACTTAAAGATCTGTGACTTTATCTATGTACACAAAAGGCCTATTTCTCTCAATTATTGTTCACAAATCTGTCTAAATCCATGTTAGTGAGCACTTCTTCCTTGCCGAGATAATCCATCCACCTCACAGGTGTGGCATATCCAGGTGCTCATAAGACAGCATGATCATTGCACAGGTCTGCCTTGGGCTGGCCACAATAAAAGGCTACTCTAAAATGTGCAGTTTTATCACACAGCACAATGTCACAGATGTTGTAAGTTCTGAGGGAGCGTGCAATTGGCATGCTGACTGCAGGAATGTCCACCGGAACTGTTGCCCCTGAATTAAATGTTCATTTCGCTACCATAAATCGTCTCCAAAGGCGTTTCAGAGAATATGGCAGTACATTAACCGCCCTCACAACCGCAGACCATGTGTAACCACACTAGCCCATAACCTCCACATCCATCATCTTCACCCCCAAGATTGTCTGAGACCAGACACCCAGACAGCTGCTGCAACAATCGGTTTGCATAACCAAAGAATTTCCACACAAACTGTCAGAAACCATCTCAGTAAAGCTCATCTGCATGCTCGTCGTCCTCATCGGGATCTTGACCTGACTGCAGTTCATCGTTGTAACCGACTTGAGTGGGCAAATGCTCACATTCGATGGCATCTGGCACTTTGAAGAGGTGTTCTCTTCCCGGCTGAATCCCGGTTTTCAATGTACAGGGCAGATGGCAGACAGCATTTATGGCGTCATGTGGGTGAGTGGTTTGCTGATGTCAAGGTTGTGGATGGAGTGGCCCATGGTGGCAGTGGGGTTATGGTATAGGCAGGCGTATGCTATGGACAATGAACACAGGTGCATTTTATTGATGGCATTTTGAATGTACAGAGATACCCTGATGAGATCCTGAGGCCCATTGTTGTGCCATTCATCCACGACCATTACCTCTTGTTGCAGCATGATAATGCACTGCCCCATGTTGCAAAGATCTGTACACAATTCCTGGAAGCTGAAAATATCCCAGTTCTTGCATGGGCAGCATACTCACCAGACATGTCACCCATTGAACGTATTTGGGATGCTCTGGATCGGCATTTACGACAGCGTGTTCCAGTTCCAGACAATATAAAGCAACTTCGCACAGCCATTGAAGAGGAATGGATCAACATTCCACAGGCCACAATCCAAAACCTGAATAATCTCTATGCGAAGGAGATGTGCTGCACTGCGTGAGGCAAATGGTGGTCACACCAGATACTGACTGGTTTTTGGACCCCCCCGGACCCCCCAATACAGTAGAACTACACATTTTAGAGTGGCCTTTTATTGTGGCCAGCCTAAGGTACACATGTGCAATAATCATGCTGTCTAATCAGCATCTGGATACGCCACACCTGTGAGATGGATGGATTATCTCGGAAAAGGAGAAGTGCTCACTAACACAGATTTAGACAGATTTGTGAACAATATTTGAGAGAAATAGGCCCTTTGTATACATAGAAAAAGTTGTAGCTCTTTAACCTCCCTGGCGGTTTTCCCGAGTGTGGCTCTGGGTTAAAATTCAGGACCATTTGGGATTACATCGCAGGATCCTGGTGAGGCTTTACTTACCTTGTCCACGGGATCCTGCGATGTCCCCCGCTATGTCCGTGGGCTCCATCCTCCTCCGAAGCCTCTCCGTGCCAGGCTCCGTTCCCTGCGAGCGGCGCGGCGCACGGGGGCGGAGCCTAGCGGCAAATTCAAAAAAATGTAAAAACCATAACACATACAGTACTGTAATCTTACAGATTACAGTACTGTATGAAATTATTTCACATCCCTTTTGTCCCCAGTGCTTTGTCCTATGCCCTGCATGCAGTTTTATGTTATATATACTGTTCTTTCTGCCTGGAAACTGGAGATTGTCCATAGCAACCAAAAAGTGTCCCTTTACATCAAAAGTGGCTTTAGACCAGCTAGAAAACAGCGATAGTAAATTAGAACACTTGCAGAATTGAGCGATAGTGAATCGTGGGGAAATTTATTTTATTATTAATTTTTTTTTTTTTTAATTATTTATTTTTATTTATTATATTATAATTTATGTTTTTGTGTTTCAAACTTTATCATACCCGAGATATCTACTAGACTCTTGTTTGGACAGATTTAAGTGTGTTATTGTTAAGAATTACAGACCTACAATATAAAACGCCAAATTTCCATACAAAATAATTGTACCGCTTTCAGCACCTAAAATCCGAAATAATCATACTGCCAGGGAGGTTAAGTTCAGCTCATGATAAATAGGAACAAACACAAATGTGTTGCATTTATAAATTTGCTCAGTATACCCCTGGGTATGAAAGAAGCACATGAAGCAGAGTGCTTTTCACCAGGAGGTCAACTGGCTTGCTAAAGGCCTTACACAAAAAATAAAGTAAAATAGGTAAAAACACAGGGCACTGCAGGATAAAAATTAAGTATTGATTACAAAATGTTCTAAATAATCCACATCCTATCAGCTCAATTAATACTACACCAGGGAAGAACAATAATGAAGAGCACCAAATACGATAAGACTCCTGCATTATTAAGGCCAAAGAGCAACTATATGTTTAGAGGCTCCGCCTTTTCCTCTGGGGCAGCATTTGGAACTTGAAATCTACACCTGGGTTGCTCTTCATTTATGATTATGATTATTTATCCACATGAGCTGACTAATAATGAGAGAGTTATGTCTGGTGTGCTTAATTGTTTTCTTCCCTGCTGTACTATTCATAAAGCTGCAAGGATTTGGAGTATTTAGTACATTTTGGAGTCAACACTCAATTTTTATCCTGCATGTCTTGACTGTCCAGGATTATGCACCAGGTGGTGACACTGTCCTATAATTTGATTAAACATTGCTTGTGAGTGAATTTAAAAGGTCTGTTTTTTGTTCAATACTAAAGGTTACCCACAGTATAGTGAATTTACAGTTATAATGAAATTCGAAGATAGGACATTTTCCATATGATAATCGCTGAGAGAAAAACCATAGAATTTTTTGAGTTATGTTTGGATTATAAGTGGGCATTATTCACTAGCATGTTATATATCTTGGGGACTTGGTCAGGTCCTCTTGCTGGAGTACCAGACTTTGTCCTTTTTTTTTACTATCGACTGGCTCTGATAGTTTATCATGTGAGCATTTGCCTTAATATAGCACTAAAAATGTACTCCACCAGTTAATTCCATAGACTGGTACTGTTCCTGCTTCCAGTTCAGGATTAGTTGTACATTTTTATCAATTCTTTAAAATATAATTCTTTCATGCCTGGACAGAAACATACACATAAAACACAATGGACCATAAAGTTCTACATTTGGTCAAATATTTTATTACAAGTGAATATGAGTGATCCTTCTTCTTGCATGTTATAATTCTATTAGTTTCATTGCCTATTTAGTCCATTAATTGCAGGTTTTGCTGTATTTAAAAGGATTAATGTTGCAGCTCTCTGTCCTCATTTCCCCATGTCGTCTGTGTATGATAAGTGAACATCAAGCTATTCTGGAATGGTGACTCAATTGTGAGAGCCCTGAGGCATAATAAAATTGCAGGATAACAATAAATTGGTCACTAATATAGACTTCAATTACAGTTATACTAGGCATGATCTATTTTTACGAGCTTTTAATTTTTTCCTAATTTAAAATAGCTAAACTGAGATTACCTGCTTCTGTCAGTATTTCAGCAAGTTAATGCCCAGTTAACATAATCCTATCAATGCATATTGAAGAAACGTACATTGTGTTTTGTTCCTTTTCTTTTGTATAACTTTTGGCTCATTTATATACATGCTAAAATGCAATTTTACATCTTACAAAATATATAATGAGCTAAAATCCCCAGTTCATTAGGGAAAATCTGCTCTCCATCTCAGTTCATCACAACCAAGGAAAGAAAACTATTGCATTGTTAGGCTCCTTCCAAGCTCCACATCCAAATTAGAAAGTGAACTAATACTTAGTGGTGAGTCTTCAAAAGATAATCCATGCTGCTAATATGTTTTTACCTAAAATTAAGCCTTAATTAGGGATGAGCTAAAGAGTGAACAGTCTCGAACCAGTAGGAAATTGCTACATCACAGCAGGCCCAATCAGCAGCAGCCATTGAATTCCCTGCCCCATTGCCATATGTAATAAGTGAGAAGAGAATGCTGGTAACATCATTGACATAATATAACTACATAACTGCGAAACTGGTGGTGACAAGAGCTTAATGGAATGAGACAACCAACCCGCATCCCTTTATACATATACAATGGACGATTTTTCCTCTTAAGTGGGATTTTAAAGGGTGGAAGTCTCAAAAAAAGTATAACAAAAAGTATAAAAAATTATCAGAATTTTATTGTATCAAAAATTTAAAAGAAAAACATGTGCTAGAATGGAAACAATGGATAAAAGCAACAATGGATGCCAGAATTAACAAATGATGAAAAATACAACCAGGATATACATGACAGGTCGACAGAGCTACACAAAACCCCACAAAGGCTATATCAGCAAGGAGCCAATTGACAGTGCAGGCCCAACGCATTTCGAGGCTTTATATAAGGATTACGACCTCTTCTTCAGGGGCTAGAGGTAAGGTGTATATCTGTCTGCGAAACATTGTTACAAAAAAAGAGACAAAAAGACACACAATGAAAAACATATTAATGTCAGAAAATCATGCATATATACAACTATTTACATAATCAGATTGTGATGTAATTACAAAAAATGTATCCTAACCATGCTATTGCAGGGTCAATACTGTATGGCATCCACCCCAGACAAGGGGGAAGGGGAGAACGGTAAGCCACCGGGGCCCAGATCCGAATATCAGTGCCGCCGCCACACAACCAGGACCGCCAGCAGATCAGGACCAGACACAGAGGGCGTCACGTCCCTCAGCTGTATTTTAAATTCTCTTTATCAAAATCTCTTTGTCAGCTAAAAACCAAGAAGACAAGGGGAGGATTTATAAGTGTGGGATACACAGGTCCCAAGACAAGATTTTACTATTTTGCTGTATGAGAAGTTCCCCCTAATGGGTTCAAGACGGGGGACTCTAGTAAGTGTAAAGTTGTACCTACCTATTGACGCAGGCTAGGATTATCTAAGCCTTGACTCCTCGGGTGGGTAAACAGCAACTGACAGCACCCCCAGTGTGTAGGATATACTAAGAATCAGCATCAGGAAAAAAAAAAAAAAAGGGGGGGTTACTCGAATAAATATTTTTCCTGTAAACACATATCCACAGGAGTCCTGTGAACATACCTATTGGTGCATAATGAAGGGTTGATCCCTGTGCTGATTCACACAACAGTGTTGTCTATAGTGGCTGATAGATTTTAGATACCTCGCTCCGGGGGAAAAATGTCAGAAGAGCGTCTATATTCAGCGGCTAGAGTGATATAAACAGGGAAAGTATGTGTCTCAATGGTAAATGAATAAAGGCTCTTAAATGTATCAAAGAGCATAGGTTGTAAAAATATCTTACAACTCCATAAGCCCTATTGGTGCTCAGTGTGTATATGCACACTGCAGCTCCATAATTAGTTTCAAGTAAGCCTTAATTATGGATATAACAAAAAGAGTTAAGTTCTTTACCTTGAGCATATCATAGCAGCTGCACTTTCAGTTCTGTGTCCTCCCAGGGTATGAGCTGACAGTCTTAGTGTGGTTTTAAATAGTGTTCCTAATTAGGAGCATATGTGAGACAGCTGACTCCACAGGGAGCAGCGTCATTGCTGACAGGAGGAGCCGCCCCCGAGTCCCTGGCGCGCAGACCAGCCTCCCCGCCCCACGCACGAGTCCAGTCCAAGAGCGGATTGTATCACACCCTGGAAGGAAAGCATGACCCGTGCTGGGAGGGGACTGACATCCGCGTCAGGCACCCGCGGCGCACAGATCGCCATGACAACGGGATAAGCAAATCCCGGTCATGAGCGATCGTCTATACGGAGGCCGAGCATTGCCAGCTAAAAGTGGCAGCTTCAGCCCCCGTGCGCCGAGTGTCAGATCCGAATGCCGACAGGCGAGACCGCACACACAGCGGCGCCCCCAGACCCGCATCCCCGACGGCACACACGCCCCAGGGCAGAGTGGAATAACACAACATTGACCCATGAATAGCCACACATGAAGGACAATAACAGCAAGATGTCAATGCAGACATAACTAGTGGTTGAGAGCATGTATTGCAAAAGGAGGGGAGGAAAAAAAAAAAAAAAAAGATTTTCCAGCATGAGTGTGAAAAAAAAAAAAAAAGGGGAGAAGGAAAAAATTAATTGAACGCTAATAGTGACATACAAAAAGGATGATGACTCTTTTCTAACACAGTCCCCATCCGATTGCAAATTATTATTGGCTCACCTTTATCCAATTCCCACTGATTCTACAGGAAAAGGGGGGTATTTACATCGGGGGGTTCCCACTCAGACCCCCCCGAAGTAAAACCCTCTAGAAAGGGTCTAAAGGACGTGGTATCGTTAAGGCCTGGTGCCCTAGTGGCCTGAAGGCGAAAAATCCACTTTTGTTCTTTTTGCAGAAGGATTTTGTTCCAATCCCCCCCACGTAACCCTGGATGGACGCGGTCAAGAATCAGAAAAGACAGTTTGGGAAATACCCCAGAATGAAAATTAGAAACGTGTCTGCCCAGTGGTAAACTGGGGTTACACGTTTTCATAGAAATTATATGGCGGTAGGCCCTCCGCCAGAATTCCTGGTTTGTTTTACCGACATAATAGCTTGCACAGTCACACATGAGTAAGTATATTACACCAATTGTTTTGCAATTAGCAAAGTGTTTTGGTGTATATTTGCTGCCATCGGGTAGTTTGATATTAGATTTGGTATTCATAAACTGACAGTAAGGGCATCCGCCACAGTGGAAGGTTCCCATGCGTTTGCATGGATCTCGCTTTCCTGTCCCACCCCCCACATATTCGCTCGATACCAAATTGTCCTTAATGGACCTAGCGCGTTTGAACGTAAATGATGGTTTATCTTGTATAAATGGACCGATGGTAGGGTCTAGTTTCAAGACGTGCCAGTAGCGTTCAATGATATTTTTGACAGTTTTATGTTGATTCGAAAATTTAGTAATTATTCGAATAGGATTCGTTTTTTTTCCTGTTTGATACCGTGCCAAAAATAAGGTCATGCTGGTCTTCTGACAGGCCCGTTTGTATGCCCTCTTAAGGCATTTTTTTGAGTACCCGCGTGTCAGTAACCTCCTCATCAGCAAATCGGCCTCTCTTTTAAAGACTTCGTCACTGGTGCAGTTACGTCTGACACGCAGGTACTGACTGTAAGGGATTGATTGGATCAGAGGTTGAGGGTGGAAACTTGTGGCGTGTAGAATGGAGTTGCCCGAAGTTGGTTTGCGGAATAATGAACTAAGAAGTGAACCGTCTTGTTGTTTGTGGATTGTAACGTCCAAAAATGTTATGTCCCATTCGTGAAATGTCATGGTGAAGGTTAAATTGAAAGGGTTATTGTTGAGTTCCTGCAGGAATCTCAATAAGTTGTCTGGAGTACCGTCCCATACAATCAGCACGTCATCAATATATCGACGCCAAAGGACTACATTGTCCATGTATGGGCGTGTGAATTCGGATTGCTTTAACATGGTTTCCCATTCCCCCAGGTACAGGTTGGCATACGATGGGGCACAAGAAGTCCCCATCGCAACCCCCTGTACCTGGAGGAAAAAGCTGCCATTGAACGCAAAGTAATTGTGATTAAGGACAAAGTCCAGGGCATCAATCAGAAAGTTCTTTTTCTTTGCGTCAAGATGGCTGTCGGATGACAGCACATGCCGGATGCATGCCAGCCCCTTGTCGTGGGGTATTGAGCTATAAAGCGCTTCCACATCCAGCGCTACCAGTAATGATTTAGGTGGGACTTGGATATTATTTATGGTTTGCAAGAGATGCAAAGTATCTCTCGTGTAGCTGGGTATGTTTAATACGTGTGCTCGTAAATGGCCGTCTATAAATTGACTTAGATTCTCGGTCAGAGAGCCGTTACCAGAAATAATTGGTCTTCCCGATGGTTTACGTAGGTCTTTATGAAGTTTGGGGAGAGCATAGAATGTTGGGGTGCGAGGTTGATTGGTCCTAACATAGTCATATTCTGGTTTACTTAGTACGCCAGTGGCATATGCTTCATCTACCAGTCTGTAAAATTTTTTATTAAATTTATCGATTTTATTAGATGAAATTTTTGAATACCATTGTTGGTTAGATAGTATTTTGTTGCAAATTGCAACATATTGGTCATTATCTAAAATGACTATGTTACCCCCCTTATCCGAAGGTTTTATAGTGATGTTAGGATTAGACGCTAATGATTTAAGGGCTTTGCGTTCATCGGGACTCAGATTGGATTGTTTCTTGGAACGGGTGTCGATCTTCCGAATTTCTTTGCATGTTAAATTAACGAAGGCCAGTACATTAGAATTGGTGCCGAGGGCTGGAAATTTGTCTGATTTTTTCTTGAATGATTTTGTCGGGGGTTGGGGGGGATCGGATTGATCAAATCGGCCAAGCAAATGCTCCAGGTCGATTTGGTCAATCAGATCCGGTGGATCATTTTCGTCCAACAGTGATATCAGATTGTCAAGTGCAGTCAGCTCTTGTGATTTAAAGGTGGGTTCCTTGGGTGTTTCTTTGGAATATAGTTGTTTTAAAATAAGTTTACGTGCGAATAACTGAATATCTTTAGTCACCTCAAATTTGTCCAGATCCTGGTCGGGGCAAAAGCTAAGGCCACAGGTCAGGACAGATAACTCAGCCTCACTGAGAGTATATGAGGAAAGATTTACTACGTTAAAGTCATGACTCTCAGTCGGTGGAGATATCTCCATCTGAGAGGCAGAAACGTTCACATTACTGTACTGTCCATTGGATTGACTAAAAAATTGTCTTGTTGTGTACGAGGTTGTTAGGTTCCCCTGGCCGATTGATCAGTCTGGGGGATATTCATTTCTGTGGATACCGGTGCAGAAGACCCATCACCACCTGTTTTACCTGACACCATGTGCGAAATGGAGATACCAGTGCTTGTGTGTAAATCAGTGATACGTTTTTTGGGTTTCTTTTCGTGTGAACCACTGCCTTGCGAGTCCCTCTTGGTTTTTCGTGTTGATTTCCGCCTAAAGGAGCCCTTGGATGAGACAGAGGAAATAGATCAGGTTTCAGAAAGCATATCAGCATTATTAACATGACGTTTTGTATTTCTATTTGTTGTTACAGTTTTCCAGTTATACGCATTAGACTCCTGAAACGCCACCCTATCCCTAAAAAACTTTTTATCCTTCTTGATCAGGATCTCTTTGTTATAGTGTTCGAGATGTTCATTCAAATTTCTATCATATTGTTCAAACAGGGCGTGATCTTTAAAGCCTGTTAGTTGTTTGTTAAGGCGTTCCAATTCTTTCTCTATGTCAATCAATTTGCGCTGGTATTCATCTATTAGTAAAGACATCATACCTGTTGAACATTTTGAGAGATTTTTTTCCCATTCTTTTTTAAAATTAACACTCATGTCTTCAAGAGTGGGAAAAATTTGAATGCGTAACCCGAGAGGGTTCATCTCATTTCTAATATATTGTTTGAACGAGTGAATATGCCAATGATAGGAAGATTTTTTCTCTAGAACCTTTCTAAGATTCGAGAACAATGATGACAATTCAGTGTCTCTCTGCTCTCTTTGTACAAAGTTCCTATACAGTCCTGACATCGTAGAGTCCCAATTTGAACTAGCGTAGTTTGTCATAATTGCGATAGAAGTGCAAATCAATAAATTTAAAGTGTTCACAAAAATGTTATTAATTAATATTGTATTTTTCCAGAAAGTTCCTGTCACCCGGGGTGAGGAAAGGGTATCTACTACCCAAAGTTACATAGAAACTGGTGGTGACAAGAGGTTAATGGAATGAGACAACCAACCCGCATCCCTTTATACATATACAATGGACGATTTTTCCTCTTAAGTGGGATTTTAAAGGGTGGAAGTCTCAAAAAAAGTATAACAAAAAGTATAAAAAATTATCAGAATTTTATTGTATCAAAAATTTCAAAGAAAAACATGTGCTAGAATGGAAACAATGGATAAAAGCAACAATGGATGCCAGAATTAACAAATGATGAAAAATACAACCAGGATATACATGACAGGTCGACAGAGCTACACAAAACCCCACAAAGGCTATATCAGCAAGGAGCCAATTGACAGTGCAGGCCCAACGCGTTTCGAGGCTTTATATAAGGATTACGACCTCTTCTTCAGGGGCTAGAGGTAAGGTATATATCTGTCTGCGAAACATTGTTACAAAAAAAGAGACAAAAAGACACACAATGAAAAACATATTAATGTCAGAAAATCATGCATATATACAACTATTTACATAATCAGATTGTGATGTAATTACAAAAAATGTATCCTAACCATGCTATTGCAGGGTCAATACTGTATGGCATCCACCCCAGACAAGGGGGAAGGGGAGAACGGTAAGCCACCGGGGCCCAGATCCGAATATCAGCGACGCCGCCACACAACCAGGATCGCCAGCAGATCAGGACCAGACACAGAGGGCGTCACGTCCCTCAGCTGTATTTTAAATTCTCTTTATCAAAATCTCTTTGTCAGCTAAAAACCAAGAAGACAAGGATGGGTTTATAAGTGTGGGATACACAGGTCCCAAGACAAGATTTTACTATTTTGCTGTATGAGAAGTTCCCCCTAATGGGTTCAAGACGGGGGACTCTAGTAAGTGTAAAGTTGTACCTACCTATTGACGCAGGCTAGGATTATCTAAGCCTTGACTCCTCGGGCGGGTAAACAGCAACTGACAGCACCCCCAGTGTGTAGGATATACTAAGAATCAGCATCAGGAAAAAAAAAAAAAAAAAAAGGGGGGGGGGGTTACTCAAATAAACATTTTTCCTGTAAACACACATCCACAGGAGTCCTGTGAACATACCTATTGGTGCATAATGAAGGGTTGATCCCTGTGCTGATTCACACAACAGTGTTGTCTATAGTGGCTGATAGATTTTAGATACCTCGCTCCGGGGAAAAATGGCAGAAGAGCGTCTATATTCAGTGGCTAGAGTGATATAAACAGGGAAAGTATGTGTCTTAATGGTAAATGAATAAAGGCTCTTAAATGTATCAAAGAGCATAGGTTGTAAAAATATCTTACAACTCCATAAGCCCTATTGGTGCTCAGTGTGTATATGCACACTGCAGCTCCATAATTAGTTTCAAGTAAGCCTTAATTATGGATATAACAAAAAGAGTTAAGTTCTTTACCTTGAGCATATCATAGCAGCTGCACTTTCAGTTCTGTGTCCTCCCAGGGTATGAGCTGACAGTCTTAGTGTGGTTTTAAATAGTGTTCCTAATTAGGAGCATATGTGAGACAGCTGACTCCACAGGGAGCAGCGTCATTGCTGACAGGAGGAGCCGCCCCCCGAGTCCCCGGCGCGCAGACCAGCCCCCCGCCCCACGCACGAGTCCAATCCAAGAGCGGATTGTATCACACCCTGGAAGGAAAGCATGACCCGTGCTGGGAGGGGACTGACGTCCGCGTCAGGCACCCGCGGCACACAGATCGCCATGACAACGGGATAAGCAAATCCCAGTCATGAGCGATCGTCTATACGGAGGCCGAGCATTGCCAGCTAAAAGTGGCAGCTTCGGCCCCCGTGCGCCGAGTGTCAGATCCGAATGCCGACAGGCGAGACCGCACACACAGCGGCGCCCCCAGACCCGCATCCCCGACGGCACACACGCCCCCCCAGGCCCCAGGGCAGAGTGGAATAACACAACATTGACCCATGAATAGCCACACATGAAGGACAATAACAGCAAGATGTCAATGCAGACATAACTAGTGGTTGAGAGCATGTATTGCAAAAGGAGGGGAGGAAAAAAAAAAAAAAAAAGATTTTCCAGCATGAGTGTGAAAAAAAAAAAAAAAAAAAGGGGAGAAGGAAAAAATTAATTGAACGCTAATAGTGACATACAAAAAGGATGATGGCTCTTTTCTAACACAGTCCCCATCCGATTGCAAATTATTATTGGCTCACCTTTATCCAATTCCCACTGATTCTACAGGAAAAGGGGGGTATTTACATCGGGGGGTTCCCACTCAGACCCCCCGAAGTAAAACCCTCTAGAAAGGGTCTAAAGGACATGGTATCGTTAAGGCCTGGTGCCCTAGTGGCCTGAAGGCGAAAAATCCACTTTTGTTCTTTTTGCAGAAGGATTTTGTTCCAATCCCCCCCACGTAACCCTGGATGGACGCGGTCAAGAATCAGAAAAGACAGTTTGGGAAATACCCCAGAATGAAAATTAGAAACGTGTCTGCCCAGTGGTAAACTGGGGTTACATGTTTTCATAGAAATTATATGGCGGTAGGCCCTCCGCCAGAATTCCTGGTTTGTTTTACCGACATAATAGCTTGCACAGTCACACATGATTAAGTATATTACACCAATTGTTTTGCAATTAGCAAAGTGTTTTGGTGTATATTTGCTGCCATCGGGTAGTTTGATATTAGATTTGGTATTCATAAACTGACAGTAAGGGCATCCGCCACAGCGGAAGGTTCCCATGCGTTTGCATGGATCTCGCTTTCCTGTCCCACCCCCCACATAAACAGAGCAGAGAGACACTGAATTGTCATCATTGTTCTCGAATCTTAGAAAGGTTCTAGAGAAAAAATCTTCCTATCATTGGCATATTCACTCGTTCAAACAATGTATTAGAAATGAGATGAACCCTCTCGGGTTACGCATTCAAATTTTTCCCACTCTTGAAGACATGAGTGTTAATTTTAAAAAAGAATGGGAAAAAAATCTCTCAAAATGTTCAACAGGTATGATGTCTTTACTAATAGAGGAATACCAGCGCAAATTGATTGACATAGAGAAAGAATTGGAACGCCTTAACAAACAACTAATAGGCTTTAAAGATCACGCCCTGTTTGAACAATATGATAGAAATTTGAATGAACATCTCGAGCACTATAACAAAGAGATCCTGATCAAGAAGGATAAAAAGTTTTTTAGGGATAGGGTGGCGTTTCAGGAGTCTAAGGCATATAACTGGAAAACTGTAACAACAAATAGAAATACAAAACGTCATGTTAATAATGCTGATATGCTTTCTGAAATCTCATCTATTTCCTCTGTCTCATCCAAGGGCTCCTTTAGGTGGAAATCAACACAAAAAACCAAGAGGGACTCGCAAGGCAGTGGTTCACACGAAAAGAAACCCAAAAAACGTATCACTGATTTACACACAAGCACTGGTATCTCCATTTCGCACATGGTGTCAGGTAAAACAGGTGGTGATGGGTCTTCTGCACCGGTATCCACAGAAATGAATATCTCCCAGACTGATCGATCAGCCAGGGGAACCTAACAACCTCGTACACAACAAGACAATTTTTTAGTCAATCCAATAGACAGTACAGTAATGTGAACGTTTCTGCCTCTCAGATGGAGATATCTCCACCGACTGAGAGTCATGACTTTAACGTAGTAAATCTTTCCTCATATACTCTCAGTGAGGCTGAGTTATCTGTCCTGACCCGTGGCCTTAGCTTTTGCCCCGACCAGGATCTGGACAAATTTGAGGTGACTAAAGATATTCAGTTATTCGCACGTAAACTTATTTTAAAACAATTATATTCCAAAGAAACACCCAAGGAACCCACCTTTAAATCACAAGAGCTGACTGCACTTGACAATCTGATATCACTGTTGGACGAAAATGATCCACCGGATCTGATTGACCAAATCGACCTGGAGCATTTGCTTGGCCGATTTGATCAATCCGATCCCCCCCCCAACCCCCGACAAAATCATTCAAGAAAAAATCAGACAAATTTCCGGCCCTCGGCACCAATTCTAATGTACTGGCCTTCGTTAATTTAACGTGCAAAGAAATTCGGAAGATCGACACCCGTTCCAAGAAACAATCCAATCTGAGTCCCGATGAACGCAAAGCCCTTAAATCATTAGCGTCTAATCCTAACATCACTATAAAACCTTCGGATAAGGGGGGTAACATACTCATTTTAGATAATGACCAATATGTTGCAATTTGCAACAAAATACTATCTAACCAACAATGGTATTCAAAAATTTCATCTAATAAAATCGATAAATTTAATAAAAAATTCTACAGACTGGTAGATGAAGCATATGCCACTGGCGTACTAAGTAAACCAGAATATGACTATGTTAGGACCAATCAACCTCGCACCCCAACATTCTATGCTCTCCCCAAACTTCATAAATACCTACGTAAACCATCGGGAAGACCAATTATTTCTGGTAACGGCTCTCTGACCGAGAATCTAAGTCACTTTATAGACGGCCATTTACGAGCACACGTATTAAACATACCCAGCTACACGAGAGATACTTTGCATCTCTTGCAAACCATAAATAATATCCAAGTCCCACCTAAATCATTACTGGTAGCGCTGGATGTGGAAGTGCTTTATAGCTCGATACCCCACGACAAGGGGCTGGCATGCATCCGGCATGTGCTGTCATCCGACAGCCATCTTGACGCAAAGAAAAAGAACTTTCTGATTGATGCCCTGGACTTTGTCCTTAATCACAATTACTTTGCGTTCAATGGCAGCTTTTTCCTCCAGGTACAGGGGGTTGCGATGGGGACTTCTTGTGCCCCATCGTATGCCAACCTGTACCTGGGGGAATGGGAAACCATGTTAAAGCAATCCGAATCCACACGCCCATACATGGACAATGTAGTCCTTTGGCGTCAATATATTGACGACGTGCTGATTGTATGGGACGGTACTCCAGACAACTTATTGAGATTCCTGCAGGAACTCAACAATAACCCTTTCAATTTAACCTTCACCATGACATTTCAAGAATGGGACATAACATTTTTGGACGTTACAATCCACAAACAACAAGACGGTTCACTTCTTAGTTCATTATTCCGCAAACCAACTTCGGGCAACTCCATTCTACACGCCACAAGTTTCCACCCTCAACCTCTGATCCAATCAATCCCTTAAGTCAGTACCTGCGTGTCAGACGTAACTGCACCAGTGACGAAGTCTTTAAAAGAGAGGCCGACTTGCTGATGAGGAGGTTACTGACACGCGGGTACTCAAAAAAATGCCTTAAGAGGGCATACAAACGGGCCTGTCAGAAGACCAGGCATGACCTTATTTTTGGCACGGTATCAAACAGGAAAAAAACGAATCCTATTCGAATAATTACTAAATTTTCAAATCAACATAAAACTGTCAAAAATATCATTGAACGCTACTGGCACGTCTTGAAACTAGACCCTACCATCGGTCCATTTATACAAGATAAACTATCATTTACGTTCAAACGCGCTAGGTCCATTAAGGACAATTTGGTATCGAGCGAATATGTGGGGGGTGGGACAGGAAAGCGAGATCCATGCAAACGCATGGGAACTTTCCGCTGTGGCGGATGCCCTTACTGTCAGTTTATGAATACCAAATCTAATATCAAACTACCCGATGGCAGCAAATATACACCAAAACAGTTTGCTAATTGCAAAACAATTGGTGTAATATACTTACTCATGTGTGACTGTGCAAGCTATTATGTCAGTAAAACAAACCAGGAATTCTGGCGGAGGGCCTACCGCCATATAATTTCTATGAAAACGTGTAACCCCAGTTTACCACTGGGCAGACACGTTTCTAATTTTCATTCTGGGGTATTTCCCAAACTGTCTTTTCTGATTCTTGACCGCGTCCATCCAGGGTTACGTGGGGGGGATTGGAACAAAATCCTTCTGCAAAAAGAACAAAAGTGGATTTTTCGCCTTCAGGCCACTAGGGCACCAGGCCTTAACGATACCACGTCCTTTAGACCCTTTCTAGAGGGTTTTACTTCGGGGGGGTCTGAGTGGGAACCCCCCGATGTAAATATCCCCCTTTTCCTGTAGAATCAGTGGGAATTGGATAAAGGTGAGCCAATAATAATTTGCAATCGGATGGGGACTGTGTTAGAAAAGAGCCATCATCCTTTTTGTATGTCACTATTAGCGTTCAATTCATTTTTTCCTTCTCCCCTTTTTTTTTTTTTTTTTTCACACTCATGCTGGAAAATCTTTTTTTTTTTTTTTTTCCTCCCCTCCTTTTGCAATACATGCTCTCAACCACTAGTTATGTCTGCATTGACATCTTGCTGTTATTGTCCTTCATGTGTGGCTATTCATGGGTCAATGTTGTGTTATTCCACTCTGCCCTGGGGCCTGGGGGGGCGTGTGTGCCGTCGGGGATGCGGGTCTGGGGGCGCCGCTGTGTGTGCGGTCTCGCCTGTCGGCATTCGGATCTGACACTCGGTGCACGGGGGCCGAAGCTGCCACTTTTAGCTGGCAATGCTCGGCCTCCATATAGACGATCACTCATGACCGGGATTTGCTTATCCCGTTGTCATGGCGATCTGTGCGCCGCGGGTGCCTGACGCAGACGTCAGTCCCCTCTCAGCACGGGTCATGCTTTCCTTCCAGGGTGTGATACAATCCGCTCTTGGATTGGACACGTGCGTGGGGCGGGGGGGCTGGTCTGCGTGCCGGGGACTCGGGGGGCGGCTCCTCCTGTCAGCAATGACGCTGCTCCCTGTGGAGTCAGCTGTCTCACATATGCTCCTAATTAGGAACACTATTTAAAACCACACTAAGACTGTCAGCTCATACCCTGGGAGGACACAGAACTGAAAGTGCAGCTGCTATGATATGCTCAAGGTAAAGAACTTAACTCTTTTTGTTATATCCATAATTAAGGCTTACTTGAAACTAATTATGGAGCTGCAGTGTGCATATACACACTGAGCACCAATAGGGCTTATGGAGTTGTAAGATATTTTTACAACCTATGCTCTTTGATACATTTAAGAGCCTTTATTCATTTACCATTGAGACACATACTTTCCTTGTTTATATCACTCTAGCCGCTGAATATAGACGCTCTTGTGCCATTTTTCCCCCGGAGCGAGGTATCTAAAATCTATCAGCCACTATAGACAACACTGTTGTGTGAATCAGCACAGGGATCAACCCTTCATTATGCACCAATAGGTATGTTCACAGGACTCCTGTGGATGTGTGTTTACAGGAAAAATATTTATTTGAGTAACCCCCCCCCTTTTTTTTTTTTTTTTCCTGATGCTGATTCTTAGTATATCCTACACACTGGGGGTGCTGTCAGTTTCTGTTTACCCGCCCGAGGAGTCAAGGCTTAGATAATCCTAGCCTGCGTCAATAGGTAGGTACAACTTTACACTTACTAGAGTCCCCCGTCTTGAACCCATTAGGGGGAACTTCTCATACAGCAAAATAGTAAAATCTTGTCTTGGGACCTGTGTATCCCACACTTATAAATCCTCCCCTTGTCTTCTTGGTTTTTAGCTGACAAAGAGATTTTGATAAAGAGAATTTAAAATACAGCTGAGGGACGTGACGCTCTCTGTGTCTGGTCCTGATCTGCTGGCGGTCCTGGTTGTGTGGCGGCGGCACTGATATTCGGATCTGGGCCCTGGTGGCTTACCGTTCTCCCCTTCCCCCTTGTCTGGGGTGGATGCCATACAGTATTGACCCTGCAATAGCATGGTTAGGATACATTTTTTGTAATTACATCACAATCTGATTATGTAAATAGTTGTATATATGCATGATTTTCTGACATTAATATGTTTTTCATTGTGTGTCTTTTTGTCTCTTTTTTTGTAACAATGTTTCGCAGACAGATATACACCTTACCTCTAGCCCCTGAAGAAGAGGTCGTAATCCTTATATAAAGCCTCGAAACGCGTTGGGCCTGCACTGTCAATTGGCTCCTTGCTGATATAGCCTTTGTGGGGTTTTGTGTAGCTCTGTCGACCTGTCATGTATATCCTGGTTGTATTTTTCATCATTTGTTAATTCTGGCATCCATTGTTGCTTTTATCCATTGTTTCCATTCTAGCACATGTTTTTCTTTTAGATTTTTGATACAATAAAATTCTGATAATTTTTTATACTTTTTGTTATACTTTTTTTGAGACTTCCACCCTTTAAAATCCCACTTAAGAGGAAAAATCGTCCATTGTAATATAACTACATGGCCATATTAGACCATATTTCCTGGGGAGCCGGAAAAACTGAGGTTGGCCTGAACCTTTGTTCTTTCTTAGTTTTAATTAGTGATAAGCCAAATGTACATGGATTTAGTTCAATGTGGGTTCAGAAATCATTACTAAAGTTCTGGTGCTGAATCCAAACCCAAGTGAAGTCAATGGGCGCTGCATGTGAAAGAAAACAGTAATAGGCATTTTCTAGGCTATTAGGAAAGGGATTTAAAAAAATGGGATGGGTTCCCCCTTAAAATATGCACTAGACCATTATCTTTGAGGGTTTGGTATGGATGTCAAGGGACGCAACAAAAAAAATCTGTATGAGGTCCCACTCAAATTCAATACCAAAGTCTAGTATGCATTTTATGGGGGAATCCCATACAAATATACAATTGAAAAGCATGTGATTCTCCTTATTATCCATACCAGACCCATATTTGAGCATGGTCAGAAAAGGGACAGGGACAAACATACCCCACCCCTCTTGAATCATATTCGGCCCCATACCTTAAAATTGAGGTTACCTTGGGGGACATGGGGACAAGGTGCTTTACCAGGGGGGCTTTAAATAATATTATGTACTGTCCATACAGAAAACACAACATCTGTAAAAAATGCAAAACCAGATCAGATTAATAAAAAAAAAAAAAGAACCGTACCTAAAAAAAAATAAAAATAATAAATAATAAAAATAAATAATAAAAACCAACTAAAATACTGCATATGAAGCATTCCAGTGTGATATAGAAATAAAGGTTGTGCACCCATATATCTGCCCTCAACCTTATATAGGTTCATTATTCTGTGAAGAAGAAAACAACCTTTGTTTTGAACACTGGCAGTGAAATGTCATCAGCAGCATTAAATGGTCAGGTAGGCCATTGTCGAAGAAAGATACAAAAATAGAGTAGTTTTAGAACTTTTTTTTAATATGTACTGCACTATACCAGCAGCATCAGCATCTTGGAATGAGCACAGAGGCCAGTCATAAAGGAAAAGAAGATCAAAGCGTTCCTTTATGAATAAATAACATTCTGGGGCTCTGTAGCAACTCTGACAGTATTAGTGTTTTATACTGGGCAGTTAGGCTGATCATAAAGTAAAAAATAAATTGCATTAGGAATCAGAATAACAGTGGAGCACCAGAGAAAACAGGTGTAGTTAAAGTCTTAAAACTTTTATATATACAGTATCTCACAAAAGTGAGTACACCCCTCACATTTTTGTAAATATTTTATTATATCGTTTCATGTGACAACATTAAAGAAATTACACTTTGCTACAATGTAAAATAGTGAGTGTACAGCGTGTATAACAGTGTAAATTTGCTGTCCACTCAAATAACTCAACATGCAGCCATTAATGTCTAAACTGCTGGCAACAAAAGTGAGTACAGCCCTAAGTGAAAATGTCCAAATTGGGCCCAATTAGCCATTTTCCCTCCCCGGTGTCATGTGACTCATTAGTGTTACAAGGTCTCAGGTTTTAAATTTGGTAAATTTGGTGTTACTCTTAAATTTTCATGTTCACTCTTACTGGTCACTGGAAGTTCAATATGGCACCTCATGGCAAAGAACTCTATGAGGATATGAAAAAAGAATTGTTGCTCTATATAAAGATGGTCTAGGCTACAAGAAGATTGCTAAGACCCTGAAACTGATCATACAATGGTTTAACAGGGCAGGTTCCACTCAGAACAGGCCTCACCATGGTTGATCAAAGAAGTTACTTGTGCTCAGTGACGTATGAGTGCTGCCAGCATTGCTGCAGAGGTTGAAGGGGTCAGCCTGTCAGTGCTCAGACCATACACTGCACACTGCATCAAATTGGTCTGCATGGCTGTCGTCCCAGAAGGAAGCCTCTTCCAGAGATGGTGCTCAAGAAGGCCCGTAAACAGTTTGCTGAAGACAAGCAGACTAAGGACATGGATTACTGGAACCATGTCCTGTGGTCTAATGAGACAAAGATAAACTTATTTGGTTCAGATGGTGTCAAGCCTGTGTGGTGGCAAGCAGGTGAGGAGTACAAAGACAACAATCAGGGGCGTGGTTTGGAGCCGCTCTAAGATGGACGCGTTGTGCTGAAGCTCCCGTCCATGAGGTCCAGCTTCTTCAGCGAAACGGCACCTTACACCAACCTGCTATGGTAAGGACAGCCCGCAGTACCTCAGCATCCAGATCCAGGTCCCCTCGGAACCAAAATCTCCCGCGGGAAGAGCACATCCCTGAGATCTTCCGACCCCGGCCCAGAGGCACCATGCAGGCCACTCAGCCAGCCGCCTCGAGTAGATCACAACCCCAGAGCGCCAGCCCCCTCAGCTCGGGCAGCCAGAGCCTACCAAGCATGGGGTCGGACCAGCGGCATCCGCCCGCTGTAAACCTGGAAGATCTCCATAGCGTCGCTGCGGACATTAAAAATACCCTGATGGCAGCTATTTCAGACATGAGGTCTGACCTACAAGCAATCTCGCTCAGAGTGGAGGAGGTTGAAACTACCCAAACACGCCATGAGGCTTCCCTATGCCATGTGCAGCAACTCACAGAGTCCCATGCTGTACACCTGAGAGACATCAACCGCCACATGGAGGACCTCGATAACCGCGGGAGACGCCGCAATCTCAGATTTAGAGCGATCCCGGAGTCGATCGACTCACAGCAGTTGTCTCAATCGGTTGCTACTATCGTGAATGAGCTATTAGACAGACCCCAAGATACCCCGGTCGCCTTCGAACGCATACACAGAGCACTAAGGCCTAGGGGAAGAGACACAGACCCCCCCAGGGACACAGTTTGCTGCCTTATAGACTTCTCCCTCAAGGAGGATATCTTGCGGTCATCTAGAAATAGAAACCAGATAATCTATCAAGGCTCAAGCATCAAGATCTATCAAGATCTCTCAAACATCACCCTGCAGAGGAGACGTGAGCTGAGGCTGGAAATTTCCTTTTGGCCTTTCTGCGACACACCAGGGCCGCACAGCACTCCTAAGGGTCCCAGAAGACCTGGAACACTTCTGCTCTACACTAGACATCCCAATTATGGCCCTGCCGGATTGGTACAGTGACTTCCGTCTCCCACAGATGCACAGAGCGACGTCCATGGATGGCATAGCAGAAGCAGGCAACTTCCACTTTGGCCGCCGCCGACATCACCAAGCGCCTCATCACTCACCACTGAGAGATTCGGGTATGCCGAGGAACGGCAGCCCCACAGCCTCACCTGCCCATCGCAGGGCCCGGATCACTTAAAGGAACGGTAATATTTCTCTCATACCCCTGTTTGACATTGGAGTCGATTTGAAAGTAGCTCTAACAGATATTCACTCCTGACATATGTCATCAAGTACCTGTGAAAGTCGTTTAGACGCGCCATTGCCCCCCCGGGCACATAACGATGATCTTGGATGGTCCCTGTCCTCTCCCTGATGATGTACTACACCCATGCACTTACATCACTATCTTCTTGGCTTCACCACTGCGAGACCAGGATATTACCCTCATCTGCATCCAGATCCACAGAAACAAAGATAATGCTCCACTTGCCCATGGAAATGCACTGCCTCTAATACCCCCGGAGTAGAATAGATGATACTATCGGTAGAGCTCATCCTGATCAAGTACACAGATCCGAAACTTGAAGTCACCTGAACAGGAGGACAAGTACAGCCGCTCAGACACGTTGTTAAGGACTTCCCCAGTAGACAGATTTTACCCCTCCAACTCCTTTCTTCCCTCCATACGCCCCTACTTTCCTCCCTCTACCTATCCTTTTCACTTGGGGCACTGTCCATAATTCTCTCTCTTCTCGAAAACATTTCTATACTTCACCCCAATGCCTATATCCTAAAATACTAGTCTCTCTTCCTAATAACTACTTGTAAGATAAATGGAGGCGTTTATACTATGTTTAGATCTAATGGTTATACCATATTGCCTAACCTTCCGCCTGTTTTTCTTCCCTTTAATAACTCTAACGTTTAAACCATAGGTACAGGGATCGCTTTAGATGGCTCGAATGTCGAAAGGGGCGGGCTCAGGTAAGCGAAACACATCACAACAATCAATCTGTCCAACAATCATATTATACACAACACCAATTTGACTCCCCTACTCAAAATTTATAATACTTATTAATTACCAACCGGTGGACGACAAATCACAGGATTATCACCCCGGGATTGCAATGGAGCGTGCCCCCCTCGACACCAGTGAGAGCCTACAGCAGACTCACCCTTTCTTTTACAGGTACGAACATTAATGTTAAAAGGTTGCTAAGTAGAACCAGGTTAGACTCCAGTTGAGCAAGTTCGCTCGATATTTTGTATGTTTTTTTTTTTTTTTTTTAGTTGAACTGGGCTAGGATGATTACACACCCACAAACTTTACTTCACGATTGCGTACTTCTTTAAAAAGTTTGGTTTTATTAAATTGCTATAACACCATACAACTTCAGACCATCTTCCACAAGAGATAGGATGACACTGTCACCTCCCCGCAAACATCTGATACCTATATCAGATATAGACAACTCCCTAAATATACAATTTAAACAAGAACCTCTCAGAAGAATAAGAATCAGAACACCCTTCACACTTCCAGACCTCCTACATAAAGGACACAATACGGATAATATAACACCATAGTCAGATATCACTTCATGCTCCAATAGGGCTCACAGTTACGCTTCAACAACATACACGTTAGAGCCCTGATTCTCAAGTCAAGCAATGACACAGATAGCTTTACACGACCTCTTCGGGACACAGGGCATCCGTCCTCTATCGAGCGTCACCTTTCACTCCCGCCAACAGCGGAATCCAGTGGTTCCTGCTGATCCACACTGGTCCCCCACGAAGTTTAAAAGTGGGCTTGCTGGTCAACCCACATAACCGGTTTTCCCAGAGTACTTTTCTTAAAGTTACACTCTACTACACCCTCCCCTCCCTTTCACACACCAACCCATAATTCCAATCCCTAAACGTCAACCCCCCCTCCCCTTCTTTTTCTTTCTTTCTCCTCTTCTCCTCTGCTAGCTCTCTTCCTACATCCCCAGTACAAATTCTATCCAGTCTCCGACTCCTCTTGGTCTATAACCACAATCCCTAGCTACTATACCCTGAAAAGGCAAGCATGACTCTACGCCATTCCACATCCAATACCAGTTCGCTGAAAGTCATATCTATTAATGCTAAAGGTCTCAACCTCCCTGAAAAGCGATCGCAGCTACTAGCCCAGATACGCAGCGCAAAGGCGGATGTAATCTTCATACAGGAGACTCACTTCTGTAGTACAAATGTCCCCAAACTGACGAACCATTTCTTCCCCCATGGGTATCATGCCACCTCACCTGCTTCAAAGACAAAAGGGGTCTCTATACTCCTCTCTAAAAATATACCTTTACAAATAACAGACACATTGATAGATGAACAGGGTAGATTCATTTTCCTTAAAGGCACATTCAAAAACAGACCAATCACCCTAGCAAACATATATAGCCCTAACACTTCCCAAGTACCATTCTTCCGCACATTAACAAGGGAACTGTCAACCTTCCAGGAGGGTCTCTTGATCCTGGGGGGAGACTTTAATGTCCCTCTAGATCCCATTGTAGACTCTTCTACAGGTAAATCCCACCTTCCTTACAGAGCTCTAAAACAGATAAAAAACTGCCTACAAGAACTTTCCTTGCACGACACGTGGCGAACCCTCCATCCAAAAGACAAAGACTACACCTTCTTCTCTGCCCCCCACAATAAATACTCCCGTATTGACTACTTGTTCCTTTCCCAACCTGACCTCCACACCCTCTCAACAGCGACAATAGACCCCATGATACTCTCAGACCACCATCCCATCTCCATTTTGATCAATCTTCCAGATACCCCCCACAGACCCTACTTGTGGAATCTAGATCACACACTCCTAACAGATGACATAAAGATAAAAGAAATCCGTTCCTGCCTGGAGGATTACTTCACAGAAAATAACACCCCAGACACGTCCCCCCTGACACAATGGGAAGCGCACAAATGTGTCATAAGAGGGAAATTAATATCCCTCACAGCTTCCATCAAAAAGGCCAAGAAAGCCACTCTATCCAATCTTTTCCTGAAACTCAAGAAACTCGAAGCCTCCCATAAACAAACTCTAGCACTACACACCCATGCAGAACTAACAGAGATCCGCACACTCATCAAAGATTAAATATATTCCAACCTCAGGAGAAAATTCATTCTTTCGCACAAGCTATATTATGAATTCGGTATCAAGAGTGGCAGACTCCTGGCAAGGGCCTTACGCAAACAAAAAGCTAATAGTACAATACACAAACTACAATCCGAGTCCGGAACAACCCTTACAAAAAATGACGACATAGCAAAGGAATTCGCGAAATATTACTCCTCCCTCTACGACTTACGCACATCTGAGCCCACATCTACCCCCGCTTCATTAAGATCCCAAAACATTAAATCCTTCTTAGATCAAAATACCCCCGGAAAAATAACAGCAGAGGTTGCAGCCTCTCTTGAAACACCAATCACTCCCACGGAATGGTCTCAAGCACTTAAACAGCTTAAACCTGGCAAAAGCCCAGGTCCAGATGGCCTCCCGGTGGTCTACTATAAAACATTTAAGGACACTCTCCAAACTCCATTCCTTAGAACTTTTAACTCCCTCTCCCCTACGAATCCCCTTACAGGCGGAATGTTAGAAGCCCACATAGTAGTCATCTCCAAAGAAGGGAAGGACCCTTCCCACACGAGCAATTATAGACCGATCTCTCTATTAAACGTAGACATAAAAATCTTCTCTAAAATATTAGCCAACAGATTGCTAACCCTTCTACCCTCTATAATATCACACGACCAAGTCGGATTTATCCCCGGACGTGAAGCTCGTGATAACACGTGCAAAGCAATTAACTTACATCACCTGATCACACACACGAAGCAAAAAGGTTTCTTCTTGTCGCTGGACGCGGAGAAGGCGTTCGACAGAGTATCCTGGGATTACATGTCAACAGTTTTGGCTTGGCCCTCAGATGATTGGACTTATCATGTCTTTATACAGCACTCCCTCAGCGAAAGTAAGGGTCAATGGTACTCTGTCGAACGCCTTCCAGATCCGTAACGGAATGAGACAGGGGTGTCCTCTTTCGCCCCTCTTGTTCATACTAACCCTAGAACCCTTTCTACGGAAAATTAAACTTAACCCAGACATAAAGGGAATTCACTCACCAGAAAAGGAATATAAGTATGCGGCTTACGCGGACGACATACTACTATTCCTCTCACAACCACTAACTACCTTACCAATCCTATTAGCGGAATTTAAGCTCTTCCAATCCCTATCTAATCTGAAGATTAATTTCACCAAATCCTTCGCTCTTAACATATCGCTATCCCAATGTATAGTAACCCAATGTAAACACAACTTTCCGTTCCAATGGAAACAAAACTCGTTAACATACTTAGGGATTCAGATCCCATCCACACTATCTGAACTATATGTTAAAAATTTTCTCCCTCTTTTAAACAGACTTTCCTCAGACTTAGAAGCATGGAACAAATTGACATTTTCATGGTTTGGTAGAGCGGCCATCTTAAAAATGAACGCTCTCCCCCGCATACTATATCTCCTACAGACGATCCCAATACAGATTCCCCCCATGTTTTTCAAAACATATAAACAGATCTGTTCTAGGTTCTTATGGGGTGATCATAGACACAGAATTAGCCACCACCTGCTTTCATGACCAAAAAGCTTGGGGGGAATAGGCCTTCCTAACATTACCAATTATCACATGGCCACCCACCTTACCAGGATAGTTGATTGGAATGTTCATACCCAACAGAAAGACTGGGTCTCCCTTGAAGCTTCCCTCACGAAACTAGAACTGCAATCACTACCTTGGATTTCCCTTAACCGAATCCCACGAGATATTCAAACACATCCGACAATAGGCCCCACCCTACGATGTTTTCACCTGATTTGCAAATCTGTCCTGATCTCCTCCACCCCTAGCCCACTGACACCCATGAAAATGAACCCGGACTTCCCACCAGGTATGCACCAACTGTTTCTAGATGACAACCTGCCACAGGGACAAATCAGAGCTCACCAATTTCTTCAACAAGGCAAAATACTCTCTGCTACGCAAATCGCAGCACGCTTTGAAAAAAGGCCTATACCACAATGGACATTTTTAATGATAGCACACTACCTACAAAATCTGGATAAGAAGGGCCAATGTTCAAGACAGCTCACACCCTTCGAAACGCTATGCACCAAAACGACACCACAAACGCACCTTATCTCTCAAATACATAACATGCTTTTCGGGGACCATAAGGCAAGTGACAGTCAGTTCTGTAGGAAATGGGAGAAAGATTTAGCCATACAAATCACGGAAGAAGGTTGGGAGAGAATTTTTTCACACATACACAAAGGCTCAATTAATGTCTCCACCCAGGAAAATGGGTTCAAAATTCAGTCGAGATGGTACCATACCCCAACATTACTTCACAAGTTTAAAACCAACATCCCTGACACATGCTGGAGGTGTCATCAAGAAAGAGGCACTCTACTCCACATTTGGTGGTCCTGCACCCCCCTCCAGGCCTTTTGGTCAGAGGTTCACAGAATATGCGGACAGGTTACCACATATAACCCAGAATTCACTCCAGCTCAATTTCTCCTACATCTATCCTCTTTACCATACAAAACCTACCACAAATCATTACTGATGCACATGATCAATGCGGCAAAACAATGCATCCCCATACACTGGAAATCAAACAAGATACCCACCCTGGCAGAATGGTTCGTCAGAATAAACAAAATAGCAGAGATGGAAAAATCAATACATATCGCTAAAGATACACCGATGAAATTTAGCCACATATGGGCATGCTGGACTCACTTTCAGACTCAGTCCGAATACAAGACCATCTTGAATCTTCCCACATAAAGTGATAGAGTAAACAGAGAGCATCACCCACACATACACAAAATATATAATCATATTTTATTCCCACCTCACCAAAGACCTATCCCCGTTTCCAAAAAACACTCAAATGCTATGTAAATAGCTAGACAAGTATAACATTAACCAGAGGAGTCGGAGACATCTCAGCCCCACCCCTCCCATCCTCCCTGCCCTCTTCTTCTGGCCCTACCTCCCCCTTATCCACCCTTCCCTCCTCCCCCATCCTCATTCTCTCCCACGCCAGGTTGCATATAACCATCACAAGCTGGTAGATCACCCTCGCTACATACCAATTGAATACCCAACTTGTGAATTACATGTCAGAGACACATGAGAGCTTTCTTGAAGAAGAAAGAAAGACCCGCCATACTATTGCTGACACAAAAGTACTCCTTGACTTGAGTTCTTCCATGAAAATAAACCAACTCTCTACCTCATATAAAATATATGACGGTGAACAGAAAAAATGGCAAAAGAGTCTTAGGTATAGAGTTGATTACACCTCACGGTTACAGTTACATGTTGGGTTCACAACCCCCTAGCATCTATAATAGTATGTATGCGATCTTTAGGCCCGGCTAGGATATCTCTCAAGACATAAACTTATACTGTACTAGATTTCATAAGCTATGCTTACTGTTGTTTGTATCACAACTGCTGTAAAAACTTTATAATCTTCAATAAAATATTTGAAACAAAGACAACAATCAAGCATGGTAGTGGGAGTGTCATGGTCTGGGGTTGCATGAGTGGTGCCACCACTGGGGAGCTACAGTTCATTAAGGGAACCATGAATGCCAACATGTATTTTGACATACTGAAGCAGAGCATGATCCCCTTCCTTCAGAGATTGGACTGCAGGGCAGTATTCCAACATAACAACCCCAAATACACCTCCAAGGTGTACGAGGAGGATTTCGATTTTGTGGGAATTTCAGAGACTTGGTTTAACATTCAAGGGTAAGGGTGGAATCCATATGGATAGAGCTACAAAAAGATGAAACTAAGGGGAAAATAATACTGGGAGTATGCTATAGGCCCCCTAACCTGAGGGAGGAGGGGGAGATGGACCTCACAATTTGGATTAGTAGCAAGGATGGAAAGTGTCATCATAATGGGGTATTTTTATTATCCAGACATAGACTGGGCGGAAGGAACCGCACATCCGTCTAAGGCTCGCCAGTTCCTAAATGTCTTGCAGGACAATTTCGAGGGTCAGATAGTAGATGCACCAACTAGAAAAAAGCGTTACTAGACCTACTGATTACCTTCAATACAGACCTGATCGCGGAAGTGGAAATAAGGGGCAATTGTCACGGCTGGGCTCAGCCTTTCCTTCTCTGATCTGGCCGCTCAGCTTTCGGCTAATTGCCAGCTCCTTTCTCTCCACAGTGACTCAGCTTTTGATGATCTGCTCATCAGTCCTGGCTACTTAAAGCCGTCCAGCTCACTTAATTTCTGCCTTTGGTCACATCTCAGAGACTTTCTCCTGTGTTCCTGTTGAAGACTCTCTCGGCTGATGTCCCTTCTGGCTCCTGATCCTGCTTGCTGTACTACTACGTTGATCTCTGGCTCTCTGACATTGGCATTGGCTGACTACCCGATCTGGTTACTGAACTCTGGCTATGTATTGACTATGCTTACTATGTTTACCTTTTTATTATTATTAAACAAGTGTGATTAACTGTACTTCTGTCTCGGTCTGATTTATGGTTTCTGACAGCAATTTAGGAAACAGCGATCACAGGTCAATTAGCTTCAGTATAAGTCACACAAATAGGAAAAATAAGGGGAATACAAAGACACTGAATTTTAAAAGAGACAACTTCCCTAAACTATGAACTTTGCTAGAAGATATAAATTGGGATAAAATCTTAGGAAAAAAGAACACAGAGGAGAGATGGGTTTGCTTTAAGAGCATATTAAATAAGGTCATTAGCCAGTGCATCCCATTGGGAAATAAATTTAAAAGAGCAAACAAAAGTTCTGGTTGGCTTAACTCCAATGTAAAAATGTATATAAAAGCAAAGGAGTGGGCCTTAAAAAAATACAAGGCTGAGGGATCCTCATTAGCAATCAGACTTTACAAAGAATGCAACAAGAAATGTAAGCGTTCAATTACGGCGGCTAAGATAGAACACGAAAGACACATAGTGGAGGAGAGCAAAAAAAAAATCCCCAGAAATTCTTTAGCCACTTGCCGCCCGCCATATAGCAGAATGACGTCGGCAAAGTGGTTTCAATATCCTGACTGGACGTCATATGACGTCCTCAGGATATTGAGCCGCTGCACGCCCCCGGGGACGCGCATCGCGGCGATCGTTGTTGCGGGGTGTCAGTCTGACACCCCACAACACCAATCTAGGTAAAGAGTCTCTGACGGATACTCTTTACCACGTGATCAGCCGTGTCCAATCACGGCTGATCATGATGTAAATAGGAAGAGCCGGTGATCGGCTTTTACTCACTCGCGTCTGACAGACGCGAGTAGAGGAGAGCTGATCGGCTGCTCTCCTGACAGGGGGGGGGTCTGTGCTGATTGTTTATCAGCACAGCCCCCCCTCGGATCCTACCCAGGACCACCAGGGAAGCCGCCCAGGACCACCAGGGAAGCCGCCCAGGACCACCAGGGAAACCAGCCACACTGGACCACCAGGTATGCCCCCTAGACCCCCAGGGAAATACTGATCTGTGCAAAGGCAGCTGCCAATCAATGCCCAGGCAGCTGCCAATCAGTGCCCACTCCCATGCCTACCACTGCCAGTGCCACCAGGGATGCCCATCAGTGCCGCGTATCAGTTCCCATCAGTGCCACGTATCAGTGCCCATCAGTGCCCATCAGTGCCACGTATCAGTGCCCATCAGTGCCGCCTATCAGTGCCCAGCAGTGCCGCCTATCAGTGCCCATCAGTGCCACCCATAAGAACCCATCTGTGCAGCCTTTCAGTGCCCATAGGTGTTGCCTAACAGTGCCCATCAGTGCCCACCAGTGCCACCTAGTGCCACCCATAAGTGCCCATCAGTGCCGCCTATCAATGCCCATCAGTGCTGCATATCAGTGCCACCCATCAGTGCCGCCTACCAGTGCCCATCGTCAGTGCCCGTCATTGCACGCTCATTGGTGCCACCTCATCGCTGCCGCCTTATCAGTGCCCGTCAGTGCCACCTTATCAGTGCCCATCAGTGAAGGAGAAAACTTACTTATTTACTAAATTTTTAAACAAAAACAAAAGCAAAACTTTTATTTTTTTCTGAATTTTCGGTCTTTTTTTATCTGTTTCGCAAAAAATAAAAACCGCAGAGGTGATCAAATACCACCAAAAGAAAGCTCTATTTGTGGGAACAAAATGATAAAAATTTAGTTTGGGTACAGTGTTGGATGACCGCACAATTGTCATTCAAACAATTGTGTCTAAGGTGTCTAAGTGCCCTGTATTGAAGTGGTTAATTATATAAACAGTAAAAAAGGGAGGACAGACCATAATGGCCCTATAAAGAATGAGGAAGGAAATCTGGTTACAAAGGATGGGGAGATGGTGAAGGTATTGAATTTCTTCTTCTCCTCAGATTTCACAAGGGAATCGGGGGGCTTCAGTAACCAAAACTGCAGTGTTTATCCTCATGAACACATCACAGGAAGCACCCTCATGGCTAACAGAGGACAGAATTAGAAATAGACTTGGAAAACTTAACATTAATAAGTCACCTGGACCAGATGGCTTGCACCTGAGGGTCCTTAGGGAACTCAGTCAAGTAATTGCCAGACCATTGTTCCTAATTTTTACTGACAGTCTACTGACTGGAATGGTACCAGCTGATTGGAGAAAAGCGAATGTATCACCAATATTTAAAAATACATCCCTGGGTATTACAGACCAGTTAGCCTAATATCAATAGTATGCAAGGAAGGGAGGACCCTCACTGTGCCAACATCCAAAATATATATATAAGGATTGAACAAGTCAAAAATTTGGTGGAATTTTTTGGCACATAATGAGAGGGAGAATCAATAAAAAAGTATACATTTTATTACAGCATAATTAAAACATTTATAAACAACATACAAACACCCTGTATGAACACAGTTACCAGTTACCCAAATAATGCAGTTACAGAGGGCTGGATCTAAAATATAAGGATTGATTTGGTAATATATCAAAGTGAAAAAGAAATTTCTGATCCAATAATGCCTCCAAAAACATGCTCATCAATGCGTTTCGCTAAAATCTTAGCTTCCTCAGGTACTCATCAGCGCATTAGCTACTCACAGATACTGGGTAGGTGCTGGCATATTTAAAAATAAAGAACTACGTGTATAAGTATTTAGTGTAGTATATATCTATATAAGTATAACAATAATTAATACATCATTTCTCCAGGAGGAGTGCATATACAAAAAAAAAAACAAGTACACATAGACATACCAACATATATGCTTGCCTGGTAAACCTGTGGCTCAGGGTATGGGAGAACCTAACAAAACTATACAGACAACCAGGAAGAAGAAGTTTCAAATTTCATATGTATGTGTGCAGTAATAAAGCACACACATATCATGTGGTCTATGGTAGATACCACTAAATGAAACAGAAAAGTATGCATTATGGAATCGGATGCACCTATAAATTGGATTGAAATAAAGAAATCCCCAAACCAAAAGAAGATTATACTAGAATAGTTCTCACCTGCTGTATAGCAGTCATATAGATTAAAGATGTAATTTTATTTAGAATATAGATCACACACAGAGGTGAGTGATCACAAATTCCCACTATGTGTTTCTAACATAGTATCTGAAAATTAACAAAGTCTATAGTTAGCTATTAGCCCTTTGGGCAGGGTATTCATAGTAAAACAGAATACCAAAAAAATATACAAAGAATATATATACAGTCAGGTCCATAAATATTGGGACATCAACACAATTCTAAACTTTTTGGCTTTATACACCACCACAATGGATTTGAAATGAAGCAAACAAGATATGCTTTAACTGCAGACTTTCAGCTTTAATTTGAGGGTATTTACATCCAAATCAGGTGAATGGTGTAAGAAATACAACAGTTTGTATATGTGCCTCACACTTTTCAAGGGACCAAAAGAAATGGGACAGATTAACAATCATCCATCAAACTTTCACTTTTTAATACTTGGTTGCAAATCCTTTGCAGTCAATTACAGCCTGAAGTCTGGAACGCATAGACATCACCAGACGCTGGGTTTCATCCCTGGTGATGCTTTGCCAGGCCTCTACTGCAACTGTCTTCAGTTCCTGCTTGTTCTTGGGGCACTTTCCTTTCAGTTTTGTCTTCAGCAAGTGAAATGCATCCTCAGTCGGATTCAAGTCAGGTGATTGACTTGGCAATTGCATAACATTCCACTTCTTTCCCTTAAACTCTTTGGTTGCTTTCGCAGTATGCTTCGGGTCATTGTCCATCTGCACTGGGAAGCGCCATCCAATGAGTTCTGAAGCATTTTGCTGAATATGAGCAGATAATATTGCCCGAAACACTTCAAAATTCATCCTACTGCTTTTGTCAGCAGTCACATCATCAATAAATACAAGAGAACCAGTTCCATTGGCAGCCATACATGCCCATGCCATGACACTACTACCACCATGCTTCACTTATGAGGTGGTATGCTTTGGATCATGAGCAGTTCCTTTCCTTTTCCATACTCTTCTCATCCCATCACTCTGGTACAAGTTGATCTTGGTCTCATCTGTCCATAGGATGTTGTTCCAGAACTGTGAAGGCTTTTTTTGGATGTTTGGCAAACTCTTATCTGAACTTCCTGTTTTTGAGGCTCACCAATGGTTTACATCTTGTTCTGAACCCTCTATATTCACTCTGGTGAAGTCTTCTCTTGATTGTTGACACACATACACCTACCTCCTGGTGAGTGTTCTTGATCTGCCCAACTGTTATGAAGAGTGTTTTCTTCACCAGGGAAAGAAGTCTTCGGTCATCCACCACAGTTATTTTCTGTGGTCTTCAGGGTCTTTTGGTGTTGCTGAGCTTACGTGCGTTCTTTCTTTTAAGGATCCTCCACATCTAATGCTTTTTGCTATCTCTCTGATTAGTTTGTTTTGTTTTTTCAGCCTAATGATGGTTTGCTTCACTGATAGTGACAGCTCTTTGGATCTCATATTGAGAGTTGACAGCAACAGATTCCAAATTCAAATAGCACACTTGAAATGAACTCTGGACCTTTTATCTGCTCCTTGTAAATAAGAAAATGAGGGAATAACACACACCTGGCCATGGAACAGCTGAGCAGCCAATTGTCCCATTACTTTTTGTCCCTTAAAAAGTGTGAGGCACATATACAAACTGTTGCAATTCCTACACCATTCACCTGATTTGGATGTAAATACCCTCAAATTAAAGCTGAAAGTCTGCAGTTAAAGCACATCCTGTTTGTTTCATTTCAAATCCATTGTGGTGGTGTATAGAGCCAAAAAGATTAGAATTGTGTCGATGTCCCAATATTTATGGACCTGACTGTAAGTGGTACTTACCAATAGTACCAAAAAATGGCCCATAGGTACAGTACCAATGTATTAAATGAGTAAGTACAGAATCCCCTCAAGTATAAAGAGCGATGGCATGTCTAAGAAAGAGGGTATAGAGACCTGTTAAGTACTTTACATATATAAAGACGCCTAAATGCTTCAACAAATGAAAGAAAAGAGAAAGGGGACATGCAGACCCATCTGAGTATGTGAATAGTGCACTTATCCCAAAGGGGGAGACCTATTATTAAGGCTCAGCCACATGTTGGCACAGGGGAAATGATATATCCCTATAACAGAAGCAATTATATACATTGAGTAATATCAATAGCTACCAGGATGGTATTCATCGTTGAATACTTTCCAGATGTCGCAAAAGGTCTGGTGTGTCCTGGACATAAGAAGGAAGTGAGACAACATGGGAGCGGAGGTATTGGTCAACTAGTTGACTAGCCTGTTCAGTATATGCACCTTCCCAGGGGGGGACACCGGATCTTTGTGTCTTGGGAAGAGAATAGAAAGTGATCTTGACAGGGTGTTTAATGAGAAGAGCCTTGTATAGATCTTTGGTAGTGACTCCTTGATGAAAAGAGTCCAAAAGAAGTAGGTGAAATTCATCCTGAACTTTACTAGCATGTTCTTTAGATTTTTTTTTTTTTTTATTTCAATAGTTTTTATTACATTTTCATCAAAAATACAAAAGAGAGACAAAAATACAGACAGAATTTTGAGAAGAAATAAAAAGGAACAGTACATTTCAACACCGGAAATTACAAATATCTCCATTGTATCAACCAATTGCGTTTGTTATTTGGCATTATATAGATTATAATCTTTTGTACCATAAGCACACTGAGGACACTTGGAGTTCCCATAGCACTAAGTATTCTCGTATTTGTTATTGGCATGTATAATCACCGTAATGAGAAAAATATAACTCAGAAGAAGAGTCCACCCCCTTCTACACCCCTGCTGGGTACTCACTGTGCCATGAAGGAGGTGGCTCCACCAGTTTGGAAAAAAGGTTAGTGAACAGTATACATTGTGCGTGGGTCGCTATGGTTTGGGATCATATGTGGTGTGAATGACATGAACAAACAAGGTGAAAATAACATAAAAATAAAATTAAATACTGTAGGATAATAAATGGAGCCATCTAGCTTGGCATAACTTGACTTAGAACTCATCTAATGATTGAGCATGTATCAGTAACAGTCCTTAAGTTTTCCTTGAATTGTACCAGTCAGTCCACGGTTTCCACTGGGTGTATGATATCTGAAAATTACCTTGGGAAGACGCAAACATTTTTTCGTACGTGATATGTGTGTTAGTGGTTGTAATTATTTCAGTAGTTTTAGGGATTTCCTGAGCTTTCCAGTGTCTGGTAATCATTAATCTGGTGCTTAATAGAACGTGGGATACTATCTTCCTATAAACTCTAGGGATCAAGTCTATGTCTAAAGATAGAATAGCTAGGCCAGGGTTAGGTTGAATCTGTTGATTTGTTATTTGTGCTATTATGTCGAATACCTTTTCCCATAGTGTGCGTATTCTTGGGCAATCCCAAAATATATGGTATAGAGTACCTATATTATTGCAGTTTCTCCAACACATTGGAGAGGTATTATGGTCAAACTTAGATATCTTATGTGGTGTTAAATACCAACGCATTAGTATTTTTTGTGTTAGTTCCCATAAATTAATACACTTAGAGGAGGAGTATGTAATCTGAAGTGTTTTTTGCCACTGTGCCGGGGAGAAACATTGTTTTAATTCTCGTTCCCAAGCTTCGATATAAGAGTGTTTAACAAATGTCAGCTTGTCGTTTAAGGCATTATAGAAGAGTGATATTCCTTTAATAGCGGTGGATTGCTTCGTGAGGAATAATTTTATTCTCCAAGGGAGTTGGATGGAAAGAAGAGGGGTATTTTTAATAAAATGACATATCTGCATGTATCTATAGTACTCAGACTGTTCTAAGTTGTATGCAATTTGTAGTGTTCTGAATGTTTTTATCGTGGGGCCTATTCTAAGATCTTCAATGTGTGTTATGCCTTGGTCTACCCAATGATTTATGCGAAGGTCTGGTATAACGCTAGACAAGCTGGTGATAGGGATCTGTAACGGGGATACAAGGGAGTTAGATGAGTGATTTTTTACAAGTGTATTCCAGGCTTGAAGTGAAGCTTTCATGGAGGGGGCTAAAGATTGGTTGTAAGATACCTTAGTGGGCTGTATCATTAAATAATTGTAAAGATTTTTATCAGGAATTTGGTTCTCTTCTAGTTCCTGCCATCTGGGGTTCGGCGATTCAGGAAACCATGATCTTAATTGTGCAAGAATGGATGCGAGGTAGTAATCTTTGATCACAATATTACCCACTCCCCCCACTTTCCTAGACATCACTGAGTTTTTAAAAGCCCATCTAGCTTTTTTTCCTTTCCATAAGAACCTATTAAGCAAAGATTGTAGTTTGGAAAAATACCAATTGGGAACCAGGATGGGGAGCGATCTGAATAGGTATATTAATTGAGGAAGGATTACCATTTTGAAGGCCGCTAGGCGTCCTGACCATAAAAGTTCCGATTTGGATAAATTTTGTAGTTTAGTCGGTAGGGAGCTGAGAAAGGGGATATAGTTGGTCCTAAAGAGGTTATCCGTAGAAGCGGTTAAGGTGATTCCTAGATAGTTTATCCCCTCTTTGCACCATGTATATGGAAACCGTGAGCTGAGCATATTTTTCAGTTGAGGATCTATACCAATACCTAATATATAAGATTTATTTTCATTTACCTTATAGTAAGATATCTTGGTGAACATTTGCAATGTATCGTGAACCGAAGCCAGGGAAATAGTCGGATTCGTAAGCATCAAAATGATGTCATCAGCGAATAGGCTAATGACGTGTTCCGATTTGTGTGTTATGAAACCTGTTATGGACTGGTGTTTCCTAATAAATGTTGCCAAGGGTTCTAAGATTAGATTGAAGATTAGTGGGGAGAGAGGACAACCCTGACGGGTACCATTGGTTATGTTGAACGGCTTAGAGAGTACCCCCGAGGTATATACTTGCGCTGAGGGATTCGAGTATAACGCCATTATTGCTGATAAAATAGAACCTGAGAATCCAAACCTCCCCAAGGCCGTTTCTAGGTACCCCCAATGCACTCTATCAAAGGCCTTCTCTGCATCCAGTGCTAGAAGCAGAGAAGGCCTTCGCTGGGTCTCAGCCGTGTGGATAATATTTATCAGCCTTCTAGTAGCATCAGAGGTCTGACGACCTCTTGTGAACCCAGTCTGGTCTGAATGGATTAAGTGGGGTAAAATATCTATTAGGCGGTTAGCTATGATTTTGGCGTAAATTTTTAAGTCGGCATTTAGTAGCGATATAGGTCGAAAATTTGCTGGGGTGTCTGGGTTTTTCCCTGGCTTAGGTAAAGTCACTATTAAAGCCCTCAACATTTCGGGAGGGAAGGAGGAGGAGGCAGCAGCGGCATTGAAAACCCTGCCCAGGTGAGGAGATAGAATAGTTTTAAAGGTTTGATAATGATCTTCTGTGAAGCCATCTGGGCCTGGGGATTTATTAGCGGGGAGTGATTCGATCGTTTTATGTATTTCTTCAATAGTAAATGGTGCACTTAGCTGTTCTTTTTCCTGTTGGGACAAAGTTGGCAATGTGATTTGTTCTAAAAAATCATTTATCATTTTAGTGGTTGGTTGAAATGTGGTTGCATCCTCTTTAAGATTGTAGAGGGAGCCGTAATAATTGCTGAAGGCGTCTGCTATGTCTTGTGGGTGATGCATTTTGGATTTGTTCATGGGGTGTAATATGTATGGTATTTTGGTTTTACTTCTGTGTCCCTTAAGTTGATGCGCTAACAATTTGCCTGCCCTATTTCCGTGTGCATAGTATTTCATTTTAAGTCGTTTTGTTTTTTTCTCAAAGTCCTCTAGTAAGAGGAGTCTGAGATCGTTTCTCAACTGGTGAAGTCTTTTAGAGACCAAGGGGGAAGATTGTTGTTTATTTTTGGTTTCTAAGCAAAAGATCTCATCTGTGATATTTTGCAGTTTCTTTTGCCGCTGCCTCCTCGCCCGAGCCCCCAATTGAATAAAAATCCCCCTAATGAATGCCTTGTGGGCATTCCACAGAGTGAAATGGTTCTGAACAGAAGGTTTGTTGATAGTAAAAAATTCTAGTAAATGCTCTTCAATAATTTTTTTTGACTCTGGTTGTTGCAAGAGGAAAGAATTGACTCTCCAGATCGGAGTAGTAGTGATTACAGAGGTATCTTTTAAAGATAAAGTAATGGATGCATGGTCCGACCATGTAATATTATTAATGGTTGAGGAGGCCGATTTGGTCAAGGTATGTTGGTCCACCAAAAAGAAATCTATTCTAGTATATGTATGGTGTGGGGCGGAGAAGAACGTAAAGTCTCTCTCACCTGCATGCAGACACCGCCACACATCATACAAACCTTCTTTATGTATGGAATCTTGGAGAGATGTCAATATACGTTTCTTCGATGTTGTTGTGTCTATAGAAGGGTCAGGGATTATATTGAAGTCCCCACAGAGCACCAAAAGACCCTTTTTGAGGGTGTTAACTTTATGCATAAGCTTATGGAAAAAGCGAACCTGGTGCCTGTTCGGGGCGTATACATTCACTATAGTATATGTTACCTGATTGATATCACACACCAACACCAAATATCGACCCTGAGTATCCACAAACTTTGTATGCAGTACAAAGGTTACAGTGTCTCTTATGGCAGTCATTACTCCTTTGGTTTTTGAATCTGCATTGGCAAAAAAAATGTGTGGAAAATGCTTGTTTTGACATATTGGGGCGGATAAGCCACAAAAATGCGTTTCTTGTGCGCAGAGTATGTCAGATTTATTTGTCAACGCTTCCTTCCAGAGGGATTTTCTCTTAGCTGGATGATTGAGCCCTTTGGAGTTAATGGAAATAAATTGGATGGCCATGGGGTTGGTTACTTAGGTGTGCTGATTGTGATTCGCATGTAATCTGAGGTAAGGTAAGGGATCCTGCATGTGAGAGTCCTCGTATGTGGTCTTCCATTTTCTTAGGATTAGTACTCACTGTGACCCTGGTAGAAACTTTATCACGTTGATCTTTACACTGAGAGAGTTCGGTGTGTTGAGTAGATCTTGTTGCGTCAAGCTGGATGTTTCATAGTCGGCTGTAATGCTCCAAATATATAGAAAAAAAAAATAAAGCAAAAAAAGAGAAGAAAACATACTTGTAAGGTGTAACAAGTGAAGCAACAATGCAACTTTTCATAACTTATTTAAAGTCAACTGTGTGCAGCTAACTGCTGCTCAAGTAACTAAGGGGAAGAGTTCTAGCCCAACGGTTATTGGTTACTCCGGCTTTTGTAACCTGGACATAAGATTACCTCGGATTTGCAGGTGCTGTTATTTATGCGATTTGGCGTTTTTGTGCGTTACAGTTTTCCAGTCAGGGTTAGGTGAGCGTCGATTGGACGTAGGACTTCCTTCATCTTCTGGGTCGGGAAGAATGTTCCATTCTTTCAGTAAGGAGATGCCTTTGTCCAGGGAGTCTACAACGAATGTTTTGTCTTGTTTGATGATTGAGATTTTAGTAGGATACCCCCATCTGTAGGGTATGTTGTGGTTCCTGAGCACTTTTGTTATAGTGTTCAGATTGCGCCTTTTTTGCAGTGTGTGCTGAGACAGATCCGCATAGAATTGTAATTTTTGGAAGCGGGATGGAACGCTTTCCTGTTTGCGCATTGTTTGCATTAACTGTTCTTTTACGTGAAAGAAGTGCATGCGCAGAATCACATCTCTGGGGACCACATCTGGGAGATATGTGGGTTTTGGTAGACGATGTATTCTGTCAATGGTAATATCTATTGCGGTAAGGTCAGGCAGGAAAGCAGTAAATAAATCTGTCACATATGCCCGTAGGTCTGATGGTTGGACTGATTCGGGGATCCCCCTAATCTTGAGGTTGTTCCTCCTGGATCTGTCTTCGATATCTGCTATTTTGTTTTTAATCCAGGCAGATTCCTCTTCTCTATCTTCGTTTGCATCTACTAGATCGTTTATAGTGGAGGCGAAATCCCCCATCTTGTTTTCCACATGCTCAATTCTAGCCTCTACTGCACTAAGCTCACCACTAAATCTGTGCATACAGTTCATCATATCTGCTTGTATGGTGCTTCTTAAAGATACCAGCATGTCCTTTAACACAGTATCCAGGACAGGTTGATTTGTAGTAGGGAAAGTGTTAATGGATTCCGGGAGCTCCCTGGTGTCATCCCCTGAGTCTGTTACAGGGCTCAATGCGGGGCTGCATCCGCCTCCATCCAGCTTCAATTTAGCTTTTGCTGGACTCCCAGATGGTGAGGAGGAGGGGAGAGATTGTTGGCTGCCGTGTAATATATTAGTTTTGGGGAATGAGGTGGCGGTGCGTGTAGCGGGGTCGCCTTTGTGAGATAATGTGGGTGAATGGCCGGCGCCATCTTGCCTACCTCCATTGAGCGGCTGTGAGAAGTAATCCGTCAGTCTTTGAGGCCTGGATGTGCCTTTTCTCTTGCCCATCATGCTTTCCTGGTGTGCCCGGATCGGACCGCTAGCGAGGGAAAGAAGAATCCGCGGTTTATTGTGCCGATTTCAGCCGCTGTGTCCGCCGGAGAACCGGAGCTCTGAGATCAAGCAGCCATTCAGCTCCGTCGCAGGCCACGCCCCCCTCTTTAGATTTTTTTTATACCATTTCTCATTATCCAGGATCTTGTTACATATGGCCACATATTGAACTCTGTCCATGAGGTCAATATTGCCCTCTTTATCTGAGGGCTTAATAATAATTCCCTCTTGTGCACATAATTTCTGTAAAGCCTGTTTCTGGACAGGGGACAGATTGCCCACATTGTAATATATTTGTAACTTTTCAATTTCTTTTGTGACTTGTGTAACAAAAGTCAGTACATTTGGATTCGTTTGTAATGGAGGAATTTTTTCTGATTTTCTGTTTCATAACAATATGTGAAATATTGTCAGTAGGAGCATCAGGAACAACATCCCGCTCCAAAACTTGCAAATTCTGTGATTGCTGCTCAAATCTTTCATTTTCTTCCAAGAGATCCATCAGATCTTTTAGTGCTCGAAAATCCCTCACTGAAAAGGTTTTTCATTAATCTCTAAGCTTCTCATCTTTATCCCTTCTCTTTCCCTCTTGATCGAACAGGTACTTTAAGGTCAGCTTGCGGGCAAACAAATTTAGATCCTTAATGGTCTCATATTGGTCTATTTCCTGAGCGGGGCAGAAAGTTAAACCCAGGCTTAATACTTCTATTTCTGCAGTGGTCAAATAGTATGCAAGCTCTTGGAGGGGATGATAAGGGACTATATACAGGATTTTAGTAATGAAAATGGTATCATTAGCTGTAATCAGCATGGATTCATAAAGAATCGTTATTGCCAAACCAATCTATTAAACTTCTATGAGGGGGTCAGCTGCTATCTAGATAAAGGAAGGCCCATGGTCGTGATGTATCTGGATTTTGCAAAAGCATTTGACACAGTTCCCCATAAACGTTTACTGTACAAAGTAAGGTCCGTTGGCATGGACCATAGGGTGAGTACATGGATTGAAAACTGTCTTTAAGTGCGAGTTCAGAGGGTGGTGATAAATGGAGTACTCGGAATGGTCAGAGGTGGAAAGTGGGGTCCCCCAGGGTTCTGTGCTGGGACCAATCCTATTTAATTTGTTCATAAATGACCTGGAGGATTGGGTAAACAGTTCAATCTCTGTATTTGCTGACAATACTAAGCTAAGCAGGGCAATAAGTTCTCCGCAGGGTGTGGAAACCTTGCAAGAAGATCAGAACAAATTAATGGGGTGGGCAATTACATGGCAAATGAGGTTTAATGTAGAAAAATGTAAAATAATGCATTTGGGTGGCAAAAATATGAATGCAATCTACTCACTGGGGGGAGAACCTCTGGGGAAAAAAGGATGGAAAAGGACCTGGGGGTCCTAGTAGATGACAGGCTCAGCAATGGCATGCAATGCCAAGCTGCTGCTAACAAAGCAAACAGAATATTGGTATGCATTAAAAAGGGGATTAACTCAAGAGATAAAGCAATAATTCTCCCACTCTACAAGACTCTGGTCCGGCCTCACTTGGAGTATGCTGTCCAGTTCTGGGCACCAGTCCTCAGGAAGGATGTACTGGAAATGGAGTGAGTACAGAGAAGGGCAACAAAGCTAATAAAGGGACTGGAAAATATTAGTTATGAAGAAAGGTTGCGAGCACTGAACTTATTCTCTGTGGAGAAGAGACGCTTGAGAGGGGATATTATTTCAATTTACAAATACCATGCTGGTGACCCCACAACAGGGATAAAATGTTTCTGCGGAAGGGAGTTTAATAAGACACATGACCACTCATTAAAATTAGAAGGGAAGAGTTTAACCTTAAACTGCCTAGAGGGTTCTTTACTGTAAGAGCGGCAAGGATTTAGAATTCCCTTCCACAGGCGGTGGTTTCAGCGGGGAGCATCGATAGTTTCAAAAAACTATTAGACAAGCACCTGAACGACCACAACATACAGGGATATACAATGTAATACTGACATATAATCACACACATAGGTTGGACTTGATGGACTTGTGTCTTTTTTCAACTTCACCTACTATGTAACTATGTAACTATGTAAAGGAGGAAGAAGAAACTCCTGTGGCTCATTCAGTTGTGTGTTAAATTTACAGCTTGATCTATGCAGATATGCAAACAATGGCCTTTGTTTCAACATTTCAAATGTACCTGTTAAAAAGAAAGAAAACATTTTAAGTTGTATTTCTTAGTTGCAACCATAATCAATAGAGGAAATATAAACTGAACTAAGGTTTATTTTCTTTATCTACTGTAGAAAAACATCACTTTGCAACTTACAATATTTTGGGGACTGGAAAGGGGAATTTACTTACAGAATGATAAAAAGAAGAAGGAAAAAGCTTGCTGTGCATGTGTTGCTGGCGTTAACATAGAAAAATGACTATGCCAAAATGACCTTCACCCTCTCTGCTACAGATAGAACACCCTTTATTACAGGCAATGTTTATGTTTACCAATACACTATGTAATGCCCTTGATGTTCCCTACTCTTGCTCCGGTTTCTCCTCTTACCAATATGACACATAATGTAGGTGCATCTTAAATTATCGTTATCTGACACATAATTAGGTCCATCATAAATAGAAGTGTTTTGTACATCTCCTGTAATAATGGCCTGTTGCAAAGTTTACAACTTGTAGGCAAATCAAAAGTTTCACTTCAGTGTGTGCATAAAGTAACCTGAATTACATATTTCTGTGTGATGCTGAAAATAGCTCTCTTTAATGCGTAATTTGCTAACATGCAGATATTGACACAAATGACTCCATTTTATACTTCTACATTTTAAATTTCATCCTGTTCTTTGACAAGCTTAAGGTTTTTAAAGTTCATAGGATAACTAATGTTATAGCAGATTGACCTAATCTTCTTTTTAACATTTGCAGCTTGGTGAGGGCAGAACATTGATTTAATCAATAAATCACCCAGTGCTCCCTATGGAGGAAATACTGTGCATACTGCTTCTGCCCAAGTGTTTTCTGTTGCATGCATTCAAATCATCTCACACGTACTGAAAATCACAATTTTAAGGCCACAATTCTCATTTATATTTGCCAAGCTTAACTCTATGCTCCCATCACTGGGGAACATTATACACATTCCCAAATGTGTGGGACAAAAGGCTGACAATTTCTTTCTTTAACATAGGCAGGTGAAAAAGACTAGAAAATGATAATGGTTTACTAAAGGATTTGAAAATATTCACACTTTAAATAATTTTCAGGTTATAATGATAATGATAGAAACATATAAAACCTGGTTAACAATGATGAGCGATGTCTGCCCAGCACCCGTAATCGCTCGTGACAGAACGAGAACGGGGATGTGTGTGTAAACACACACATCCCGGTTCTCTCAGGGGAGAGGAGACCGATCGTGTGTTCCTACTAAGTAGGAACACCGATCGGTCTCCTCCCCCAGTGAGTCCCATCCCCCCTACAATTATAATACACCTAGGGAACACAGTTGACCCCTTGATCGCCCCCTAGTGTTAAACCCTTTCCTGCCAGTGACATTTTTACAGTAATCAGTGGCTATTTTTTTTGTCAATGGTCCCAAAATAGTGTCAAAAGTGTCCGATCTGTCTACCGCAATGTCACAGTCCTGATAAAAATCACAGATCGCTGCCATTACTAGTAAAAAAAAATAATAATACAAATGACATAAATCTATTCCCTATTTTGTAGACGCTATAACTTTTGCGCAAACCAACATACGTTTATTGTGATTTTTTTTTACCAAAAATATGTAGAAGAATATATATCGGCCAAAACTGATGAAGAAATCTGTTTCTTTTTTGGATATTTATTATAGCAAAAAGTACAAAATATTGTGTTTTTTTTTTTAAATTGTCGCTCTTTTTTTGTTTATAGCACAAAAAATAAAAAATGCAGAGGTGATCAACTACCACCAATAGTAAGCTCTATTTGTGGGGAAAAAATTTGACAAATTTTGTTTGGGTACAACGTTGCACGACTGCGCAATTGTCAATTAAAGTAAAGCAGTGCCGTATTGCAAAAAATGGCCTGATCAGAAAGGGGGTAAATCCTTCCGGGACTGAAGTGGTTAACTGAAAATTACACGACCATGCGACGCTGTACCCAAATAAAAAGAGCAGCAATTTTGTAAAAGACAACAACAATGTTTTCTTTTTTGCTATAAAACATATCCAATAATTTTTTTTTTTTAAATCTAATTTCTTCATCAATTTAGGCCAATATGCATTCAGCTACATATTTTTGGTAAAAGAAATTCCAATAAGCGTGATTAGTTTGCACAGAAGTTATAGCATCTACAAACAATGGGATGTGTTCATGGAATTTTTTTTTTTACCAGTAATGGCGGCGATCAGCATTTTTTTAATGGGACTGGGACATTGCTGCAGACAAATCAGACACCTAACTGACACTTTTATTGGGAACAAGTTACACTAATACAGTGATCAATGTTTAAAATATGCACTGTTACTGTACTAATGACATTGGCAGGGAAGGGGTTAACATCACGGGTGATAAAAGGGTTAACTGTGTGCCTAGCTGGTGCTTGCTAACTGTGTGGGGGTTGCTCTGACTGGGTCAAGGCAGAGATCGGTGTTCCTGCTTAGCAGGAACACAAGATCTCCATCTTCTCCCCTGTCAGAAAGGCGATATACCTTGTTTACATAGGCAGATCACCGTTCTGCCTCTCCTGGGAATGATCGTGGATGGCTGGCGGACCTTGAGTCCACCAGACCTGCTGATTGGCATCCCCTGTGTCCAATCAGTGTGTGATCGCACCTCTGGTGGTGCGTGCGCACCCCCCAGTGGCTATTGCACAAAATGATGTACAGGTACGTGATTTTACGCAATATGCGGTAGGTGGTCAGCAAGTGGTTAAATATAAAGATATACAACAAATACAATGTATTCTTTAATCACTCTGAGATGAATGACAGACATATGTTAGGACAGAGTCACAGTAAAGTACTTTCACTGTACTGTTTTACACTACCAAACAAGAAAAAGACAAAAAGTATAAATATATAAATATAAAATCTAATAGTAAACAAGGTGTATGTTAAAAGGAATATTAATTTCTTAGAACTTCATCCAGGCAGCTCTTTATACAGTACAAATCACAGCAACCAAAAATCACAGAGCCTCGCTGAATGTTATAGCTGTGATGGCTAATCACAGTGATCACAAATGTAAGCAAACTTGTGTTTACATTTGAAAGCCCCCCTTCTCTTCTGCTGTTTCCCTGTTGATCCTTTTCCTTCCCTCCGGTATTGCCATACTGGTTTGCTTTAGGAATCTGACCCTCTTGTGAATTCTTTGGCATGCTTACAGTGCTAAATAGTAGATGTCTGTTCTGTTGTATTGTGGGAACATCTTATAATGCTAGTGGGGTGACTGCATCAGAATCCGATTCTGGTACAGCACGGATGCAGAGAGTACAAGCGTGTACAAGTGTTTTGGTTTGTTTATTTACTAAATGTAATCAATTAATTCCATACTTTTGTAATGGGCACCTGGAGCCAGTGTGATAGAAGTCCTGCAAATTAAGATATTGGCTGCATATAAATGTAATTGTACTGTTGTGTTTTTGTGTTAACATTATTATCTCCAGTTTTCACAGTTAGAATAATAAGAAGAAGAATGAAGTGAGTTCATTGATAATGTAGTGATTCATCTATGGAAATAATGGGATGATGATATGCTAGTTTAAAGAGGAGATTCAATGCTTTTGTGTTGCCTTCCAGCAATAATATGCTCTCACCTTGTTAATGAATAATCTAGGTAAAAGTGGATGAACACTTTAATTTAAATAACTCAGTGCGCTATAACTATTTCAAAAGGCTTCTGCTACACCAGTTCCACTGCCCTTATATTTGCATCATCTATTTATGAATTTCTTACAGAAATGTTAACATTTAAATAACTAATACATTTAATATATACTTCAGTGAGTAAGAAAATGATATGCAACTTCATCAAATGTGAGCAAATGTTCCTGTAGAGCTAAAACATTTGCTATGTGCCACAAAAAACTTTTCTGCTGAATGGATTTATCAGTGATCAGCAAGTAACAGTTAAGGAGAAGGCTTATTTATTTCTTGTTTGCATTTTAGGTTTTGGGTCCCTGCATCTTCCATAATTACCTGATACTGATCGATGTGTGGGTTAGTAGCAGTTAACAAATACTTTTGCAACTTTTGCTATAGGAGATTATGTGTAACATACCCATCTCTGGTTGCCATTTTACCACAGCAAAAAAAATAAATAAATAAAACTTCACAAGACGATTTAAAATAAAGTTATTTTAAATAGAAAATTGTACTTAAAGACATGTGAATTATGACCCTCAGGCATCAGCCAAGTTAAAAAAATTTAAGCATAAAAAGCATAAAGTGTATCTAAATTAAAAACCAAAACTGAAGCATCTTTCAGTATACAAGTACATAGATGTGGTGGCTGTATTCATTTTTAGGGTTTTTCCCTTTATCTTCACCTGGTGATTGTGCCAGCAATACACTTCTTGTCCTAGGGTGACAATGCTCACTTACTGTACTTGCATGGATGAACAGCATTGACACCCTACAACAGGAAGTATGTTACATAATACCTTCCTATGTCTTCATCTTTATAACATGGTAGGGATGTCCTGTAGTTCCCAGAAGGCAATTGGACAGGCTGATAACACAATTTCAGCATTGTGCGCAGGACAGCACTGGATTTCTGGCAGGATTAATTGGCATTTTTTTGCTCTTTTATTAAACAGATATAACAAAATGTTTCCACATATGTTGTTAGGGTTTTTCTTTGTTTCCCAACCCATTTGACAGCAGGGCAATAAATGAGTGGAGCACTTTTTACTGGGAAATGAAGGCAAAGATGGTTATGATAACCTAACAGAGGTTTTAGCCTTTCCTGATTTTACAAACAAAGGGGTTTGCTGCAGTTTGTGTCTCCACTGAAGATATTTTACATCACCTACTGCTCAGACAGGAAGTGAGGGTACATTTCCCAAATGGAAACAAGGACCACAAATAAAAGCCTTCCACACAATATGCTCTGAGATAAGATGGGAAGATTCCTTTTGTTAAATGTTCCATTGAATGTTCCATTTCAGGCCACCAAGTCACTTTCCCCCAGATGTGATTTCTTGAAGTTGCTAGGAGGTGACCTGAATGTAACCCTGGACCCCTACTGGATGTGTCTATGGGAGCTTAACACTTCTCCTTTACGTCAGGATTCGTAAAAGAGGCATAAATGAGCACTATGGAGGGCTTAGTGGACATGTAGGCATACTGGATAATGACACCTGGGACTATACATTTTACTCTACACCCCATAATTTATTTTTTTTTTATTTTAATTTTATTATTTTTGAATCCGTCAAATCTGCCTACCCCTAGTTGCCTCAGGTGATTTTGATCTTTGGACCATATTGGATTATCCATCAGTTTCTGTCTCTCTGACAGTGGGTGACGCTGTTAAACAGATGGGGAATTGGAGTGCAAATGAGAGCTTGATCCAAAATCCACAACATATGCATACCTTGGAAGAAGAAATAGGGGATACTTCATTATGAACGCAATCCCAGAGATTTCCCCGTGGGTGATGTGGCCCACAAATGTGTTACCCAAGGCACCCTTTAAATGGGTTTTCCACAATTATTTCCTCCAGACAGGGAGGCTATGGAGTGCCACATTACCTCACCTGAAGTACTTACAGCGATAAAGGAAATGGAAATGAGGTTGTGTCCCTGGTCCCAATGGCTTCCCCCTGTTCTAATACCAAACTTTTTCTGAGACCTCATGCTGCACTTGGTACATTCATGTTATGCTATAGATTTGGCTGTGAAAACCATTGCCCCATCACACTGTTAAATGTTGGTCTCAAGACCTTCACAAAATTCTAGTCAACTGCCTGCTCGATTTCATACCCTCCCAAATAAGGATGACACTTGCAGGGTACTAAACTCGATCCACTTGGTCCAGTTAAAAGACATTCTAGCAATGCTGATATCAGCAGATGCAGAAAAGTCCTTTGATCGGGTCAGCTGGGCCTTTATGAAACATGCACTTCAGCATTTTGGACTAGAGGCCAATATGTACATGAATTGATGCCATTTATTCCCACCCAACAACCACAGTTAGAGCTGAAAATGTTTTTATTATTAATAATGTAAACATTACAACAGAAATGCAGTTGACATATCACTTATAAGAAAGCGGTAACAAGCGCACCAAATGGCTATCACCTACAGCAGCGCCTGTGCCTAAAGGTTGCATAAATAGGTTTGAGTTCAAATTATGTCAATCCATACTTGATCAGGTGAAACAGAAAGAGGGGAAAGAAAGATAAGGGCAGAAAGGGTTAAAGAGGGAAGAAACGGAAGGAGGGGGGGTCTGCTGGGAGAGCCTGGGGGGAAAGGCAGTAGGTTGGTAAATGAAAGGTATCCCTACATCTATTAAATAAAGGATCATGGTGGTGGTGGGGCTGGGCTCGAAGGAACAGGGAGCATGCCAGCCAGGGTATCTGAGGAAGAGAAGCGTAGCCAGACTGACCACAAAACTTTAAATTTGTCAAAAGTATTGATGTTGAGGGCTAACATTTCCTCCATGCTCATGAAGTCATTTACTGTGGAGACCCAAAGGGATAATGGGGGGGTGGTGGTTGTTTTTCAGAAAAGGGGATCAGTTGTCGGGCTGCTGATAGAAAAAAGCGTAGAAGCACTTCTGAGGTGCTATAGATCCCGGCAACATAGAAAGGAGAGCTATCTCAGGGGTTAGTTGCAAAGATTCCTCATATAAATTATTGTAAGCCTAAAATACCTGCTTCCAGAAGGGTCGAATCCATCCACACTCCCACCAGATATGAAGATAAGTGCCCATAGCTTCATTGCATCGCCAGCAGGAGGGTGAGGTAGATGGGAAGATTTTATGTAGCGTAGCGGGGTCCCTGTACCATCTGGACATGATCTTAAAGTTTTTCTCCTGTGAGTAACAGGAGATGGAGGACTTATGTGTAAAATGATACGCAGTCTGCCATTCGCTCTGGAGATAGTTTTTCCAAGGTCTGCCGACCAACAACCACAGTTAGGGCCAATGAAGCAATATCTATGAACTTTACCCTGAGCAACCGGGCTAGGCAGGGGATCCCTCTAACCCCCTTATCTTTGTTTTAATGCTAGAACCTTTTTTTGTGCAGCATTAGAACCAATCCGGATATTAGGGGTCTCCAGAGCATGAATGCCCACCACAAGTTTGCCAATGACCTATTATTCTTTGTGACCTGCCCTAAAAAAAACTATTCTCAATCTGCTAAAGGAGCTACACACATACACAGACCTATCCAATTGCAAAATCAATGTGCACAAATATGAAGCCCTAATCATTCCATAGTAGATGAGGTTGAAAAGAGACACAAGTACATCAAGTCCAACCTATGTGTGTGATTATGTCAGTATTACCTTGTATATCCCTGTATGTTGTGGTCGTTCAGGTGCTTATCTAATAGTTTTTTGAAATTATCAATGCCCCCCTGCTGAGACCACTGCCTGTGGAAGGGAATTCCACATCCTGGCCGCTCTTACAGTAAAGAACCCTCTATGTAGTTTATGGTTAAACCTCTTTTCTTCTAATTTTAATGAGTGGCCACGTGTCTTGTTAAACTCCCTTCCACCAAAAAGTTTTATCCCTATTGTGGGGTCACCAGTACAGTATTTGTAAATTGAAATTATATCCTTTCTCAAGCGTCTCTTCTCCAGAGAGAATAAGTTCAGTGCTCGCAACCTTTCTTCATAACTAATAGTCTCCAGACTCTTTATTAGCTTTGTTGCCCTTCTTTGTACTCACTCCATTTCCAGTACATCCTTCCTGAGGACTGGTGCCCAGAACTGGACAGCATATGCTAGGTGCCAGAGTCTTGTAGAGTGGGAGAATTATCGATTTATCCCTGGAGTTAATCCCTTTTTAATACATGCCAATATTCTGTTTGCTTTGTTAGCAGCAGCTTGACATTGCATGCCATTGCTGAGCCTATCATCTACTAGGAGTCAGAAAACTAGAATTTCCATCCTAGATTCCCCTAGAGGTTCTCCCCCTAGTGTATAGATTGCATTCATATTTTTGCCACCCAAATGCATTATTTTACATTTTTCTACATTAAACCTCATTTGCCATGTAGTTGCCCACCCCATTAATTTGTTCAGATCTTCTTGCAAGGTTTTCACATCCTGCGGAGAACTTATTGCCCTGCTTAGCTTAGTACCGTCTGCAAATACAAAGATTGAACTGTTTACCCCATGCTCCAGGTCGTTTATGAACTAATTAAACAGGATTGGTCCCAGCACAGAACCCTGTGGGACCAACCCTGTTAAAACATTCAAGCCATTCATTAATAAACTACCCACTACCCATCCCTAACCATTCAGAGTATTCCCCATTTATCACCACCCTCTGAACTCACCCTTGTAGCCAGGTTTCAATCCATGTACTCACCCTATGGTCCATGCCAACAGACTTATTTTGCACAGTAAACATTTATGGGGAACTATAAGATGAAACAATCAGCGCCACAAGTAAAAAATATTTTGTGATGTTTAAATAAGATAACCTAATAATAAACATGCACAGCTGCTAAACATTCCAAGTGGTACACCACACTAGTTTCAAAATGGATAGTAAATAAACAAATGTAGCGCTATGTGTAAAATTATAAATATAAAGTGCAAATCTCTAAAATAAATAAATCCTACATATAAATGAATAGTCCATAAACTGAAAAAATGAAGAAACTCTTTTCATGATCTTTACAAGATAAAAACTTTTAAAATCACATAAAAACCTCCAGAGTAGCACCACCGCGTCCACATACACAGTGCCCACCGTGTCCACATACACAGTGCCTGGCACTGTGTATATGGACACGGTGGTGCTACTCTGGAGGTTTTTATGTGATTTTAAAAGTTTTTATATTGTAAGTGCAACTTGTCTGTTTGGGGGCTTTGAATAAATTTGTATACGGAGAACACTATGGTCTCTATACTTATTATTTACATGTCCTGAACTCATGGAATCGTGAGCCAAGCTGGGAGATGATCTACTTCTTTGAAAATTAAAGAGCTGAGTTACCATTAAGAAAAGAGCCATCTGGATTACCCACCATTGATTGGGAAAAGGAAGTGAGAGCAAAGAGCTTGTGGGGAGATCCGCATATGAGTTTTGACTCATCTGGGAGGTGAGCGCGCATTTTTACTGGTGGTGGTGTGCACTCCTTTTGAGGACGAACAATCACTGTGTTGGAATTGTGTGGATACACTGATCACAAGAAGAGTTTTTCATGTTTTATTTCTTCATTTTTTCATTTTATGGACTATTCATTTACATGTAGGATTTATTTATTTTAGAGATTTGCACTTTATATTTATAATTTTACACATAGCACTACATTTATTTATTTACTATCCATTTATAGGGAACTGTGTCAAATGCTTTTGCAAAATCCAGATACACCATGTCTACGGGCCTTCCTTTATCTAGATGGCAACTCACTTTCTCATAGATTTGATTGGTTTGAAAGGAATGATTCTTCATGAATCCATGCTGGTTACTAGACATGTGCATTTGTTTTCGTCCGAATGCATTTTCGTCTGAATTTCAGGTATTTTCGTTATCGTTTTAACAAACGATAACAAAAGTGCAGAATCCGAAAAACGATCCAACATAAACAAATGCTTTATTTTCATTTTCTTTGCTACAACAGTTCGATATAGATAGAAGATTCGACATGATGATGACAATAACAATCTGTGTCCATCAAATCTGTGGTCGAATGTGCCTAACCTTAACTCTATTAGTCCAAGATTATTCTACGTAGAGAGAAAAGATTCGACATAGGGGATAAAAGATTTGACGTAGGGGATAAAAGATTCGACGTAGGGGAAAAAAGATAAATTAATGATGATGATGAATGTTATTGGCTGATTGTAACCAAAGAGGAGGAGCAGCAAAATAGCTAGAACTAAGTACACACGTACTTTGGCTTATGGTGTCTGTTGAAAGTTCTAAGAAGATTCGACGGAGCAGGTAAACTATATGGCATCGTACAGTTTAGCTGCTCCGTCGAATCTTCTTTGAACATTCGACAGACACCATAAGCCTTCAATGACAGATTCGACCTTAATTTGGATTTTCGGACGAATGCAATTTTTAAACGAAAAACTAAATAAATAAAAACGAATTTCGGGAGTAACTAAATAAATTTATTTTTCGGCCGAAAACAAAATTTCGAAATGAAATATTTCAGTGTGCACATGTCTACTGGTTACTTCTAATGATACCATTTTCACTACTAAAATCTTGCATATAGTCCCTTATCATCCCCTACAAGAGCTTGCATAATATTGATGTTAGGCTAACTGGTCTGTAATTCCCAGGGATGTATTTTGGGCCCTTTTTAAATATTGGTGCTACTTTGGCTTTTCTCCAATCTGCTGATACCATTCCAGTCAGTAGACTGTCAGTAAAAATTAGGAACAATGGTCTGGCAATTACTTGACTGAGTTCCCTAAGTACCCTCGGGTGTAAGCCATCCAGTCCCAGTGATTTATTAATGTTACGTTTCCCAAGCCTAATTCTAATTCTGTCCTCTGTTAGCCATGAGGGTGCTTCCTGTGATGTGTCATGAGGATAAGCACTGCAGTTTTGGTTACTAAAGCCTCCCGATTCCCTCATGAAGACTGGGGAGAAGAATCAATTCAATACCTTCGCCATCTCCCCATCCTTTGTAACCAGATGTCTTTCCTCATTCTTTATGGGGCCAATATGGTCTGTCCTCCCTTTTTTACTGTTTACATATTTAGAGAATTTCTTGGGATTTCTTTTGCTCTCCTCCGCTATGTGTCTTTCGTGTTCTTTCTTAGCCACCCTAACTGCACCCTTACATTTCTTGTTGCATTCTTTATAAAGTCTGAATGCTGATGATGATCCCTCAACCTTGTATTTTTTTAAGGCCTTCTCCTTTGCTTTTATAAGCATTTTTACAATGGAGTTAAGCCATCCAGGACTTTTGCTCGCTCTTTTAAATTTATTACCCAATATGATGCACTGGCTAATGCACTTATTTAATATGCTCTTAAAGCAAACCCATCTCTCCTCCATGTTCTTTGTCCCAAAGATTTTATCCCAATTTATGCCTTCTAGCAAGGTTTGTAGTTTAGGGGAGTTGGCTCTTTTAAAATTCAGTGTCTTTGTATTCCCCTTATGTTTCCTATTTGTGTGATTTATACTGAAGTCAATTGACCTGTGATCGCTGTTTCCTAAATTACCCTGTATTTCCACATCCGTGATCAGGTCTGTATTTTTGGTAATCAGTATATCTAGTAACTCTTTATTTCTAGTTGGTGCATCTACCATCTGACCCATGAAATTGTCTTGCAAGACATTTAGGGACTGACAAGCCTTAGACGAATGTGCGATTCCCTGTGCCCAGTCTATGTCTGGATAATTAAAACCCCCCATTATGATGACACTTCCCATCCTTGCTGCTAATCCAGATTGTGATAGGAGGTCCACTTCCACATCCTCCCACAGGCTAGGGGGCCTATAGCATACTCCCAGTATTATTTTCCTCTTAGCTTCATCCCTTTGGAACTTTACCCATAAGGATTCCACCTCCTCCCTAGCTCCCTTAGTGATGTCATCTCTCACATTCACTTGTACATTATTCTTGATATATAGACATACCTTGCTTTTTTATCCTCTCTATCCCTGTGATAAAGGGAATACCCTTGAATGGTTGCCAGCCAATCATGAGAGCTGTTGAACCACAAAATCCAAATCCTCCTCATACAACAGTATCTCTAGTTCACCCATCTTGTCCGCCAGGCTCCTGGCATTGGTGAACATGTCACGTAGTTTAGACCAGTCGCATACTATCCTCTTATTGGGTGTTCTGAGATTGCAACTAGGCCTTGTTACTATACTTAACTTGGGTTTACGTGCTTTAGTCAACCTACCACTAATGCCCCCAATACTACCCTCTGGAATATGTTCCGTGCTGACTATCTCTACCCCTGGATGCTCCTCCCCATCACCTAGTTTAAAAACTCCTCTAACTTTTTGGCCATCTGTACTCCCAGCAGATCTGCACTCTCCTCATTTAGGTGCAGTCTGTCCCTTCTATAGTACTGGTGACCGACTGAAAAATCGGCCCAGTCCTCCAGGAACCCAAATCCCTCCTTATTACACCAGCTCCTCAGCCACTTGTTTACTTCCCTAATCTCCCTCTGCCTTTCTGGTGTGGCTTTGAGGTACCGGTAGTATTCCTGAGAATACTACCTTGGAGGTCCTTTTCCTCAATTTAGCTCCTAAGTCCCTAAAATCGTTCTTTAGGACACTCCATCTGCCTCTGACTTTGTCATTGGTGCCAGAGTGCACTATGACAGCCGGGTCTTCCCCAGCCCCACCCAGTAATCTGTCCACCAGATCCATGATGTGCCGAACCCGAGCGCCAGGTACACAGCATACAGTTCGGTGGTTCATTACATTGGCTCTGAAATTAAGTGGCAAATTCAGGATAATTTCTTCTTTTCTGGGGCTCATAAACTAAGATCTGGGCATATATCTTACCTTGTATGCCCATACGGGGGTAGTGCTACACTTGCCTGTCCTGAGTGCACATATTGGGCACAGGTATGAGAAAGTTGGAATGTGCATCAGATGGATGAACGTGCTTAGCTTACATACAGTAGATGGTGAATTGATGTTCCAGCCTGAAGCCTGACAGTTGCACTTCCTTCAAGAACTCTGCTTCAACCAGCCACATGCCTGCTGATCTCTGCAGACTCACAGTGAACCTATGAATGTCTATATGGGTCTATCACAAGCCTTGATCTACTTTTATCTAGTGAGTGCATTTTAATTGCTTTTTATGCTTTTTTATTTAAATCACTTCACCTAGATGGAGGCGCGCTCTTGTGTTTGTTTTTTAGATGGTAAATCGTAGTCTGTCTATGTTTACCTAAATCACCTTTGATTTTTAGCGTAGAATTGATCAAATTCTTTGCCAGCCATATGCTATAGGATCCAGTAGGGACCCCTTCAAAATGTTGGATGACTACAGGGCCACTCCTAAAATCATGCACAAAACACATTCCTTCTTTGCATAATTTGGACTTTTAAGGTGCCATTTAGAAACTGAAGGAGACCCAATAAGCATAGTTCTGGATAAAGTTTATTATAAATTCTGACTGAGTCAGCCATAAAAGTGGTTATTTGGCTCCAGAAATAAAATATAAAAAAATATTGGCAGTATCATAGAGTATCACACTGCATCCCTTATAACAAGCTGTGTGCATGTTTGATACTTTCAGGACTTGCAAGAATATAAACTTATTTATAGACGGACCTAATGTTATTTATAGTAGATAATAAGGGGACCTTTAAAACTGGGGGAAAGAAAATTGTCCTATAGTAGTTAACCAAAAATAGTTGTGTCTATTTGTAGAGCAGCTATGAAAAAACAGTCAATATTATTTGGTTTCCATGGCTAACACAGCACTTTCTTTCTTCAATTAAAAAAACAAAAACAAAACAACCAAAGAAAAGGCTCCTAGCCATCTGCTTAAAGTGAACCTATAGCTTTCCAAATTAACATGAAAAATTATAAAGATGCAGTTCCACTATGTAACATGATATATACATATACCTAAATATTTAAAGGGGTTGTAAAGATAAAAATTTTTTCACCTTAATGCATTCTATGCATTAAGGTGAAAAAACTTTTGACAGTACCGCCGCCCCCAGCCCCCCCGTTTTACTTACCTGACGCCTCGAATCTTCGCTGCTCGTCCTCATTGCAGCTCAGCCTGGTCGCTGATTGGCTGCAGTGAATGGATTGAAAGCAGCACAGCCATTGGCTCGCGCTGCTGTCAATCACATCCGATGATGCAGCGCGCCGGGGGGCGGGGCCGAGTGATACAGCGAGCAGCTATAGCCGCCGGCTGTATCACGGGAGCGCGCCCGCAAGCACTCACCACCGTGCGAGGGAGCTCGCATTAAGGTGGTAAATGCTTGCGGGGAGGAGCTGAAACAGCCACCGAGGGACCCCAGAAGACCAGGTTCGGGGCCACTCTGTGCAGAACGAGCTGCACAGTGAAGGTAAGTATGATATGTTTGTTATTTAAAAAAAAAAAAAAATTACCTTTACAACCCCTTTAATGCCATATCTCAGTCTCTATTTTGTTGAATTGGAATCTATCTAGTAACTCCAAATTAGATTTGTCAGAATTTCTTATCTGCTATATGTTCATCAATTTAATCTGTTTTCTTTTTTTTTTAACAACAGTGACATATAATGTTTCCACTTAATTTTTATTGATTTCTGAGCATAGTAAAGCTTAGCCTATTTTTCTGGAGTTAAATTATTAATATTCCCTAAAAGATACACTTATGGGAAATAAACTTTGTGGTCATTCACTTATTAAAATAAAAAAACAAGGCTGGGAATGTTTCTTTTTATCTCAAATCAGAAAGGCTACTGCATATTAGTTAGATTCTGCTCAAAGTTAAAAACTAAACTTTGAGATGAACACAATCCTCCAAGTCAGTACTTATCTGCATTGCAGTAATATAGTTCACCCGAGTCCTTCTGGATAGTTATGTGGTGATCTAAGTACCCCTACCTGTGATGTAGAAGAGGAATTCCCAAAGCACTCGTTGCAGGTTTCTGCTGTGTCATGTACAAAAAGCTTGCTGTAACAAAAAGCTTAAAACTAAAGGGGACAACCTGGAGTTAAACTTTAAGAAGTTTCTCACAACCATCAACCGGGTTCAGACTTAGAAAATATTAATCTGGTTTGTGCTACAGGAAGAAAAGATAGAATAGGGCTTACATAGCATGTGTTTCAGGAAATGTATTCTCTGACCTTTGATGAGGAGTAATAGTGTCTGCCAATGAGTACAGAGGTAAAGTCAGTGAACTTTCTGACACCTGTGAAAATATGTTAGTTGTCATTACTCAAATCTCCTTCTGAATATGGTACTATCTTGGCTGTGTTGATGATGTTTATGCTTCAGTACTATTTGATCCACTGACATAAGGGTAGAGATCAGGCATGCTGGCAAACACAGCTAGGCAAGTAGTCTATTCAAATGTAAGTGAGTAATGGCATCCATGTTTAGCAGCTTACTGATTTCACTTGTGCCCAAAAAATGCTCTTTAAAATTCATAAATAAATTGTGGAAAAATAACGAGCAATGCAATAATACTATATAGAAGGTGGAATTCAATATTTATGATAAGGTTCATAATAACTTTTTATAGTAAAATTAGAGACTGAGATCAATTCTAAACCATACAGAGGAGCAGCAGTAAATTTCTAATGTGTTTAGTGTTGTACCTATCATAAAACCTACATTTTTTCTGAAGCTACTTAAAGTGTTACTAATCCCAGAACCTGCCGTCACTATATCTGGTCTCCCACAGTACACAGAACATGGAAATGCAATTTATTTAAACTGCTAAATACCTTTTCTCAACAGCAGTATATACAGACATCCCAACCTGCAAAAACGAATTCCAGGGCGGTGGCAAACCCATTTCAGGCAGGTGGCGTGAAGCTGCACTCCACACCCCCCCATCAGAGTCTGAAGAGTTCACATTTACATTAGGGCAGCGGAAACACAAAAAATGGGCTCATCAGACATTGGGGAGCATCAGTGTGATTTAGATACATACAGAGAAATGGGGAAATCACCTGAAATTTGTACCCCCTTTGATCAGTGTCCCCCTGCCCCCAGACAAGGTCACCTGGGAGAATAATTGACCAATCAGGATCTCCCACCAAATAATTTCACCTGTTTCTCAGGTAACAGCTCCCTTGCTCCTACCATGTGTGTACAACACTCGGGGGTTGCCTGCACAGTCACCAGGCTTTGTGTGGAAGCACACAGAGAACCAGCCAGGAACACAGTGCTGCCAGAGAAGACATTGCAGTGTATAACAGTAATGAATGCCATCCTCAAACTCACCAGCTCTCTCTCACTAGCTCCTGGACTCACTCCTCCCTCTGTTTGAATCCGACACAAGCTTCCTCCACACAGCTGCTGCTCACCTCCCATTGGCTGTCCCGGCTTACTAATGCTCTCTAAGCTGGACTGGTGGAGGACGGGGTGCTTAGTGATTGGGGGAGCTAGAGGGTTACAAGAGGAGGGCGGAGTAACAGTCTAGAACACATAGGAAGTCCCGTGCTGCACCTGCTTTAGTACAATCGATCCCCATAGCAATGCCACTGCCTCCCCTGGCTGAGAGGAGGGGTGGCTTGGGCTTCTGTGGCTGACAGCCGGGATATCATGCGGCACTCGAGGGTGTCCAGGAGCAGCAGCCAAAATGTGGGAGACTCCTGCAACTCGTGGGAGATTTGGGATGTCTGGGCACCAGGCTGTTGTAACAAATTTATATAAATAAAAATAACAAATAAAAGTTGCTGAATGTTACCTGTGGACACCTCATAAGTATGGTCCCTGTGGAGAGAATCTGGCCCCTGCTCCCAAAATGGCTCCTGCTCAGACTTGGCATGCTGTGACTCACTGCTCTCTGTGATCATCCTGAGTGACACATGATGATGAGTAATGAGTGAGCTGAGAAATGTGGTGAGAGAGTGACACACAGTGATGCTCAGCATCACTGTGTCACTCTATCCACACTCTGCAGAACTCACACACTTTGGAGGACTAGCCTGTGCATACCAGAGTCAGTGTGACTCCTCCCTCCTCACACAGACTGGTCTTCCTGGCAAGGGGAGGACATCTGTAATCATCATGGATGACTCATCAGCTGCTGGGTGGGTTTGCACTGCTGGCAGTTGCAGACAGTTGCACAGTCTGTCTTCCAACTTACACACAGCTGACTCTCTCTATCATACCTGGCTGCACACCCCACCGCAACTCTCTCATGGCAGACAGATGCCAGAGATATGATCTGATCGAATCCGCTGCCCGCCAAGTGAATTGTAAGGCCGCAGCGGCCGCTTGGACTGCTGTGGCTGAGTGACAGTGCAGGCTCAGCCAGAAGATCGTGCTGCACTCACGGGTGTTCATGAGGACGCCATCAAATGTGGGAGACTCCCATGAGTTGTGAGACTTTCGGATGTCTAGTATATAGCAGTCTTATGACTTCTATCAGTGTCCAGCCGAGCATTGGTTAAAGCCTGTAGGAGGAGTTTTCATTCTCCTCTGACTGTCTTTTGCGGCTGCATGACCCCAGACCCTCTCTCCAATTGGCCCTGTGCTGATCACAAGCACCCTCCCAAGAAAAAAAAAAAACTTTCTACCAATACACACCAAACTGAGCATGTGCATAGTGCCTCCAAGGCTCTGTGCTATTATCAGATAGATTGGGGACAGTAAAAGAATGGGAGGGTCAGAGAAGACAGGATCAAACAGCCTGAACTTTTTTTGAAGAGTATCCCTTTTTGGCAAGGTTATTTTCTTTTTGTATATGGCATGATGAAATGTTCTCATGACAATGCTGTTAAAAACTCCCAATGTTGGATGGCTAACATACATAAAGGAGACCATGCAGGAAGGTCTAGAGAAAAGCCTGAACATTTCCTGAACATTTCCTGATAAAGGGTCCAGAGGTAGAGGGACTGGCCCACAATTCCATTCCAAAAACTGAGCTTGACCAAAGGAGGCCCAGTAGGTAAAATGGCGTGATTGAAGTCCTTTTGAGTTGGAGCCATGATATGTGAGCTGGGGAAGTGTGCCATTGTGCTAACTGTACTAGCCATGCTGCCAAGAAGTATTTCCATAGGTTCGGACAACCCAGGCCCCCCTGGCCTGGGCCCTATACATCAACAAGCGGCTCAAACAAGGCTATTTATTCTGCCAAATACATTTTAGCAGTTCATCTGTATCACTTCTATTGTTGAATGGGATACATACAATGGCAGAGATCTAAAATAAAATGACAACTTTGGGAGGATAGACATTTTCACAACTTGTATACGGCACAGGAATGATATTCGGTATAAGGACCATTGGACCATTAATGTTGTAGAAAGCCTTTGGGTAATTGTGTGTGTACTTCTGTTTTAGAGACGGGGCCAAACAAATTTCCAAATATTGTAGGGTACTCGAGCTCCAGGAGAACTCAAACCTGCCCTTGAAGGAAGTCAAAAAAGGATGCAAAATATTAATTGGCATGGCAATGCATTTAGATAGGTTCACTCCTAAGCCTGCTAAGTTGTGGAAGGTGTCTAAGGTGGTAAGTTGGGCAGATTAAGGGATTAGTCAGGAATGGAAGGATGTTGTTTTCATATAGGCTTAACTAAAATTCTTGGTTATTTTAAACATATCCCCTAATATTATGGTTCCAGGTGATAGAGCAGGCCAAAGGTTCTATTGCCAGGGTGAATAGAAGGGGGGATAGGGGACATCACTGTATTGTGCCTAGACCTAGGGAAAAATAATTTTAGGTGCAACCAGGGAGCTTAATACGGGTACATGGTTGGTGATACAGGGCTCTAAAACTGTTGACAAACTCTCTGGAAAATCCAAATATGGATAAAATAGTGTCAAGATAAGACCAAAGGATGCTATTGAAGGCCTTATTAATGTCCAGGCTCAAAATCAAGACCTTACAGGACTTAATATCTGCATCTTGAATGATGTTCGAAGCCAGTTGTATGTTATCAGTAATTTGTCTGGTTGGTATAAAGCCAGTTTGGTCTGGGGAAATTAATGTTGTGATAACTAATACTATGCGGTCTGCAAGGATTCAGCCAAAAATCTTCAAGTCATTATTAATAAATGATATGGGGCAATAGTTTTGAGGGAGGGTATGGTCTTTGCTCAGTTTTGGCATCAGGGACATATTCACCATGAGCATATCTGCTGGAAACGGGTCTCCCTTTAGGATATGGTTAAATAGGTTTGTCATTTTGGAGATTAGCAATCCCGCACATTTTTTGTAGTACAGGGCTGTGAAGCCATCAGGGCCCGGGGCTTTGGAGGGTTTCAGAGAGGAGATAATAGAGGATATTTCTTCTTCTGCACAGGGTGCGTTCAGGGATTGTAATTGTTCATCTGTAATTTTAGGCAGTGAGAGGGTATCAAGCCAGGTCTGGGGTGTGGAAGCAGCTGGTGCCTGTGGGTCAGCAAGCAGTTTTTGATAATAGGAGGAGAACATTTTTAAAACCTTGTTGGGGTGAGAGGTGATATTACTGTTGGTGATCCCCCGCACTCTCAGGTATTTACGCCTATTCCTGTTGTCCAGGTCTTCCAGGTGAGCTTGAAGTTGCAGCACTCACTCAGATAGGGTCTCATGCTATTTTCTGAGGTTAGAGTGAGCTAGGCTGAGCTCATTGTGCTTGGTTTCTAGCAAGTCAGTCCTAGCACCCAGTGTAGCAATCTCCAGGGACAGTGTATTTGTAGATTTGTGCAGTTCAGATTAAAATTTTTAGCAATCTTGTAAAACATGGTCGTGAGGGTTTCATCTAAGTCAGCTTTGGCGAGCTGCATTGAATACTCGCTGTCCCCCATGGAGTGCGCTGATGAAAAGTCTGCGGCCTGTGTGCACACTTGAGCACTTCCTGGCTGGGCACCATCTTGGGCCATCTTGTTCTGCTCCTTTACTCTGAGTAAATAGGTTGTCAGGGATCGTTGAGCCAGTTTATTGCAGTGATTCCTGGAGCCCAGCATGCACTGAGTGTTCCGTCAGGGGTGCGGGGTAGTTTTGAGCAAAAAGTGCTGCTAATTAGCCCTGGGAACTGGCTTTAATCTCCGTCACTCACGGAGCTCTCATCTATTGCTTCCATCCAGGTTTGTGCCAGGCATGCGCCCCCATAATCAGTGGCATTTTAACCATGCCTTTACAAAGCATCCTACAATCATTGGTAGTCAATAACACTTTATACTCCCCCACCTTAAAAAAAAAAAATATACAATCATCAGTGATCAGTAGAATTTTAATCCCCCAAAAAACAATCAAACAATTATTGCCAATTAGTGGCACTTTAACTCCCCACTTTAAAAAAAAAATCCCATAATGATTTGATTAAGTTGCAGTATAAGACCCCTGACCATCCTCATTGATCTGCCATGATACTCCAATCTGCTGTATTTACAAACATTCAGCCCATTCACAAGGAAAGAAGGGCCTTTGGAAATGGACCTAATGTTTGTCAACACTGTAGTGTTTATGCTTGCGACGTCTGTGATTGGTCACAAGTCACAGAGATACTCTAATTGGCTCTGCACATTGTGCCTGTAATGTGAATTGTCTAATGATAATGTAGATCACGGCCATTATTGGGGGCACTGGCCACCCAAGTGTTTTTTTTTTGTAGCACCCTTTTAAAATGGCACTCCAGAAATACATGTTCACCACTCCCCCATTTTAAAACATACATTAGTAGTGAAGTAGCTAAAGTAAATTGTCATTAATCCATCTAAAATATAACATTTATATCCAGCCAAAACATTTCTTTAGTTTTGTATTCAGTGAGAAATAATTAGAACATCTGCTAGTTTTTGCTAATATCCAGGGCTCCAATAGTGAGATTTCCTCTTGCTTACTTTCAGTGAGCGAAGATCTCTAATGCAATCGAATAATCTCCAATAGATAGAATAGACAATTCTAGAACCTCTTTCTGATTTATTTATTTATTTTTATTTACTTTTGATTTTTTTTGGTTTTTGTCCCTACTGCAGATTATCTTTAATTTATGGTGTTATGAAACAGTTGTCATTGTGACAGTAAGCGATGGGAAATCTCTCTCATGTATACTTTGATAACAGTAAAATCCAATAGGTTTGGTAATCCTTTCACATTCTTTCCAACACTAAAAACAAAACTTTTTGGCTGGACATTAATATTGGTTTAACATTTATATTTACAAACCAAAGTGATGCGTCAGCTTCCTAACTCAGCATAAATGTTGTTTCTAGAGTTACTTGAAAGGTATAGGCATCCTGGCTACTGGTATTTGATTTTGTAAGCACCAACCAAAATCCCTGCTTTAAAAAGTTTATCAACTCATATCCCTGTAGCATTACTCCTCCCATGAGGGTGTAGGGTAAAACTCAAGCAGCTAAGCAGGCTTACATCCCAGAATGTCTCAGTCAACGTACGCTCCTGTAGCTCTGAGTGAAAGATGTTTCTAATAACCAATAAAGCCTATGGTCACCCTGCAGGGTATCTTTTCTCATTATTAACTTACCATGCTTTATTCCACATTGTGTATCTGTCTTGAGGTTGTCATCTTATTAGAGAAGCAGGGCTTTGCTTCCTTGTGTTAGAGATGCAGACCCTGATGACTGGTGGTCTGATAAATGATTTAGAAAATAGCAACTGAGGTTTAGAAAGAACCATTCCAGAAAATGTATAAAGCAGAAACAGGGTTTTCCTAGCACTGCAAGTCCTCAGCTACAGCTTTCTTTTCAGCAAGCGAACAATAAACTGACAGTAATGTCAAAGTCAGCAGTATAATCTTACACATACATACAGATATACAGCTATGAGTCTCGGGGCACATGATATCTGGGAATAGTAAGTGCACTGCTGTTTTTTTTTCAGGTTTTTAAGAGTACCGCTTTGGCTCAATTAACTTTTCTAATTTTTTTTTTATATAGCAAATCTACTTTTTTTAGTTAAAGGCCACCTTAAATATGAAATTAATAAGTTGGTGTTTGGTAGTTCTAATTTTCATATAAATCTGAAGCCTGTCATTGTAAACAAATTAGAACAAGAAGATGCGCTAGATCTAACATTTTTTTAGTTTTTAATAACTTGCTTATTTTAAATATTAGAAGGTAATTTTCTTTCAAATTGTTATCAACTTCCTCTTCATATGACCAATCGCTTCACCAAGTAGTCAAAATAGAAATATGGAGACTGCCATTGCAAGTCAGGAGTTCCAAATTCCTTACCTGCATATTGTTCCAGCTTAGTCATTCACTATAAAGTGAAGCAAAGACAGAAAACATAGAAACGAAGCTTGTACCTTTAAAAACAAGCCATTCATGGCATCTCCCATTGTCTCCTGGTGGGTTACCTTTAATGGACTTGGCAGTTCCTGGCCCAGAGGTTTTGCATACCTGTGCACCTTCCAGTTTGTGTAAAATGATAGTGACCCTTTGTATGATGACTGTCTTTACATTCATATGTTGTATTTATTTTTCTGTCTCTGCCTTTTGATGTCTAACAAGATATAAAAAATCTGGGGAAAACTTTCAATACCCAGGTTTATTAATGATAAATAAGCTTATACATCTGTGTTTTTTTTTTTCGTGTAACCTATTATGTGATGCTGTTGAATATCAGATCTAGGTTTATGGCTAGATGCGCCCCCTATTCTAATCTATGGTACTCCTTAACTGAGGTAAAGGGTCTCAGCAATGTACCCCAGCTAGAGCCACAACTCCCTACCTCTTTAGACTAGACCCCATTTCCATAAGAATCTACCTACTTAGATCAGAGATCGGTAACAGACTTGTATGGATTTAGTCCTGAAAGCCCTTAATGGGTGCCTACACACCAGCAAAACATACCACTAATAAAGTAAAAATTAAAAACCGCGCTGTAAAGCTCAAATGTAAAACTAAGACTATAACTGCACAAACAAAACACCAATATCTGTGTAAAATATACAAATAAAACAAAATAAATGCGCTCATAATCTGTATGCAAGTCTGATCATATTGAAACAAATACAGTAAAATTCATTAAACGTACATAAATCAAAGTGCCATGGATAAAATCTCCTAAATGAAATGTGCACTGATGTGCAAAAACACATGTATATAAACGACTTGAGTGTATCAAGCACTAAGTAAGTGATCGCATTAGTATATCACTAAACAAAACAAAACTTAACAATAGTGAGAAGACGTGAAAAATAGTGAATATAGTCCATAGACTGAACGACAGAAGAAAAGTTCCATAAGTGTATGTCCGATTCATGAAAGTAGGAGAAGGCATTCACGATCCATCAGATCATCACCCACATAGATGAATGGAGAAGAGAGGAGTGTATAGATGAGACTCTCAGTAGATCCGAAAATATTAAAGGTGGACCCTTACCCTAAATGGTGTAAGGGTCCACCTTTAATATTTTCGGATCTACTGAGAGTCTCATCTATACACCCCTCTCTTCTCCATTCATCTATGTGGGTGATGATCTGATGGATCATGGATGACTTCTCCTACTTTCATGAATTGGACATACACTTATGGAACTTTTCTTCTGTCGTTCAGTCTATGGACCATATTCACTATTTTTCACGTCTTCTCACTATTGTTAAAACATACCACTTACACAGCTCTTTCAAGTCAATATAACTTAGTGGACTACACTGCTTTAAAGTGAGCCACCATAAGATGTCCACTATTACCAAAAAAAATCTGTATCTCACTTGGATTTAGTTGTATGCTGTAGGGCAAGGTCTGAATTGATGACTTAGACCTACTAAGTGCCATTCCAGCTTTCAATAAGACTGCTACAATTTTCACCACTCTAACTGGGCACCAAGATGGCAGCCAGTTATGCTAAGTCACAAAGCTAGGCAAAATCAGCTAAATCAAGGAGTATGTCTGCCTGTAAAATGTGATCCTGTAACATCTGTTCACAGACAGGACTTTTTAAAAAAAAAGTAATAGTTGGTATGATTATTCTATTAAGGTTAAAAAATATAGGTGTCTACTCTCCATTCTTTATATTCCTTATAACACTTGTGTGAAACTTTGTTCTAATCCAAAAATGTTGATGTACGTTATTTTATCTTTTTTTTTTCCCCCAAAAATTTTTATTGAATATTCCACAATAACAGAGGCATGAATAACAGGGTTACAGAGTTACAGATTAAAGGGATCAAGATTGTACAACAATGCAAGAATACAAAATACGTTTACAGTGCAAGTATTCAACCTCATAACTTTGGTACTTAAACGCTATAAGTGGAGGTATTTGCGTTCAGATGGACAACTGTAGTTGTGTAAGGAGAAGACTGTAAATGGGCAAAAACCCATTACCTCCAAAGCTGCTATGGACACCATGTATTCTATGAACCAAAGGGGCAGTACGTGTAATGTAGGAACAAACCTTAAGAGGCCACCCAATTACCCACTCACCCCTAAAGGGAACTATCTGTGAGCAGGCGGGGGCCAGTGGAATGCATAAAGTGTTTAGCTCATATGTGGTTTGTTAGTAGTCAGGTAACGGCCCCTGTGTGTCGGGTTACTTCCCAAGTCTAGGTAGTTGCTGCTAGGACTTTTGCAGGTCCTGATGGTGTAATACACTGTGTAGGATAGGTGGTGGGGTTCCCAAACCGGGTTTCCCAGTGTATTATATCTGGTTAGCACACGGTGGTGGGTATGGTAAGTGTGATAGGGGGGTAGTGAGGGGGACAGCCGTGACGGATTTCCTATGCGTCACAGTAGGGTTCTGACTATCCTTCCGTATGTGAGATTTCAGGTACTGGTGTGGGGGTTGTTAGTGCCTGTGGAGTGTCTATAATGCATCCAACAGGCCCATGTGTTTTGAAATTTAGTGGGGTTTTCTTTGGCTTGGTGGATGAGTTTTTCCATTTCAGCCATTTTGTCTACACGGTGGATCCATTTGGAGACTGTAGGTGGGTCAGTGCTTCTCCAATGCACCGGTATACACTAGGTGGCAGCATTGAACGTTATTTTATTTTTTACCTAAAGTTTAATGGTTGTCGGTCATCAACTTTTCTGTACATAAAGGGTTCAACGTACCGAATATTTTCTATTTACTTAATAATAAAACTGATATTAAAACATCTTAAAACTTCAAAATGCCATTTTCACAAGTGCACAATACTTTTCTTCAGATTTTGTAACTTTTCTAAGATAATATGTATTTTTATTACAAATGCTATTGTACTTTAGGCAAAATGTCCACTCTTGTAATGTTGATTATTCATTAAGAGGGCTGCTGTCTTTTGTAAATCACATGAAAACAGAAATCAGAAATCAGTTTGCTCTGTTTGGTTGGTATATTTTGCTAAATACTACTGTTGTTTGCTTTTTTTGCTTTTTATCTAATTCATTTGATGAAGTATGGGAAAAGGTTCGCTTTTTTTTGTGTCTTTACATCTCATTGTAATAGTTCTTTACAACTTTGTTTTCTGTGGCAACACTTGATGGATTAGAACTGTTTTCTTTTTGTGATTGTGGTTTTGCATTATTCTCAACAATGGCATGCTTAAAACATAAAAATTAAAGCATATCTTAAAATGCCAAAAAAAGCTTATACATAAATAGTAGTTTATTGGAAGAAAATACAAATATCATTATGGTCATTGACCAAAGAATTAAATAATTTTTTGACAAAGGTTTGCATCAAAGCAAACAAAAAAGATAGTTGTGCATCATGGTTAATAAACAGTAGCTTGTTACAGTTTTCCTCCAAGTGTTATCAATCATTGTGTTAAAATCCTAGTCAGACTATATTTTCTCCTTTAGATATTGATATTTATCTACTTATCTACCGTCTTTGTTTATCCTGATGTTTGTTTTAGACCGTGGAATGTCCTTCATATGCTAGCTATGTTATGTAAGCAAATAAAATAATAACTTTCTGCAAATTAATATGAAGGATTCTTTTCAAATGTGTTGTGCTTTATATTTCAACAGAGATTCTTTATGGCTTTTGAAAAGTTGAGTGAAGAGTACTTTTCTGTTTTATATAGCTAGTCCTTACGATGAGCTGAACATTTTCAATGTTATTCCATTAAGATAAATTAAACAGACATTTCATTCAAGCAGTTCAAGCAGGCCATTGCTATCTGCAAATCTATTTTTTTCTGCAACCACTTTCTGGTTCTTTCAGGTCCTCTATGCATTATTCCTTCTGTATAGAACTTCTGCTATTATGCTTTCACTTATCAGGCTTATTTGTAACAGCATCTGCAATTACTATTTAAAGTACAATAACTCATACCACCTACATACAGTTTAGTATGTTCATGCTGATCATTAAAAAAGGTAAATTATATTGATTTATTACAGTTAACTAAACTTTGCACATTGATTTGATTTGCCAAAGGCAGCTAGACTGTTCAATTTGCTGTGAAGCCGAGTGCCCATAAAAGTGATGCTGGCACCACTGAGGGAGGAGAGAGGAAGAAAACTGCTGGGGTAAGTCCACGCTGGACCATGGGACAGGTAAGTGTGTGTTTAATATTAGTCAGCAACTACAGTTTTTGTATCTGCTGCCTTTTAATAAACAAACAAATGACTGGAACTCCGCTTTAACACAAAGCATGTGTTAAAATTCAAAGCAAAACATTTAGGCAATAATAATGCCTAAAATGTTTTTCTGAGAAAAATCAAGTGTTAATAAAGTGTGAGGTTTTTCTTTCTTTAATGAGAAATCTTTGCTGTCAATTGTGACCAGAGCAGAATATGATTTCTGGAACCTGTAGGCGAACAACCCTTGGTGCCGAAAGCATACTTGTCTCCTTTTGAATCCAACATTTTCTTCTTTCTTAATGGTCCTGTCCTAGTTTAGACTATTATAACACTGTCTGATAATATAAGATGTATTTCTAATGATGATAGAAAAATGTGTGTCCAAACACGATGCTTATCTGCTGTCTTTAGGCGCAGGCTGATTGCACCTAGACCCAGGTGAGACCCAGCCTCACCTGCGTTAATAATAGTTTGTCATTTAGTGTACAATACCATAATTCTCCATTTAGTCTAATCTAGTTATAACATTCCAATATTTTTTTAATTCACTGTTGTTGTGTTGTAATAGTTGGGATCGTGTTAGAATAGGTAGCACAAGTACTATACAACAATCGTCAACAATGAGCATATGCAAAGTCTGCAAAATATCAAAATAGAACATAAAAAGCAGGTGTCAGGTCACTTTGAGTAAAAAGAAAAAAAGGCTGCACGCATGGTCAGCCGATATCAAATAATTTTTTGTCCAGTGGTCTTTTACCACTTGAACATCGGGTGTTCGCCTGTTCACCAAATAGCGAACAATTTGGGGTGTTCGCGCCAATTTGAAAGCCGCGGAACACCCTTTAAAAGTCTATGGGAGAAATCAAAAGTGCTAATTTTAAAGGCGTATGTGCATGGTATTGTCATAAAAAGTGTTTGGGGACCTGGGTTCTGCCCCAGGGGATATGTATCAATGCAAAAAAAAGTTTTTAAAACTGCCATTTTGTGGGAGCAGTGATTTTAATAATGCTTATAATGAAACAATAAAAGTGAAATATTCCTTTAAATTTTATACCTGGGGGGGTGTCTATAGTATGCCTGTAAAGTGGCACATGTTTCCCGTGTTTACAACAGTCCCTGCTTCCTTAGATGCTTCCTTCCAGGCTGTGGCTCTGGTGTTGGAGTTGTGGCAGGAGGTGGAGGAGGATGATGGTCGACCTCCTGGCTGCCACTTACCCCCGCCACCTCCTGGCTGAGGCTTTCCTGTGTATGTAACCACTGTATATGCATATATGCTACTATAGTCAGGAATTTGCATTCACATTAATTAAATTTTAGTTTCTAACACTACAACATTTAGGGAGAAAAGCAGCTCCATAGTTACTACTATACTTAAAGAGTGACCACGACAGTATTTCCATTATAGTTAGGCAGTGGCATCATCTCTATCTATTTGTTATGCCAAATTTCATTTTTAGACCCCTCACATTTTGAAAGTCTAATAAATTTAAATGTAAAAAATGTGTGTTGAGAAATAATAATAATATCTATCTATCTATCTATCTATCTATCTATCTATCTATCTATCTATCTATCTATCTATCTATCTATCTATCTATCTATCTATCTATCTATCTATCTATCTATCTATCTATCTATCTATCTATCTATCTATCTATCTATCTATCTATCTATCTATCTATCTATCTATCTAGCTATCTATCTAGCTATCTATCTATCAATCATTGTTTACATTTAAGAATCTGCAAAGCTGTATCTTCCTTGTTCTGTTTTAAGACATTCTGTCTCTTCTATTTAATGCTTTGAATACCTGGTTGTTCTACGTATACTGCACATAAATCTTGTTTATGAAAGATGTGCATGCCAAGCTGCTGTGTTTAAGTTTTCTTATATTTTACATATCACTCCTGCCGGATGATTAAAAAGTTGCATATTTCACATAAATCTTTCCAAGATAGCACTGTTACATCCATTTTTAGACGGATGGTAAGTGCTGAAAGTAGGAATTGGGAAAAAAAAATGTGCTGAAGAAAAAAGAAAAAAAAAGTTCTACATATTTTTGTATTCAAGGGTAGATTCTGCACAGTAATTCTTGTTTTACATGATTACATGATTAAACTCTAACTTCAATCTAAAAACCTCTGATGTGCAAAGGTGGTTTGCTGGCCTTAGAAAAAAGTACTGTCCTAACAATTTCAGTTAACATCCCCATCAACTGTTGGTGTATGCACAACCATTACCAACCATTTTATTTGTGTTTACCTTGTTCTTTAGTTAGAAACAACTTTTAATGCTCCCTGTGACATCATCATCAAGTTTGGAAGCTCAATTTCTATGAACATAGGCATCCGCCAGGAACTAAAATTTCCAAGAGCCCTTTCCCTACACACAGTGTGTGTGCAGGCCCATGGCAGTTAGGAAAGCAGAATCATTTTGGAAGGAATTAAATCAATGTATGCACATCAAGAGGGTCAAAGAGCGTAGGGATAGGTAGAGTTCTGTAGTCCAGCAGGCAGGACTGACAACACTACTTGGGATTTCATTGGTAGCAAAGGCACTGTGTTGTCAATCCAAATAGGAAGCTAGGAGCACACCCAACCCAAATAGGAAGGTAGGAGCACACCCAACAGGTGTGCAACAAATCAGCAGGTATATTTCTAAACTACCAGTGCAAAACAGACTACCTCTCATTTTTCAATGCTTTTATGTGACAATTTATTTGTGTATTTGCAACACCTGCACCTGAAATGCTGTACATACAACTGCAATAGATTTGCACAGGTCTGCAACAGATATATCACTGCACGCGAGACAGATTTTATTGTGCACAGACACACAATAAATAAGTGGTAATGGTCAGGTTTCATTCCAAAGCAGTGATTCTTTAATGCAACAAAGGTAGGAATGTATGACTCAAACTGTAACCTTGAAGTAAATCTGCTTTACAATCTGTCTCACTGATTCTCTTTGGCATTGCCTTACTGTGTGACAGAATTGATAAATGCAATTGTTTTTTAAACATGAAGAAATGTGTATGTATTGGGGAGATGTTCTAAATACTTTAGACGTACACACAAATTTCCTATATTTATTTACTTTGAAAAAGCCCACAGAGCAGAGTTGTACCATAACATTATTTGGGATGTTGCATCAGTCCGTAATGGAGCTAGCACATTCGTCACACTGCAATTTTTTTAATCTTTTAATGCAGCGCATTCTCTTCTTTAAAATGCTAGAATAATGAAGTTGTTTTGCTGCTGATATTCACACAGATTTCTGAAAAAATGATTTCTTTTTTATTTCCTGTGATCTCCCGAATAATAGTAGTTATTTTTTTCATCAGATCTTCATATTAATGTTTTGTATTTATTTTTATAGTGATTTTTTTTTATCAAGATCTCCTGTTTTATTTCTTTTTTCTAGTAATTTTTTTTCATTTTGTGTGTCAAGTTACCCCAACACCATTATTATCTTGTATTTTTTAACCTCAAGGAAGTTGGTTGTTGTCCCTTGTTAATTTGATATTGTATTTTTTAAATGTACCTGTCTACTCACAAACAAACTGTCCTTTTTGAAGTAAAACACATTTTATTTATTTTTTTTTTAAATAGCCATTTATTATGGGTCATAAGATAAAGAGGAACGCAACCCTGGATAAACAGGTGACATTTGCGAAGCCTTTGTACCCCAGGGCGCACATCAAAACTATTTTACAGGCAAAATTGTTGGCCTGAGGAGTCCATATAATAGTGAGCACAATCCAGTCCAGGAGTCCAAGAGATCAGGAACAGCAGCAGATGACATATATGTCCCCAGGCTTTGGTCATACAACAGCCTGCATCTTTTGCCAGACCAGACTGAACCCAGTCCATCACACTCTTGTCTTCCTTAGACACTTCCTTCCAGGCTGTGGCTCTGGTGTTGGAGTTGTGGCAGGAGGTGGAGGACGATGGCCGACCTCCTGGCTGCCAGTTACCCCCACCACCTCCTGGCTGAGGCTTTCCTGTGTATGAAAAAGGGACATAGTTTTAGCTTTTTGGTCATCAATCACACACACTTTTGAGCTCATGACTGTTGCAAATTGAATGTTAACAAATAGAAAAGACTATCATTCTGAGCCCAGCATTTTTCATTCTTGTCCCAATGTTTTTGGCCACTACTGTCTATTGATATGTAAACCACTTTGTTAAATCAGCAATTAGTGATCTATAATAACATCTAGTTACCATCATTAATTTTACGACAAGAAATATGTTGAACAATGCTCTACCTGACTCAAGCTGGGCTCCTCTACATCTTCCTGGGTGAAAGGCCCAGGTTGGACATCGGAAGCCTCAGCTGAGGTGTAAGGAAGCCTTGAAGGAAGAGTGGAGAGTGCTGGCCTGGGTTCACTCTGGTCTGACAGAAAATGCAGTCTGTCATAATACCACAGCCTGGGTACATAAATGTCATCTGCTGCTCCTGATCTCTGGGAATTCTGGACCTTCTTTCGCTCCCTAAGATAAGTACTCCACATGCCAACAATTTTGGCCTTCAAATAGGTGTTGTCTGCCGTGGGGATCACGGGGATCTGCCTTCCTCTTTCTTAGCTTTTTAAAAAATGGGTGGTTCACCTGCCACAGACAGGGCAGCTCCCTGAACATGTCAATGAATATTGCTAGAAAATCCCTATCATTGAATGGATCCATCTTCTTTGCAAGACACAACACAAGACAAACCCTAATGTCAGGCTAAACTCTTCTAATCTTGTCCCAATATAGGCCTCAATCTAGAAGCAGTATAGGCCACTGATGCACCAAGTTCAAATTGTACCTTCGTTATTAGGTTTGGCACTTCTGCTGCTCCTTCCTCCGCTCACAGATCGTACGTACAACGCAGGTGTGTTATGCTTTATATACACTTCTCATGCGTGAAACTCCACCCGCCCCTGATGTTCTTTCTACTCTATTCCCTGCCCCTTGTCTTTTGGTGCCGTGGAAGAGCACATGGTGGAGAAAGAGCAAGTGCATGCAGACATTAGCAGCAATGATGAAAGCGCCACAAATGTCCCAATCCTAGAGGAGATTTAAAGCCTCAAATATGTCCTTTATAGAGATGGTGAAGATGGTGGACATCTTGAAGAGGGCTGACTATGATGGGAAGCATGGACCTTACCCAAACCCAAATGTGAGAAAGGCCAAGATCATGACTAAAGTTGTGAAAAGTCTGTACAGGAATTTTGGGGTACGACGATCCAAGGATCAATTGAGGAAACTCTGGTCAGACCTGAAATTGAGGGAGCACGATCAGTACAGAAAGATCAAGAGAGTTCTTCAAAAAAGTAAGTAGTTGTCGTGTGTTCCTATTATTATTATTACTTGCATGCTGCTCCATGTGCTTTTCTTTACTGTTGTATAGTTTAAAATGGCAACTTTCAGTTTCATGGGCACAGTAATCGTTTGTAGTAAACATTGTTTGTTCGCCCACTAATACGATGTTTTTGGCAGATCCAGGTTAACTACAATTGTTCAGGCCTATTTATATTAAAAGAAGTTTAGTACATTGTTGTCTAGATGGGTTTGTACTAGAATGAAATGCAAACTTGATTCAGTTTAAGGAGAGGACACTCAGCAGCTGTTTACACATCTTGACACAGGAGCACTAGTGTGGGACACCAGAACACCCTTTTTAGGGTGTCCAACACAGGTGCTCCAGTGGATACTAGGGGTGTCTCCATGTGTGAAAATGGTACAAAAAAGGAAAGTATTCCAGCTTTAGAAAGGGAAATATATAATGTCTTCAGCTTGAAACTCAATTGTACGACACTTCCAAGCAATGTTTCATATTACTATTTCTCACCTCAAATATCTGTGTGCTAAGTATACCTTTTTTTGATTAGCATAGGGGAGAAAAGACTCGGGACATATGAGGACACCAGGGACCCCCACCTCCTAAAGAAAAGCAAATCCCCACACCACAACCAGAAGATGTTGAGGAAGTGGGTGAAATAGTGACCACAACAGGTGAGTGTATGAGATAACAGCTTCAGGTAATAGATGGATGCCTGCATATTTATAATACATGTTGTGTTTTTGAATTTTAGGTGATGTGGATGTTGTGGAAGAAGAAACTCATTTAATATGTGCAAGTGCACAGATTCTCATCAGGGAGATCATGGTTTACAATAGGGATTTACAGAAGATCAAGGAAGACATCAATGATGTTGAAAAAAGACTCAAAAACGTCATTGATGTTTTAGGCAGAATATATAGCACACCTAAGTTCTGCAATTTGTTGTTATTTTGAATATTTTTTAAACTTTTTGGAAGTATATTGAAAGCCAAATTTTGAAGATGCACACAGTGTGTCGACATGTGCTATCTGCCATCACAGGATATCGATGTACGCGTTTTGTGGGTTTAACCCCTTCCTCTCAACTCAAATAGCTCAGAGGAAGGGGTTGCACCCCCGAAACATGTCTATTGATCCCCCCATGATGGGAGCTAGCACATGTTGACATTAGGCATGGGATCAGGAGGGAAATCCCCATTTTGACTCCCATGTTGTGTGCATCTTTAAAATTTGGCTTTCACAGGGGTGACATCACCCCATCTGATGAAGGCAAGATCAACATAGTTTGGACATACTAATGTCTGATATTGCCTTCAATTTATCAAAGTTGAACTTTGTAAGTTCCCGAGTTCTTTATTGTTTTATGGTTTTAAACATGCATGTTTACCACAAAAAAGGCTATTTTGTAATGCCAAACGCCAAAATGTTATTTTAAAAATATGTTGGTTTGTTCAAAAACCCTTTTCTAACGCACATGTGAATGTGCACAGAGTAAAAATGTTTCTAATCAACAATGTGTGGCTTATTTTTTCAATGCTAAATAGCATTTGTTTTTGGTAAGTTGGTGTTTACAGTGACAATGGGGGTTATTTACTAAAGGAAAATCCACTTTGCACTACAAGTGCACTTTCAGTGCAGTTTCATGGTGCTGAAAATGATGAATATTTTTATCATTAATGCATTACATACATTAACAACAAAAACAAGGTGTGTGTGTAGCAGACCCACAACATAATAGTTCGCTGAAGAAGAGATTGTCACCTCATGTATCAAATAAATTACGTTTGCACCGTTGAAGAAAATGGCTAAAAAGAAAAGTCCATTGGATAACCTAGGAGATAGCTAAAAGAAACACAAGCAGTAAATCATAGAAAACTTATTTCAGTTTAACTAAAAAATTTAGTTTTAAAATGTTTATGAAAGATTTTCTGGCATATCAATGGCCCCCCTACCCGCAAAGTACTCCATATATTTGATACGGACCTCACAGATGCTTTGGGGGGGCAATCCAGGACGGCCAGCTTCAAGCGCCATCAGGGTTTGTTCGTTAAGTCCGGCCTCAGGCCCAACTGAAGCAACATTGTTCATTGAATTTCTCCTTAACGATTAACCATGTTGATTGCCGTAAGGAATAGGTGGAACCGGCTGGCCATTATCCCCGAAAGCATTCTCCACCACTCTTCTGGCTATGGCCAGCCGGTAGTTAAAAATACTCTGGTCCGGGGTGAGGGTCTTCATCGGGAATGGCCGCATCAGGGGATCACCCAGCCCAAACACTTCATCAGTGACAAAGACAAATGGGAGTCCTTCCATGTTCTCTTCAGCAGGTGGAAATCCCAAGCCACCATTTTGGAGCTGTGTGTAGAACTCTGTCTGGGCGATGACTCCACCATCCGTCATCCGACCATTCTTCCCCACGTCCACATAGAGAAATTCATATATCGCTGTCACCACCGTCAACACCACAATACTATTAAACCCCTTATAGTTGTAATAGTATGACCCCGAGCTGGGGGGTGGGACTATGTGGATGTGTTTCCCATCAATTGCCCCTCCCCAGCTGGGCAAATTGGGAATCCACAGTCTGCCATTCCTGTGGCGTTGAAGGAAACTGTGGAGTCAAACAAGAAAAAAGAAATTAGTAATGTTGCACATAAACATTGCAAGCAGATTAGACACAAACATTCTTGGCCAACATCAGTATAACATTTATTTTAAGTATTTAAAGACAAAAATATAAGGCCCACTTATCAGATTCCTCACCCTCCCTGATGGCCCATTGTAAAAAATTGAGGGGGGGGGTATGTTTTGGACAGGTAACCCTCTCCACTTTATTGAAAGCTGAATGCATAAATAATGTGTTTTACTTTGGCCAGCCCCTCCTTACTTACACTATTAGCAGTCCACTGGACAGGTAAGAAGTGTCATAATACAAAAATATAAATACACACTGTACAAATTGAAGCACTTTTTTACATTCTGCAATTACCTATCAAGATAATAGGAGAACAAAACTTTAAACAGTACCATTTGAAAGTATTCTGGCAGGCCCTTTCACTACGTGCTTTGGGGAATACATACAATAATCTGACCACAAAAGAGGTAGGTATAGTGTGTATAGGTTTGGCAAAGTCAGCAGATAGAGGATTGGTATCGGTTGACTTAGTGGTTGCCTCTGGCACTCTGCATGAATTTAAGGACACAAATAACATTTGGACACATTTTAGGGGGTGTTTGGGGTAAAGCACTACTATGGAGCTGACAAAATACATTAAGTGACTAGGCTAGGTGTGTATGGGCCCAGGATAGCATGCTGGGGAGGTTAGTGAAGGAAAAAAAAGCACGAAGGACAAAAAAAGGAAGTTTAAAAACTTCAAGCAGGCATGAGAACAAAGGGGACATTCACAGCATATTACAATCATGGTAATTAGGGAATGATGAAAGAAATACAATACATTAGCAAACATTAAAAACATAGAATGTGATGTTAAAGGAGAAAACTTAATAAAACCTTAATATAGTCCTTTTGCAGGACCTGAATGATTGCAGAACAGGTCTCTGGAATAATGATCCCCAGAGCCTGGGGTGAGATGCCTGTCGAAAACTTGATGTCCTGCAGACTTCTCCCTGTCACCAAGTACTGTAACATGTTGACTAGCCTCTGCTCGGGACTGATGGCTTGCTGCATGCAGGTGTCCTGCCTGCTAATGTAAGGGGACAGCAAAGCCAACAAATGGTGAAAAACTGGGTCCGTCATCCGGAGAAAATTCTTGAAATCATCAGGACTCTTCTCACGGATCTCCCACAACAAAGGCATATGAGAGAATTGGTCACTCTGGAGTAACCAATTCTTCATCCATGAACTCCCTCCGCCCTGTTCATGGACTAGGCTTGGGTCAAAGTAAGAACCCCAACACCAAGCCCCTGCACAGCATGAACGCTACGATGAGTACGTACCCAGAACATGGCTTCAAAGCAGTCGGCTGGTCAGAACGAACTAACAGAATGCACTAGAAAATCAGAAAGACCTGAGAAGAGTGAGCTGAAAATCAGAAACGAGCGGACAAGAACGCACTGAAAATCAAATATGTACTATAATAATACGCACTGAAAAACAAATGAGAACTGACTACACGCACTGAAAACCAGATACGAACCCACAAGCACAAACTGAAGAGCAGTAACAATCTGAAAAGCATGAGGCTGAAAAGCGCAAATCATCTCTCACCAAACTTCTACTAACACAAGATTAGCAGAAGGAGCCCAAAGGGTGGCGCATTGGCTATTGAACTTCCCTTTTATAGTGCCATCGTAATGAGCGGACAAGAACGCACTGAAAATCAAATATGTACTATAATAATACGCACTGAAAAACAAATGAGAACTGACTACACGCACTGAAAACCAGATACGAACCCACAAGCACAAACTGAAGAGCAGTAACAATCTGAAAAGCATGAGGCTGAAAAGCGCGAATCATCTCTCACCAAACTTCTACTAACACAAGATTAGCAGAAGGAGCCCAAAAGGGTGGCGCACTGGCTATTGCACTTCCCTTTTATAGTGCCATTGTACGCGTTGTACGTCACCGCGTTCTTGACGTTCTGAATTTCCGACAAGATTTGTGTGACTGTGTGTATGCAAGACAAGTTTCAGTCATCATCCGTCAGAAAAAAAACTTTTTTGTTGTCAGAATGTGCGATCATGTGTACGTGGCAATGGAGTGTGAAGGTTTTATGTTTTAATCTTTTTACTGTGCAATGATAAGGTACAAACAATGTTGTGGAAAGCAAAATGCTTGCTGAAGATGTTAAACATGCGTGAACAAATATGGCATTAACAGTATCCAAAGTACGAAATTAATATAGCTCAGTAATAATGTTTCTCTAGTGAATAGGTGTGGGTTGAAAGTGCACAAATAGGGGGCAGGAGGCAGAGCCTAGCGGAGCAGACATGCATTGTTAGAGCTCCACACCGCTGAGGAGAGAAGAGAAGGACAAAGCGGAGCCTGCAGGCTCAAAAGGTATCCATTTGAACCTTTTTGCCCCAGGGAACAAACTGTGAAAGTTTGGGCAGGAAATATGGTACTGGGAGGAAACCGTGGCAGAAATAAAAATCACCTCACAAAGAGCTCACAGGCACTCACTGCAGCTGAAGCAGCTCCAGTCACCTCACAACATACAGCATCAGGGCGCTCTCACAGACAGAAAATGTCACAGCAAGACTCTCCATTTGAGTCAGATACAGAACAAATCCTCTCACAAACTTCTTCACAAGCCTCCTCAGCATCCCCAGTAATATTATTACAATTTGAAAAGATGCTTCATAAGGCTTTAAAACAAACCTCAGACCAAATAACAAAAAGCCTAACCAAAGAAATAAGAGAGCTGGGAAACCGCACCCGCAGCCTTAGAAATAAAAATGGATGAAATTGAAATTACAACCCAAGAAAATATAACAGAATTGGAACAATTAAAAAAAGAGAATTTAATACTTCAAACTAAGCTTGAAGATTACGAAAATAGAGCCAGACGTTCAAACTTGCGCATAAGAGGAATACCTGAAACTGTGACAGACCTGCAATCTACTATTACTGCTCTATTACAAGAACTAAAGCCAGATATCCCTATTGAACGTTTAGAACTGGACAGAGTACACAGAGCCCTCACAGCCAAAAAGAAAGATGGACCCCCACGTGATATAATCACAAAATTTCATTATTACAGAACGAAAGAACAAATACTAATTGCTGCAAGAGAAAAAAAGGAACTTAATTTTCAAGGACACAATTATCAAATTTTTGCTGACCTATCCCAACTTACTATTACTAAAAGACGATCCATGAAACCCCAACTAATGGAACTGCAATGCCACATTATGTATCAATGGGGCTTCCCCTTTTCAGTCAGATTTAACTACCAAGGTACAATTTACAGAAGCAGATCAGCAGATGAACTACAACAAACCCTTTTAAAATTAAATCTGACAGAACCCACAAGCAGCAACACTCCCACACGCAGAAGAATGGCATCATCTTCACCTTCAGGCAGCACCCAGAAAATTTCAGAACAAAATGGGAATCATCATTCTCACAAAATAGGCCGTTATGCCACATCATCCATAGACCAAGAAGATTCAATGGACTGACATCCTAATTCCTGATATCTCTTCATTTATTATACTAAGAGATGGTTCTCTATAAAAAATCTATATTTATAACTGAATGTAACTGCATTCTGATAGTCACACACTGTATGGGATCATGTTACATTCCAGTTATATTTCTTATTACTTCTGATTCATATAGCCTTAGAATATATAAGTGAAATAAGGAAATTCTTGTTCAGTTATATATTATCAGGTAATAACAATAGATTTATTACTTTTTAGGACAAATATGTTCAATAATCCAGAAGTAATGGAAGCTTTTTCTTTCTTTTCTTAAAACAAATATATTATTACCTAACTAGTTCCTAGAATTATGTTTTTGTTTATTCTCATCTGAAGCAATACAACCTCAATTTTATGAGTTAACATATCTAAACAGTTACATATGAATAAAATATGTAATTGTTTACTCTAAAAGGGTTAAAATCCCAAAATAATTCAAACTATCTTCATCAATACCAAAGTTATTAACAGTACCTTTCTAACTGAATTATTTAGCCTAGGGCAAGACTAACCATATACAACCACCCTGGAATAAATAATTTCAACAAAAACTATATTCTGCACTCCAATTAATGAAACATCATTTTGATGTCTTTTGACATAGCACTTCTCTCCTGTAAGCGGAAGATCCGTGTACCCCCATTAGCCCTCCTCATTCTCCCAACCATATTATGTGGGAGTGTGACGAAGGCACTTATTCCCCTGAGAGAGATATTTATTCTCTTTCACGGGTAAATTGTGATTACTTGCAAAAAATAATTTATACAATGTATCATCTAATCTCATATGGTTTTTGTTTACTCTTTACTCCAGAATTCACTGGTTTCTTTTCTATCTATTCATCTATTCAGTCCACACAGGTTGATCTGCGCAGTCAGCTCTCCATAACAAAAAGTAAGTCAAAACTATTTGATCTATTGCCATGGCACCACTGAATATACTTTCCCTGAATGTTCAGGGAATAAATGTCCCTCAAAAAAGGACCAAAGCCTTCCGTACTTTCCATAACAAGAAGGCTCACATAGTATGCCTCCAAGGAACACGCTTCACCAAAGATTCTACTCCAAAATATATTTCTCCTTTTTATCAACAAATCTACACGGCTTCTGCCTGTACCAAGCAAAGGGGAACTCTAATTGCATTTCACCGATCCACACCATTCACCTTATCATCAGAAATTAAAGATCCAGAAGGTAGATACCTGATACTCATGGGTTATATAATGGATACAGCAATCACGGTGATTTCCTACTACGCTCCTAACAAACAACCTACACCATTCCTCTCACATATATTACAAGTGATTAATACACACAAAATAGGAACAGTGATAATGTGTGGGGATTCGAACCAGGTCCTCCTCCCATTTCTAGATAAATCACCTTTTACACCATCCAAAATAACCTCTAGATTACCTTTTTCTCAACTTCTTTCCAAATACAATCTGGTAGATTCGTGGAGAGAAAGTAACCCAATGAAAAAGAAATTCACTTATTTCTCGCACCCTCATCAAACCTTCACCAGAATAGATCATATTTTTCTAACAATAGGAATGATACCAGAAATTATTGCATCAGATATAATTCCGATTCCGTGGTCTGACCATAATGCAGTATACACTACTATAACCTCAGCCATACCAAAAGCGCATGACCCAACATGGTACTTACCGGACGTAATGCTCAAACACCCACTACATCAGATGGCCATTGAACAAGCTTTAAAGGAATACATATCAATTAATAATACAACAGACATCTCCCCAATAACACTGTGGGAAGCTCATAAGCCTGTCTTGCATGGTACAATACAAAGACAAATGGCACTATTTAAATGGGAACGCAAAAATCTAGCAAAAAAACTAGAACTCAATTTTAATGCAGCCTACATATCATTTCAAGATAATCCATCTCAGAATACAAAATCTCATCTGGAAAAATCTAGATTGGAATACGATCTATTTCTCACTGAGTCAGTTGATAAATCCCTCAAATGCTCCAAACACAATTTCTACATGAATACAAACAAACCAGGTACATATTTGGCTCGGCCATTAAATTCAACTAACAAATATTTCAAACCAATACGTTTGAAATTATCAAAAAATGTTTACACTTGTAATCCAGTTAAAATAGTCCATAAATTTCACTCACATCTCGCAACTTTATACAAGACAAACAATGAATTTAATCCTACAGAGGCTGAATCCTTCTTCTCAAAAATAACCTTACCTGAGTTATCTCAGAATCAAAAAAGCAGTTTGGATGAGCCTATAACTATAGATGAAGTTTCTAACGCCATAAAAGACCTAAAACTTAACAAAAGACCAGGCCCAGACGGCTACTCGGCTTTATACTATAAAACATTCTCAGAAATACTCTCTCCCATTCTCACTGAAACTTTTAACAAACTTCTAGATGGACATCCTTTTCGGCAAGAAACACTAATGGCAATTGTTTGTATGATCCCAAAACCCCTTTCTGATGATACTTCCTGTGTGAATTATCGGCCTATCTCTCTGTTAAACCTCGATATTAAATTATTAGCAAAAATAATAGCAAAACGCCTCAATAGCATTATAGGAAAATTAATACATAGAGATCAAGTAGGCTTCATGCCAAATAGACAGGCAGGCGATAATATACGCAGGGCAGTGTTATTGGCACATATTGCTAAAAAACGGAAAATCCCTTTATGTTTTCTATCTCTCGATATTAAGAGGGCATTTGACACAGTATCCTGGCAATATATGCAATATTCATTACAAAAATGGGGTTTTGGACCCCACTTTTTAACATGGATCAAAGCATTATATAATAAACCCAAAGCCTATATAAAATATGCTGGATACAAATCTGAAGCCTTTACTATCGAAAGAGGTACCCGACAGGGTTGCCCATTATCTCCCTTATTATTTGCCCTTATACTCGAACCCATGGCCCAATACATCAGAACAAACCAAACTATAACTGGCATTGAAGTAGGAGGTATTACACACAAATTATGTATATTTGCAGACGATATATTACTTTTTCTATCATCACCACAGGTCTCTGGTCCTAACTTAATACCAGCTCTTGATGGATTTGCAGCCCTATCCGGCCTTATGATTAATCCTAAGAAATGCCTAGTGCTTAATATTTCACTCACAAACATGGAATTGATCCCGGCTAGGGCTGCACTCCCATTCACATGGGCAGAAAAATCAATCCCATATCTTGGAATTCATTTAACAGCATCTCATTCTGACTTATTCTCAACCAATTATCCTCCTGTATTAAGACAGATCACAAACCTAATAAAACAATGGTCGCAACTTCCTTTATCCTGGATAGGGAAGATTAATGCAATCAAAATGACTATTCTACCCAAATTGCTTTATCTATTCAGAGTCCTCCCTATTCCAATTCCTTCCTATTTTTTGAGAATAGTACAAAAAAGAGCAACTTCGTTTATATGGGGCTCTTCTAAACCACGTATACCTATACACACACTACATCTTCCCAAAAATAAAGGAGGCCTGGGATACCATAATTTTACTAACTACTACAGAGCAGCACATTTGGCCAGTCTGTCCAAATACCATGCAAAACAGGAAATCCCATTATGGGTATTTATAGAGGCTTCAGAAAATGACCCTCTATTAATATCAAATTTATTATGGCTTGATCCTAAAGACCGCTTTAAAATTCATAATCCCATAACTAAACACTTCTTATCTCTCTGGGATAAACTAAAAACCAAATATCAGTTACAATCTCCACACAATCCTCTCCTTTCTTTTATCAGAAATCCGGCCTTTTATCCGGCATGGATCTACCCAAATTCTTTTAAAGCTTGGACAACATCAGGCATTCAGACACTAAATGACTTCATAGCATCTAAATCATTCCTTTCATTCCCATCGCTTAGAGAAAAATATGATCTACCAAACTCTGAGATAGATATCTCCAAATCAAAAATTTCTATACACCATTCCTAAAGGGGGATACACCATTATCCCAATTATCCATTTTTGAATCAATCTGTACAAAAGATCCATTTGCTAAAGGTACAATTTCATCACTTTATAATCAATTATATGGAGTAGCAAATCTTAATAGACCCTCTTACGTTCAGAGGTGGGAGGAGGACCTGGGACGAACTTTAGAAGACACGGACTGGTCTAACATATGGCTCACATCTAAGTCATCTTCACCCAACATCTTAGCACTGGAGACAAATTATAAAGTCCTAACTCGCTGGTACCTTGTACCCGCTAGAGTGGCAAAATATTCACCTAATACCTCAGCTCTTTGTTTCGAGGATGCCCAGAAATAGGCACATATTTACACATATGGTGGACGTGCCCAGTAATCCAAACCTTCTGGAAGGAAGTCTTCGTGATTGCATCTAAAATATTTTAAAAAATAATACAAACAGATCCATATTTAACTTTACTTAATCTAAAACCGGAATGGTTAACACTCTCTCAATTCAAACTTATGATCCAACTAATAACGGCTGCAAAACAAACAGTGGCCAAGGCATGGAAATCTCCTACATTGGTACTAGCAGAAACAATTCACAGAATGAATAATACAATGTCCCATGCTAAGATGGTAGCCATCGATCAAAATCAAATTCCAAAATTTGAAAAACTTTGGCATCCTTGGATAAAACAACAGTTCCTGTCAAACTTCAATGACTCTGTCCTGTTGCCATGGTAACAGATTAAATGACTTACAGAGACACCCATTCTAAGGCTTCAAAGAGAACTAAAAAGAATAATAAACTGACGAGCGGGACAACCTTGTGGACCATACCTCTACCTTTCAACCCTTTTTCTTCTTTCTCTTTCCTTTTCTCCACCTTATGATTAAAGCTCATTATCAGAATTTATTTGACCTATATACACTCTACTTGTAAACAATATGTATAGTAGGTATAAATCATTTAAATACCTACAAAAGTAACTAAGGAAATGATATATATCTTTAATTTAGGTTTACGTGAACCCAATGTTTAATATTTGAAATTTCATGATATTTACCTATATAAACCCTACTGTAAAACAATGAGCCTACTTTATAGATCCTTGTAAACTTACTTTATGTATCTTTATAACATTGTATACTCAATAAACTTCTTTTGACAAGGAAAGTGCACAAATAATGTTTCAGATAAAGGGGGGTAGGTACTGGAGGGGGGGAAAGAGGGGGGAAGAGGTATGATATAAAGGGGTAGGAAGGGTAACAAGGGAGGAGGGAAGGCAGAGGGGGTACATGCATGGAAGAACTATATATTCACTTTACAATAAATTTCTTATACCAGTTAAACCATGGATTCCAAATTGTTTCCAATTTGGTGCAAAAGTGATTGACTTTCGTCAATAAGATCTCATAGGCGTGATGGGTCTGGGTCATTTTAATGACCTTGAGCACTTCTGGGGGCTAGGCGATGTGCGCTATTACTTTTCTATAGGTATTTGGTAGGGATTCTATTTTTAAATTTAGCAGGGCAAGTTCAGGTGAGGGTGATATGTACATCTCGGTAACATGTGAAAGGAGTTAGAAGACCTTATGCCAGTATTGCGATAGTTGTGGTCATTCCCATAAGATGTGAAATAATGTACCGGTCGCACCACAATTCCTCCAGCAGTTAGGAGAAGTACGTTTGTCAAATTTTGATATTCTGTCCGGGGTTAGGTATCTTTTTTGGACAATGTTTTGCGTACGTTCTCACATTTTGGTGCATTTTGAAGCTTGATATGTGGATTGTAGAGCTCTATGCCATTTCCTATCTGTGTGTATTTTACCTAAGTCACGTTCCCACTGGTTAATATCTAGGGAATGTTGGAAAATTGTTTTTCTTGAAGTATATTATAGAAAATGGAAATTCCTTTGTAGCACCCTCTACCTGAAGGTAGGTGTTAGAATAGGATTTTTCTAAGTTCAGGGTCTAGGTGCAGGTGCAATTTAGCTAGGCCTGTACTTTAGGCTGGGCCTGTTTTTTTGATTTGGGGCTGGGAGTGTTTGGTTGGTGGTGGGTGTGACCACTTGTGCTCTGACTCAGAGGCGCCTCCCCTGCTTTCAGGAAGATTGTTCTGGAAGAGAGGTTGGACCTCAGGTTTGAGTGGCAGGCAGCTCATGTGAGCAGCTCTGACCAACTACCCTTTGGTATTGGCAGGAGGCAGGCCTCCCATATAAGCTGGGGTCACATGCTGCCAGGGAGGAGTCTGGGTGTACAGGACGAAACATGGAATGTTAGGAAGTTACCACAGGGCCCCCCACGTGGGGGCACGCCGCGTGCTAAGGAGGGATGGAGGAGCTGCTACGAAGTATTCTTGGATGAAGATTTTCATCATTTAATGGATGTCAAGCTGCTGTGTCCAGGGACCACAGGACTTGTACACAGGTGAAATTCGGTGCGGAAGAAGTAACAGTAAAGTGGAGGAGAGTAGATCAGCGTTCTGTGACCGGGGACACAGAACTTGCCCTTTGGAGAAGGTCAGTGTAAAAAAAAACAAAAGGAGAAGCTATTGAGAGTAATGCAGAATGCTGTGGCTGAGGAATGCAGAATTAACAGTAATGGACTGGCTGGGAACAGTAATCCACCTATTACCATGTGTCAGGCTGTCGGGGGAGATACCAAGTATCTCTGGCCTGATGAAGCACATTGGTAATACCTTCCAAAAGACTGTGTGGCTACCAAACTCAGTGGGCCATCGGGGAGAGGCTGTACATGTCTCTGGCTTATTGATTTGCTGAAGCAACACCCATATGGTCTGCAAGATGGGATTATTATATGGAAGTAAAGTAACCATACTCTAACAGTTTTACAGTGGAGGATTTGCACAGAATATAAGGAATTCATTAGGAATTTAGTGTGAGGTTTTTTTCCTTGTCAAAAGAAGTTTATTGAGTATACAATGTTATAAAGATACATAAAGATACATAAAGTAAGTTTACAAGGATCTATAAAGTAAGCTCATTGTTTTACAGTAGGGTTTATATAAGTAATTATCATGAAATTTCAAATATTAAACATTGGGTTCACGTAAACCTAAATTAAAGATATATATCATTTCCTTAGTTACTTTTGTAGGTATTTAAATGATTTATACCTACTATACATATTGTTTACAAGTAGAGTGTATATAGGTCAAATAAATTCTGATAATGAGCTTTAATCGTAAGGTGGAGAAAAGGAAAGAGAAAGAAGAAAAAGGGTTGAAAGGTAGAGGTATGGTCCACAAGGTTGTCCCGCTCGTCAGTTTATTATTCTTTTTAGTTCTCTTTGAAGCCTTAGAATGAGTGTCTCTGTAAGTCATTTAATCTGTTACCATGGCAACAGGACAGAGTCATTGAAATTTGACAGGAACTGTTGTTTTATCCAAGGATGCCAAAGTTTTTCAAATTTTGGAATTTGATTTTGATCGATGGCTGCCATCTTAGCATGGGACATTGTATTATTCATTCTGTGAATTGTTTCTGCTAGTACCAATGTAGGAGATTTCCATGCCTTGGCCACTGTTTGTTTTGCAGCCGTTATTAGTTGGATCATAAGTTTGAATTGAGAGAGTGTTAACCATTCCGGTTTTAGATTAAGTAAAGTTAAATATGGATCTGGTTGTATTATTTTTTTAAATATTTTAGATGCAATCACGAAGACTTCCTTCCAGAAGGTTTGGATTACTGGGCACGTCCACCATATGTGTAAATATGTGCCTATTTCTGGGCATCCTCGAAAACAAAGAGTTGAGGTATTAGGTGAATATTTTGCCACTCTAGCGGGTACAAGGTACCAGCGAGTTAGGACTTTATAATTTGTCTCCAGTGCCAAGATGTTGGGTGAAGATGACTTAGATGTGAGCCATATATTAGACCAGTCCGTGTCTTCTAAAGTTCGTCCCAGGTCCTCCTCCCACCTCTGAACGTAAGAGGGTCTATTAAGATTTGCTACTCCATATAATTGATTATAAAGTGATGAAATTGTACCTTTAGCAAATGGATCTTTTGTACAGATTGATTCAAAAATGGATAATTGGGATAATGGTGTATCCCCCTTTAGGAATGGTGTATAGAAATTTTTGATTTGGAGATATCTAAATATCTCAGAGTTTGGTAGATCATATTTTTCTCTAAGCGATGGGAATGAAAGGAATGATTTAGATGCTATGAAGTCATTTAGTGTCTGAATGCCTGATGTTGTCCAAGCTTTAAAAGAATTTGGGTAGATCCATGCCGGATAAAAGGCCGGATTTCTGATAAAAGAAAGGAGAGGATTGTGTGGAGATTGTAACTGATATTTGGTTTTTAGTTTATCCCAGAGAGATAAGAAGTGTTTAGTTATGGGATTATGAATTTTAAAGCGGTCTTTAGGATCAAGCCATAATAAATTTGATATTAATAGAGGGTCATTTTCTGAAGCCTCTATAAATACCCATAATGGGATTTCCTGTTTTGCATGGTATTTGGACAGACTGGCCAAATGTGCTGCTCTGTAGTAGTTAGTAAAATTAGGGTATCCCAGGCCTCCTTTATTTTTGGGAAGATGTAGTGTGTGTATAGGTATACGTGGTTTAGAAGAGCCCCATATAAACGAAGTTGCTCTTTTTTGTACTATTCTCAAAAAATAGGAAGGAATTGGAATAGGGAGGACTCTGAATAGATAAAGCAATTTGGGTAGAATAGTCATTTTGATTGCATTAATCTTCCCTATCCAGGATAAAGGAAGTTGCGACCATTGTTTTATTAGATTTGTGATCTGTCTTAATACAGGAGGATAATTGGTTGAGAATAAGTCAGAATGAGATGCTGTTAAATGAATTCCAAGATATGGGATTGATTTTTCTGCCCATGTGAATGGGAGTGCAGCCCTAGCCGGGATCAATTCCATGTTTGTGAGTGAAATATTAAGCACTAGGCATTTCTTAGGATTAATCATAAGGCCGGATAGGGCTGCAAATCCATCAAGAGCTGGTATTAAGTTAGGACCAGAGACCTGTGGTGATGATAGAAAAAGTAATATATCGTCTGCAAATATACATAATTTGTGTGTAATACCTCCTACTTCAATGCCAGTTATAGTTTGGTTTGTTCTGATGTATTGGGCCATGGGTTCGAGTATAAGGGCAAATAATAAGGGAGATAATGGGCAACCCTGTCGGGTACCTCTTTCGATATTAAAGGCTTCAGATTTGTATCCAGCATATTTTATATAGGCTTTGGGTTTATTATATAATGCTTTGATCCATGTTAAAAAGTGGGGTCCAAAACCCCATTTTTGTAATGAATATTGCATATATTGCCAGGATACTGTGTCAAATGCCCTCTTAATATCGAGAGATAGAAAACATAAAGGGATTTTCCGTTTTTTAGCAATATGTGCCAATAACACTGCCCTGCGTATATTATCGCCTGCCTGTCTATTTGGCATGAAGCCTACTTGATCTCTATGTATTAATTTTCCTATAATGCTATTGAGGCGTTTTGCTATTATTTTTGCTAATAATTTAATATCGAGGTTTAACAGAGAGATAGGCCTATAATTCACACAGGAAGTATCATCAGAAAGGGGTTTTGGGATCATACAAACAATTGCCATTAGTGTTTCTTGCCGAAAAGAATGTCCATCTAGAAGTTTGTTAAAAGTTTCAGTGAGAATGGGAGAGAGTATTTCTGAGAATGTTTTAGGTCTTTTATGGCGTTAGCAACTTCATCCATAGTTATAGGCTCATCCAAACTGCTTTTTTGATTCTGAGATAACTCAGGTAAGGTTATTTTTGAGAAGAAGGATTCAGCTTCTGTAGGATTAAATTCATTGTTTGTTTTGTATAAAGTTGCGAGATGTGAGTGAAATTTATGGACTATTTTAACTGGATTACAAGTGTAAACATTTTTTGATAATTTCAAACGTATTGGTTTGAAAGATTTGTTAGTTGAATTTAATGCCCGAGCCAAATATGTACCTGGTTTGTTTGTATTCATGTAGAAATTGTGTTTGGAGCGTTTGAGGGATTTATCAACTGACTCAGTGAGAAATAGATCGTATTCCAATCTAGATTTTTCCAGATGAGATTTTGTACTCTGAGATGGATTATCTTGAAATGATATGTAGGCTGCATTAAAATTGAGTTCTAGTTTTTTTGCTAGATTTTTGCGTTCCCGTTTAAATAGTGCCATTTGTCTTTGTATTGTACCACGCAAGACAGGCTTATGAGCTTCCCACAGTGTTATTGGGGAGATGTCTGTTGTATTATTAATTGATATGTATTCCTTTAAAGCTTGTTCAATGGCCATCTGATGTAGTGGGTGTTTGAGCATTGTGTCCGGTAAGTACCACGTTGGGTCATGCGCTTTTGGTATGGCTGAGGCTATAGTAGTGTATACTGCATTATGGTCAGACCACGGAATCGGAATTATATCTGATGCAATAATTTCTGGTATCATTCCTATTGTTAGAAAAATATCATCTATTCTGGTAAAGGTTTGATGAGGGTGCGAGAAATAAGTGAATTTCTTTTTCATTGGGTTACTTTCTCTCCATGAATCTACCAGATTGTATTTGGAAAGAAGTTGAGAAAAAGGTAATCTAGAGGTTATTTTGGATGGTGTAAAAGGTGATTTATCTAGAAATGGGAGGAGGACCTGGTTCGAATCCCCACACATTATCACTGTTCCTATTTTGTGTGTATTAATCACTTGTAATATATGTGAGAGGAATGGTGTAGGTTGTTTGTTAGGAGCGTAGTAGGAAATCACCGTGATTGCTGTATTCATTATATATCCCATGAGTATCAGGTATCTACCTTCTGGGTCTTTAATTTCTGATGATAAGGTGAATGGTGTGGATCGGTGAAATGCAATTAGAGTTCCCCTTTGCTTGGTACAGGCAGAAGCCGTGTAAATTTGTTGATAAAAAGGAGAAATATATTTTGGAGTAGAATCTTTGGTGAAGTGTGTTTCTTGGAGGCATACTATGTGAGCCTTCTTGTTATGGAAAGTACGGAAGGCTTTGGTCCTTTTTTGAGGGACATTTATTCCCTGAACATTCAGGGAAAGTATATTCAGTGGTGCCATGGCAATAGATCAAATAGTTTTGACTTACTTTTTGTTATGCAGAGCTGACTGCGCAGATCAACCTGTGTGGACTGAAGAGATGAATAGATAGAAAAGAAACCAGTGAATTCTGGAGTAAAGAGTAAACAAAAAACATATGAGATTAGATGATACATTGTATAAATTATTTTTTGTAAGTAATCACAATTTACCCGTGAAAGAGAATAAATATCTCTCTCAGGGGAATAAGTGCCTTCGTCACACTCCCACATAATATGGTTGGGAGAATGAGGAGGGCTAATGGGGGTACACGGATCTTCCGCTTACAGGAGAGAAGTGCTATGTCAAAAGACATCAAAATGATGTTTCATTAATTGGAGTGCAGAATATAGTTTTTGTTGAAATTATTTATTCCAGGGTGGTTGTATATGGTTAGTCTTGCCCTAGGCTAAATAATTCAGTTAGAAAGGTACTGTTAATAACTTTGGTATTGATGAAGATAGTTTGAATTATTTTGGGATTTTAACCCTTTTAGAGTAAACAATTACATATTTTATTCATATGTAACTGTTTAGATATGTTAACTCATAAAATTGAGGTTGTGTTGCTTCAGATTAGAATAAACAAAAACATAATTCTAGGAACTAGTTAGGTAATAATATATTTGTTTTAAGAAAAGAAAGAAAAAGCTTCCATTACTTCTGGATTATTGAACATATTTGTCCTAAAAAGTAATAAATCTATTGTTATTACCTGATAATATATAACTGAACAAGAATTTCCTTATTTCACTTATATATTCTAAGGCTATATGAATCAGAAGTAATAAGAAATATAACTGGAATGTAACATGATCCCACACAGTGTGTGACTATCAGAATGCAGTTACATTCAGTTATAAATATAGGTTTTTTATAGAGAACCATCTTATAGTATAATAAATGAAGAGATATCAGGAATTAGGATGTCAGTCCATTGAATCTTCTTGGTCCATGGATGATGTGGCATAACGGCCTATTTTGTGAGAATGATGATTCCCATTTTGTTCTGAAATTTTCTGGGTGCTGCCTGAAGGTGAAGATGATGCCATTCTTCTGCGTGTGGGAGTGTTGCTGCTTGTGGGTTCTGTCAGATTTAATTTTAAAAGGGTTTGTTGTAGTTCATCTGCTGATCTGCTTCTGTAAATTGTACCTTGGTAGTTAAATCTGACTGAAAAGGGGAAGCCCCATTGATACATAATGTTGTGGCGTTGCAGTTCCATTAGTTGGGGTTTCATGGATCGTCTTTTAGTAATAGTAATTTGGGATAGGTCAGCAAAAATTTGATAATTGTGTCCTTGAAAATTAAGTTCCTTTTTTTCTCTTGCAGCAATTAGTATTTGTTCTTTCGTTCTGTAATAATGAAATTTTGTGATTATATCACGTGGGGGTCCATCTTTCTTTTTGGCTGTGAGGGCTCTGTGTACTCTGTCCAGTTCTAAACGTTCAATAGGGATATCTGGCTTTAGTTCTTGTAATAGAGCAGTAATAGTAGATTGCAGGTCTGTCACAGTTTCAGGTATTCCCCTTATGCGCAAGTTTGAACGTCTGGCTCTATTTTCGTAATCTTCGAGCTTAGTTTGAAGTATTAAATTCTCTTTTTTTAATTGTTCCAATTCTTTTATATTTTCTTGGGTTGTAATTTCAATTTCATCCATTTTTATTTCTAAGGCTGCGGTGCGGTTTCCCAGCTCTCTTATTTCTTTGGTTAGGCTTTTTGTTATTTGGTCTGAGGTTTGTTTTAAAGCCTTATGAAGCATCTTTTCAAATTGTAATAATATTACTGGGGATACTGAGGAGGTTTGTGGAGAAGTTTGTGAGAGGATTTGTTCTGTATCTGACTCAAATGGAGAGTCTTGCTGTGACATTTTCTGTCTGTGAGAGCGCCCTGATGCTGTATCTTGTGAGGTGACTGGAGCTGCTTCAGCTGCAGTGAGTGCCTGTGAGCTCTTTGTGAGGTGATTTTTATTTCTGCCACGGTTTCCTCCCAGTACCATATTTCCTGCCCAAACTTTCACAGTTTGTTCCCTGGGGCAAAAAGGTTCAAATGGATACCTTTTGAGCCTGCAGGCTCCGCTTTGTCCTTCTCTTCTCTCCTCAGTGGTGTGGAGCTCTAACAATGCATGTCTGCTCTGCTAGGCTCCGCCTCCTGCCCTCCTTCAGTGTGAGGTTTTAATATGCTGAAAAGTGTGGGGGGTTCTGCTATATCACAAGTTATTTGATGTATAGTGGCTTTCTACATATTGTATGTATTGTGGTTTTGTACATATATCTTTTATTTATTATGGATGATATATATATATCTATATCACACATAGAACATTGTACATAGCTGATGATACTGCTAACTGAAAACAGTGCAACAAAGGCAGAGTGTCCAGGAAGTTACAAGCTCATTGGATTCTGAGACAAGATAAATACCGGTAGATATTTTTTGTTTTGCACATAACAAGGAGACATACTGTAACAAAATATTTTAAATTTTAATTTGACATCCAAAAGGGAGCTAATTAGAGAAGTTTGCTGTTCGAATTTATATAAACATCAGCATTTTACTGTGTAGCCCCCTGGTCCTAACCTGGGGCTATAGCGTAAAGTTAGTTTTTGGCTGAAATCTGGTCTTTTCCTAATTTCAATTGAGTTGTGCATTTCTCACTGTTGCCAGTAGGTGTCACTGGTACCATAGGTCAGTATGAGAAGTACAACAAGATTGAGCTACGAATAACTATTCTTTTTGCAGCCAAGCTCAGTAGGAGGTTCTTAGCTGCTGGTGCATTCTGGGAAATGGTATTTATTTGGGCTGGACTATGTGCTCACTCTCTCTTACCCCAGGCCCTCCTGGCCTGAGGATGTGCTGCTGAGAGCTCTGCAAGTAGGCCCAGAAGTCTGAGGTGGTCCTTAGGCTGTCTTGCCCAGCGTGGAAGAAGCCGAGCCAAGCTGAGAAGATCCAGGGGAGGACCCTTGCTGGAGAGAGCCAGGATGAAGGCTGATCTCCCAGGAGGGCCTGGTGACTCGTTTGGAGAATACACCTACACCTAAACTACGCTTACAGTGTTGCCAGATGGCTTAAAGGTTCTGACACTGTGAAGCTGGAATTTATTCTACAAATCTAACCCTGTTTGCAGTATCGTCGGGTCAGCTTTAAGATTCTGGTACTGTCAAGCTGTCCTACAATCAAAACCATGTTAAATAGCTACTGGCTGCTAGGTCTGTGTGAGAGGCCTATCCAGGAGTCCTACTGGCTGCTAGGTCTGTTTGAGAGGCCTATCCAGGAGTCCTACTGGCTGCTAGGTCTGTGTGAGAGGCCTATCGAGGTATTCAAGATCTCAAAGAGAGAAAGCTATTCTTTTTCTGGATCCAAGGAATCTGTAAGTGATCTGCATCTGGTATCTTACCAGCGGTGGTGCATCCATAAGGGTGCATGGCACCGCCCCCTCTCTCCAGCCACCACTCTATCACCAATAGATAGATTCATAAATTGAATGAATCTATGGCCGCCACTGCCACCCTCTGTTCAGGTGCCCGGCCCCTTTTTGGGGGTATTTTTTTTGCAGCACCTGATTAGAGCCACAGGGTCTAATAGGCGTTAAAAAAGGTAAACAGCGAGCGCCATGCTGTGTTAAAAAAGCAAATGACTATTCACTTTCCTAACACTGTACCGCCTCTCCACCATTCAGGTGCTCAGGTCTGTTACCCGTCACCTGATTGGCTGAAATGACAGGTGCTGTGATTGGGCGCCTATCAGGTGTCCAATCATAGGAGAGGACGGGAGTAGTGGACGGGAGAAGACATCGAGGACATGGAAGAAACCACTCACCGCCACCACCCGCTGCTCCACCGAGACAGGGTAAGTGCTGGGCAGACGGCAGGCGGGGGGGTACAGTGGCAGCATTCGATTTGCACAGTGGGAGCATTTGATGGCACAGTGGGAGCATTTGATGGGCACAGTGGGAGCATTTGATGGCACAGTGGCAACGTTTAATGGGCACAGTGGCTGCATTTGATGGGCACAGTGGAGGCATTTGATGGCACAGTGGCTGCATTTGATGGGTACAGTGGCAGCAATCAATGGGCATAGTGGCTGTGTTTGATGGTTCACTGAGGCTGCAATTGATGGGGTTTTTTTCAGTTTGTTTGCACCCCCTAAAAATTTTGAGCACCAGGCACCACTTTATCTGACACCCCTAACCCTCTCTCCTACTACCTCTTTTCAAGTTTTACATTAAAGCATTGAAAATATTTAGTGAAAAGTAAGTAAGTGAATAACGCCCAATTTCTGTTGTAAACTCCCCATTATAGCCATGAACTCACCCCTGGGGTAAATGCTGGCTCGCCCTCTGCCTCTAGAGGACCCTCCTTGCCCCCAGTAGGGGGGCACTACAACTGTAATGGAAGAGATGATATCTATGGATGAATATCCCATGCATACAATCATTCCACTTTCTTCTAACTGATTATACATGCCAAAAGTTTTCCATTATCTGTTAAAGTGGATTTAGCATCAAATGTATGTTTTCATGTAATCTGCATGCATATTAGGCCATGTGTAAATGTAATGTTTATACATACAGTATGTATTACCTCTCTCTCTGGCATTGCCTTTAACTTCTTTAGAAAGACAGCACTATCTGCAGTCATTATCTGAGGTTAGAATATACTGTCTAGACTGGGATGCTTTCTCAGACATGACACAATTATGTACATTTTGGTGCCGGTTCAGTTCTTGGCTGTGTAGGAATTTCTGACGTAGATCAGTCCCTGCTGCCGCATGTCACCTTAACTTGCTACAAAGTTACATTGCAATTTGATCACTGTAGAATAGGAATCTGAAGAAATACTGTTTTTGTGCCTGCTGCAGACTATTGGCATGAACTTAGTTGAGAAAACAAAATGGAGCTTTTCTGGTACCTAACCATGATTTAGGCTCTGTTTCCACTAGTGCGACTTTTCATGCGACTTGGGACTGAAAAGTCGCATGACAAATTGTATCCCATGATTTCCAATGAGTACCGTTCATATCTGTGCGACTTCAAGTCGCAGCGACTTCAAAGTAGTCCCTGCACTACTTTGGTCCCACTTTGGTGCGACTTGAGGTCCATAGATACAGGCATTGCTTCAAATCGCGGTAAAAAGTCGCGGTAAAATCGCGGTTAAAAATCGTGGCAAAATCGCGCGACTTTGGGGACGCAATAGTGGAAACATAGCCTAAAGGCTAAGTTCAACTTTAACATAAATAAATAAATACATAAATAACTAAATGCAGGTGCTCTTTGATAACATGTTACATGTTACACTCTAAATACTGGTGTAACTTGTAACATGTTATCAAAGGTGAACTTTAATTGTATTTTCTTCCTTAACAAATACACTATATTACCAAAAGTATTGGGACACCTGTCTTTACACGCACATGAACTTTAATGGAATTCCAGTCTTAGTCCATAGGGTTCAATATTGGGTTAGCCCACCTTTTGCAACTATAACAGCTTCAACTCTTCTGAGAAGGCTGTCCACAAGATTTAGGAGTGTGTCTATGGGAATGTTTGACCATTCTTCCAGAAGCGCATTTGTGAAGTCACTGATGTGGACAAGAAGGCCTGGCTCGCAGCCTCCCCTCTAATTCATCCCAAAGATGTTCTATCAGGTTGAGGTCAGAACTCTATGCAGGCCAGTCATATTCCTCCACCCCAAACTCGCTCATCCATATCTTTATGGACCTTGCTTTGTGCAATGGTCCAAACCATTTGGTGGAGGGGGATTATAGTGTGGGGTTGTTTTTCAGGGGTTGGGCTTGGCCCCCTAATTCCAGTAAAGGGAAATCTTAAGGCGTCAGCATACAAAGACATTTTGGACAATTTCATGCTCCCGAACTTGGTGGGAACAGTTTGGGGATGGCCCCTTCCTGTTACAACATGACTGCACACCAGTGCACAAACAAGGGCCATAAAGACATTGATGAGGGAGTTTGGGGTGGAGGAACTTGACTGGTCTGCACCGAGTCCTGACCTCAACCCAATACCAAACACCACTGGGATGAATTGGAGTGGTGACTGTGAGCTTCTCGTCCAACATCAATGCCTGACCTCACAAATGCGCTTCTGGAAGAATGGTCAAACATTGCCATAGACACATTCCTAAATCTTGTGGACAGCCTTCCCAGAAGAGTTGAAGCTGTTATAGCTGCAAGGGGTGGGCCAACTCCATATTGAACCCTACAGATTAAGGCTGGGATGCCATTAAAGTTCATGTGTGAGTAAAGGCAGGCATCCCAATACTTTTGATATTATAGTGTATGTTTGTTTTAACTTAACTTCATTGCGGATGTGTTACTGTTTTCGGTGTTATATTAATTTACATGTTATGTTTTTTGAACATATTGCAAACATTTAAAGTAAGGACTGTATAATTAAAAATACAGAAAGAAAATAGCCATAAGAAGATTTCTATGAGAATGAAAACCTTGTTTCCACAAAACATGTCGGAAAGGAAACATATTAAAAAGCCATAATCTTGAACAATGATGAGAATAAAGTGTGATGCTGTTAATATCTGTATCAAGAATTTTGCATCTGTCAGTATGACACATTTTTAGTTTAAATGCTATGTTTAAAATATGGGCAGTTACTTTAGCAGACGGTCTTCTTGAATGGCAATTTTAAAGCGGGGTTCCACCCAAATTTTGAACAATATCTGTATGTATTCTCTTCCTTGCCTAGATGCTGACATGCCCTTTAAAAAAATTTAAATCGCAGTAATTACCTTTTATTTTTCTATTCTTCTTTGCACTTTCTGGTTCTCCTCCCGTGGGAGTAGGCGTGTTTCTAGCCTCTCCCAGACTCCTGGGAGCTAGTCTCAGGCTTCCCAGGATGCCACTGAGCATGTGCGGGAACGAGCAGTGAATGCTGGGAGCACAGCATTCACCACATCCAGGAAATAAATGCTTGTGGGCTTCAAATGCCCACAATGAAGATGGAAACCGCCTGCAGTGAATAATATAAGTTATTCTTTCCGACGAAATCTGACACAGGCGGACATATTACACACAATATGTGAGTATGTAATGCTGAGAAGAAAAGTTTGTGAATGAACTAAAAAAAAAAAAAAAGATAGATAGGTGGACCCCCGCTTTAAGTTCTTTTAAAGATGTAGCTGTTTTAAAGGTGATGCATTAAGTGAAATTATTTACACCTTTTTAAATGACAAAAATTTATTTGAAGATCTTCTAGGTACCAAAAGTTTTATTTAGTTGTCTTGTTTACTAATATATTCAAACTGAACTTCAGTCAGCATTTAAAACATCAGTGTCTTATTGAAGAGTTAAACTGTCTCTGGACTCTGTCAGCAATTGGCCATACTGTCCACACAAATTGGGTCTAAGGAGATGTGTCATTACATATATAGGTCACTCTTTGCTCCACTGGTTATGAAGTTTTCCCTGTTTTTTTTACTAAGCACTGTCATCAGAGTACAGTCTGCTGCATTGTATTTATTACAACAGAGTAATAGTATAGCATTGGTTTTCAATTCAACTGTTTGTAGTTTGTGATCTGTGGAATAGGACCGTGCAACACCTAATTGGTGTTGGCAATTGAATGCCAATGGAACATGTAATGACACAAAGCAACTAAGAACCACACTTGCAATGATAAAAAGAGCCTTTGAAAGCTGTAGGATACAGTCTGAAAAATATTCTTCTCTTCTATCAATTATTAATACAGAAGATTCTCTGTAAGAATTAAATAGCTTTATTGCCCTTAACAAGGAAAGGTACTTTCCTTGTTGCGATTTTGGAGGCCAAGTAGTAGACACAGCTGAGCTAAAAGTTTTAGAATAAACTGCAGAGGAAAAAAAGGTCAATGTACTGTGTATTTTGAAGGCTTGAAGGCAGATCTTGCAATGTATTCATAGGTAGAACAATGTTGACATTTCAGAGGACACTTTGAATCCTGTACACCAACCCACAGTACACTCACCAGAGGAAAAGCTCTCAGCAATCAACCACACAGGTCGCCCTTGGGCATTGGACTCTTCCCTATCTATAAAGATGTCAGTACAAAATCTATGACTCCTAAACATGTTTAGTGATGAGCTTCATCAAGAGCAATTATTATATAGTTAAAATGAGCTACTCGGGGGGGGGGGGGGGGGGGCATAGAGCTTTATTGACCGTATCACCGCAGTCAGGACCTAAAAAGAGCGGGGAGAATGCCCCCCTTGTGGGCCACAAGGGGGAATGAAGAGAACAGGATAGTGTGTCCGCTTATTATGTTACAGCAGATAGAGAAGGTGGAATGTGAATTAGGCTGAACAGGCACTTAGTGTCACGCCAAATATCCAAAATTGAATAAGACTTGCCATGGACATATACCCTTGGTTGAAGCTGTTGGATGTGGAAGCATGTTTTGTGGAAGCTGTTATCCAGCCAATTGTCCTGGGAAATTTTGTGGCAAGCCTTATCCACTTTGAATATTTTTAGGTGACGTTAAGTGCCCATATACCCCAACCCATGTTCTACCTTCTCTATGTAATTTCTGCTTAAGCCGCCACACTATCCATCTCCTTAAGGGGTGCTCTCCCCCTTTTTTGGGTCCTGAATGTGATCATCTTAGGTGTGTGGTCAGTAAAACCCTATGGGACTCCTCGAGTAAGCACAGCACACTATTTAATAATTTTCCTGATGAAGCTCATCAGATCCTGTGCTGACATCTTTATATATTGTGTTTTTGTAATCTATGTTTATTTTACGGTCTATCAATACCAGAGTTGTACACACAGGGGTTGATTTATATATATACATATATATATATATATATATATATATATATATATATATATATATATATATATATATATATATTTTATTTTATTTTTTTTTTTTTTAGACACCATAGAAAATAAAATGGCGGTCGTTGCAATACTTTGTCAGACCATATTTGCGCAGCGGTCTTACAAACGCAATTTTTAAAAAGAAAAGATTTTTTTTGAGTTAAAAAATAAGAAAACAGTGAAGTTAGCCCAATTTTTTATTGTAAAAGATAATGTTATGCCGAGTAAATTGATACCCAACATGTCATGTTTCAAATATGTACCCACTCGTGGAATGACAACAAACTTTGACACGTAAAAATCTCCATAGGCGACATTTAAAAATGTCTACAGGTTACCAGTTTTGAGTTACAGAGGATGTCTTTTGCTAGAATTATTTCTCTTGCTCTAACGATTGTGGTGATACCTCACATGTGTGATTTGAACACCGTTTACATATGCGGGCGTAACTTATGTATACGTTCGCTTCTGCGCACAGGGGACAGGTCACTTGATTTTTTTTCTTATTTATTTTACTTTTTATTAAAATTTAAATACAGTGGGTGACACCACTCTTCCAAAGTGACACAGAAAATGAAAATGATCAAATAATAAATCAAACATAAAACCACCTATATGCAAATGTACAAATGAAACGAGTAGTTATGTGTAAAGGGGTTCCACCACCATTGCAAATCTTGTCATATGTTTCCACTTGTGAATGACAATAAGCAGCCTTGTGAATTCAACACCACTACCGATAAGAAATACTCCAAATCATAGGTTGTTGGCACAGTAACAGCATGTTATCAGTAATCATCCATTCACAGTCATGGAACTACTTTGTAATGTAAACGTCAGTAAGAATGTATTTAACAAAGCAAGATATTACATTTACTATAGATCTTACATCTACTGTATATTAGAGTATGGCTGGAAAAGCTATGAACAGTCATCTACAATTATACCAAAATACAATGAGTTACGTCACAAAGGACTTTCAGAGAAGACTTATGCCGCGTAAACACGACCAGACTTTACGGCATACTTGGTTCGGCGGACCGGAGTCCATCGGACAATTCGATCATCTGTGGGCTCCAGCAGACTTTTTCTCCCCAAAAGTTTGACGGACCTAGAAATGAAACATGTTTCAAATCTTTTCGATGGATTCGAGTCTGGTCAAAAAGTCTGCTCGTCTGTATGCTAGTCCGACGGACAAAAACTGACGCTAGGGCAGCTATTGGCTACTGGCTATGAACTTCCTTGTTTTAGTACATCATCACGTATGAATCTGTCGGACTTTGGTTGATCGTGTGTAGGCAAGTCCGTTCATTTGGAAAGTCCGTCGTTAAGTCCGTTGAAAAAGTCCGCAGGACAAAGTCTGCCGTAAAGTCCGCTCGTGTGTACGTGGCATTAGGCTACAATAGATCTGGTGAAAGTGTTTTCTTGGGGACATCCAAAGAAAGCTGTCAGGATGCTTTTTTAGATGACCAAATAGTCATTAATTTGGCACTTCTTTAATATATTTGAAGTAAAGAGAGAGAGAGAGAGAGAGAGAAGTATTAGTCTCAGTTTCTCCCACCAACAAGCTCTTCATTTCAGGCATCAAAGATAAAGCAGCAATATCTCTTCTTGCCTTATCGAGCGAAACCAAATACAGGCGGTCCCCTACTTACAAACATCTGACTTACAAACGACTCCTACTTACAGATGGAGGGAGACAACAGGAAGTGAAACCAAATCTACCCCTAGAAAGGGAAATTCATTCCTGTAAGAGTTAATATGGGAAAAAGGTGTCTCCACTGATGCTTTATCACCAGTCCATGTTTCCCTAACAGCCCAAAATTTTCAAAATCCAATTGTCATTGGGACAGAAAGTGAGGTGAAATCTTCTAAACAGGGGCACAGACAGCAAAACAGATGTTACAGGGGTGTTAACCCTTCCCTATGTTATCCAAAAAGCTTAATAATAGATTTTTTGGCTGGAGCTACACTTAAAAAATGTACCTGATTCAACTTAAGAACAAACCTACAGTCCCTATCTTGTTTGTAACCCAGGGACTGCCTGTAATACTAGTAATAGAAAAGAGATTCCTACACCAGATGACATACAGCCATGGCCAAAAGTTTTGAGAATAACACAAATATTAATTTTCACAACGTCTGCTGCTTCAGTGTTTTTAGCTCTTTTTGTCAGATGTTACTATGGTATACTGAAGAATATTTACAAGCATTTTATAAATGTCAAAGGCTTTTATTGACTGACAGTGCTCAACATAGATTAGTACACCCCTTATTAAAAGTAAGATTTTAATCAATATCTCAATAAACACAAGAGCAATTTCCAAAAATGTTACAAAACTGAGTTTTATAGAACATTTGTTTAGCTTATTACATGAAAGAAGGGTTAATAATATCATTTAGATTACAAAATCTTCTGTTTTACTCAAATTAGTTGATGCAAAAATGAATACACCCCACAACAAAAACTACTACATCTAGTATTTTGTATGTAGCAAAGTTCCGGGCCTCTTTAGGCCTAATAGTTACCTTCAGAGTTAGGGAGAGCTGACATCCTTCAGTGTAGAGTGGGTTACAAGGCATGGTGGGTGTAATGCAGAATGAACAGGTGGGCACCAGACACTTTTTGAATGCAAAGAGATTTATTGTTTCTTAAAGAGAATTGTGGAAGAGAGGGTAAGGAGCAGGACACCCTTAGGTAGATGGAACATTAATTGGCAGACTCCAAGACTTCTATAGATAGACAGCTATACAGGTGAAGGCCTCCAGCCGGACACCACTTCTGTATAGGTAGGACCGCTGTCTCCTATGGCAACAATCTTGTAGCAGTTACTAATGGTAAAGATATTCAACTATGCAACATGAACAGTTGTCTTTACCCCACACTCACTCACTGTGGGTCTTCACTCAAAGAGCTCCCAGTGTCTCTCACTTGACTTCAGATCCACTAGCCACTGGATCCCCTGATCTTTCACTGTAGCACTCAGTATCTTCCTCAAGCATCACCCCTGCTTCCCTGCTGGGTCCTTGGCTTGGCACTCACAGATACTCTTCAAGCTTCATCCCTGCTGATACGTTAGGTCCCTGGCTTGGCACTCCACAAGCGCCAGCTTTGTTGTCCCGCTGGGTCCCTGACTTGGCATTTGCTGAAGTTTTCCCACTTCTTCATTGTCCCCGGCTGGCGAGATGTCTGCTCTGGTACTGGCCTCAGCTCACTCACTGTGATCTCCGGTAGCAGTGTGGATGTTCCCTTAATGGTGACAGCTTCCCTTCTACCTTGACCACAACTGGTTCCCTGGCCGGCAGAACCGTTACTTCTGGTTGGACTACAAGCCCATAGTCCCAACCCTATGCCGCTTCTCCTGCTTCTGGATAGGCCCTCAGACAGCCTAGCAGCCAGATGTCCCCGGGATAGGCCTTAGGTTTCTGGCCTAGCAGCCCTGGGCAATACAACACACCTCCACCCAGACATCTATCCAGGTGGCACAGAACCCGATCACCTGACTCCACCAAAATATATAGGTTCTTCCAGCAGGCCTATTGACTGAGATACCCCATTCATTCCTAATCTGTCATTGCAATGCCCTTTTCTTATTTAATGTCACCAGATACCTATTTCTTTAGCTAACCTCAGTGAACTTGCATGGCGATTTTCTTTAACCCTTCTCATCAGAAGACGCTCCTGACAAGGTGTTAACGTCTGTGGATGGCCTGGACATCTCTATGTAATGGTTGCAGTTCCATTAAATTTTTATATCACTTTTGTTACCGTATTCTGACTGATAAGTAAAGCTTTGCTGATCTTCTTCTAGCCTTCACTTTTCTTGTGTAAATAAATTATTTTCTTTCTCTTCCATGTGGTGTCATTGCTGTCTGCTGGACACCTGTTTAATGAATAATTAGACTCACCTTTAGTTGAATTCTTGTTAATTAGGATTTTGTTGTCTAAAATTTAGCTTTGCTCCTAAACCACGTACACACGGTCGGACTTTTCGACTGGACTGGTCCGACAGACCGAGTCCGGCGCACAATCCGATCATGTGTGGGCTTCATTGGACCTTCAGTGGACTTTTCCAGTTGAAAATCTGACGGACTTTAGATTTGGAACATGCTTCAAATCTTTATGTTGTAACTCCACCGGACCCAGAAATCCGCTCGTGTGTATGCTAGTCCGACGGACAAAAAACGACGCTAGGGCAGCTATTGGCTACTGGCTATCAACTTCCTTATTTTAGTCCGGTGTAAGTCATCACGTACGAATCCATCGGACTTTGGTGTGATCGCGTGTAGGCAAGTCCGTTCGTTAAAAAGTCCATCAGAAGTCCGTCAAAAATCTGTTGAAAGTCCGTTGGAAAGTCAGTCGGACCAGTCCAGTCGAAAAGTCCACCCGTGTGTACGCCCCATAAGACTTTCATTGTGGTATATTCATTTTTTAAACATGGTCTTGAATGAATTTATTAGGAAAAAAACTTTTTTGTGTGTGCAAATTAACAAATCTTGGTGGTAATCAATGGCCCGCATTTGTGGGATTATTTTGTAATATAGTGACCCACAGAAAATGTTGATTTTGAAAGGAAAGTGAAGTTTTTCTGACAAATCTGTTGGGGTGTACTCATTTATGCTGAGCACTGTACATAAGGTTTATGCAAAATCAATATTTGCAGTGTTGACCCTTCTTTTTTAAGACCTCTGCAATTTGCCCCATAATGTTTAGTGTTTTTTTGTTCACCTGCCTCTTGAGGATTGACCACATGTTCTCAATGGGATAAGGGTCTGGAGAATTTCCTGGCCATGGACCCAAACTTTCAATGTTTTGTTTCCCAAGCTACTTAGTTATCACTTTTGCCTTATGGCAAGGTGCTTCATCATGCTGGAAAAGGCATTATTTTTCACCAAGCTGTTCTTGGATGGTTGCGAGAAGTTGCTCTAAGAGGATGTTTTTATACCATTCTTCTACCATGGCTGAGAATCAACCCCACACATGAATGGTCTCAGGATGCTTAATCTGTTTAATTTATGCTTGTGAGTAGTATTCTAATTGAGGTATGAACAAATGCAATCTTCTTTTACAATGGTACACTATTGGAGGTTCTTTTCTTTAACACGAGCAATCAGTGGAACCCCTACTAGGACAGAGGAGAGGAGATTAAAACGCTAGGCAACAGCTTGGATCTGTTCAAATAAGCGCATATTGTGATCCTTAGTTTGAGAGGCATTGAGTATTGGTGAGAACACACGAACACCGTTAAAGTCTATTGGACACGAACATGAATAATTAAAAGTGCTAATTTTAAAGGCTTATATGCAAGTTATTGTAATAAAAAGTGTTTGGGGACTTGGGTCCTGCCCCAGGGGACATGTATCAATGCAAAAAACTTCCTTAAAAACGTCCATTTTTTTGGGAGCAGTGATTTTTTTAATGCTAAAAAATGAAACATTGAAAATGAAATATTCCTTTAAACATCATGCCTGGGGGTGTCTATAGTATGCCTGTAAAGTGGCGCATTTTTCCCGTGTTTAGAACAGTGCCACAGCAAAATGACATTTCTAAAGGTAAGCTGTAATGAATTGTCGGGTCTCGGCAATATTGATAAAACTCATTGAAAAAAAAACATGGACCCCCCAGTCCATTACCAGGCCCTTTGGGTCTGGTATGAATATTAAGGGGAACCCCAAATCAAATTTTTTTTTTAAAAATTGCGTGGGGTCCCCCTAAAATCCATACCAGGCCCTTCAGGTCTGGTATGGGTTTTAAGGGGAACCCTGTGCCAAAATTTAAAAAAAATATGGTGTAGGAGTCCCCCCAAAATCCATACCAGACCCTTATCCGAGCTGTCTAAATATTAATTTTGAGCCATTGATAATCATTTGGGGATGTGACAATACCATCCCCATTATTGACATGAGCTCCCCCATGCTCATTTGTATACACAGAGCTGAAGAAGGAATTTAATAAATTTGTCTTTCTTTGTACCCAGTCACCCACTCTAGATTATTTTGTAATGGGCCTACATGCTCAGACTTGACCTTTGTACTATTAATATATTTGAAGCATTTTTGGCGGTTTGTCCTGCTATCTTTTGCAATCTATTATTCGTTTTGAGTTCTTTGCAGCCTTTATTTCCCTTTTACATATTCCACTACATATTCCATAACATTTAAACAATGAAACAGTGGTCCTTCATTTTTCTATATTTTAAAAACTCCTTTCTTATTATTTATAGCTGTTTTACCTTTGACTGTGACCCACATAGCTTCTTATTTTAGCCTTTTAAACGTATTGCTCATGGGAATATACTTTGCAATGTGTTCGCATACAGTCCTTTTGAAGAATTCCCATTTTTGTTCTGTGTTCATCAATGCCAATATTCCCTCCCAGTCTAATGCCCCGTACACACGGTCAGATTTTCCGACGGAAAATGTGTAATAGGACCTTGTTGTCGGAAATTCTGACTGTGTGTAGGCTCCATCACACATTTTCCATCGGATTTTCCGACACACAAAGTTTGAGAGCAGGATATAAAATTTTCCGACAACAAAATCCGTTGTCGAAAATTCCGATCGTGTGTACACAAATCCGACGGACAAAGTGCCACGCATGCTCAGAATAAATAAAGAGATGAAAGCTGTTGGCCACTGCCCCATTTATAGTCCCAGTGTAAGTGTTTTACGTCACCGCATTCAGAATGATCGGATTTTCCAACAACTTTGTGTGACCGTGTGTATGCAAGACAAGTTTGAGCCAACATCCATCGGAAAAAATCCTAGGATTTTGTTGTCGAAATGTCCGAACAAAGTCTGACCTTGTGTACGGGGCATTAGTCTTGGAGAGCAGCCCTCATCCTTGGAAAATTTTTTATATGCAAGTTATTTCCATAAAAAGTGTGTGGGGACCCGGGTACTGCCCCAGGGGACATGTATCAACTCAAAAAAAAAGTTTTTTTATAATGGCTGTTTTTTCAGGAGCAGTGATTTTAATAATGCTTAAAGTGAAACAATATTGCTGCTCCTGGCAATATAGATAAAAATCTATTAAAAAATCAGCGTCCCCGCAACCCTGGCCATTGGTTGTGGGGGAATGTGGGCGGGGGGCTTATCAGAATCTGGAAGCCCCCTTTAACATGTGAATGGGTAGGGGTGTTCGGCTCCTCCCTAGCCGTTGTACCCCTACCCTTCACCAAAAAAGTGTCAAAAAGTAAAGACCACAAAAGACACTGTCTCCATGGGAGGCCTTCCGGCGACTGCTGTCTTTTCACTCTGACAGCTTTTATATAGGCAAGGGCGGGGCCACACGCTGATGTAACCGTATGACCCCACACCCCTCTGATGGCACATGATGTCAAAAGGGGGCGGAGTCACTCATTTACATCACCGGGTAGCCCTGCCCTTGCATATATAACAGCTGCTCCCATCGAGGTGGAGCTTCTTTTCTTTTCTTTTTTTCGAGTCTGTCAGGCGGTGTGATTGAAGATGGATGGACATCGGGGGACACTTTTTTTTCTTACAGGAATTTTCAAAAACTGTGTATTGTGGTTTTTAATTTTTGACACTTTTAGTGTTTTTTGGTGAATGGGTAGGGGTAAAATGTACCTCATACCCATTAAATTGGGGGTCGTGATATGGGACCCCCTTGTTAAAGGGGGCTTCCAGATTCTGATAAGCCCCCCTGCCCTAAGACCCCGACAACCACCAGGCAAGGGTTGTGGGGATGAGGCCCTTCTCCCCATCAAGATGGGGACAAGGTGCTTTAGGGGAGACCCCAAAGCACCCTTCCCATGTTGAAGGCAAGCTTTCTAGTATGGTTCAAGAGGGGGGCACTCGCTTGCCCCCCCTTTCCTGGCCTGCCAGGCTGCATGCATGGATAAGGGTCTGGTATGGATTTGGGGGGCCCCCACTGTGTTTTTTTTTTACATTTTGGCATGGAGTTCCCCTTAAAATCTATACCAGACCCAAAGTGCCAGGTATGGACTGGGGGAGCCCATGCCATTTTTTTTCTTAATTCTGTCATAGGGTTACCCTTAACCACTTAAATACACTATTATATACTTTACACTGACTGCACTGTATATATATATATATATATATATATATATATATATATTATATATATTAGGGTTGTCCCGATACCGATACTAGTATTGATATCGGCACCGATACCGAGCATTTGCCGGAGTACTTGTACTCCGGCAAATGCTCCCGATGCTTCCGCTGATACCTGTACAGTCAGCAGTGATCGACGCGTGGGGGAGTTACAAGCTTCTCCCCCTGCAGCTTTCAGCTGCTTAGTGACATACAGCGGTGATCGGTGCTTGTAACTCCCCCACACGCGATTACCACTGACTGTCACCGCATCCTCCTTCATGCCCCCTCTGTTCCGCTGTCCCCCTCCACTGTCCCCCTCCATTCCTCTGTCCCCCTCTCTTCCTCTGTCCCCCTCCGTTCCTCTGTCCCACCGTTCCGCTGTCCCCCTCTCTTCCTCTGTCCCCCTCCGTTCCTCTGTCCCACCGTTCCACTGTCCCCCTCTCTTCCTCTGTCCCCCTCCGTTCTGCTGTCTCTCTCTCTTCCATTGTCACCCTCCGTTCTGCTGTCCCTCTCTCTTCCTCTGTCCCCTGCTGTTCCGCTGTCCCCCTCTCTTCCTCTGTCCCTCTCCTTTCTGCTGTCCCTCTCCATTCTGCTGTCCCTCTCTCTTCCTCTATCCCTCTCCGTTCTGCTGTCCCTCTCTCTTCCTCTGTCCCTCTCCGTTCTGCTGTCCCTCTCTCTTCCTCTGTCCCTCTCCATTGTGCTGTCTCTCTCTCCATGTCCTCCTTTGTGAATAGACACAGTCAGCTGACTCTGTCTATTCACATAACTGAAACATTGTAACCTCCTGTGATTACAATGTCTCAGTTTATGAATGGAGAGGAGCCACTGTCTTCTCTCCATTCATTTTTAGTGCAGCTGAGGCTGCAGAGAAAGGGACTGGGGAATCTCTATCCTCGGTCTCTTTCTCTGTCTCAAGGGGGAGATTTCAGGGGGCTGTTAAGCCCCCTGATATCTCACCAAAGCCCCCCAACAAGGCTAATTAAATAAAAAAACCACACATATTGCAATAAATAATAAAAAAATATAATATTGTAAAAAATAATAAAAATGTAAATAAGACACCATTCACACCCCCCCCAATTTTTTTTTAAAAAAAAAGCATTGTTAAAAAAAATAAAAAAGCCACTGTCACGTGACATTAAAAAAAAGTATCGGTATCGGCGAGTACTTGAAAAACAGTATCGGTACTTGTACTTGGTCCTAAAAAAGTGGTATCGGGACAACTCTAATATATATATATATATATATATATATATATATATATATATATATATATATATATATACACATTATCTCACAAAAGTGAATATACCCCTCACATTTTTGTAAATATTTTATTATATCTTTTCATGTGAAAATGCTGAAGAAATGACACTTTGCTACAATGTAAAGTAGTGAGTGTACAGCTTGTATGACACTGTGTAAATTTGCTGTCCCCTCAAAATAACTCAACACACAACCATTAATGTCTAAACCACTGGTAACAAAAATGAGTACACCCCTAAATGAAAATGTCCAAATTGGGCCCAAAGTGTCAAAATTTTGTGTGGCCACCATTATTTTCCAGCACTGCCTTAATTCTCTTGGGCATGGAGTTCACCAGAGTTTCACAGGTTGCCCCTGGAGTCCTCTTCCACTCCTCCATGATGACATCACAGAGCTGGTGGATGTTAGAGACCTTGCACTCCTACACCTTCCGTTTGAGGATGCCCCAAAGATGCTCAATAGGGTTTAGGTCTGGAGACATAACCTTTACCCTCAGCTTCTTTAGCAAGGCAGTGATCATCTTGGAGGTGTGTTTGGGGTCGTTATCATGTTGGAATACTGCCCTGTGGCCCAGTCTCCAAAGGGAGGGGCTCATGCTCTGCTTCAGTATTTCACAGTACATATTGGCATTCAGGATTCCCTCAATGAACTGTAGCTCTCCAGTGCTGGTATCTCTCCAGTGCCGGCAGCACTCATGCAGCCCCAGACCATGACATTCCCACCACCATGCTGTAGGCAAGACACACTTGTCTTTGTACTCCTCACCTGGTTGCCGCCACACATGCTTTACACCATCTGAACCAAATAAGTTTATCATGGTCTCATCAGACCACAGGACATGGTTCCAGTAATCCATATCCTTAGTCTGCTTGTCTTCAGCAAACTGTTTGCAGGCTTTCTTGTGCATCATCTCTAGAAGCTTCCTTCTGGGACGAGAGCCATGCAGACCAATTTGATGCAGTGTGCGGCATATGGTCTGGGCATTGGCAGGCTGACCCCCCCACCCCTTCAACCTCTGCAGCAATGCTGGCAGCACTCATAGGTCTATTTCCAGACAATCTCTGGATATGATGCTGAGCATGTGCACTCAACTTCTTTAGTCAACCATGGCGAGGCCTGTTCTGAGTGGAACCTGTCCTGTTAAACCACTGTATGGTCTTGGCCACTGTGCTGCAGCTCAGTTTCAGGGTCTTGGCAATATTCTTATAGCCTATGCCATATTTATGTAGAGTGACAATTCTTTTTTTCAGATCCTCAGAGAGTTCTTTGTCATGAGGTGCCATGTTGAAATTCCAGTGACCAATGTGAGAGAGTGAGAGAGATAACACCAAATTTAACACAAAGGGTAGTGAGGCCTCAGTTATAGATCAGTAAAGAACTAGTATAAGTACCATCATCCCTGGGTTGAATAGTAAAAAAGGGAGTATGAGGGTGGAATTGTGGGGCGGTTGCTGCTAGTGCCTCTTCACATATACACCCCCATTAATTAATGAATGGGACTATTGCAGTACCAGATAATAGTGTTACAGTTACACGGTTCTTAAAAAATATATAAATTTTAATAATAGAAAATATCAGTTCACAAAGAAAATACATACAATCATAAAAACAAATACCACACTAAATATAGCGAGTGGAGCCTGCAACATTTATTACGGGGGATGTGTGGAGTTTTTGGCTACAACCGCTTCTTCAGGAGAGAAACATATCTATAAAGTAATTTAGAGTAACTTAGCTGAATACATACATATATAATTACATACATAAATAATGCAGCAAACATAGTTAATCACAAATATCGTCAGAAATCACAATACATACAAGGTAAAATTGAGGACAAGCTCACCTGCTCTAGCGGAAATAGTGGGACAGCGGAACCCAACACAATTCCCCCCGCGGGGATCTATAAACGGACTCTAGTTGGTAAAAAATAATAATAATGATGAAGTTATAATAATTGGAAAAATTGATTATTGGCATAGTAAAAGGGAAAAAGGAAAAAAGGAGAGGGAAGGGGGGGAAGGTAAGGGGGGAAGGAAAGGGGGGAGGGGAAGGGGGGAGAAAAGAAAGGGGGGGGAGGGGAGGAAGGAGGAAAAGGGGGAGGGGAAGGGGGGGAGGGGCAAGGGGAAAGAGGGGGGAGGAGGGAAGAGGAAGGATAAGAGGGACAAGGAGCGGAGGGGGGAAAGGGGGGGAGGAAAAGGGGGGGGATGTGGGGAAGGAGGGAGAAGGAACAAGAGGAGGGAAGGGGAAGAGGGAGGTTCAACTCGAACATCGGGCTTATCCCTACTTACAGCTTACATTAAATTAAATCATATTACGGTCACTACTACCCAGATGTTCTTATAGATGAACATTTTTAATCAGCTCTGCATTATTTGAGATTACCAGAGCCAGCAAAGCATCATTCCTAGTTAATGTAGTTAATGTATGTATGATATTGTCAGATATTCCAGAAGTAGAAGCGTTAAGCCTAATTGCTTTCTTTAGAGGTTCCACCATGAGGGAATATAATAAGAAAGTAGACAACATGGAGCTCTCCATTTGTAGTATCAAAATTTACTGACAGTTCATTGGAGGTATTGGATTGTATGTTTTTTTTTTTTTTTTTGGTTGAACTGCATGGACTTGTGTCTTTTTTCAACCTGACTATGTAACTGTAACTATGTATACACTTGGGCAGAGAGTGTTATATCTCAAGTAAATATAGTACACTAACCCTTGCAACCCCAATGTAGTTTTATACAGATAACCCAAATTCAACTCATCAAACACCTTTTCACTATCTAATGTACAAAATGCAGAGGGGATTCAACAAGTTTATACATTTTTTTTTTTTAATTATGGATTCTCTTAGTGCCACCTGGAGCTTCTCTGCCCTTGACAAAGCCAACCTGATCCATTTTAATAAGAGATGGAGTGACCTTGGCCAAATGATTTGTTAAAATTTTAGTGTACATCCCCAAATTCATATTGAGGAGAAATATTGGACAAAAATTTGAGGGTAAATTAGGCTCCTTTCCTAGTTCAGGCAAGGTCATGATAATAGCCTGTAACATTCCATTAAAGAATGTTTGCAATGTCTTCAGAATGAGCTGGTTAGGCAGGAGTTTACCTTATTGCCTTGTAAATAGTAAGTAGCTTTTTGCCTCTTCAAGTAATTTTCATGAAAAATAGAAAGAAAAAAACGTTGCACTTACTGTGGGGTACTTTCACACTGGAGCGGGGGTGCGTTGATGGTAAAGTGCCACTAGTTTTAGTGGCACTTTATCGTTGTTTTAGCGGCACTTTTTGGGCACTAGCAAGATGCTTTTAACCCCCGCTAGCGGCCAAAGAAAGGGTTAAAAGCGTTGGCATTGTGGTGCTGCCCATTCATTTCAATGGGCAGGGCATTTTGAGAGCAGTATACTGTATACTCCGCTCCCAAACCGCCCCAAAGATGCTGCTTGCACTGTTTTTCCCATCCCGCAAGCACACTGCCCCAGTGTAAAAAGCATTCGGGCTTTCACACTGGGGAGGCATGAGAGGTGCTTTCAGGTGCTTTACAGGTGCTATTTTTAGCGCTAAAATGCCTGAAAAGTGCCTCACTGTGAAAGTACCCTTAGTGCCAAAAAACTCAAAAATGACCCAATCCACCTACAGCACCATAAGAAAAACGGCTATGAATACACCTATTTTTCTTAGCTTCAGCACTTGCCATAAATATATGCGAATGTAACTTATTAGAACATTTAAGTGTATTTAAAGCATGAAAATGGGTCTCTGGGATGTACACCACATCACTTTGTAGTTTTTTTAGCCTCAGCCCACACAGCTTTCCACTAGTAAGGACTATTCAGCCATGGGGGTCACTGGCGTAGCCAAAAGGGTCACCATTGTGACCCAGACCATGCTCTAGGGTGCCTGTGGGATCTTCCTGTCATATTAGGTTAAAGTAGTCTTTATCAAACTGGGTGCATGAGTTCTCAGGGGTGCTACAGCTTCCTGGGCTAGATACTTACAGAAACATGCAGCTTCAAACAAATAAACCCCTGCTTTTTAAAGATTCCATGTGTATCATGGCATTTTGCTTTCCTTCTACTTTTCTAAATTAGTTAACTTCCACTCTTTAGTCATCCTGCCAGTAAGTCTCCTCTAATAAAATCTATTATTTTCCTTTGCCCAGCCCCCTCCTCACAGGTTCTGTGATGTCACATCTAGAACAGGATGCAAGATAAAGACAGAACTGGATAGGGCTGCTGCTCTTTAGGAAAGGCTGAGAGACAGTCTCCCCATGTCAGTGGCTCAGTGTAGGACAGACAAGGAATTATTTGAATGATATTATTTGAATGTGTGTAATAAAGATCTCCTTCAGTTTGCAGTAAGCCAAACTTTTATTTATTTTTTCATAAAGACAAAAGAGACAGATGAAAACATAGAGAAACCATGAAATAACGGAGTGAGATTAAATGAGGATGAAAAAAAGAGGGGAAAAGTAAATGAGAGATAGGGAGAAAAAGAAAAAGTAGAGAAGGGAAGAGAAAGAAATGGAAAGAGAAAAAAAAGAGAGATGGGGTAGAGAAAGAAAGAAATTAGGAGACAGGAACAGCAAGAGAGAAGGAGTAGAAAGCAAGAAAGAAAGAGAGAGAGAGAAGGAAAAAGAATGAGAGGAGGAAAGAAGGAATGAGAGAGAGAGAGAGAGAGAGAGAGAGAGAAAGAGAGAGATAGCACAAGAGAGGCTGAAAGAGAGAGAAAGATAGAATGAAAGAGAGAATGAGAGAGAAAAGGAAAGAGAGAGAAAGAATGAAAGAAAAAGAGAGGAGAAAGAGGGAGTTTATTGATTTCATTGGAGAAATGTGATTACCTAAATGTTATAATTTATTCACGCAAGCATTTTTACATTCAACACTGGGGTGCCTCGAGACACTAGATTGATTTGGTCTGTGGGTTGTGGATATTTATTTTTATCTGGTAGAGAGCATTCTATTATTAGGTGTTTTTTAAAGTATATTTGCAATCCTGTTTAGTATTAGTAACATTTGTACTAAAGCTTGCTTTCCCTTAATTAAAATGGCATAGGCTGTGAGAAGTGTGGTGGAAGTAGGTTATATAATGGGCGCTTCAGTCAGGCATTGCATCCTTTGACAAAGTTGATGACGAAGAAACGTGTCAGCATGTGATGTCAAACACTGACGTCACTTCTGGAAGTGCCAATTCTACCATGTTATGCCCCCCATAATCATTTAGTCTAGGAGGTAATGAAAAAGCAGAAATACGTATCTTTATATTTACTCTCCTGACAGGAAGTTATCTCCTTCACTCTCCTCTGCTCTCTCCCACTCTTATTTGCTCTATTCTGTGGATTTATTTTGTGAAAAGGTTTTCTAGGATTGTAGGGGGTCTTGTCCATGCGTGAGATGTCTCATTTCTGGTTAAGAAGTATTTAATTAGCATGAAGTTCCATTACATCAACATGGCCAAATACAAACTAAATCACATCATCTTGAGCTGCTGAATTCTTCACAATTTCCTGCGGAAGAATGCAGCCAACTATCTGGCCTCAGTTGCGACTGAGGCCGACTTTTCACCTCAACAAAAAATGACGGTGCTTGAAAGTGGCTGTCCTGGCTTGCCCCCCCAAAGCACCCGCAAACTATGTGGAGTACTTTGTGGGTAGGGGGCAATTGATTTACCAGAAAATCTGGAAGCTGTGTAAAATAATTTTTTTTTGAAAAATTAAACTCATATTTCATTTGAATTACTGTTTGTGTTTCTTATCTGTCTCCTAGGTTCTCAAATGGCCTTTTATTTTTGACCATTTTCTTCAATAGTGCAAACGTAACTTATTTGATACATGAGGTGACAATCTCTTCTTCAGCTAACTATTATGTTTTGCTGTGGGTCTGCTACACACACACAATGTTTTTGTTGTTAATGTATGTAATGCATTAATGATAAAAATAATCATCCTTTTCAACTCCATGAATTAATTGCTTGTAGTCCCTAAAATGGCCTGATTTTGGCAAATTTTACAGCACAGTGGGGGTTATTTACTAAAGGCAAATCCACTTTGCATTACAAGTGCACTGCAAGTGGATTTGCCTTTAGTAAATAACCCCCATTGTCACTGTAACTGCACCAACTTAAAAAAGAAACTGGTTTTGAGCATTGAAAGAAGAAGCCACACATTGTTGAGTATAAAACATTTTACTCCAAGCACATTCAGGTGTGTGTTATAAACATTTTTTAACAAACCAACATCTTGGTGTATAACATGTATGTTTGACATAAAGTTGTCTTCTTTTGTGGCTAAACACGCATGTTTAAAACCATAACATACACATCCCCAACTCAGGAACTTACAAAGTCCAACTTTGCTAAAGTGAAGGCCACATGAGACATTAATATGTAGGGATGAGCTTCGAGTTTGAGTTGAACATGAGTTTGACTCGAACATCGGCTGTTCGATCGTTTGCCGAAGATTGAACATTATGGGCCATTCGCGCCAAATTCGAGCGGCACGTCACAGCCCATAATGCACTGTGTCATCGCAGTGGTTTGCTGGCTGATGATTGGCCAAGCATGCACTATTACCCACATGCTTTGGCCAATCACAGCGACGTAAGCGAACAGAGCCATAATTGACCTGCACGTCGGCCGTGTGTAGCGTGTTCCGGCGTTCAGAGAGAGAGAGAGTGTTATTTAATTTCATAGATTGAGCAGACAGTTGATTCAGTTAGCTCCAGTATATTTAGTATACAATATATATACTTTCCAGGCTTTGTGTATATATACATATATATATATACAGTACAGTATATACTGTATCTAGTTTAGCTAGATCTCGCTGCAGACCATTCCTGTTGTTCTCTTCCTAATATACTACAGGCAGGTAGTTCATTCAGCTAGCTGCAGTATATTCAGTACTGTATCCTGTGCCGCAAGATCTCGCTGCAGACTGTTCCTGTTGTTCTGTTCCTAATATACTACAGGCAGGCAGTTCATTCAGATAGCTGCAGTATATTTAGTACTGTATCCTGTGCAGCTGGATCTCGCTGCAGACCGTTCCTGTTGGTCTGTTCCTAATATACTACAGGCAGGCAGTTAACTCAGTTAGCTGCAGTATATTCAGTACTGTATCCTGTGCAGCTAGATCTCACTGCAGACCGTTCCTGTTGTTCTGTTTCTAATACACTACAGGTAGGCAGTTCATTCAGTTAGCTGCAGTATATTCATTACTGTTTCCTGTGCAGCTAGATCTTGCTGCAGACCGTCCCTGTTCTGTTCCTAATATACTACAGGCAAGCAGTTCATTCAGTTAGCTGCAGTATATTCAGTACTGTATCCTGTGCAGCTGGATCCTACTGAAGACCGTTCCTGTTGTTCTGTTACTAATATACTACAGGCAGGCAGTTCATTCAGTTAGCTGCAGTATATTCAGTACTGTATCCCGTGAAGCTAGATCTCACTGCAGACCGTTCCTGTTGTTCTGTTGCTAATATACTACAGGCAGGCAGTTCATTCAGTTAGCTGCAGTATATTCATTACTGTTTCCTGTGCAGCTAGATCTTGCTGCAGACCATTCCTGTTCTGTTCCTAATATACTACAGGCAGGCAGTTCATTCAGTTAGCTGCAGTATATTCAGTACTGTATCCTGTGCAACTAGATCTTGCTGCAGACCGTTCCTGTCGTTCTGTTACTAATATACTACAGGCAGGCAGTTGATTCAGTTAGCTGCAGTATATTCAGTATATATATACACCCCAGCTTTGTGCAGCTACATCTCACTGCAGGCCATTCCTGTTGTACCTATTCAAATACATTACAAATACATCAAATACAGTATGGCCGTGGGGCACGCTTGTCCTTTTTTTTGGCAGCTGGCCGTATTGAGCCACAACATACAGAAGAGTTGGTAGAGTGGATGACCAAGCCGTCCTCATCCTCCTCATCCTCTGTCACCCAGGCTCAGAGTACTTTGGCTGCCAATGCAGCTGCCAAAGCAGCCTCTTCCTTTGGCTCAATGTCATCAGTCACTCCTTCCTTAGCCCCACCATCATGCCCTGAGGAGTCCCCCGAACTGTTGAACCACAGTGTTGGGTACATGCTGCAGGAGGATGCGCAGTGTTTTGAAGGCTCTGATGATGGTACCCAGATTGAGGAAGGCAGTAATGTGAGCCCAGAGGGGGTGCCCAAGAAGGACAACAAACTGGCAGTCATGTTCCCCCAGCTGCAGCATACTATCAGGTTTTCTCCAGTGATGAGGAGGGAGGAGATGATGAGGTCACTGACTCTACATGGGTGCCTGATAGGAGAGAGGAGGAGGAGGCACATCTCCAATGAGACAGGATGCTCTCCAGGGGCCAGCTTAAGGACAGCACACCGACTGCATCACACCACAGAGCTCCGCATGTGCAGGGCGCTACTGACTCCACGCATTTTTCCAAAAGTTCTTTGGTGTGGGCCTTTTTTGAGACGTGTGCAGAAGATCGCACTGTTGCTGTTTGCAACATATGTCTGAAACGTATTAAGCGTGGCCAAAACAGCAGCCGCTTGGGCACCACATGCTTGACCAGACATATGTCGAACTCCCATGCAGTCCGTTGACAAGTGTACTTAAAAGACCCACACCAAAGAACAAGGCGGACCTCTCCTTGCTCCTCATCAGCTGGGATCTCCAACCCCAATATACCTTCAGTTCTCTCAGAAACCTGCAATGAGAGGAATGAAGGTGTAGAATTAGGTGTGCCAAGTACTTGAGGGCAATCTGCTATCGCTACACCAACGTCCGATTGTAGCAGGCAAATTTCCCTACCCCAGTTGCTAAACCGGCAAAAGAAATTCGGTCCCAGCCATCCACATGCCCAGCGGCTGAATGCTAGCTTGGCTAAATTGCTAGTACTCCAACTGCTGCCTTTTCAGCTGGTAGACTCTGCCCCCTTTCGTGAATTTGTTGGATGTGCGGTACCTCAGTGTCAGGTTCCCAAACGCCACTTTTTTTCACGGAAGGCGATTACGGCTCTCTACCGGCATGTGGAAGGCAATGTCTTGACAGGGCGGTCAACAGTAAGGTGCATATTACTGCTGACTCATGGTCCAGGAGGCATGGACAGGGACGTTACCTATCTTTCACGGCACACTGGGTGACCCTGCTGGCAGCTGGGAAGGATGCAGGACAGGGTGCAATATTGTTGGAGCTTGCTCCGCCACCACGCCTCCAAAATGCTACTAGTGGTGATTCTGACACACCTCTCTCCTTCACCCCCTCCTCTTCTTCTTCCTCCATGGCCTCTTCCTCTATAGATTTGTCCTCAGAACCAGCGGTGCTCCGTAGGCATTCAAAGGGCTATGCAAGCACTCAGACAAAAAGATGCCATGTGGTGCTTGAGCTGGTGTGCTTAGGGGACAGGAGCCACACTGGGGTAGAGATTCTGTCAGCTCTGAAGGGGCAGGCTCAGAGGTGGTTGATGCCACGCCAGCTTCAGGCAGGAATGCTGGTTTGCGACAATGGCACCAACCTCCTCTCCGCCCTATGACAGGGACACTTCACCCATGTTCCATGTTTGGCACACGTCCTTAATTTGGTGGTGCAGTGGTTCTTGTGTACGTACCTGGGCTTACAGGATCTCCTGAGGCAGGCCAGAAAAGTCTGTGTGCATTTCCGCCGGTCATATAATGCCAGTGCTCGGCTGGCTGACCTCCAAAAGGAATACAACCTGCCTTAGAACTGCCTAATCTGTGACATGCCCACCAAATAGAACTCAACGTTGGCCATGCTGCAGCAGCTACACATGCAGCAGAGGGCCATCAATGAGTACCTGTGTGACTATGGCACCAAGACAGGGTCAGGGGAGCTTGGATTTTTTTTGCCACGCCAGTGGCTCATTATCAAGGATGCATGTACTGTCCTGTTACCATTTGAGGAGGCCATGAGGATGGTGAGCAGTGACAGTGCATGCATCAGTGATACTGTCCCTCTTGTCTACCTGTTGAAGCACACGCTGCATGGAATAATGGACAGGGCACTTGAGGCAGAACAGAGAGAGGAAGAGGAGGACTTCCTTACCTCTCAAGGCCCCCTTTATCCAGACAGTGTTCCTGCGGGCCCACTGATCGCACAGGAAGAGAAGGAGGAGGATTGTGTCAGCATGGAGGTGGAGCCTAGCACTCAGCATCAGCAGCAGTCTTCACGGGATCGTTTACAGTCCCCAGAAACCCATGGACTTGTACGTGTCTGGGAGGAGGTGGCTGCGGATCAGGTCACCCTTAGTGATTCAGAGGACTCCGGACCGAATGCCTCAGCAAACCTACGCTGCATGGCCTCCCTGATCCTGCAAAGCCTGCAAAAGAACCCTCAGATTCGTGGTATCAAGGAGAGGGATCAGTACTGGCTGGCAACCCTCCTTGATCCACATTACAAGGGTAAGGTTGCAGACCTTATCCAGCCATCGCAGAGGGAGCAGGGGATGAAACATCTTCGGGAGGCCTTGCAGAATGGTTTGTGCAACGCGTTTCCAGAGCTTGGGAGGGTACAAATTCCTGGTCCTGGACAACGTGTTGCTGAAGATTCGGTCAGTCACAGAAGGAGCGGTGGAGAAGGTGGCCGTCTGACAGATGCGTTCAGACAATTTTTTAGTCTGCAGCCCCAAGGTCTGATCGGTTCCAGCAACCCTCACCAGCATCTGATTTACATGGTGCAGGAATACCTAGGTGCAAGATCAGACTTGGAGACCTTTCCAACCAAAAATCCTCTGGGTCACTGGGTCTTGAGGATGGATCATTGGTCAGAGCTTGCACAGTATGCAATTGAGCTACTGGTCTGTCCTGCTCCAGCGTTCTTTCGGAACGCACATTCAGTGCTGCTGGAGGCTTTGTAACCGATCACAGTGCGCCTGTCCACCGACTCGGTTGATCGGCTCACCTTCATAAAGACGAATCAGTCTTGGATCAGCAGCTACCAAGCACCTGATGCTGATGTAACCGACTAATTTTTTAATGAATGTGATATCTCTTGAAGACTGCCTATGCTGATGCTGAGTGACTATCCTGGTATGCTGAGTGACTATCCTATTCCTCCTCAATGTTCATGTTGATAGCTGTAAGAATAGCTTGGTTCTGGGCACCACCACCAGTGGCTAAGGCCTGCGCTCAACTAGAGTATCTGTGAGGGGTTGCAGTGTTGTGGCACCACCACCAGTGCCTAAGGCTCAATTTTTCTGCCCCTGTTCAACAGGGGCATGTAATTACAATTTTTGATCTAATATTTCACAGCAGGGCCCGTTCCTGTGCCCACCAAGAGTAATGCCCCGTACACACGGTCGGACTTTGTTCGGACATTCCAACAACAAAATCCTAGGATTTTTTCTGACGGATGTTGGCTCAAACTTGTCTTGTATACACACAGTCAGACAAAGTTGTCGGAAAATCCGATCGTTCTAAACGCGGTGACGTAAAACACGTACGTCGGGACTATAAACGGGGCAGTGGCCAATAGCTTTCATCTCTTTATTTTTTCTTAGCATGCATGGCACTTTGTCCGTCGGATTTGTGTACACACAATCGGAATTTCCGACAACGGATTTTGTTGTCGGAAAATTTTATCTCCTGCTCTCCAACTTTGTGTGTCGGAAAATCCGATGGAAAATGTTCGATGGAGCCCACACACGGTCGGAATTTCCGACAACACGCTCCGATCGGGCATTTTCCACCGGAAAATCTGACCGTGTGTACGGGGCATATCTGTGAGGGCTTACAGTGTTGTGGCAACACCACCACCAAATGCCCAATTTTTCTTCCACTGTTCAACAGGGGTGTGTAATTACAATATTTGATGTAATATTTTGCAGCAGGGCTTGTTCCTGCGCTCAACTAGAGTATCTGTGAGGGGTTGCAGTGTTGTGGCACCACTACCAGTGCCTAAGGATCAATTTTTCTGCCCCTGTTCAACAGAGGCGTGTAATTACAATTTTTGATCTAATATTTCACAGCAGGGCCCGTTCCTGTGCCCACCAAGAGTAACTGTGAGGGCTTACAGTGTTGTGGCAACACCACTACACCATCACCAAATACCCAATTTTTCTTCCCCTGTTCAACAGGGGTGTGTAATTACAATTTTTGCTGTAATATTTTGCAGCAGGGCTTGTTCCTGCGCTCAACTAGAGTATCTGTGAGGGGTTGCAGTGTTGTGGCATCACCACCAGTGCCTAAGGCTCAATTTTTCTGCCCCTGTTCAACAGGGGCGTGTAATTACATTTTTTGATCTAATATTTCACAGCAGGGCCTGTTCCTGTGCCCACCAAGAGTAACTGTGAGGGCTTACAGTGTTGTGGCAACACCACCACACCACCACCAAATGCCCAATTTTTCTGACCCTGTTCAACAGGGGCATGTAATTACAATTCTTGATATAATATTTCACAGCAGGGCCCATTCCAGCGCCCACCAAGAGTAACTGTGAGGGCTTACAGTGTTCTGGTACCATCAACATCTAAGGCCCAAATTTCTGCAGAGTATATAGGGCAGGCCCCTACTTTCAAACATCTAACTTACAAAGGACTCCTACTTACAAACGGAGAGAGACAACAAGAAGTGAGAGGAAATCTACCCCAGGAAGGGAAATTAGTAATATGGGGAAAAGGTGTTTCCTCCACTGATGCTTTATCACCAATCCTTGTTTGCCTAAAAAAAACAAATTTTCTCAATCCAATTGTCATTGGGACAGAAAGTGAGGTGAAATCTTCTGAATAGGGGCACAGACAGCAAAACAAATGTTACAGGGGTGATGATAACCCTTCCCTATGTTTTCCAAAAAGCTTAAAAATAGATTTTTTGGCTGGAGCTACACTTACAAAATGTACCTGTTACAAATTACAAACAGATTCAACTTAAGAACAAACCTACAGTCCCTGTCTTTCTTGGGACCACCTTTATACTGCTGTTCAGAGTACATAGGGCCTGGGAGCGCCTTTTCTTTTTTAAATTTGGGTGCGGGGTTCCCCTTAATATCCATACAAGACCCAAAGGGCCTGGTAATGGACTGGGGGGTTACCCATGCTGTTTTTCTCAATAATTTTCATCCATATTGCCGGGACCCGACATTACATTACAGCCGCAAGCAGTTTAAAATAACTTTTATTCCTTTAGAAATGTCATTTTGTGCAGGGACTGTACTAAACACGGGAAACACGTGCCACTTTACAGGCATACTATAGACACCCCCCAGGTACGATATTTAAAGGAATATTTCACTTTTATTTTTTACTTTAAGCATCATTAAAATCACTGCTCCAGAAAAAAAGTCAGTTTTTAAAACTTTTTTTTGCTTTGATACATGTCCCCTGGGGCAGGACCTGGGTCCCCAAACCCTTTTTAAGACAATAACTTGCATATTAGCCTTTAAAATTTGCACTTTTGATTTCTCACGTTCGAGTTCCATAGACTTTAATAGTGTTCAAAAGTTCACATAAACTATTGGTCCGTTTGCGTGTTCTGGATGCGAACCGAACCAGGGGGTGTTCGGCTCATCCCTATTAGTATGTCAAAACTGTGTTGATTTTGCCTTCATCAAATGGGGTGATCTCACCCCTGTAAAAGCCAAATTTTGCTCAAAATTTGGATTTCCCTCATTATCCCATACCTAAAATGTGTGTATTTTCCCTACATCTATTTTGCTAAAGCCACAAAACACACAGTGTGTCAACATATGCTATCTGCCATCATGGGATATCAATGTACATGCTTTGTGGGTGCAACCCCTTCCTCCAAACTAAAGTAGGTGAGAGGAAGGGGTTGCACCCCCGAATCATATCCATTGATCGCCCATGATGGGAGCTAGCACATGTTGACACACTGGGCCTTATTTCAGAAAGAACAATCTACTTTGCTCTACAAGTGCACTTTCATGTACACTTGCACTTGTAGTGCAAAGTGGTTTTGCTTTTTTAAAAAAGCCACAGTTTGCCAACATGTGCTAGATCTCATCATGGGGGATCAATGGACGTGTTTCCGGGGTGCAACCCCTTCCTCTCCCCTACTTTAGTTTGGAGGAAGGAGTTGCACCCACAAAATGTGTACATTGATATCCCATGATGGCAGATAGCACATGTTGACACACTGTGTGCATCTTCAAAATTTGGCTTTGCAATTACTTTATAACTTTTAAAACACGTACAACAATAATGACAATTTTTTTGTTTAGATTTTGCCTAAAACATCAATGATGTTGCTCAGTTTTTTTTTTTTTCCAATAAATTTTTATTGAGTTTTACATATTACAGGTTATGAAGTCATAGTAAGGAACAGGAACATGAACATGTAAATGTAAGTTTACAGACTAGATATTGTAAGTATAGTCTGAATAGCGATTTTATGAATAACGTTCTATGAGGAAGTAAAAATCGTTAACAAAGTGATTATAAACATAGGGTAGAACAGTTGACCTGGAATGATAGGAGGGGGGGTGGGGTAAGGAGGAGAGGGGTGCAAGAGGAAGGAGGGGCAAGGAGGGATAAGGGAAGGGGGGAAGGAGAGCTTCAAGTGGAAGGCGAGTAGAGAAACAGGGCATTCAATTGTTAAACCTTACTTCAATCATTAATTCTTTTTTGAGTACCAAAGGATCCATGGGTTCCAGCGACTTAGTGTCTTTGTATGGGATTGTTTGCTGCGTGACAAAAGGGTTTCATAAGTGAAATGGGTTTGTACTAAGTTAGTAACTTCTGTAAGGGAGGGAATGTTGTCAGATTTCCAGTTTCTAGTGATCAAGAGTTTGGTAGCTAGGAGGACGTGTGTAATCACTGTTCTTTGGTGTATGGGAAAATCTTCTATTGTCAGATTAAGAATGGCTGAGTGTGGAGTAATTGTAACCAAGCTATGGAGTATGTCTTGGAGTATGGATTCCACATTTTTCTAAAGCTGGGTTACATTTGGGCAAGACCAAAGAATGTCGAGGAGGGTGCCCGTATGGCCACAGTTTCTCCAGCAGTCATGTGAGGCGTGTTTGTGGAATTTGGCCAGTCTGGACGGAGTTAGGTACCATCTCATTAGCGTTTTTTGGGTGATTTACCAAAGGGAGGTGCAAATTGTTGCTTTGTAAATAGATGTGATTGCCTGTTGCCATTGGGCATCTGTGAATTGTGTCTGTAGGTCAGTTTCCCAGTGAAGGAGAGGTTTGGTTTTGCTGAACATGTTTTTTTCCTGTAGGAATGAGTATATGAGGGAAGTCCCTTTAGTGTTAGAGTGTTCTGTAAAGAAGTAGTTCCATAGTTTCAAGGGAAGTTTTCCTTCTAGAGATGTGTGTGCCTTCAAGCAGTTTTGTAATCTGAAGTAGCTGAGGAAGTCTTTGGAGGGTGCATTGAGGTCTTTGCCTATTTGTGAGAAGGATTTGCAGGTTGTTAGATAGCGAAGTTCTTGTGTGTATGTTACCCGGTCAGTAATCCAGGATAGGAGTGTTAAGTCAGGAGTAAGAAGCTTTAAGGTGTTTAAAGGAATGTGTAGTGGTTTCGTCAGTACGTGTGACCATTTGGTATTGTGTAGTGTACGCCACACTTTAACTGAGGCTTGGACAGTGGGTGAGTAGTGGAAAATGTGAGGATTATGTGTAGAGGTACTTAATAACCAGTTGGCGAGGTTTGTGCCCGGTGTCTTGTGATTTTCTATATCACTCCATAGAGTTTTGGGTGAGGTATTTATCCATTCTTTCATTTGTGATAGAATGGTGGCATTGTAGCAGTCTTTGATGTCTATGTATCCCATTCCCCCCGCTGATCTGTGTTTAATAAGTTTCGTGTGACTACATCTAGATTTTTTCCCTTGCCAAACAAATTGGTTTAGGATGGATTGGAGAGATTTCAGGTAGGTAGATGAAAGTGGTATAGGAAGCGTGTAAAATATGTAGAGCAACCATGGCAATACCATCATTTTAAAGGCTGCCAGGCGGCCTGACCATGAGAATTCATGTTTGGAGAGTTTTGTGGTTTCAGTAAGCATCATCTGTTTGGCGTCTGTGTAGTTGTGTGCGAAAAGACCTCTAGTGGATTTGGTGAGATTAATGCCGAGGTAGGGAATACTATCCTCCGCCCATGGGTAAGGATATTGGGTCTGGAGTAGATTACTAGTGGTTGCATCAATGCCCAGGTCTAGAATGTAGGATTTATGTTCATTAACTTTGTAGTAAGATAAAGTACTAAACCTTTTCAGTAGCGATTGGACCGAAGCCAGGGAAGAGTGAGGGTTTGTGATCATCATTATCACGTTGTCTGCAAATAAATTTATTTTGTGTTCTGTGGTACCAATGGTGAAGCCTGATGTTGTAGAGTGGGATCTGACATGTTCTGCTAAGGGTTCCATAATTAGGTTAAAAATGATTGGTGAGAGCGGACAACCTTGTCGGGTTGAGTAATCTGTGGGCTATTAGTTTGGCATAGATTTTTGTGTCCACATTGAGAAGAGATATGGGTCGGAAGTTTTGTGCAGAGGTAGGCTCTTTTCGCGGCTTCAGTAGTGTAACAATTAAGGCACTTAGCATTTCTGGGGGGAGAGAGGAGGAGGAGGCAGCATCATTGTACACTTTGGTCAAATATGGTGTTAGCACAGTTCCAAATTGTTTGTAATACTCTCCTGTAAGACCATCTGGGCCAGGAGATTTGTTAGAGGGAAGTGATGAAATTATATTTTTGATTTCTAGATCTGTAAATGGGGTGTTCAGGGAGTCTAGTTGTTCTGTGGTCAGTTTAGGGAGGTTGATCTCATTGAGAAATGCCTCTATGTCAGGTAGAGACGGCTGTGTGACAGATGTGTCACCTTTTAAATTATAAAGTGTATTGTAGTAGTAACTAAATGCGTCTGCAATAGCTTGTGGATCTATCAGTTTCTGTTTAGTAGCTGGGTGGAATAGATGGGTAATTTTGGTTTTGGAATAGTAACCTTTGATTCTATTGGCCATTGCCTTTCCGGCTTTGTTACCAGTGGAGTAGAGTAGTGTTGAGCTCTAAAATGCTTATGTGCTCTTTTAAAGGATTCTAGAAGGAGAGATTTTAATTCCTGTCTAAGGGAGTCTAATTTAGTCTTGGTTAATGGATCTGAATTAGTTTGGTTTTGGTGTTCTAGTGTTTTAATATTGGCAGTAAGTGTGTTTAGACACTGTGATCTCCTCCTCCTCTTTCTAGCAGTAAGTTGAATAAGGATCCCCCTTATGAATGCCTTATTGGCATTCCAAATAACGGTATCATTGCTAACAGATCCTGCATTAGTATTAAAGTATTCTGTTAAACGCTCTCTGTTATAAGAAGAATGTATCGGTGAGTGGAGAATCGCAGCATTTGCTCTCCATATCCATGTACGGGAAATCTTCGGCGAGTCTTCTATGGTCATTGTAACCGGAGCGTGGTCAGACCACGTAATGGTGGATATCTCCGTGGAGGAGATTTTGGGCAAAGTCCATTTATCCACTAAGAAGTAGTCAATCCGAGTGTAATGCCGCGTACACACGGTCGGACTTTTCGTCTACAAAAGTCCGACAGCCTGTCCGACAGACTTCCGACGTACCTTCGGCGGACTTGCGGCAGACTTTCTTACGAACGGACTTGCCTACACACGACCACACAAAAGTCCGACGGATTCGTACGTGATGACGTACACCGGACTAAAATAAGGAAGTTCATAGCCAGTAGCCAATAGCTGCCCTAGCATGGGTTTTTGTCCATCGGACTAGCACACAGACGAGCGGATTTCGGGGTCCGTCGTACTTACGACGTAAAGATTTGAAGCATGTTTCAAATCTAAAGTCCGTCGGATTTGAGGCTAAAAAAGTCCGTTGAAAGTCCGGAGAAGCCCACACACGATCGGATTACCAGCCAGCTTTAGTCCGTCAGCGTCCGTTGGACTTTTGTAGACGAAAAGTCCGACCGTGTGTACGCGGCATAAGAGTTGTGTCTAGGGGAGAAATAGGAGTAGTCCCTTTCGGTGGTGTGATGGTATCTCCACACATCAAATAGGTCATGAGATCGAATGAACGGTCCTATAGGGGATGTAACTATGGTTGAGTGGGAAGAGGAGTCGATGGAGTTGTCAGGTACTATGTTAAAGTCCCCACACATGACAAGGTGTCCTTGTTTAAAGCGATTGATTTTTTTCATCAATTTGGACAGAAAGTGAATCTGTTTCTTGTTAGGGGCATATACTGATATAATTATCGTTGTTTAATGTACAATTCAATGCCAGATATCTACCATCAACATCCCGAAGGCTGTCATGTAGGGTGAATGAGCATGTAGATTTAATGGCTATCACTTTCCTGACGAAGGGGTCCTGCGCGGCCCCGAAACGTTGCACCCCCCTTGTGATGTGACCATTTTCGATTAAAAAACCTTTTTGGACAACCTTGTCTGCTGATCCATGGTGTGCTGGCGAAGATGTACTTCTGTTCAATGGCTATCATGACTCCATTTTTTTTGTCAGGACCCGAGGCTTTAAAGATGTTTGAAAAATTCTTACTGAGGTTCAGCGTTGGTTTTAAAGTGCGCTTCTTGGATGCACAGGACATCGCAGTGAGAATCCTGTGTGGTTCGCCACAGATATGTCCTTTTGGCAGGGTGATTGAGTCCTTTTAAATTCAGTGACAGAAATTTGGGCATTTTGAAAGTGGTGGTCTAGGTAGTGGAGTAAGATATTACTTACAGTTACTCAGATGGGTAAATTGCTTGAGGAGGTTGGTTGTTGTTAGAAGTCCTGGATCCGATGGACTTGAGCTCTCGTGGATAAGGAAGGAAGGGAGAAAAACAGCAAGGTAGTTAGTGATAAACAAGAGGGTAAGGGAAAACAGGTGTCAGCAGTGTGTTAGGGACTGCTGAATGTGGCTGAGGGTAAAGTTCGTAAACTAACTGCAACGAGCAGTCACTGAATCGGAGTGCTTATCCGAGATTGGATTGACAGCATCACTGATTTGGAAGTCATTTGTTGTAGTGGTGAGAATGACCGGAGTTGAAGGATTGCGCGTTTGGTTTGTGGGTCACTGAGGTTGGAGGGTCACCGTCAGGAATGATACCCCATGTTTTGAGCAATTGTATGCCCTCTTCGACGGTATGGATATTGTGGCGTGTTCCATTTCTGGTAACCATCAGCTTGGTTGGGAACCCCCATTGATATGGGATCTTATGATTATTGAGGGGTTTTGTGATTGTTTGCAGTTGACGTCTCTGTTGACGAGTGTATTGAGAGATGTCAGCAAAAAGTTGCAGCTTTGCGTATGGATGTGGGAGCTGTCCCAGGCGTCTGGATTGTGTAAGGAGCATGTCCTTGGTGTGGTAGAAATGGATGCGCATCAGAGTATCCTGAGGTACTTGTGCGGGTAGGTGAGGAGGTTTTGGGAGACGATGGATGTGATCGATGATCATCTCGATCGGTGGGAGATCTGGGAGAAGTGTTGAGATCAACTTCCTAGTGTAGGAGTTGAGATCTGCTGGTAGGATAGTTTCAGGGATTCCTCCTATCTTGATATTTTGGCGCTGTGAGCGATCTTTAAGATCCGCCATTTTGGCTCGCACCCAGCGGTGTTCTTCCATGGTGTGGTCATGTGCATCTACCAGGTCATTAACTGTTTCTGTCATGACGCTCATCTGCTTTTCAATAATCCCCACTTTCTGCCCTGTGTGCAGCATTTCTGTTTTAAATGCTGTAAACATTGAAGAAATGTCAGACTGGAGGGAGCTTTGAAGTGACATCAGCATTTCTTTCAGCATAGTGTCTATGACGGGCTGATTTGTAGTAGGGAAGGCCGCTATGGGGGAGGCTGCAGAAGGATGTGTGAGGATATTTTCTAATGCAGGCCTTACCTCCTATGACTGATCAGCTGAATCCAGTCGCATCCTTGTTTTTGCAGGGCTGTTGGAGGTGGATGAGGGGCCTGAGGATAGCTGGGCGCCCGAGGAGTTGTGCTGGGCTGAAATGGAGGATTCTTCATCATCAGACAGGTCAGTGTAGGAATCCTCTGTGTGCTGTGTAGTGCCGCGGCGGCCATCTTGGATTTTATCTCCCTGAGGGAAGATGAGGAAATCTGTGATTTTTGTGGGAATCCTGTATTCTTTCCTCTTTCTAGAGGTTCCGGTCTGGTTCCCCAGGTTGTGGGGGTCTGAGGATTGCATTTTGTGGGGTCTGAGGCAGTGATTTGAGGTCCGGTTTTCTGTTCAGTGCAGGAGCTGTGAGATCAGGCTTCCATTCAGCTCGGCAGCTAGCCACGCCCCCCTTGCTCAGGCTTTTTTGAACATTATGGATATTTTGCTTCAGCTTTTCTAAATCACGATTGCACACCATGATCTCACTGATGAGTAGGGATGAGCCGAACACCCCCCGGTTTGGTTTGCACCAGAACTTGCGAACAGACCAAAACTTCGCACGAACGTTAGAACCCCATTGAAGTCTATGGGACTCAAACATTTGAAATCAAAAGTGCTAATTTTAAAGGCTAATTTGCATGGTATAGTCCTAAAAAGGGTTTGGGGACCCGGGTCCTGCCCCAGGGCACATGTATCAATGCAAAAAAAAGTTTTAAAAACGTCTGTTTTTTCGGGAGCAGTGATTTTAATAATGCTTCAAGTCAAACAATAAAAGTCTAATATTCCTTTAAATTTCGTACCTGGGAGGGTGTCTATAGTATGCCTGTAAAGGGGCGCATGTTTCCCGTGTTTAGAACAGTCTGACAGCAAAATGACATTTCAAAGGAAAAAAAACTAAAACTACTTGCGGCTATTAATGAATTGCCAGTCCGACAATACACATAAAAGTTAATTGATAAATACTGCATGGGATTTCCCCACAGGGGAACCCCGAACCAAAATGAAAAAATAAACTGGCATAGGGGTCCCCCTAAATTCCATACCAGGCCCTTCAGGTCTGGTATGGATTTTAAGGGGAACCCCGCACCAAAATTTAAAAAAAAATTGGCGTGGGGTCCCCCCAAAAATCCATACCAGACCCTTATCCGAGCACGCAACCTGGCAGGCCGCAGGAAAACAGGGAGGGGGCGAGAGAGCGCCCCCCCTCCTGAACCATACCAGGCCACATGTCCTCAACATTGGGAGGGTGCTTTGGGGTAGCCCCCAAAACACCTTGTCCCCATGTTGATGAGGACAAGGGCCTCATCCCCACAACCCTTGGCCGGTGGTTGTGGGGGTCTGCGGGCGGGGGGCTTATCAGAATCTGGAAGCCCCCTTTAACAAGGGGACCCCCAGATCCCGGCCCCCCTGTGGGAAATGGTAAGGGGGTACTTGTACCCCTACCATTTCACAAAAAAACTTTCAAAAATGTTAAAAATGACAAGAGACAGTTTTTGACAATTCCTTTATTTAAAGTCTTCTTTTTTCCATCTTCTACCTTCTTTCTTCTTTCTTCTATCTTCCTTTGGTTTCTTCCTCCATCTTCTTCTTCCTCCGATCCTCTGCTTCTTTCTCTGTTCTCGTTCGGCATCTCCCTCCGCAGCATCTTCTTCTCTTCATCTTCTTCTCTTCGTCTTCTTATCTTCATCTTCTTCTCTTCATTTTCTTTTCAGGCCACTCCGCATCCATGATTGGATGGGAGGCTCCCGCTGTGTGACGCTTCTCCCTTCATCTTTTTCTCTTCATCTTTTTCTCTTCATCTTCTTGTCTTCATCTTCTTTTCGGGCCGCTCCGCATCCATGATGGCATGGAGGGAGGCTCCCGCTGTGTGACGCTTCTCCTCTTCTGACAGTTCTTAAATAATGGGGGGGCGGAGCCACCCGGTGACCCCACCCCCTCTGACGCACGGGGACTTGACGGGGACTTCCCTGTGACATTCCCCATGACGTCAGAGGGGGCGGGGTCACAATTCATTAATAGCCGCGAGTAGTTTTAAATGATTTTTTTTCCTTATGAAATGTCATTTTGCTGTCAGACTGTTCTAAACATGGTAAACATGTGCCCATTAACAGGCATACTATAGACACCCCCCAGGTACGAAATTTAAAGGAATATTACACTTTTATTGTTTGACTTTAAGCATTATTAAAATCACTGCTCCCGAAAAAACGGCTGTTTTTAAAACTTTTTTTGCGTTGATCCATGTCCCCTGGGGCAGGACCCAGGTCCCCAAACACTTTTTATGACAATACCATGTATATAAGTCTTTAAAATTAGCACTTTTGATTTCTCCAATAGACTTTTAAAGGGTGTTCCGCGGCTTTCGAATTTGCCGCGAACACCCCAAATTGTTCGCTGTTCGGCGAACATGAGTTCGACTCGAAGCTCATCCCTACTGATTAGTACTTGTACACTTGCACAGCTGAAGTGAGTTTCTTCTTCCACAATGTCCACATCACCTAAAAATAAAAAAACACAACCTGTATTATAACTATGCAGGCATCCATCTATTACCTGAAGCTGCGGTCTCAGACACTGACCTGTTGTCGACATCATTTCAACCACTTCACCGACCACTTCCTGAACCTCTGCATCCACATCCTCAGGTTGCTGAGTTCCCTTTCTTTAGTAGGTGTGGGGTTACTGGTTTCCTCAGATGTCATGATTCTTTTCTCCCCTATGTGAATACAAAAAAGGTATATTTAGCAGACAGATATTTTAGGCTAGAAATAGTAATATGAAACATTGCTTGGAAGTGTTGTCCAATTGTCTGTTTCGGCAGAGTTCCAAGCTGAAGACATGATTTTTTTTCCCTTTCAAAAGCTGGAATACTTACCTGTTTTGTGCAAGTTTCACACATGGAGAGACCCCTAGTATCCACTGGAGCACCTGCGTGGGACACCATAAAAAGGTTGTTATGGTGCCCCACACTAGTGCTCCTGCATCCAGATGTGTAAACAGCTGCTGATTGTCCTCTCCTTACACTTAAGTTGTCATTTCATTATAGTTTAAAACACATCTAGACAACAATGTAATAAACTTATTTTAAGCAAAATAGGCATGAACAAATGTAGTTAACCTGCATCTGCCAAAAACATTGTATTAGTGGTCACACGAACGATGTTTAATACAAATGATTCCTGTGCCCACATACCTCAAACTTGGCATTTTAAACTGTACAACAGTAAAGAAAAGCACATGGACCAGCACGAAAGTATTAATAATAATAGGAACACACAACAAATACTTTTTTGCAGCACTTTCCTGATCTTTCTATACTGATCTTGCTCCCTCAATTTCAGGTCTTACCAGTGTTTCCTCAATTGCTCTTTGGATTGTCGTACCCCAAAAGTCCCGTGCAGACTTCTCACAACTTTAGTCATGATCTTGACCTTTCTCACATTAGGGTTTCTGTACGGTCCATGATTCCCATCATAGTCTGTCCTCTTCAAGATTTCCACCATCTGCACCATCTCTTCAAAGGACATATTTGAGGCCTTATATCTCCTCCTGGATGTTTAACTGCCTTGCTCCGGGCTTTTCTCGTCCTTGTCATTGCTTCTCACAGCACACACCTGCTCTGTCTCCGCCATGTGCTCTCCCACTGCCCTGAAAGAGAAGAGGCGGGGAATACACTAGAAAGAAGGACAGCGGCAGAGTTTGACGCATGCGCAATGTATATAAAGCATAACACGCAGGCGACATACCTACGATCTGTGAGTGGAGGACGGAGGATCGTTAGCGACGATTGTTTAAACGAAGGTACAGTTGTAACTTGGGACATCAGTGGTTAGTGGCCTATACTGCTTATAGATTGAGGCCTATATTGGGACAAGATTAGGAGAGTTTAGCCTGACATTAGGGTTTGTCTTGTGTTGTGTCTTGCAGATAAAATGATTGACAAATTCACAGCCCCTGACTTTCTGCCCAACTTCATAAACAAGTACAGGGAGCTGCCATGTCTCTGGAAAGTCCAATGCAGGGACTATTCGAACAAGCAAAAGAGGAAGGCAGCGCTTAGTAAACTGTTGGAGTTGGTGAAGCCTGTGTATCCCACGGCAGACATCAACTATTTGAAGGCCAAAATTGGTAGCCTGAGGAGCACATATAATAGAAAGTGCAAGAAGGTCCAGGATTCCCTGAAATCCGGAGCAACAGCAGATGGCGTATATGTACTACCACAGCCTGCGTTTTTTTGACCAGAGGGAACCCAGGCCATCGCTCTCAACACTTCCTTCCACATCAGCTGAGTCTCCTGAGGTCCAACCTGGGCCTTCCACCCAGGAAGAAGATGTGAAGGAGCCCAGCTTGACCCAGGTATAGCATTGTTGAAGATATGTCTTGTCAAAAAATGAATGATGTTAACTAGATGTTATTGATCACAAATTTCTGATTGAACAAAGTGGTTTACATATCAATAGACATTAGTAGCCAAAAATTGGGATTGGGACAAGAATGAAAAATGCTGGGGTCAGAATAATAGTCTTTTTGATTTGTTATCATTCAATTTGTAACAGTAATGAACTGAAAATTGTGTGTGATTGATGACCAGAACCCTAAAACTATATACCATTTTCATACACAGGAAAGTCTCAGCCAGGAGGAGGCCGTGTCAAGCAGCCTGAGGGAATCCCAGGTTCCTCCCCTCTGCCCTTCAATCAAAAGGACCAGGAAGGCAAGGAACCTGGCGGAGACAACTGCTGCTTTCCTAAAACAGGCTACTGTGGCAATTCGCACGACCCCTGGTGTACATGAGGCATTTGGATGCATCACTGCCAGCAAATTAGAAAAGATGGAGGAGACCCAATGCACTATATGCAAAGAGCTTATTCTGAAGGCCCTAAACAAGGGGATGAGGGGCAAACTCACACCTCAAACACACCTCTGTGAGTTGGACCATGCTCCTCCACCACCTCCACCAACACCACCAACACCACAGCCACCCCACCCACCACAGGAGCATGGAAGGAAGCATGGAAGGAAGTGTTGAGAGTGATGGCCTGGGTTTGGTGTGGTCTGGCAAAAAACACAGGCTGTTCGAAGACCACAGCTTTGGTACATATATATCTTCTACTGCTGCTCCCGATCTCTCAGAGTCCGGGACCATATTGTGCTCCCTATTAAATGGACTCCTCAGGTTAACAATTTTGCCTGTCAAACAATTGATGTCTGCCCTGGGGTACAAAGGCTTCACCAATTCCAAATGTTTCTACAGCGGTCCTCTTTATTTTGTTCTGACCTTGTGCTCCCTATTAAATTTTAAATTTTTGTTTTGACAAATACTTGGCAATGTGTTTTACTTCAAAAAGGGCAGTTTGTTTGTGAGTAGACAGGTACATTTCAAAAATACAATGTCAAATTAACAAAGGACACCAACATAATTGTATCTTTTGAGGTTAAAAAATACAAGATAATAATGGTGTTGTGATAACTTGACACACAAAATGAAAAAACAAAAAATTATTCTGGAGATCACTAGAAAAAAAATATATTATTCTGGAGATCACAAAAAAAAAAATATGGAGATCACTAGAAAAAAAAAGAAAATAAAAAAGATTATTCTGGATATCACTAGAAATAATAAAAAATACATTTGTCAGAAGTCTGTGAATATCAGCAGCAAAGCAACTTCATTATTATAGCATTATAAAGAAGAAGAGAATGCGTTGCATTGAGAGATTTCATAATTTGCCACGTGACGAATGTGATATCTCCATTACAAACGCTAGTTTTACAAGACCGAGCGCTTCCGGCTCGTACTTGATTCCGAGCATGCATGAACTTTTGTGCGACACACTTGTGTACACATGATCAGAAAGTCTGACAACAAAGTTTTGTTGGCGGAAAATTTGAGAACCTACTAGCCAACATTTGTTGGCAGAAAGTCTGCCAACAAATGTTCGATGGAGCATACACACAGTCAGACTTTCAGCCAACAAGCTCACATCCAACATTTCCCATTGGAAAATCTGACCGTGTGTAAGCGGCATTAGTCTGTTTAGCAATGGTTCTAATGTGAGGACAAACAACAAAGGAGATAGAGGGCAACCTTGTCTTGTTCCATTTCGTAAATGAAAGGCGTTTGATAGGTGACCATTGACACATACTCTTGCTGTCGGGTTTGAATAAAGTGCTCTGATGTATGCTCTCATTCGAGGTAGGATACCAATAGAGCAAAGGACTGTTTCCATGTAATCCCAGGCCTCTCTATCAAATGCCTTTTCTGCATCCAGTGGTAGAAAGAATCCTTGTTTCTTTTTGGATGTGAGCCAGTGGAGTATATTAAGTGCTTTAATCATGTTGTCATTGTTGTAATATGTTGGCCAATTTATGTATAATATTGTATTGGGGTGCCATGTTGACCAGAAATTCAGTTGAATTGTCCAAGTCAACTGAATTTTAACATAGCAAGGGGACAGCTGAAGACCCTTTGATGTGTTATTCTTATGCGAGTCTATTTGAACATTTCAAAGGGTGTTCAGGTAGTATCTGTTAATCTAATCTAATTACACATATCTAAGGGGACTTGTTGATGTTGATATGCGGGAGTGCAAATTGGGGTGGTTTATGACTGCAGCTGTTCACGGCTGGGAGTTGTTGTCTATCTGAAAGACTAAAGTATATAAAAGACCTGAATGGAGACGGCCAATCAAATTGCTCAGCCATTCAGTGTCTAGTGAATACAACTCGGCATTCAGTCTATAGTTTAAGTTAGGCTTGTCTGTGTATGCACACACAGACCTAGGAAATGGGTCGCTGAATTATCTACTCTGTCGGATTTTTTGTCATCTGTGGACTTTGGACTTTGTTCTGTGTTGGAAGTCAATAAAGTGCATCTCTCTGGAAGAATTGGGTTGCTGCGGAAGAGTACTTACTAATTAATTATCATACCCATGATACTACTATACATCTTATATCACTACTTTGGTGCCGTGACCCGGATATCTGTTAATCTAATTACACATATCTAAGGGGACTTGTTGATATTAATATGCAAGAATACAGATTAGGAATGTAGGTATTCCAAGGGCTCAAAAGGGTATTCAGGTGGTATCTGTTAATCTAATTACACATATCTAAGAGGACTTGTTGATGTTGATATGCGGGAGTGCAAATTGGGGCGGTTTATGACTACAGCTGTTCACGGCTGGGAGTTGTTGTCTGTTTGAAAGACTAAAGCCAATCAAAGTCCTAAATTGAAACGGCCAATCAAATTGCTCAGCCATTCAGTGTCTAGTGAATATAACACGGTATTCAGTCTATAGTTTTTAAGATAGGCTTGTCTGTGTATGCACACACAGACCTAGGAACATGGGATTCTAAATTATATCTACTCTGTCGGATTTTTTGTCATCTGTGGACTTTGGACTTTGTTCTGTGTTCTTACTAATTAATTATCATACCCACGATACCACTATACTACTACACATATTATTATATCACTACAGTCATGTCCTTCTCTACCTGGGATAAGAGATAAGAGATGAAAGAAAAGGTATAAGCCTGTTTGCCAAGATCTTGGCATATATATATTTTTTTTTTAACAATATGTTTATTGAATTTTTCACAGGGTATCAGTACAGACGGTTGATGTATTAGCAAGGTTACATAGAATAGTACACAGTGCGGTAACCAGTGTCATTCTGTAGCAAATGTATACAGCGAATACATAGTCTTTAGGTTGAAGTTTGATGAGTGGAGGCACCATCTCCATTCCCCGGCACCCCATCTGGGTACTTACTGTGCCATGGGACAGGAGGCAGCGCCACCAACCATCCTTTTGTCAGAACTAGGTAACTTGTAGAACCAGTAACATTCTAGGTACGAAGAACTGAAAAACTGGAGAGTAAAAGCAACTTGTGGGCCTACTTGCTATGAGTATATTACATGTTTGCATGTCCCATCCTGAGTAGTAACTGAGAGAAGTGTCCCTAAGTGGAGCGGTGCATGGGTGTGGGGGTTTCTACTTTCTTTGCATATTAGATGTGCGGGATTGTAGCAATCCACGGGGGTAAAGATGTATAACAATAGATATGTCACAATGTAAAAGAAGAAGACAATCAGGGTAGTGTTGCACTCCTCGGGTCGGTGATCCAGGGATCCCAGTTGAGACGAAATGTTGCGGTGTACATGTTGGCCTTAGCAAAGGAGAATTCCATTAGGAAGTGGTTGTTTAGTAGAGCGATGAGTTCCGATCTAGAGGGGGCTTGTGAGGCTTTCCATTTTCTTGTTAGAGCTAATCATGCTGCAATAAGTATATGGGTTGCAAGGGCTCTGACATTCTTGGGCCAGTTGGGGACGTTAAGACCCAGGAGTAGGTCCAGTGGGGATAACGGCAATGGGATTTTGCAGAGCTGTGAGATGATGTCGGAGACCTCCTGCCAGTACTGGTGGATGTTAGGACAGTCCCACCATATGTGTCGCAGGGTGCCTTTGCCTGAGCAGTTTCTCCAACATTGAGAGGAGGTAGCCGGGAAAATATTTGCCAATCTGGCTGGGGTGTAGTACCACTTGTGGAATAGTTTTTGTGTCGATTCCCAATGAGATATGCATTTTGAGGCTTGAAGAGGGATGGTCAGGGTTTTGTGCCACAATGGAGGCTTTGGTGGCGAACTTGTGAATGTGGACCAAAATGTGATGGATGAAGAGGTGTGATCTTCGGAGAGCATTGTTAACAGCTTGTAAATCCATGCAATGCCTTTAACTGCTGGGTTTGGGGTATTGTCAAAATTCAGGATGTCAGTCATTTGGGGGTCACATGCTGTGAGATCAAGTTTAGCGATAATAGAGCGGATCCTCATATACAAGAAGGATGTATTAGCAGGGAGGTCAAAAGTTCGTTGAAGATGTGGGAATGGGTGGGGTCCAGATGTGGAAATGAGTTGTCCCAAGTTGGTAAGTCCTTTTTGTATCCATACCTGAAGGGATAAATTAGGAGAGATCAACTCTAGTGCTTGGAGATTTATTTTAAAAAGGATAGCTTTGGGTATGCCCTTGGATTTGTTTGCAGTGGCCGACCACACTCGCATGGCTGCGATTACCGTAAGTAGGAAGTGTCGATGTGGTTGCAAGTTGAGTAGTGCAGCCATTAGTGTGTGTTGTGGGTTCGCCTTGAGAGCCATGGTTTCGATTTGTGTCCAAGTCTTGGTCGAGGTGGGCGTCCACCATTCCCGTAGTTGATCCAGTATAACTGCTTTGTAGTATGCGTGGACGTTGGGGGCTCCCATTCCACCATTTTGTACAGGAGACAAGAGGATGTCTTTTTTGAGTCTGGGATGTTTATGTTGCCAAATATGTGTATTGAGTATACTTTGTATCTGCGCCAGTTGCTGGGGTAGCATAGGTATTGGGATCGTGCGAAACATATACAAAATATGTGGCAGTAAATACATTTTGACTTGAGCTATTCTACCCACCCAAGAGACAGTATAGTTACACATATCTTTGGAGATTGCGCAAAAGTTTTTCCTGTAGGGCGGCATAGTTTAGTTGAAGCATAGATTTACTGGGGAAGGTTAGTTGAATACCCAGGTATGGGAGTGAGGAGTTTTTAGCCCAAGTGAAAGGAGTGGTTGTCGAAATATGATGTGAAGTTTGAGGGTCTATCCCTAGGTTCAGCATAGTGGATTTGCTGTGATTTATTTTATATAGAGAGATTGAACTAAATTTTTCCAATGTTTTTTAGAGATTGGGAAGGGAATATCTGGGATTTGTGAGGGTAATAATAACATCGTCCGCGTAAAGACCAATTTTATGTTCTACAGTCCCCACAGTGATGCCCGATATTGCTGGTGTGGATCTAATGGCTTGTGCAAGTGGTTCCATCATGGCAAAAATCAGGGGGGAGAGTGGGCACCCCTGCCTAGTGCCATTAGTGATGAGAAAGGGGTCTGATATTATGCCTGAGGTCCATACTCGGGCGCTAGGGGAAGAGTAAAGGTTGAGTATAGCCTGGAGGAGATTCCCTGTCAGTCCGAACTTGAGCATTACCTTCTCCATGTATTTCCAGTGCACCCTGTCAAACGCCTTCTCTGCATCCAGGGAGAGGAAGAGAGAAGGCTTTTGTCTGTGCTCTACCCACTGGATCAAGTCAATAAGGCGTCTGGTACCATCGGAGGCCTGCCTGCCAGGCACGAATCCGACTTGGTCCGGGTGTATGATGAGGGGGATGACTTTGGATAATCGTTGGGCTAGTATTTTTGCATATATTTTGGTATCAGTATTCAAGAGTGAGATTGGACAGTAGTTGGCTGGGTTATCAGGAGATTTGCCTGGTTTGGGTATGGTGACAATGAGGGCCTCCAGGGCTTCTGTGGGGATTTTGCCTGTATTAATGTAATGGTTAAAGGTGGTGCATAAGTGCGGGGTGATCACATCCGAGAAGTGTTTGTAATATGCGTTCGGGAATCCATCCGGTCCCGGGGCCTTGTGTAGGGGTAATCGTTTGATGGCCATGCGGATTTCCTCGGGGGAGAAAAGTACAGAGATAGAGTCTAGTTGCTCAGTGGATATTGAGGGAAGGTGAATAGAGGAGAGAAACTCATCTATGTCTGCTAATTTTGGCTTGGTTTCTTGATTTAGGTCATTGAGATTGTAAAGTTTGGCGTAAAAGGTACTAAATTTGTTTGCTATATCTAGAGGATTATGAACTTTTTTACCTTGGGAGTTGGATAAGTATTGTATCTTATTATTGGCCCGGTGTTTTTGTAGTTGCTTGGCCAGGAACGCACCTGACTTGTTGGCTGAGGAGTAATATTGTAGCCTAAGACGTTTAACGTAGTAATCAAATCTTTTGTGTAGGTGTTCGCTAAGATCGTATCTTAGGCTTTTGAGGTCTAGGGACAATTTGGGAGATGGATTTTGTTTGTTGGCATATTCTAAAGCCCTGATTTGCTTTAGTAGGGTTTCTGTGATGGCCGTTTGTTGTTTTTTATTTTGTGCTCCATATTTAATGAGGAGGCCCCGTGAGAAAGCTTTATGCGCATGCCAAACTATGGATTGGTCAGTAGTAGAATGTACATTGATATCAAAGTAGGTCTCAATCTCGGATCGAAGCTCATTTTCAAAGGATGGGTTGGTGAGGAGGGATGTGTTTAGTCTCCAAATATTATGACTAGCAGTTTTTTTGCAATTGAATAATGTGATGGATATGGGTGCGTGATCCGACCACGTGATTGTACCTATGCGTGCTTCAGTGATTGACTGGAGGAGAAATTTATCTGTGAGGAACATGTCGATCCGGGAGTAAGACTGCTGGGGGCTGGAGAAGAAGGTGTAATCTCGCTCTGTGTCATGGGTACATCTCCACGGGTCATAAAGATCTTCTTTATGTAGAAGTGAGGACAAGGCAGAGGGCCTACGTTTAGTAGGGTTGGATGTGTCTAGGGTTGTGTCAATGATTTCATTAAAGTCTCCACATAGTATAACTGGATCAGATCTATACGGTGTCAGTTTGGAGATCAGTTTGGTAAAAAATTTCTTTTGGCCAGTGTTAGGGGCGTATAGATTCACTAGCGTGAGGCGTTGGTTTGCAATTGTTGCAGAGAGAATCAGGTATCTGCCGTCTTCATCAGCTTCACAGTGGTGTAGCTGAAAGGAGACAGAGGAACTAATTGCAATCATTACTCCCCTTTTTTTGGTGGGGGCACTGGCAAAAAAGCAGTGCGGGTATTGCTTATGCGAGCATTTTGGGGAGTTATCTTTATCGAAATCCGTTTCTTGTACGCAAAACACGTCAGCGTGATGGGACAGTGCCTCTTTCCAAAGGAGGTTGCGTTTGAATGGGGAATTTAGTCCCTTTACATTTAAGGAGGTGATTTTGAAGGCCATGATATTGGGGGATGACCCGGGTTGGGAATGAAAGGAGCGAGATTCCACACCTCTCCTGTTCGCTCTGACCAAATATGAATCAAACAATATAGTAGGTATCTATACAGAGTATGGCTGTGATATACAAAAGTTGTACAAGAAACACCCGTAGCAGTTACACAGGACTGTCAAATATGCTATAATGCGGAAGTAGGTCAAATAGTAAATAGATTATACGTTCAGTATGAGCGTGTAAACACTGTTAGGAGAACCAAAAAGAAAAAATAAGAATAAAAAGAGAGAAGTAATATATATCTCTGTAGGAACAAAAAGTAAGTAAAACAATTATAACGGTGTGCTTAGCACACTATAACCTTAGGGGGTGGATGTGTTTCAGAAACTGCGCCCATCAGGGATCCTAGTGGTGCGGAGGACCGAGGGCCTGCTTGTTGTTACGGGTCTCGCCTGGATCGTGTATCCCATTCCTTGCAGACGGAGGACAGGAGTAGGAGCCCCTGTATTCTTTTTGGTTGACAGATACGGGCAGAAATCCCCAATTGGTCAGCTTTTTATATCCATCTTTGGAAGTAAGGATGGGAATTATCTGTTGCTGGTATGTGACCAGTAGCTTGGTAGGGAAACCCCATTTATATGTAATTTTCTTCTCCTGTAACACAGAGGTTACAGGGGTGAACGCTCTTCTTATCTCCATCGTGGCCTTGGAGAGGTCACTAAACATGAGGACATTTGTGTAAGGTGCTGGCAGCGGTTTAGTGGTTTTGGCAATTTGTAGAATCTGCTCCTTAACGTGAAAGTAATGCACTCTCGCTAGTATGTCCCTGGGGGTGTCAGGGGGGAGGTATGCTGGTTTGGCAATTCTGTGCGCGCTATCAATCATGATGTCTCGTGCGTTTAGGCGGGGTAGTAAGCTGGAGAACATCTCTCGCAGGTAGGGCGTGATTTCATTCGGCTTAACAGATTCGGGGACACCCCTGAATTTAATATTGTTCCTTCTGGAACGGTCTTCCAAATCTGCTAATTTCAGCTTCATATGGTGTATTTCAGACGCATGATGTTCATGTGCGTCTAATAATTAATTGTGGGCCCTGACATGGTCCTGCATGTTATCCTCAAGCACAGTCGTTCTCTCTGTCAGGTGATCTACCCTTCCACGTATCTGAGATACAGAGAGTTGCAGTTCTCTGTGTAGGTCTCTCTGCAGGGTAAGGAGCATGGCTTTCAGCATTGATTCTGTTACAGGGCTGTCAGAGACAGGGATGGTTGCCAGAGCTGGGGTGTGTGCTGTGTCAAGATCTCTGTCAGCCCATTGATGCCTTTTGTGCTGTGGCTCCTTGCTGGGGGAGATGGCTGGGGAGGAGCCCAGTCTCTTACCTCTATCCGTGCCTTGTTGTGAGGAAGAGACATCAGGTGATGGGAGGGTGTCCATGTCCTCCTTGTGGGAGCGATTGAGCGGCTGGGAGAGGAGATCGTCATGTAAGGAAGCTGCCAGCTGTGTCTCAGCGTGTGCAGCGCGGGACGCTTCTGAGGTGAAGCTCCCAGCACCGGCGCCATCTTGGGCCTCGTTCATAGATGCTGGGGGATAGTAATCCGTGAGGCGGCGAGGTGCTGGCGGCTTATTCCGCCTCCTAGACATGCTCGGGATGGTCCTACTGTCTTCCCCCCTCCGTGTGATTGGAGCGGGGGTCGGATCGTGGCGTAGAGTGGCTTTAGGTCCCGTCAGCGGCACGGAGCACAGGGCTTAGGCGTCCATCATGGTCTGCGTCAGGTCACGCCCCGGCATATATTTTTATATCAATATTTATGATGGAAATTGGTCGATAATTAGTGACTTGGGACTCATCTTTCCTTCTTTAGATAATACCGCTACATGTGCTTCTAGTAGTTGTGATGGTGAGTGTAGTTCTGACTGATGTTTTGTTGTATTGTAAGGGTAGGCCATCTGGTCCTGGAGCTTTACCTAGTTTCATGTCTTTGATTGCTCAAATTCAGTGTCAGAGAAAGGGCCTTCAGGGTCTCGTGCGGTATTTGCCAAGATAGGAGGGGGTCTATATTTTTGTAGGAATTCTTGTATAAGCCTTGTTCTTTTTTCAGAATTTTGAGGACATTTAGGATTTGATGGGATGTTGTATAAGGATTGGTAGTATAGTTCTTAGTTATTAGCTATCTCTTCGTTCAATGAGTGTGGTGTGTCATGTTTATCTCTAATTTGATGGACGGTGGCAGCTGTTTTTTTGTTTTGTCCTGCTTTCGCTAATAGTTTACCACTTTTGTTTCCTTGTTCATAGTATATTTTATGTCTGAGTATATATTGTCTTTTTGTTTTCATATTTAATTCTATTGATAGCTGTGCTCTTGTTTGGGTTAGTTAATTAAGTGTTGTGATCGCCAATGTACGTTTATGAGTTGCTTCTAGAACTTGGATTTGGTTTGTCAGTGTATTTATTTTGGATTGTTGTTCTTTCTTAATTTTGGCTATCTTAGCTATGATTTCTCCTCTTATAACACATTTATGTGCGTCCCACTGATTAAGGAGTGACATCTCATCGTACTCATTTTGTGAGAAGTAATCCCTCAGGCAGTCGTTAAAGTGTTGAATGTCAACAAGATCTTTAAGAATGGAAGTATTTAGTCTCCAAGTTTTAATTCTAAAATTTGTATTTGGGAATGTTAGTGTCATGGTGATCGGATGGTGATCCGATAGGATCATGGGTTCAATTGTAGTGTCTTTTAATAAGTTGAGATTGGATTGTGATAGGAAAAAGTAGTAGAGAGTACTTTTGGTGTAAAGGTGAAAAGTAAATGTAATCTTTTACTTGTGGGTTTAGAGTTCTCCAGACTTCATGTAGCATGAGACCCTGTAGTTGCAATTTGATTTGCTTTAATGCTCTGAAAGGGAGGGTTGATGTACCATTTGATGTGTCTATAAGGGGATTTAAGGGTGTGTTTAGGTCTCCACCTAGGATAAGAATGCCTGAGGCAAATTAAGTTACCAAGTCTCCTATAAGGCGAAAGAATTCAACTTGTTTTGTGTTTGGAGCATAAATGTTTGCAATGGTAATGCGATGGGAGCCTATTTTCCCTTTAAGGAACAGATATCTTCCCAATGGGTAGTGTATAGAGTCTATTAGCTGGAATGGTGTGTGTTTGGAGATTAAAGTAGTAACTCCTTTAGTTTTACCTTCTGGGTTTGTTGCATAAGCTATTGGAAATCTCTTGTCTTGGATATTTGGAACTTTGTCAGATTTTTTTTTTTGAAAATTCTTTTTGTTGAAGATTTTCACTGTGAAGGTACAAAACAGTGCCTTTGGAGCATACCCCGGCCAATTGGTGCACATAGTCATGTGCATAACAGTGTACAACTCACCGCGCATGTCAAAAACTAAACATATTTAACTAAAAAACTTCTTTTTTCAGGAATATTTATTCCCTTTGTGTTGACAGAGAATAGTTTTATCGATAGTGGAGTGATTTTCGAGTTTTGGTTGGACATATTGTCTATAATCTGTCTAATCTTTAGATTGAGTTTATGAATATACCAGGGATATTGAAATTTAGAGGGAATGGAATGTTGTTACCAATTGAAGGTTGGTATGGGGGGGGGGTTAGGTTGTTTGCATGGGGAGAAGAGGTGGGGGAATGTAAAATGAAGAAAAAATAAAATAAAAAATGTACTGGAGGTAGATTTAGGCATGTTGGTCTACCTTATTTGCTAACTTTGTTTTTCCCCACTTATACTTCCACTCCAAGAGATGAAAGATAAGGGATGTTATCTAATGTAATTAAGAATCCGGACTATTCAGAGGGGATGTCAAGGAAATCACCCTCTGTGTGGGTTTGGGGTCTAATAAAAACCACTGTAATACCAAGTCCTGCTACTGTGGGGCAGCAAGAAAAATTTGATGCAGGTATAGTATGAGGATACAAGCATATAAGGATATGTTTGGGAGGGGGATTACCCAGAGCAATTATTAACATACTTTACATGTAATTGAGAAATAGTCACAGAGCACCCTCATCCGATACATCAGTATTATATTGAGTCATGTATATACTGGCTATATTCTTAGGGTTAGGTAAACATTAATACATGTGGAATATCTAATTCGATTTTTCCCCTTTGTCATTCAACATATTTTCAGTAGAGGGAGCTGTTATGCAGTAGAAGCAGTGAAAGATTAACAAAGAGCAAATGTATAACCTCTATTGATCTATTCAGCTTTTTGTGATTGAATTCACAATTTTTATCACAGTTAAGCTTTTATTTTTAACTTAATTTATTAGAAAGCTTATAGCTAAACCTACTGTATAAATCTATGTATAAATTGGTATATGTGTGAAATACTCTGGTGGATCTATGTATTAGGCTCTTTTATAGTATAAATTATAAGAGCTGCTCAGGAATTTTTCCGGTAACCTATTATTCTATTCTTCTATCAGCTTCTAGTCTAGCTGATTTTTGCTGCTCCGACGTGCAGGAGATCTGGCTTCAGACGTCCATCTTAGAGCGGAGCTAGACCACGCCCCCAATTTTGTATGACATAATGATATTGTATGATTATAAAGAGTGACTACATTAATGATATGATTACCTTCCTTCATCTGTAGTTTATTAGATGGGTCCAGGCAAATTTCAAACTGATAACACGGACTAGTGGTGACCTTCCACACCAGTAAATACCCAAAAAGCTTAAAAAGAAAGGTCAATTTAGCTTCAGTAAACCCACAACTTTCCTGTATGCAGAAAAAAAGCAATATTATTGCTCAACAGAACAGCTTCATAGCACTGCATACTTCAGCTATATGAATAATCTCTGATAGAGAATGTGCTATCTGTTTTGCAGGACTTTTAGTCAGGTACTTTTCTTTTATAACCCAGGTTCCAACTTTGACCATATTACAAGAATACAAGCCTCACCTTCCTATTCACAAGTTATGTCCTGTAGCATACTGCAGGAATGCATACTTTGAACCTACGTCCAGTTTCTGATTGCGGGTAGGCAATAACCACTAAACTGTATTCCATTGGAAAAGAGGTGGGCAGAATTCAATTGCTAAGAAGAGCTGAGATTTTGTCTAGAAGCCAGGAAATCAGGATTTGGGTTAAAAAGGTGACTCCTAAACCTTTTAGACAAATGGACATGACCAGGTTGATTTTTAATAATACATTTTTAGGCAGAATAAAAGAGTGTGCTCCAAAGTAAAGTTACTTTATAACTTTTTAATGCATTAGGTTTTTGCTATGTATTAATACAAATGCATGTTTGTTTTTATTTTATAGGCTGTTAACTATCACTGAAACCAACACATATCAATACACTTGTGATCCTGGGGATGAACCTGTACATCAATAGTGGTATGTTTTCTTTTTTTTTTGCTTACATTTAAAATTAGAAGAATTAGAAGAATATCATTTTTAGGAATTGCCTCAATGTTAAATTACGCTCTATAATATCATCAGGTATTTCTCCAAATACAAATATTATTTAGTATTCAACCTTTACCTCTAGAGAATGCTTCACTTTTTAGCTTCAAGACTTTTCTTGCAAGATTTGCTTCAGCTATTTTCTAAAACTGTTATAGTTACCGAACCTTTAAATTCACATTGAAAACTGGCCATACACTGATAAAAATTTCCCTGCTGGACCAACTGAATCTTGATTAGTGTGTGTCCATTCCTGCTTGACAGAAGAGACATGTTGGAAAATTTTCTTCAATAAGCTTCAGCTCAGATCAGGTGCAGAATATAATGTCCTAGTGGGGGGAATTCCTCCATCCACCTTGTGGATGGAGCAATCTGGCTGCGAAATCTCACTGGCTGATCAAAAAAAAAGACCGTGAAGGTACAGCTTTAGTTGCTCCTTAATTACATGGTATTCTTCTTTTTGTTATCATTATTCCATTCTTCTTTATGCATTTTGCTGCTATTTTTATCTATTTAAATATTATTTAAATGCTTTTGTATCATTTACATTTTACAGTAATACAAGAGATAATGGTGCTATATGAATGGATACATTTTAAAATACAAAGGCATTTTGCCTTTTGTGGCTTATTCATCCAGGTTATGTACTAGCAGCAAGTCTGAATATCTATAACATGCATTAGGCTTGTAAATGTATTATTAAGGAATAGGAATGAGCTTTTGACTTAAAGGGGTTTTCTATGTTACATGAAAATTGCACACTCTTAATAGCAAAAATTAAATATACTGTCAATATTTACATCACCATAAGTATATTAGCGTTCAATGAGTGTCATTGAATGACTGTGATTGAAAGAAGGCCAAGACTTTTAAATTAAAACTCACAGTTTTAGGTAAAGGTGAACTGTGATGCAAGGATATAGATTGGGACAATTTAAATGTCTTCAGGAATGCATAAACCACTAAGCCTCAGCTATAGTCTAGTCAAAATAATACAAAATAAAATGTATTCATACAAACAAATTACATACATTGTCATATAAAACACATAGAAAATGTTTGGTACATATAAATGATGTATTCATATAGGTGAATTACATATTAGGTGAAGTATATATTGTATATTGAAAATTGTACAGTATGTACCTGAAATGATATATAAAAATTTGTTAACTCTAGGTCAGGATTTCTCAACCAGGGATCCTTGGAACTGTGGGATTCCTCCAGAGGTTGCCAGGGGTTCCATGATCAATGAAGTGTTTCTAACTCCCAATATCCACTGATTATCAATTATCCCACTGACACTTAATATAAGGGGCCCTTCTCCTATTGACTACCAATGTATGGGACCACTACACCAAATTCCAATATAAGAAGGTGCTTTTCCACTGACCATCAATGCATGCCCCCCAATTTTCTGAAGGGATAAAGAGGAACACCGTTTAGAACACAGTACAGCAAAGAAAAACAGTCCTACCATGGCCCTTGTTACACGGGCAACCAAGATTGATTATGCAGAAAATGATTGGCTGAGACACACTAGTGCTTTTTTGACCTACAGTGATTTACAGTTGGGATAAAAAGTTTAGTGCAGCATTACACTTTTGAAATTGAAATTTTGTATAGAGATGTACGCATTAGAACAAAATGAGTGATAGCTGGGGTTGCATGAGGGACAGAGGAATTGGTCTCAAAAAAGGGACAATCCCTCCAAATAAAGGACAGTTGGGAGACTGTTGGGTAGTATAAACAACTTGTATGTCTCCCAGAATACTCTTCATTGCATTTATGTGTTCCTACTTTAAAGCAGGTTTAGCTACATTTAGCTACATTTATGGAGTTATTATTACATATACTTATATACATTTAGAAATCTCCTCTAGATGCATATAAACACTAGTTTTCTATGTGCCAGTGTGAATGAAACCTAACATGTTTCATTCCCATAATATAACAATGTTTTTTTTTAAATTTATTTCTAAAGCTTCATGCACACTGGCAAAATGATCCTGTATAAAATGCAAGTATATGACATACTTACATTTTTTACACAGGATCTTTCCTGTGTAACTGTCATACGTATAGTTATATAAATGTTGCCTTGAATTTATACGTATAACATTCTTCTTTTCTTTTGCAAGCTAAGATTTAAATGATGCTTATCTGTGTGTACATGCATATAGTACATCTATATATTGTATATATGCATAAATTACTGATCTCAGACACATTTGAATTTATGGATCTGTAAGCAGTGTTGTTTTATTGATCTTTCAAACTAAAAATTACAAAAAATAAGGACTTTAACCGTTGCCATAAATAACCCCAAAGGAAGGAACGAGTATTTAATGAAGAATTACAGTCTCTAAGTACAATCTCACTCTTCAGGGGTTGAAGAGTGAGACTGTACTCACAAAATGTGTTGGGTCACCATAGATGCTATGACACACTTACCATGGACTTGTACATTTGGGCCAACTTTTTGGCATTATGATACCTTGTCCCAGTTCTATTGCTGGCATATAGTTATGTAGCGCTGGTAGATTTTTATCTACCGCTGATAAGTAAATTTAGTGGGTCGCTTGTTATAGGAAGTTAGATTTGCCTCTGTTCCAGCTTGGCTGACATTGCATGCAGTTCCACATTGTGCCGGTGGGTGTCGTTGTCACCATCGGCAGGTGTTGGAAAAGCAATGTGTTGAAGCGAATGAGTGCTCCTCTGTCCCGGAGATAACTCGGTGGAGGTGGTCCTCCGAATTTAATTCTGTGAGAGGGTATTTATGGGACAGACGCCATGTTTTAGGGTTCGTTTTCAGACATCTGCTGGCCCTCCTGGCCGACAGGTATGCACTAGGAATACCACCTCGTGGTCCTCCGTTCCGGAGGCACGCGTCACTACGGCGTGTGGGTGGGCCCAGAAGCCTGTCTGGGGCCTACCACAGCAGCAGAGGAATGGTCCTGAGCTGTCTATCCTGAGTGAAGAAGCTGGACAACTGAGAAGATCCCAGGGGAGGACCCATCATGGAAGGATCATGCAGAGTGCTGGTCTGTAGAGGGGCCTGGTGACTCGATTGGAGGACGCATTCCAAAGTAATCTTACAGTATAGTACTGCTGGGTTGGCTTAAAGGTTCAAGTACTGTATCTGACATTCATCACAAACCAATACATCCTGTGGCAGAGGATCGTACGGGTTTTATTCCAGATAAGTCTGTGGCAGAGACTTTTGTTCGTGCTACGTGCTGGCTGCTAGGCAAGTGAGAGATGTCTATCCAGGCGGGCAAAGATTGAATCCTACGAAAGGGGGACTATTCAATTGCAAGTGTTCAATTACAAAGAATGTTCTGAAGAAATACAACAGAAAGGTATTTGAGCTTCCCTGCAGCTTTCCTACTACCTCTTTCCTGCTACTTCCCTTGTTCGTTTTATTAAAGGTTATTGGTGCTTATATCGTCCAGAGGTAAACTCAACGGAACCCTAGACCCGGTGCCGGTGAAACAGAGGTATCGAGAGTGAAGGTAACAAGCCCGCTTAAACCAGCAGCTCCACCGAGAGTTATTGCTACATGTGTGGGCGTCGTCCGGAATTTGTTAGCCGTCATTCTCACAACCTGGAGAGGTGTTTCACCGGGAATTTACGGTGAGAACTGGACTTTGTCATTTTCTCAGGAGAAGAAGAGGTTAAAAGTTGCAGGACTTTATTTCTGAGTGCGTAGGCGGCGGGCGCCAGTAAAAGCCCGGGAGCTACATGATCAGATGAACAAGTGGGAGGAGCCTACCCTACTTGATACCACGTGGGACACGTGTATGTGTTTGGCGCCAGAGAAGAAGAGAGGCCTCGTGATCGTGCTCAGAAGATCAGAGTGTGGCCATGTCTTTTTCGGCGATGCAGTCAATTATGGGACCAAGAATGTTCCCAGCGAGCAATGTGTCGAGTACTATGTTGACAGGAACCCTGCTTATAGAGACCGGTATTCGTCTGAAGCCGCGGGGGAGGTTTGTTCTCTACACCATTGGAGATATTGAAGGGCTGGGCATGATTTGCCACAAATGTGAGGGACTGGCCGTACATCTCTGTCCATTTGGTCGCTGCCCGCAATGTGGAGAGTATTTGTTTGTGGTGGAGCAACCCACCATGTCGCCCCATGCTTATCGTATGGACTGGGCTACAGGTGTCGCCACAGTAGAAGCTGCTATTTCTGCTGGAAAAGAACGGCAGGCCGTGACTTTGCCTGTTGCTACCAAGAGTGTAAGGGAGAGAGACACTGCTGTTACCGATTCATCAGCGGACTTTACTTTGATTTCCGCATCCACTACACCTATCCCTGTTGTACCTGTCCAGAAGAAGGTGGGATATGTGAAGGCTTCCCGCGGCCATGGTCGAGGCCTACCCCAGAGACTACCCAAACTGGATCCAACAAAGTCCACCTCAGGAACGGGTGAGCAATTGTTGGGGAATGTATCTGCGACTGTAAATAGATATCTGCCAGCAGAAGAACTGGGAGATTCGGAGATAGAATCCATGCCGGATCTCTCCAGTGATGATGACCTATTTGAGACTATGTCACAAGAGTTGTTATGGGCCCAAGGCGAGGATGTTGCCTCTGCCATGACTTTCCCTGAATGGACAGTCCTGAATTCTGGGAAAACATCACCTTGTGTGGAGCCACACAGCACTGTAAATGAGACATTGTCAAAAGTTACTAGTTCACTTCAGACACCGGCTGGGTCTATGGTGAGCAAGTCATTGGATTCGTGTGTGCCTCCTGGTATGGGAAAAAATAGATCCTTACCGAAACTTGCACGTTTGCAGAGAATGTTGAACAAGCGTGTCGCTACGGAGTATGGTTTGGAGTTCCCATATGTCCCTCAGGACATAATGCAAGTGATTGAAGCTAACCGGGAGCTTTGGTACAGTGAAGCTGTTTGGGACTATTTATCTGTGCCTTAGCCTTTCTGGAAAACTGGTTGTTCTGTTGATATGGATGAACGTTACAGTGGATGTTTTATGCACTGGAATTATGGTCGGCACATTCATGCTGACAAAGTGGTAATTTGCAGACCCGGAAGAGATGACGTTGTGTATTTCATCACTACAGTGGATAAACTGGGAAAGACACTGACATTGCCAGATCCCCGGTTTTATTGGTAATTATGGACAAAAGAACTTTGAGTTAGTTAGTTAGTTAGTGTCAGTGCATAGAGATCTTCGTGGTCAAGATCTGAATACTCATCTCAGTGTTTTAAATGCAGGGACTTCTTTTTTGCTAGCCAGATTTTCTTCATTTAAGAAAAATTGTGTATATATAGGGATGGACTCCTAAAGATTAATCTGAAATAGATAATGGGAAGAGAGTTTCATTTTTTTTCAAATGAGACTTTGCTCCTGAAACAGTATAGGTCGCATGTATGTTTAATATGTTTTTCTTTTCAGAAACTATTTGATCCCCTATCAAGCTGTTAGGCTTTTCAGCTAAAATAGATAGTGAGGTTGTGTACAGTCATAGGATGGTTTTGTTTGTGGATGTGAACATAATGTTTTACAAATGTTGATCTTAAAATGTCTTTCTACTGCCTTTCTTTCTTCTTTAACTAAATCCAAGTTTTAAGCTCAAATACCTACTCTCAGGCTTGGGAGTTATTATTTTGTGACAGACGTTGAGGACAACGTCTATTGTACTGGGGGGGGAGTATGTAGCGCTGGTAGATTTTTATCTACTGCTGATAGGTAAATTTAGTGGGTCGCTTGTTATAGGAAGTTAGATTTGCCTCTGTTCCAGCTTGGCTGACGTTGCATTCAGTTCCACATTGTGCCAGTGGGTGTCGTCACCATCGGCAGGTGTTGGAAAAGCAACGTGTTGAAGCGAATGAGTTCTCCTCTGTCCCGGAGATAACTCGGTGGAGATGGTCCTCTGAGTTGCATTCTGGGAGAGGGTATTTATGGGACAGACGCCATGTTTTAGGGTTCGTTTTCAGACACCTGCTGGCCCTCCTGGCCGACAGGTATGCACTGGGAATACCACCTCGTGGTCCTCCATTCCGGAGGCCTGCGTCACTGCAGCGTGTGGGTGGGCCCAGAAGCCTGTCTGGGGCCTACCACAGCAGCGGAGGAATGGTCCTGAGCTGTCTATCCTGAGTGAAGAAGCTGGACAACCGAGAAGATCCCAGGAGAGGACCCGTCATGGAAGGATCATGCAGAGTGCTGGTCTGGAGAGGGGCCTGGTGACTCGGTTGGAGGACGCATTCCGAAGTAATCTTACAGTATAGTACTGCCGGGTTGGCTTAAAGGTTCAAGTATCTGACATTCATCACAAACCAATACATCCTGTGGCAGAGGATCGTACGGGTTTTATTCCAGATAAGTCTGTGGCAGAGACTTTTGTTCATGCTACGTGCTGGCTGCTAGGCAAGTGAGAGATGTCTATCCAGGCGGGCAAAGATTGAATCCTACAAAAGGGGGACTATTCAATTGCAAGTGTTCAATTACAAAACATGTTCTGAAGAAATACAACAGAAAGGTATTTGAGCTTCCCTGCAGCTTTCCTACTACCTCTTTCCTGCTACTTCCCTTGTTCGTTTTATTAAAGCATTGGAAAACCTACTCAAGTGTTTAGTGCTTATATCATCCAGAGGTAAACTCAATGGAACCCTAGACCCGGTGCCGGTGAAACAGAGGTATCAAGAGTGAAGGTAACAAGCCCGCTTAAACCAGCAGCTCCACCAAGAGTTATTGCTACAGTTAATAAACCTGTACTATGTTTTTATTACTGGCTGTGTGGTGCTTTATTTAAAGTCCCAATGGGCAAAACTCTGCATTTGTATGTACAATGGGGATGGAGGCGCCTTGCAGGGTACTACCAACCATATTTATTTTTTGAACAAATATTTTATTGAAACATCAATTTAAAACCTTAAAGCATGTCCACAAATATGTATAGTATTCTTTCCTGCATTTCCAACTGGTAATGTTGGGCAATATAGATATTGAAAACATGTAGCCCACTTGCATGTGTAGTATAACTATTGAAACATCCTCATATACTGGGCCAAGTGCAGGGATCAATAAAACGTCAATCAGGATCTCAATATGTTTCGCCAGATGGATTCTTCAGGGGATCCTATTCATGCTGGGAAATACATTACAATTATCATATGATACATTCTAATACGATATATAAGAGACAGAAAAAAATGATAATACCAATTTTATACAGTGATTTCATTGCAAAAGAATATTTACTTGACAATATATATTATTACTCACATCTAGGCATATAGCCAAAAACTACAGCCATAAAAAGAACTTCAGCCAGGATGGAGGACAGAGAGATAAAAGGAGAGGAGGCGCACGAGTCCAGCTAGATTGCAGGAAGGTACCGCATCAGGGTCACCACAGCTTCAAGAGGAACCCACCAAGACCACTCATTATCTAATGAATAATAACTAAATGTATAGTCTCAATAGATCCCTAATATGGAGCAGGAGTGGACCATCCTCTGGTATTAGAATATATGATGTGACTCTAATTGTAATGTATTTCCCAGCAGGAATAGGATCCCCTGAGGACCGAGGAAGCCATCTGGCGAAACACGTTGAGATCCTGATTGACATTTTATTGATCCCTGCACTTGGCCCAGTATATGAGGATTTTCCAATAGTTATACTACTACACGTGCAAGTGGGCTACATGTTTCAGGTTTCAATATCTATATTGCCCAACATTACCGGTTGGGAAATACACGATAGAGTGCTCTGCATATTTGTGGACATGCTTTTATAGTTTTAAATTGATGTTTCAATAAAATTTTTAATTTTTAATAATTCCTGAGTACTCGTTCCTTCCTTTGGGGTTATTTATGGCAACCCTTAATCCCCCTGGCGGTATTCCCGAGTGTGGCTCGGGGTAAATTTACAGTACCAAAAGCGGTAACCCCAAGCCACACTCGGGATTGCATCGCAGGATCCAGGTACATGTTACTTACCTTGTCCCCAGGATCCTGCGATGTCTCCCCGCACTGTGAGCGAGCCGCCCTCCGTTTGATCTATCACGGACCAGAGTTCCGTTGCCTGCGAGCATTGCTATGCACGGGGACGGAGAAGGGCGCCAAATTCAAAAAGTAAAACACACAATACATATACAGTACACTGTAATCTTACAAATTACATTACTGTATCAATTTATTTCACATCCCTTTTGTCCCTAGTGGGCTGTCCAGTGCCCTGCATGCAGTTTTATATCATAAATATCGTTCTTTCTGTCTGGTAACTGGAGAGTGTCCATAGCAACCAAAACCGTCCCTTTACATCAAAAGTCTTTTTAGACCAGCTAGAAAACAGCGATAATAAATTAGAATCACTTGCAGAATTGAGCGATAGTGATTTGTGGGGAAATCCGTCATCAAACACTGAAAGTGCAACTGAGCAAATTTCAATGTTTTTGATTTGATTACATTATTGAATCATTTTTATTATTATTATATTATTATTTGTTATAATAATTTATAGTTATTTATTATGTTATAATTTATGATTTCGTTTTTCAAACTTTATCTTACCCGGGATGTCTATTAGACTCTTGTTTGGACAGATTTAAGTGAGTTATTCCTAAGAATTACAGACCTACAATATAAAACGCCAAATTTCCATGCAAAATAATTGTACCGCTTTCAGCATCAAAAATCTGAAATAATCATACTGCCAGGGAGGTTAAAGTCTTTACAAAAAAGGGGTCACTGCCCCCACCTATAACTGGTCTTCACAGCAAGGAGCACTGGAAGGGCAAACGCATGTAAAATAAAACCAAAGAATTTCCAAGCTCAACTTACCAACCAGCCTGCGACCAACCGAATTAACCTGCCTAACAGTATGCGTTTAAAAACAGGGGTTTAAGTCTTTATCTTTTTCCTTTTTTTGTTTGAATTCTCATGGATGTGGTGCTATGTTAATCAAGTTATGTCTCCTTTTCTCACTTTTGTTGATCTTTATGCACCATGTGCATAGATCCTTAGGAATGAATAGAACTTTGTTTAGATCTTTTTTTAAAAAAACTGTACTGATATAAATTAAATTTTATTTACAGCCATGTGCATGAACTCTAAATCCCACCTTAAAGGATTTGTAAACCTTAACAATGGACTTCTCTAATTTGGTTTCTTTTGGTTTGATAAGGAATTTTGATATATGTGTTCAATAAGGGCAAATAAATACCAGAAATCTTGTAAGCTGATAACTTCCTATGCTCTCTGCATGTGCTCCATTTTTATCAGCTACAATGTTCCCAGATATCTCTGAGGACTATAGAAACATCTCCTCTATGCAGTGGCGAGGGGGATATTAGTGTGGTCCTGTTATAAGTTACAGTAGAAGGAATGAGCTTTGATTTACTAAAACTAGAGGGTGAAAATCAGCTTCCAGGTTTTTATGTTAAGGGTTTAATTGAGAGAGCTGAAGTTAGAGGATGACTGGCTACCATGCACAGCTGCACCAGATTTTGCACGCTCCAGTTTTAGTAAATCAACCCTATTGTGTTTATTAACAGTGTTGTGCCGAACAAAAGTGTCCAAACGTGGATACAGAATATATTAAAAGTGTCCACACCAGATAAGTTTTTAAAGCCAATGTTTTCCAATCTTCCACTGATACACCTGTGATCTGAGTGAAAAACCTCTCCCAGTGGATGTAAAACTCACCATATGTATATGTCTATGTTATCAACAGACAGGTACCTGAAGTTAGAAGCCGGATTGGCTACAATGCACAGCTGCATTAGATTTTGCACTCTCCCGTTTTAGTAAATCAACCCCAAAGTATGCTGCTGGTAGAATTACCACGGTAAAATACTTTTGAAATTTATTATACACCTCCCCCCTTCCCCAACAGAACAAAGCACAGTCATTATACCAATACTCAATATCCTCCATGGACCCTGTGTCATTCTCCAGCTGCTGTCTTTTCAGAACGTTCTCATCTGATTTAGTTTCTTGCATGTCTGCTTGCCTCCTTAAACTTGCTAGATACAATCCCAGTAACCCCAACTACCTAAGCTTGTTGCATAGGGTTTAAAGCTGAACTCCAGGTAGATATAAAAGACACAAGTGAATGTCTCTCTGTTCATTATTACATTTTTTTTTCCATGCAAGCAGTATAAGTTCTGAGGTGCTGAATAAGTGTTGAGATTGCTGCTCAAAAACTCTTTCAAAAAAGGCAAAAAAGTAGGCACACAGTATATGACTTTTCCCCTAGAGCTTAGTGAATGAGATGAACTTTATTGGTTGAACTGGATGGACTTGTGCCTTTTTTCAACTTTGACTTCCAGCATCCAAATGTGTGCAAGCAAAAATGCTTTTCTTTATATTTTCCTTGCCTGTTATTAGGTATTCTTTGCAAAGTGAAACTTCACTACAAACAATAAGCTCTAGGGCATATTCCCTTGCAAAGTGCAATTAGCCCTGCAAAGTGAAAAGCCTATTTGCCTTCAGTTCAGTAAATCACCCCCATAGTACCTAAAGAAGTAGTAAACTCTGCTATCCCAATGCTGCATTTCTTCTAGTTTGTTATAATCACTTTTTATCAAGCATTACACAGTATAATCCAGGCACAATCGCATATTACTTACTGTTTTATTAAACTTTTAAAAATCTTGTATCACAGGATAAGGCGGCGCCATCTTCATTATGGTTTTCTGAGTCCGCTTTGCATAGCATTTCTGCCCTTTAATGTTTCCCTTACTGTAATCGTGCACATACGCGATCATGTTTTAGCCAAGCCTTGTCCTCAATCCGATGTTCCTTTTGCAACTGTACTTCGCTGCTCATGACCTGTCAGTCTTCTGTATGCTGCAGCTGATCGCCGCTATAGGATACAATACGATGCCCAGATTTACTACCCATGTGACGTCACACAGGGAGTACCAGGAAGCTATGAAAGACTCTGCAGTCTCACGAGTTTTGATAGCTGTGCTGCAGAGAGGGGAAATCCCATTCATGGCATTCTGTCAATGGACAGACGGCACACAGAGTGTGTCGCGAATCTAGGGAAGGGATGACATCTTTAAACAGAACGGGACGGATTACAAGAAGACAACACAAGTAAGGAGACATCTACAAGCAGCAATCATTACTGTTTTTTATGCTGATTACAATACGATAAAGTAGTGTGGGAGATTTTACTACCACTCTAAACTAGGTCTTAAACATAATGTCCCCAAAAATATGCTAAAATCCACATCACTGGTACAACCAACTACAGTGTCATTAGCAGCAGGTGTATACTACTTTCTGAACTTCTGTGGACTCACTCCCCCAGACCCAGTGAATGGAAGGAAATCCTTATGTTCCCCCACAGCACCTATCAGGTACTTCACCCAATTCCCTCTCTGACATTTTCCTCTTTTGAGGCACATTGAGGTTGATTTACTAAAGGCAAATAGACTGTGCACTTTGCAAAGTGCAGTTGCACTCTGTTAGAGTGCTCTGGTGACTTCTATCATCCAATCATGTGCAAGCAAAAATGCATTTTTTTTTTATTTTTCTTGCATTCCAATCTCTGGAGCAACTACACGTTACAAAGTGCACAGTCTATTTGCCTTTAGTAAATCAACCCCATTGCGTTCACCTATTTTCTCACGTTTCTCTAACAATTGCTGTGATATAACCCCCCCCCCGGACAGGTAACAACCTTCTTTAAAGATGTCTATGCCTGGCTACCCTACTTCCCTCTTCTGAAATTTTTACAATCCTTCCTAGTAACTTCAACATCCCTGTTACTACTAACTCTTCTGCTACTTCTAAACTTCTCAGTCTAACCACCTTGTTTGTCTCCTACCTATGCACTCCATGCAACCTCTCCAACAATCCTTTCCCTCTCTCTGATCATCACCTTATTAATTTTGTTCTCTCCCCTCTTCCTCCTCCTCTCCCTCCAACCCCCTTTACTAACATACATCCGAAAGTCACACCACTTCCTCAAACTCGATCTAACCAAAACTGAGCTCATAATATTTCCTCCCCTATGTGCCCCTTCCCCTGACTTCTCTGTCAAGATCGACAGCTGAACTATCAACCCGCCCCTCCATGCCTAGGTACTAGGTGGAATCCTGGACTGTGAACTATCCTTTTAGCCCCGCATCCAATCAATGTCCAAAGCCTACAGCCTCAACATCTCTAAAATGTGCTCCTAGTCCATCCAGTGGTCATCTCTCACTTCAACTACTGCAACTTCCTCCTCTTTGGCTTACCTTTACATAGGCTATCCCCCCTTTCAGTCCATCATGAATACTGTTGCTAGACTCATCCACCTCACCAACCACTCAGTGTCTGCTACCCTACTCTGCTGATCCCTTAATTGGCTTCCACTCACCCAACAAATGAAATTCAAAATACCAACAACTTACAAAGCCATCCACAACTCTGCCCTCAGCTAAGTAACTGACGTAGTCTCAAAATACCAACCTAATCGTTCTCTTACTTCCTCCCTAAACCTCCTGCTCTCTAGCTCTCTTGCCACCTCCCATGCTCACCTCCCGTTTTTTACCAAGCCTCTCCCATCCTCTGGAACTCCCTACCCCAATCTCAAACTATCTCCTACTCTGTCCACTTTTGGACAATCCCTAAAAACCCTTCTCTTCAGAGAGGCCCACCCTACCCCCACCTACCAACTTTTTTCCCCACTTTCTCTATCAGCTCATTCCCCACATTTATGACCTTTTTTTATCTCTTTACCCTCCCTCTTAGATTGTAAGCTCTAATGAGCAGGACCCTCTGATTCCTACTGTATTAAACTGGATTGTAATTGTACAGTCTCCCTTATGTTGTAATACACTGTGTAAACTGTTGGTGCTATATAAATCCTGTATATTGATAATATACTGTAAGTTTGCTTTAAAATGAAATGTGTTTATTTTATTGCTTGTCATTGATTCAAATGACTTTGCTACCAATCATATCCTTTCCAGTGTGGTACAACACAGCTGTGTCAAGGGGCTTTGGAAAAGTATTCTTTATTATAAGCAGATAATAGCAATTATATTGTCATGAAAACTGCTTTGCTAGTTTTACTTTAAAACAAATGCATCATAAAATGTATCATAAATGTTTGAACAGCAATATTGTGCAAATAATGAATTCATTAATTAGTGCATCCTACTATGAAAACACTCTATTGATGCCTTTTTTCTAAGAATTTGGAATTCATTATTACACGGTGAATATTTTGACAATTCCATGTATTCAAATGTGACAGATTTTTAGCCCTTCTGTTGCCGGAGATTTGTTTTATGTTAAAACAGGCTTTAAAACATATATTTTATTAAAGCTGAGAATCTGTAAAATAAAAAGATGGTGGTTGCAAATTTGTATGTCTCACGATATTTGTGATTATAAAATTGTAAAAGATCACCAAAATTGTAATAGAATACCATATATATGAAGCCTCAAAAATGAATGCATCTGCAAAATAACAAAAAAAAAACTACACTACTCAGTCCTGTCACCAAAATCTGAACACTGAGATTGTTTTTAGTTTTAGTTATCATATTAGACATATCCTGATGCAGAGTATTTCTTTAAGGGCAAATCAGAAATTGCTTGATTAGTTAATAGAAAGCTCTCTACTGGTGGTTGCAAACCGGTTGGTAGGTAATAATGAAGCCTGGGATTTCCATGATAATTCTGCGGTGGAACTCTCCCCTTCTTCTGACTTTACTTCATTGGGCTGCAGGTAGATGAGGAATCAGGTGATGACTCATCTGAGTGTGTTCCAGTCTGCTGCTCAGAGTTCTGCTTTGATATGTCTGATCTTGCTCTGCTGCGGAGAGATGGGGTCCCTATAATGAGCTGCACATTAAAGAGTCAGTCTCGGGACCCACATGGCATACTTGGGAAAAAGAAGACCATCAGGTTCTGTTGTCCTTTTTTCAGTTTCCCCCATTTGAGCATGATGGGTGGAAGCAGTGAGTGTAACCCCACAGAACAGAAGAAGATTAACCTCCCTGGTGGCTCGGGGTGGATTTTCATTACCAAAAGCTGTAACCCTGAGCCACACTCGGGATTGCATTGCAGCATTTAGGCAAAGTTACTTACCTTGTCCCCAGGATCCTGTGATTTCTCCCCACTGTGTGTGCGAGCTGTGTCCTCTACTCGATCTAGCACAGTGCAGGGCTCCGCTTCCTGCGAGCATCACGTCGCATGGGGACGGAGCCTGGCGCCAAAAGTGAAAAACACATACAGTACACTGGAATCTTACAGGTTACATTACTGTATCAAATGTATCAAATTATTTCACATCCCTTTTGTCCCTAGTGCTTTGTCCAGTGCCCTGCATGCACTTTTATATTATATATACTTTTCTTTCTGTGAATATGTAATATAGGAAGCGCTAGTTAAATCTTCAACATTAGAATATCAAAAAATAAAAAAATATAAAAATATTAAATGATTGTGACATGCTGTGCCACAGCAGAAAAAATCACTCAGTGATAAGTCCTTGTAGTGAGAAAAATGTGCAAATAAATGCAGAATTGATTTAAATGGTGATCTTAATTCCAATGCTTTCTTTACGTGGGATAGTGACCAATTCTTCAACAAACAAAATACAACCCACATGAGCAGATAAATGGGCTGCTTACCAGATGTATTTGACTTCTTTAATGAAAAAGAAAGTCAAATGTCGCTTTGGCAGGATAATGCCTGCTCGCATATGGAGAAGCTGAGAGATGCACGGAAAACCTCCTCCTCAGAGTTTGGGGCAGGATATGCAGGATATAGAATAATAACGTTTATTAAAATAGCAGGATAAAAAGAATGGCCAAATGGCTCCTTACTTTAAAAAGTGCAGAACCCGGCACTGGGGCTGCAGGCTTTTCATGTGTGAGGGAGCTGGATCCATACCGCATCCACCTCCGTGAAGGGCGTGCATTCCACCAGCTGCCGCAGACAACCAGAGACCCAGATGTGGCGTGGGGTACAATGTGACCAGGTACCGCCTATTACAAAATATTACTGCATGATGAAAAAGCATGTGTCGATGTCAAACCTCAATAATAACCTATTATTAATGTTTCATATTGCAATGCTGCTGCTGTATGTAAGCCATGCTAACTGTAATGTCAGCTTCCTATGTCTTTTCTTTAACAATAGTTTCATTATTAGTCTTAGAAATGGCCAGAATTGTATAACAAGGTTTACCCTCCATAGACTTCAATAGGATTCACTGCAAAGTTTGTGAACATTTCTTTAAACAGTTTCAAACTGAAGTGGGCAGATTTGCTCATCCCTAATGCTTAGTAGGAGGGCACTGTAATAAGGTGACCCTAAACGTGTCCACTGTCATCGTGGACAAACAACCCAATTTTGACTCATTGCTTCATAGAAGATTGTTACAGAAAAATTGGACTTTGCTTACTGTATATGTTAAATGGTGAATTGTATTCTTGCACTAATGTTCTTTTCTTGACAGAAAAGGGTTCACCTCCTATGCAGGTTAAGTTGGAGCAATCCCTTTCTGACTGTAGATGCATGCACTGTGAGATCAATTAACGCAAGAGTTGCCTGCAGAGCTTGCAATTATTTCTGACTTTGCTTAACACTCCATTTTTTTAGGATTAGCAACTTTGTATATTAATTGATTGTGTTGGTTGAATTAAAATTTAAGATGAATGTTTATTTTCAGTTGCAACAAAATACCACTCCCTCAACACTTGGCTTTTTAAATAGTTTTTCTAGAGATAATTTTTGGACATCAATGTATTCCTTAGAGGTCTTTGGTGGCTCTGATTCTTTTTAATACATAAACTGTTTCTCTACCTGAATGCCAACATTTTACAATGGTCTGCTGTATTTGATGTTAATACTTGAATTTTGTTTGTGAAATTTCTCAGGTTTTTTTTAAATGGAACTAAACACCCAACACAATTTATAAGATTTTTCCGTTACAGTATTTTATTTGTGGCATCAAAAAGCAGTGGGTTCTTTCTAACGGTTCAGTGCTTTAGTGAATGACAAACATGGTACAACTAAACAGAAGAAGAAGTAAGAGTGTGCAAAGACTTTTCTTCCATTTTTGAATGGCAGTTATATTCTACTGCACTTGAATGCATTCCAAAACTGAAAGAAATGTATGAAATGTGTCCTGAATTTTCTTGAGTTTTGTTTACTCTGCATTAATCCCTATCTACATCCATGTGGCTCTTTCAGAAAGTTTATATGTGGTATTTATTTATTAATGTTTTGTGGTAGTTGTTAGACCATAGTTGTCATTTTACCAACATGTTTTTCTAACCCCTCCAAATAAATTGCATTTATTTACAACATAAATTGTGACATCATTCTTCTACACTTACAGTATCTTACAAAAGTGAGTACACCCCTCACAATTTTGTAAATATTTTATTATATCTTTTCATGTGACAACACTGAAGAAATGACACTTTGCCACAATGTAAAGTAGTTAGTGTACAGCTTGTGTAACAGTGTATACTTGCTGTCCCCTCAAAATAACTCAACACACAGCCATTAATGTCTGAACCGCTGGCAACAAAAGCGAATATACCCCTAAGCGAAAATGTTCAAATTCGGCCCAATTAGCCATTTTCCCTCCCCGATGTCATATGACTTGTTAGTTTTACAAGGTCTCAGGTGTGAATGGGAAGCAGATGTGTTAAATTTGGAGTTATCGCTCTCACTCTCTCATACTGGTCACTGGAAGTTCAACATTGCACCTCATGGCAAAGGACTCTCTGAGGATCTGAAAAAAAGAATTGTTGCTCTACATAAAATGGCCTAGGCTATAAGAAGATTGTGATCTGATGAGACCAAGATAAACTTATTTGGTTCAGATGATGTCAAACATGGCAAGCGTGTGTGGTGGCAACCAGGTGATGAGTACAAAGACAAGTGTGTCTTGCCTACAGTTAAGCATGGTGGTGGGAGTGTCATGGTCTGGGGCTGCATGAGTGCTGTTGGCACTGGGGAGCTACAGTTCATTGAGGGAATCATGAATGCCAACATGTACTGAGACATACTGAAGCAGAGCATGATCCCCTCCCTTTGGAGACTGGGCCGCAGGGCAGTATTTTAACATGATAATGACCCCAAACACACCTCTAAAACAATGACTCTCTTACTAAAGAAGCTGAGGATAAAGGTGATTGACTGGCCAAGCATGTCTTCAGACCAAACCCTATTGAGCATCTGTGGGGCATCCTCAAACAAAAGGTGGAGGAGCACAAGGTCTCTAACATCCACCAGCTCCATGAGGAGTGGAAGAGGACTCCAATAGCAATCTGTGAAGCTGTGGTGTACTCCACACCCAAGAGGGTTATGGCAGTGCTGGAAAATAATGGGGGCCACACAATATGTTGCCACTTTGAACATTTTCACTTAGGGATGTACTCACTTTTGTTGCCAGCGGTTTAGACATTAATGTCTGTGTGTTGAGTTATTTTGAGGGGTCAGCAAATGTACACTGTTATGCAAGCTGTACACTCACTACTTTACATTGTAGCAAAGTGTCATTTCTTCAGTGTTGTCACATGAAAAGGTATAATAAAATATTTACAAAATTGTGAGGGGTGTACTCACTTTTGTGAGATACTGTAGTTCAGTTCACTACTAATATTAACTACAGTCTGGATGTGTGAGATGCGTCCCACATTTACTCCTTAACTCGGGTGACAATCTGCTGCAGACCAATAATGACACAGTCCTGACTTGGTTTGAATATGACAAATTTACAAATTACAATTAAATAACTATTTATTATATAATTTTAAGCATTTCTTGATTGATTGATACATGATATATGGTGACCTAGATACATTGTAAATTTAGTGACAAATAACTATACGTTTTTTGCAATTGCCCCAGTAATTTATTTACATATTTGTAAATGGCCTCAGCTCTCTTTTGTATAATTGTGATGGGATATCTCTCTAGTGGAGACACTGACTGCAACAAAATACATTTTGGTACAATGGTCAGAGGAAAGAACCTCTGTCAGGCTATTATTACTGTGTAATGAGATCTCCCCAACAGGGTCAGCAACAGCAGCAAAAATTTGGCAGAAGCATGTTCTCTTTGCATGCATATCCAAAATTAAAAAAGGTTTGACGGAGTGTTGCTGGGATTTAAATAAACTTAGTTTAACAAACATATTTAAATAAATTCAATTTTTAGTATTTTTCATGCAGAAATGACTGTATATGCTATCACTATTTCTCCATCATGGTCACCCAAACTGTACCTGTGACTGTGCAATTGCACTATGCTCTTTTCATTATGTTTATGGTTAAATTACTTTCTTGAACAAATTTAATTAAGTAATATTCTTCAGACACCAATTTAAAAATCCCCTCAACAGGTTCTCTAGCCCTGAATCAGGTAGGCAGGCAGTGCTGGTAGAAGGCAAACCATAGTAGAGCTGTGATACTTGATTTAGTTAAAATTGATATGATGTATATTTTAGATGGTATTAATCTTCTAAGAAAATATTTTAGGTTTAAAACGGTATTAGTGGTATGGCTATACACAAATACATATATACAATTTTCAAAAGTTGTCATGACAAATAGATGCTAAAACTCATAAAATAATGTATGTTTTTAAGACATTTATACATTATGCTACATCTATAATAATTGCATCTGTTTATAAATTTCAATCTTTATTCAATACAAAATATAACTAAGTACTACTTGGTTATATTCTGTATAATTTTTACTGCACTGTTTTACAGAAATATTTCAATTATTTATTTAATTGTTTACGTTTACTAAAATATGATCCTGCTATTTTTTTTTAACCCAGAGTAGTGTATTTGAATATGTGCTCCCTAGTTACATAACACTAAAATGGGAAAGGGTCCTCCTTTTTATGTGACTTTGGGGATTACATAGGAAAAACACAATTCCTTTCTAGTACATGCTTGGGAGATGCTTTTATGCTGTATAACAAACATGTTATACTTACTTGCTCAATACAATTACTGGGACAAATGTTCTGGCTTTAGAGTCATTTTAAGCTTGAATTAAATACAGAAGTAGCAAACAAATTGTTTAATTTCAGTTTCATTCAAACAGTTTTCCTGTAAATGAATACCTACAAATACCATTAGCCGTGAGCTGCAAAGGCACTGGTGAGTGCTCTCATAGTGTTGTACTTCCTGCTCTCAGGTAACTGCCTGCTGGTATGAGGTATGAGCAGACAGCTATGGTAAGAGTCTGCAGGAGCCTGACATTGCACCCACGATCTGCTGATCATGGGTGTAATGCTCTGCACGCTCCTTAGAAAAAAAAATAAATGGACATGTTTTTACCTGCAAAAAAGTGCATTTATTATTTTTTTTTTTAAAGATCTTATCCTTTAACGTTTAAGCATTTTTAAAGCAGTAAAACAGCAAACTACCAAAACAAATGCAATACCACTTAATGACATGGGATTTTTAAGGTGTCACACATACAAGAATGGTAGGTTTATTTAAAAGTATCAATTTATTTATAACACAGATAAAAAATATAAAATCAACATTGCCTACAATGGTTGTTACAGCAAAATAGACTATAGTTAGAGATACACCCATACATACTACCCTCAACCAGTCCTCTATAAAGCTATTATATTCTGAGAAAGGAAGAAAATCCTTTTGGGATACAGAGGGTGTTAGTTGCTTTTAAAATTATTTCCAAAACACATCAGAATTATGAAAAATATGAAATGTCTTGCCTAATCCAATTACATTTCATAATATACATTAAATAGTCCAATTAAATCCAATTACATTTCATAGGGGACCGCAAGAGAAAAAAACAGGCTGCTTGTCACAAAGTAGCCTCCACACTGACAGCAAATTGGTCTTATAAAAAGTTCCTGGGGCGTGGCTTAGCGCACAGTGAGGATGGCAGTTTAGCTTAAGAGCTCCGTCAGACACACGGCCCGAGCCCGTCTTTCTGCACTTATCTCAGAGGATGAGCAGACAAAACAAGCACCCTCATCATACCCGATCATGTCGATCTATGGCTACAAGTGCTGGGAGAAATATCTCCGACATATTTAAGAACCAGGCCACGGCTCTGAGAGACACAGAGGGAGATAAGATGGCGCCGGCCAATGTGGACGATGAATTCAGTGAAGATTCACAGTCAGCAGCAGAGGACAGCGGTATGAGAAGCTCCCGTGCTGATCACCCACTTACATATGAGGACATGTCAGGCTTTGCAGCTGACATCAAAGCCTCATTCTCTGCTGCCATTACAGATCTCAAAACTAGCCTCCTGGTATTACAAGAAAAGATGGCCACAGCGGAAACAGCAGGGAAGCAGAGAGACACTAGAATCAATAGGCTGGATAAAGTTACCTCTTCTCATGCGCGCCATTTCAAATGAAATGAACAGGCTTTTAGAAGATCTTGACAATAGGGGAAGACGCAATAATATTAGAGTCCGCGGTATCCCAGAATCCGTCCTGGCTGATCAAATCCCCTTAGTTTTGCAAAGAGTCTTCAATAGCCTCTTAGAAGAAACAGAAGACACAGAAATTGAGTTTATACGGGCGCATAGAGCTTTGAGAGCTAGGGGTCCGGACACCTTACCCCCTAGAGACATTATCTGCTGCCTGCAAAATTTTGCACTTAAAGAAGAAATAATGTTCAAAGCCCGCAGAAATGACCAGATAATATTCAATGGGGAATGCATTAAACTATTTCAAGACTTATCTCAGATCACCTTGAAAAACCACAGGGCCCTGCGACCTTTATTGGACAAACTAAGGGAGAAAGAGATAAGATACACGTGGCGTTTTCCTCTCGCACTATTGGTCACTTTTGATGGCAGACAGCACACGCTTCGCACACCAGAGGACCTTCCAGACTTCTGTGATGCACTTCAACTTGGATTGATTGAACTACTGGACTGGTACCAGGAGTTCACCCTACCACCCCAGGAACGGAGCCCATCTCGCTCCCCTCTGAATACACCAGAGAAACACCATTCCAAAAAACAGAAGCAATTTCGCCAAGAGGCACAGTCAGCGGGCACGCCACGCAGTCACTCACACTCCTCCAGAAACATGATGGAGGACTGGGAGTAACAGCAACAGCCTCATCTTCGTTTAGACATGTTTGATGATAAAGTGATCTACGAATGTCTTTTAGACAGCTTACCTACAAACGGTTTAGTTCCTTTCTATTTTTTACATTTTAACCCCACACGATCTAAGTTCAGTTGATATATACCCACAATCCATAGATCCTTAAGGAACATGGGTAAGACTGCCCAAATACCGATTACTTGGCATACTTCAAGGCTTCAATACAGTCTTCAGGAGTAGGTTAATCGCCGGCTGAACAACATACACCAGCTGTAACTCTATACTCAGAACACTCTGCCTCATTTTTGTTCATTTTTGTTCATTTTGGTTTCCCTTTTTTTTTTGAGCTCTTAGTCTCTTCGTTTTTCCCTCTTGACATGGGACAGTCAGGGTAACAAAGCACAATTCATATAATGTTTCTTACAGGCTTCCAGTTATATCTGGGAAGAAAGGATGGTTTCTTGTTTATCCTACATTTTCCCAGGAGCAACCAAGAACTCAACTATAGCAATTATATTATAACTATTAATGTTCCTCTAAGTAGTTGAACTTATCTGATTGACAATGTAGCAATAAGGTGCTTGTAGATGTTTGACCATTATTGTCTAATGCACACTCAGTATTGTTAGTGCAGATTAGATCTTTTAGCACATAGAATAAGAATACTCAGGCCGTAGTCTGGCCAAGCTTGGATTACCCACTGTTGAATAGAAACTTAATTTTTGCACGTATTTAGATACACACGTGTACTCATAGTGAAGTATATATTCTCAGAGGGTTTCACTCATTGGGCGTCTTCCCTGACCCCACAATAGTGTCTACGGTGGGTCACTTTTGAACTCATCCGTACACACTAAACTTGATCTTCCAGAACGTGTTATTCATTCATGGAAGAAGTACCTATATTCTCTCCATTCTTACTTCTTTTACCTACTTCTTATTTACAACCTTAAACCTTTCTTTCATACATACCTATCTGTATAAAGTGATAGAATCATCAGGTATTAATTATTTAATTGATACCTTTTAATTTCTCCCCTATATATACGTTTTGTTTTTTTTTTCTTTTTATTTATTTTTCAAAGTAGTGCATACGGGAGCATCCGAGCATCTCTCTCTGAACAGCTACCATGGCTCACTCAGGTTTGGGACGCAACCCCACTATCATCTCACACAACGTTAGGGGTCTGAACATTCCTGAGAAAAGATCCACTTTCCTCAGAGAATTAAAAAAGGTAGGCCCAATTTTGTTTTCCTCCAGGAAACACACTTTAAGACGAACCATATACCAAGACTTACTGACCACTACTTCACAGATGCACATCATGCCACAAACAACACCTCCAAATCTAAAGGGGTCTCAATTTTGGTCAGTAAGGACGCAAAATTCGAATCAACAGATAAATTAGTAGACCCAGAAGGTAGATTTATCTTTCTGAAAGGGTCATGTCATGGGACCACCAAAACTTTGGCCAATGTGTATTTTCCAAATACTGAACAATTTTCATTTTGCCAAAAAATGATCACAGAACTGACAAGTTTTCATAAAGGTCGTTTGATCCTAGGAGGGGACTTCAATGTCCCTCTTAACCCCTCCGAAGACACATCCTCAGGGAAAACATACCTTATGTATAAAATCCTCAAAAGAATCAAACATTTGTTACACTCATTGTCCTTGATTGACACATTGCGTTTCTTACACCCAGACGTTCGAGACTATACCTTTTACTCGATCCCATACAATCGTCATGCGAGAATAGATTTTTTATTCGTCGCGCAAAGGGACCTACACACACTACTCGGTGCGAACATAGGTTTACAGACCATCTCAGATCATGCCCCAATAGCCATAACCCTGAACATATCAGAACCCACAGCTAGACCCAATACATGGAGATTAAACTCATCACTATTGACAGATCCAATTCTACTACCGAAACTAACATCATCACTAAAAGAATACTTTACACATAACATCACCCCAGAAGCAGATCCTTTAATGGTTTGGCAGGCACACAAATGCTATATTAGAGGGGAATTGATCCAAATGGGAACACGCAAGAAAAAAGAAATAGAGAAAGAAAAAGTCAAATTAACCAATAAAATTTGTGAACTAGAGACCCTCCATAAGCAATCACTCACAACCCAATCAGCGGCGTTACTATTGGAAACAAGGAAATCCCTTAAAGAAATCTTGGAAACCAAATCCAGGAGATTTCTCTTTTTTAAAAAGAAGATTTATTACGAACATGGAGACAAAACGGGCAAAATTTTAGCAAAGGCATTGAGAGGTCAAATAATCCAACACACAATCTTAGGCATCCAAAACAAATCAGGCAAAATTGACAGAGCAATGGACAAAATTGCAAACCACTTTCATGAATATTATACTGCACTGTATAATCTCCCACCCCAACATAAACCAACAAACATATCAAGAGACAGGACTAGTGCAATTAAAGACTATCTAAAAGAATCTAAACTTCCGCCCCTAACAGCAGATGACATTGCACAGTTAGAAAAACACATAGAAGCTTCAGAAATTCAAAACGCTATCAAAGATTTGAAAAAGGGTAAGAGCCCAGGCCCAGATGGCTTTAGCGCCATCTATTATAAAACATTTACGGACATTCTGACCTCTCCTTTAACAAATGCACTGAACTCTCTATCTAAACAGAGAACCATTCCACCTGATTTCCTGGCAGCACACATAACAGTACTACCCAAACCAGGCAAGGACCCAACACATTGCGCTAGTTATAGGCCAATTTCACTCCTAAATCTAGATGCCAAACTCATGGCTAAGATCATTGCTAAAAGGCTGAGACCCCTATTACATGACATAATTGGACCGGACCAGGCAGGATTTGTCCCCAATAGGGAAGCCAAAGATAATGTTATGAAATCCTTAGATTTCATATATGCGGCACATCAAGGGCTTTCTCTTGTCCACTGACGCGGAGAAGGCCTTCGATCGAGTAGCATGGGATTATATGATGAGGACCTGTGAGCATATAGGACTGGGACCACGTATGTTGATGTGGATTTCAGCATTGTATCAAAATCCCTCAGCCAAAATTAAAATAAATGGTACCTTATCAGAAAGTGTCAGTATAAAAAATGGGACTAGACAGGGATGTCCACTATCTCCTCTACTCTTCATTATGTCACTAGAACCGTTTATCAGGCATATCCTCTCGAATAGATCTATTAGTGGTTTCCAGATGACTGGAAGATAATTCAAGGTCGCAGCTTATGCTGACGACCTTTTATTTTTTTGACAGACCCACATATATCTATCTACTCTTTAATGAAAGAGTTCTCCCTGTATGGCTATATTTCCAACCTTAGAATACATTTTTCAAAATCTGAAGCTATGAACATCATGTTGCCAGATGACAAATTGACTAGAGCACAGAGCAATAGCCCCTTCACTTGGGTGAATTCCACTATAAAATATCTGGGTACTTGGCTAACCCCTAAACTTTCCTCGATTTTCGAGCGTAATTTTCCACCTCTTCTTAAAACTATCGAAAAAGACCTACAAACTTGGCACACTTCATATTTTTCATGGTTTGGCAGGGCAGCCATATGCAAGATGACAGTATTGCCAAAAATTCTATACCTACTCCATACCCTGCCCATAAAAATACCCCACAAATTTTTCAAAAAATTGCACGCACTACAAATGAAATTCATCTGGGCTCACAAACCACCTCGCATAAAAACCTCTCTTCTCACTAGACCCAAGAGTTTGGGGGGATTGGGGGTACCCGATTTTAAAAATTATTATTACGCTACACATCTTGCCCATATCATTGACTGGCACTGCCACTCAAAAAGTAAAGATTGGGTCACCATAGAAAATGACATGAGCTCAATTCCACTTCAATGCTCCCCATGGGTATCCAAATTGAAATCCCCCCCCCCGCCGTGAAGACACACCCGCTCATAGGTACCTCTTTGGACATTTTCCACAACCTAGCAAAACAGACTAAATTTTCCACACCACTAAGCTCTCTCACTCCGCTACAAGATAACCCAGACTTCCCACCACGCCTAGGTAATCACCTATTGACAACAACAGACACAAAAATGCCTCTTCTTGCATGGCATTGCTTCTCAAACAAGATAATGAAAGATCTTTCCCAATTCAGAAGGGATAACAAACTGCCCCACCTGCCCATGTGGACATACTTCCAGGTGCGTAGCTTTGTTAAAAGTGCCATACACAGGAACAATTTTTTGAGAGATCTTACTGAATTCAAACAGCTATGCATGAAGGGGGAACCGGTAGAGAAATCTACATCTACTTCTTATGCTTGGTTTCAAAACTTGAAGGCTAATGACATGGACAGATTCAGAGAGAGATGGTCAAAGGACCTGGACACACAGTTCACTGATAAACAATGGGAAACAGCTTGTGTATTGTCCCATAAAGGCTCAATCAGCACACGAATACAGGAAACAGCTTATAAGATTTTGACCCACTGGTACGTCACTCCAGATAAACTACATAAGTGGTACCCTCAGATATCTGATTTATGCTGGAGATGTAATAAGGTCAGAGGTACATTGCTACACATTTGGTGGCAATGTGATATGATACAAGCATTCTGGCTTGGTGTCAAGAGTGTTGTTCAACAGATCACGGAGACCAAACTAAAATTAGATGCGGCTTGCTGCTTGCTGCATGTAACAAATTTCTCTTACAAGAAATATAAAGCTTCTCTCTCTAAACATCTGATAAATGCAGCCAATTCACTTATTCCACTTTACTGGAAATCCACGCATGCTCCCACACTAAAAGAATGGCTACACAAAATCACATACATTTGTGAGATGGAAGATACAGCAGCACAATCATCTGAGATTATTGATAGATATCATAAAACTTGATCTCCCTGGTTTGTATTCAAACACTCCCAGGCTTATGAACAGTTAACAGCTTAGATAAAGGTTCCGAAATCTACATTGACATGCTGATATGCAAGCTCACTGATAAATCCTTAGTGATCTAGTTACGCTGAGGTATCACTTTGGTGCTTTTTTTTTTGTTTTTTATAAGCATTTATATATACAGTAAAAAATAATGTGTTTTTTTCAAAATTATCGTGTTATATACAAAAGGTTTAACCTTCACACCATTGATCAAACTTACAGGACCTCCCTAGTAATGTAATTTCGCCTATCACTTCCTCTTACATACTTTAATCTCTCTTTACGTTTTCTTTTATTCTTCTCTTTCCACTCTTTTCATATCCACTCCACTAATAATATTAAATGAAGTGCTTATTGGTAAGAATGGTAGATCATATTCTAATTTAACAATGCTTACAATAATGGTAGGACACGTTCATTATTATTATCATTTTGAGAATCCTGCCTTAATCGTCACCATTTGTTATAAAGGGTAACTTGGTTTCATTTATGCTTGTTAATCTCTAACACCATTTGTTGTAATCCAAATGTACTCCATTGTACTTTTCATTTCATTTTCAATTTTAATTTCTCCATGTATACATGTAAACAAGTTTAATGCTTAAATAAACTTTAATGTTAAAAAAAAAAAAAAAGTTCCTGCATGCATCAACCAGGGGGTCAAAATATATTAAAGCCAATGGTCCCAAAAATGTGTAAAAATTGCCCGATGTGTCGGCCATAATGTTGCAGTCTCAATAAAAATCGCATATCACCGCCATTACTAGTAAAAAAAAAAAATAATAATTAAAATGCTATAAATCTATCACCTATTTTGTAGACGCGATAACTTTTGTGCAAACCAATCAATATACGCTTATTGTGATTTTTTTTAACCAAAAATACGTAGAAGAATACTAATCACCCTAAACTGAGGAAAAAACATTTTTTTTATATATATTTTTGGGGGATATTTATTATAGCAAAAAGTAAAAAATAATGTGTTTTTTTCAAAATTATCACTCTTTTTTTGTTTATAGCACAAAAAATAAAAAACGCAGAGGTGATCAAATACAACCAAAAGAAAGCTCTATTTGTGGGAAAAAAAGGACGTCAATTTTGTTTGGGTACAACGTCGCAGGACCGCGCAATTGTCAGTTAAATTGACGCAGTGCCGAATCACAAAAAGTGCTCTGGTCAGGAAGGGGGTAAATTCTTCCAGGGCTGAAATGGTTAAGCTAGAACCATATGTGTGTAGCTTCTATGTAAACCATGACAAAAAATATAAAACATACACCATCCAGGTACCCAACAGTGTAATTGTTAAGTACAGCATGCACATTTACAATACACCTATATGTACCTGGTGCACCTGTGCGGCTCATGACCCTTAATAGAATAAACAATAGGTGTCTATTACATTTCTACTTAATAACATTTTGTATATATAAACCAACCTTAAAGTGATTGTAAGGGTTTTTTTTTTTTTTAATAACAAACATATCATACTTACCTCCACTGTGCAGCTTGTTCTGCACAGAGTGGCCCCGAACCTCGTCTTCTGAGGTCCCCGGCATCTCTTTCGGCTCCTCCCAACATCAGATAACCCCCTGGTAGCAGTGCTCTCCCTAGGGGGTTACCTTGCGGGCGCGCTCCCGAGTCCGGCATTTGCACCCCCTGCCCCCCGGCGCCCACATCATTGGATTTGATTGACAGCAACAGGAGCCAATGGCTGCACTGCTATCAATCTATCCAATCAGGACACAAGACACCGGCCGGAGCTGGTGTGCTCATTCCCGTCACACAAATTTCGGAGCTCGGGTAAGTATAAGGGGGATCGGGGGCACTGCTGCATTAAAAAATGTTTTTCACCTTAATGCATAGAATGCATTAAGGGGAAAAATGGCGAGGGTTTACAACCCCTTTAAAACCTCTTTCTAAACACTCTATAAAGTACATATAACATCAAGTGCTTATGTGATAAATCAGTGTGTAAAAATAACAAAACAAAAAAAAATGTAAAAAATATAGACAATATTGTCAACTTCTTATCTTACATTAAATCACAACAATCCCAATATCAGTGTTAATAAATAAAGTGGTAGGTGAGTATATATGAACCATACAGTTCTTGTTAAATGGTATATCCTCAAAAGCAAAAATATATTACAAAACAAAAAAATTAAAAAACGGTCCAATTTAAATTGTTTTCTATGTGGTCACCACTCCTTCTATGCAATCCTTAAGAAACAAAAAACATTGGAAAAAATGGTCCAATTTAAATTGTTGTGTATGTGGTTACCAATCCTTCTGTGCAATCCTTAAAAGTGCTCATCTACTACAACAAGTGATAACACCCCACTTGTCCTCCCCTTCTGGGTGTGCTCTCACCTCTATGCCAGTGACCTGACAATTGCGTTTGGTCAGTGCTCGCTTTTTAGTCACCAGCAGACTAATGAGTAAGGATGTTCTGTCTCCCTTCAATCCTCTTTGGCTGTGGTGATGTCACTTACCATAGGATTCATGTATGCACAAAAAAATACTCCCATAGTCCTTATATCGTTTAAAACCAACACTTTATTAAAATATCAACAAATCACTACTCACATATTCAGGATGCTTGTAGTGCACCACTCTGACCTCACTTGATAAATCAATGCAGTATGTTGCCTCCGTGATGCTACCATATGAGGAGTATTTGTATGTATATATATATATATTTTCTTTGATCTATTCAGGAATGGACAATTTGCCCCGGCTATGACTATGCATAGTTAAGTGCCCCATTCAAGAGAAGGTGATGACCTTAATTTAATTAATTTCTCTTCTAACTAATTATTTCCCCAAGAGAAGATAAGCTAGTGAGGGGCTGAGCTATGCTAAATTAAAGGGAAGGGGAAATTGTCCAAACTTGGCGGAACTACGCCCGGAGGGAGGGGAGGGGTAACATCATTCCACCAATCAGGGGGGCCCTGTTCAAGTCTATGAGAGATGGGCCTATATTAGTGTAAGGTACACACAGAGAAGGGAAGGAGTCATGAGTCTGATGTGGGCCCACACACATCACTACTGGTAAATATCAGGTCAGCTCCCAGCACTTAAGGTATACCTGCTTGTCATATGTTTGTTTGCTGTTTGTATTTCGATGTATTGAGGAATATACTCTGTATTCTTTTATTTTAACCTAATATTTTCTTCCTTGGTGTAGACAATAGATGGCTGTGTATTAGATTTTCAACTACTCACCAATAAATGTGGTTATTGTGTTAAAGCTTTCACTCTTGGTCAAAGAACTTTCATTTAACCCACATCATATCTTTGAGATATTAAATCTTAAATACAATAAATGGGTAACAGTGACACCAGCTGCTCATTTGTAATTCCTCCCACCGGGTGCACTCACAGTAGCATCCTTCTTGCCTCTCCCCTACGTGTTACACCACAGGGTCACGGGGGTTCCTCAGTGTGATTCTCTTTTATTATTGTTGCCCTATGAGTTAATGTAAAATCTCCATTAATAGTTGTAAAATATTGTAATTATGTATATATTTTATTTAGCTTTGTATCAATGTGGGTGTGTTAGATAGCTTCACAGAAGTCTCTGTTATACAGACTAGTCGGTGCCTAAGCTTGTTTATCTAAACAATGGGACCCAAACCTCTTTGTTCTACAAATATTCACTTCAAAGGTCCGATCAGCCTCTAACCTGTCCACCTTTAGGAGATCCCTGAAAACGCACTTATTCAGGGAACCCTATCCCACACCCACCTAACAACTGTCTCCAAGCCACCCCCATCAAATCATTCCCCGCATCTATTGCCTTTTTTTTACCACCACCCCCTTCCTTTAGAATGTAAGCTCTATGAGCAGGGCCCTCCTGTCCCTTCTGTATTGAACTGTACTGCAATTGTGCTGTCCCCCCCTATACATTGTAAAGCACTGTGTAAACTGTTGGTGCTATATAAATCAAGTATAATAATAATATGCAATGAGGGCCGTGGCCAGCCCATCATGAATGCTTAATTTCCATGAAAAGGTCATCTACTTACAAGGTTAAATCTCACACTCAGAATGGTCTGTGCCAAAGATTTGCATTAAAGGGGGCTGTCTTATGCAAAGTATAGGGATTGGAGATGTAGCCAATCCTTAACCAGGAATAGGGAGGCCCACCAATCAGAGCCATGCCATGCCAACCAATGACACATTAGCCTGTAATTATATGCACAGACTAGATGAGAGGGGAGCGCACACACTCTATGGTAGAGCAGCCACCAAGATGGAACCTTTGTGGTAATGGTAACTATGGGATATTTCTGCCTTGTACTTGTAACTAAATATGTTTGTCCTATGTCTTTTCTGTTCTACTGTTTGTAGATTAATGCTTTAAGGAATATATTCTGTATTCCTTCATGTAATCCATGAGTTTTACCCTTTTTCTCTACAAATAGATTGCTGTGTATCAGTTAAGACCTGCTTACTACTTACCAATAAATTGTTGTTATTGTGTTAAAGCTTTCACTCATGGTTAAAGAACTCTTATTTAACCAAAATCATATCTGAGAGATAATAAATCTCAAATATAATAAATGGGTAACGTTATGTGTATGATTATGTATATGTTGTTTTTGGAGATAATACACAGAGGCCCATGTAATTTTCTCTTTCCCACCTCTTGCCAATAGAGGCAAATTCTGGGACATGACCAGAAAATATGGAAGAGTGTTCCCTTTTCTTCTCTGCAGCGCCAATGAATAGGGTCAGCATTAGAAACATACGGTGCAGCTTCTCTGGATATGCATACCATCTAGTCAAAACCTTGTACCCTGCTTCCTGAGATAGATGATTTATGTATGAAATAATAGATATAATATCTTTGATCAGCCAAAAATCTTATATTCAAATCTTTTTCCAATGCAGACATAAAAAATGGAACATACAAATCATAGGATGCTATCAATACAGCGTACGCCTTAAATAGTCCCTGCCGTATTGGCAGCCCTTCTACACATAATCGCTCAAAACTGGTGGACGAGTCTAAAAATTCAGAACCCTGAGGTAGTGAAAAAGGTGCTGTAGTTGTATCACCTGCCATGTTGGTAAAGTTGGTCTAAGCATGGATTGTATATGTCTTATGGATTATTATACATTTTAATGTATGGTAATATTAATGAGCAGTATAACTCCCTGAGTTTGATTTGGTGTTAATTAGAGCTGCATGATTAATCATTAAAAATAATCATGATCTCGATTCAATCCTCCTCACAATCTTAATCGGGCATTTCCACAATTCTATGTAAACAGTGCAGAGCCGTTCTCTGCCCAGAGCTGTAAAAAAAAAAAAAAAGCCGGCAAATGTTTATCAACATTGGTCAGCACTGAGAGTTGATAAGAGAAGAGATACATTGTAACATTTAGTTCTTTTTGACCAAAGGGATGAACTTTGATCTGTAAATGAGGTCAGTTTAACCACTTAAAGACTAAGCCTTTTTCTCACACTTGTTAAAAATCAGTATTTTTTGCTAGAAAATTATTTAAAACCCTGAAACATTCTATATATTTTTTAGCAGAGACCCTAGAGAATAAAAAGGCAGCTGTTGCAATATTTTATGTCACACTGTATTTGTGCAGCGGTCTTTCAAATGCAATTTTTTGGGAAAAAATACTCTTCAATTAACTAAAAAAAAAACAGTAAAGTTAGCCCAATTTTTTTGTATAATGTGAAAGATGATGTTACGCCAAACATGATCTTTAGTCTAAGCAAAAAAGTTGGGATTCTCATTTTATCCAGAATGTGCTAATTTAGTTACTTGTGTTCTCTTCCTCCTCAGAGCTGAAGGAACCAGCACTGCTCAGTCCAATTTATAGGGCCAATAACACCAATGCCTGAATTTCTACAAAATACTGTATAATGTAAATGAGATAAACAGTAAGGACTTACTGCTGTCCAACAGAGGTTGGAGATTTGGCAGTTACAGAACTTCCCAAAGGAATGATGACACAGAAATAATATTCACACCTTCCATTAAAGTACACTTGTTGTTAGTAGTCCTTCACACTGCTTAGTTCTGCAATTAATTTGCAAGACCGTTGACCACCACATTGTTTTCCTTTGCTGGACATTTTCTGTGAAACCAGCTATTTTGATTGCTTGGTTTTTTTTATATTATTTGTTTATTTTATTTGTTTGGTTTTTTTTGCAGAGTGCAAAGTCCAATGTGCAAAGTTTTGAGTAGGTGAAAACAACCCATTTTTAATTTTTTTTTGAAAAATTCTTTCTAGAATTCTGTCAGATTCCTACCTACTACTCTGTTTTAAATAAATAGCTGTTTGTTTAACCAAGCTTTTTCAGACTAAGTTCTACCACCTGAGCGAACGTTGGTCTTCTAATAGGAAAAGTTTCAGTGTTTGCATCTCTTTAGAATTATATTAGCCCTATTGAGCCCTATCTCACTAAACACCAAATTCCTATTTCAGAAATGTCTAAAAACGTAGGGGTTTTTTTGGGAATGCCAGCCAGCTTGCTATGTTGAAAGGAAACTTTATTGGGAAAAAGAAAAATTTGCCAATATCAAAAATTGACAGTGGTTTACGAATGAAATGGGAAGGTAATTTTTATTAGCATTAAACCACAAAATAGGACAGCACAGTGGTTAGGACTTTTGCTTAGTAGCACTGGGATCATTGGTTTGAATCCCAACCATGGTGCAAACTGTCTGGAGTTTGCATGTACTACCTGTGCCTGGGTGGGTTTCCTCCCACACTCCAAAGACATGCTGGTAGGTTAATTGGGTCTTGTCTAAATTGGCCATAGTATATGTATGAATGAAAGCTAGGGACATTAGATTGGAAGTTCCTTGATGGCAGGGTCTGATGTGAATGTAAAATACAGTATCTCACAAAAGTGAGTACACCACTCACATTTTTGTAAATATTTTTATATCTTTTCATGTGACAATACTGAAGAAATGACACTTTGCTACAATGTAAAGTAGTGAGTGTACAGCTTGTATAACAGTGTAAATTTGCTGTTCCCTCAAAATAACTCAACACAGCCATTAATGTCTAAACCTCTGGCAACAAAAGCGAGTACACCCCTACGTGAAAATGTCCAAATTAGGCCCAATTAGCCATTTTCCCTCCCCAGTGTCATGTGACTCATTAGTGTTACAAGGTCTCAGGTGTGAATGCGGAGCAGGTGTGTTAAATTTGGAGTTATCATTCTCACTCTCTCATACTGGTCACTGGAAGTTCAACATTTTTTTTTCTGATCCTTCATTTCTGAGGATCTGAAAATTGCTCTACATAAAGAGGCTATAAGAATATTGCCAAGACCCTGAAACTGAGCTGCAGCACAGTGGCCAAGATCATACAGTGGTTTAACAGGACAGGTTCCACTCAGAACAGGTCTCGCCATGGTCCACCAAAGAGGTTGAGCGCACATGCTTAGCGTCATATCCAGAGGTTGTCTTAGATGTATGAGTACTTCCAGAATTGCTGCAGAGGTCAAATGGCCTGCAAACCATTTGAAGGGGTGGGGGGGTCAGCCTGTCAGTGCTCAGACCATTATTGACCATACGCTGCACACTGCATCAAATTGGTTTAAATGGCTGTCGTCCAAGAAGGAAGCCTGTTCTAAAGATGATGCACAAGAAAGCCCTCAAACAGTTTGCTGAAGACAAGCAGGACTAAGTTCATGGATTACTGGAACCATATTCTGTGGTCTGTTGAGACCAAGATAAACTTATTTGGTTCAGATGCTGTCAAGCGTGTGTGGCGGCAACCAAGTGAGGAGTACAAAGACAAGTGTATCTTGCCTAAAGTCAAGCATGATGATGGGAATGTCATGGTCTGAGGCTGCATGAGTGCTGCCGGCACTGGGGAGCTACAGTTCATTAAAGGGAACCATGAATGCCAACATGTACTGTGACACACTGAAGCAGAGCATGATCCCCTCCCTTTGGAGACTGGGCCACAGGGCAGTATTCCAACATAACAACCCCAAACACACCCCTAAGACGACCACTGCCTTGCTAAAGAAGCTGAGGGTAAAGGTGATGGACTGGCCAAGCGTGTCTCCAGACCTAAACCCTATTGAGCATATATGGGGCATCCTCAAATGGAAGGTGGATGAGCGCAAGGTCCCTAACATCCACCAGTGATGTCATCATGGAGGAGTGGAAGAGGACTCGAGTGGCAACCTGTGAAGCTCTGGTGAACTCCATGCCCAAGAGGGTTAAGGCAGTGCTGGAAAAAAATGGTGGCTGCCCAAAATATTGACACTTTGGGCCCAATTTGGACATTTTCATATACTCACTTTTTTTGCCAGCGGTTTAGACATGAATGGCTGTGTGTTGAGTTATTTGGAGGGGACAGCAAATTTACACTGTTATACAAGCTGTACACTCATTACTTTACATTATAGCAAAGTGTCATTTCTTCAGTATTGTCACATGAAAAGATATAAAAATATTTACAAAAATGTGAGTGGTGTACTCACTTTTGTGAGATACAGTATATTTGTAAATTGACAGCACTGTATAAGTACCTGAAATAAATATATAAATGTAGTTTATATTATCAATAAATAGGTTCAGGAAATGTAACTTTAATGAATTGCAGTAGGTTACTGTGCTTTCTCAAAAATATTTTTATTGTTGGTAGCCCTAAAATATATATATATACATCACAGTGTGAATTTAATAAACATGATTTTTCTGCAATGTGTTATGTATTTCTATGTTTAAAGTAGAAATTATAATGTATTATACAATAGTAATTAGCAGGCTTGAAAAAGCTACAAATTATATACAACGTTGTACATAGTTGATCATCAGTAATCAGGTTGTGCAATAATTTACGGCTAACTGTACTCACAAGAGTGATCAGTTTACTGTAACATAATATATATTTAGGATCAAAATGGTTACCATAATTATGTTAAAAACATACAGAATTGTATGGTGATGAATCAATTCAATTATTGAATAGCATTTGCATTGAAAATATATTCTTTTTTTTATTATTAAAAAATAAATATTATTTATTGCAAGAGATAAATAAATGCATAGCAAATGTATATATGCAATTAAACTGTATATACATGGCTTATTATAATCAGAAAATAATCAGCTTAAGAGCCCACATGTTCTAATGAATTTGCAGATCTTCTCAGGACTGAGGTAGATATATGTACATCTAAATGCATAGTTTTCTGTTTACTTAAATCACATACATGAAAAAAAATGCATGGATATATTAAGTAATCTTCATTTGATCTATAGTTTATTATACAATGAAATTTGTTTGGCAAAAATAAACTTTGTATACAGTATTATTGTGACTGGAGGTAAAACCCAACCAGATGTGTGCTTTTTAAGTTTGGTGGATGTAGACATTTTGAATTACATGGTGGAGTTGATTTATTTAAATCTAAAATCCAGTCTGCTAATACTTTGTCTTCCCCTGTCACGTGTCTTCCCTCTGAGGAAGACACGTGATCGCCCTGTGTTGTCACTCGTAGGAGAAGGGCCAGGACGGTGGAGGAGACAGTCACTTGCTCTTTGAGCTAGCTGCTGATTCACACAAGCCTGCAAACCATTTGGAGAGGATTTTAACATTGTATATTTTCTATAGCCTGGTGTGCTGCAAGCACACATAAAGTGTGAGTACCCTGATGTTTACCTATAATAAATTTCTATATTTAAACGATAATGCACTATCTGGCCTTTTTTTGTATATTAAATTGAGGATATCATCTTTGGATTACACCTGGGAGAGCCTGTAAATCCTGCTACTTAGAGCCCAGAGGTGGTTCAGCTGCTGTTGTGGACCAAACTTAATTGTGCGGTCACACAATTGGAGGTGAGCGCAGTCACATGGGGGGGGGGGTGCACGTGTGTGTGAAGTCACAGTTAATATTATTTGGATCATTATCACAGAGTCACTTTATGGGACATTATATATATATTTTTACTGTGGAAAATAAGTTTTGATAATACAAGTTTCACTACACACAGTGACATTTTCACAAGCAAGTTACTGTAGATGGGTGGAGGACTTCCATCTTTATCTAGAATTTCTACCCCCTCCCCAAAATACTTACTGCCCACAACCTACCCCAATAATTCTTTGGATTTCAGGTCTGTCAGTCATGGAACTTTAGAGTCCTATATGGGTGGTATCCAGGCCAATCTGCATGCAAATGCATCTACTTATGAATGCCCACTCCTCCAGACTGAAATCCTTCCTTTAAGGTATTATGATATTTGCATATCTCCTCCCAAGAACCATTCTGCTACTTGACTTAGGGCTGAGGGCTTTTGAGGAGAGTGCTGAAACAGGGTGCTGTGATGTTTCAGGATGAAATGTTCAGCACCCTAATGGTCCCTCTTATTAGCAATGATCTGTCTAAATCGCATAGAGAAGCGCAGAGACCCCAAAACAGTGTTACTGAATTCAACATGTTATACAGTATGTTATAAAAAATAGAAAAATGTATTCAAAAATGTAATTAGTCTGTTGATAAGGGAGAAAAGGGTCCAGGGAAAGCAAAATATAAACAGATTAAACTTTAGCTTCAAAGTTACGTGAAATAAAGACATGTGTATTCATGTTATGTTGCAAAGACATCAACGAGATTTTTTAACTCAGTGCTTTTCATGCAGATGTTTCCTTTTGAGACAGATTTTCTTTAATTGTGCTCTAATGTGTGAAAGGGGTGTGTCCAAATCAAATTTCTTTTGATTATTATTAATGGTATGGAAGAGTATGATCATTGGCAGTTGGCATTAATGTGATTCTGCATAGGAGGTCGCCAGTGTTGGTTCATGTAAATGAGTGTGGGACATTCAGGCTGTCTTGAAAACGATATAATGATAAAGTGTGCACCAGCTCACAAGAATGTAGATATAATGATCTAAGATAGGGCAATTTAATTACACATAATCATTAAAAAAAAGCATGAATTCAGACTGTAAAGCAACTAAAAATCATTTGGCAAAATACAATATTTCACCTAAAGCTGATAAAATATATAAAAATCAAACACACAGTTGTATAACAAGTGTTGTCCATGCAGAATGCACTTAAAGATTCAATCTTTTTAGTAAACTGCATTCCTAATAGTAATCCAGCAAGTTAACCTTAATATTGTCCTATAAATGTACAGTCGTTTGGACTAAACAGAAACATCTAGACAAGAATCAGGTTTAAGCTACAAACTGGCAAAATAAATAAAACCAGACAAAATGTCAATTAGATGATAAATAAAGAGTAAGATAGATTGATCCTTAGCGTAGTATTTTAAATTAATTGTTAGTAGAGGGGTATCGGGAAGGAGGCCAGAAAGCTGATCTATGTAAATTAACATGAAACTCAAAACTAGATGTTTCCATTAGAGGCTCATTGATTTACATAATGTGTAAAGTGTGTATATGGTGGCACTGCTGAGCAATAATTGAAAGTCTATTGTGCAGAACATGCAGCTGTGAACATTCACTTGGCAGTTATTCATTATATGTCTGCTGAAAATGAATTTAAAATGCATTCTTTGCAAGTTTTTATTATGTATTTTCCTATGGTTTTTTGTGGAAAAATAAACACAGGCGGTCACAAGCAATGTTGGTGAAATACAAAATCTCGATCTAAGGTCTATTTACAATCATTTACAAAATAGTCTGTTACATTTGTATTAGTCTTTTAAAAGTACCTCTGTAGTAGTTGCTTTTTTAATTTTTCATGTATTACATACAGTTGTGCTATCAACCCTTCAACACATACTATAGAATGCGTTAGTTATTGTGCTTAATCTTTGAAAGTGATGCCAGCCAAAGGTTTACCATAAAGGTTGTAAGTCCCTTGGGGGTTATTTACAAAGGGCAAATCCACTTTGCACTACAAGTGCGCTTGGAAGTGCAGTCACTGTAAATCTGAGGGGTAGATCTGAAATGAGGGGAAGCTCTACTGATTTTATCATCCAATCATGTGCAAGCTAAAATGCTGTTTTTTATTTTCCTTGCATGCCCCCCTCGGATTTACAGTGACGGCACTTCCAAGTGCAGTCGCAGTGCACTTGTAGTGCAAAGTGGATTTGCCTTTTGTAAATAACCCCCCTTGTTTACATTTACATAATTCTGCTGAATGTATGGCAGAACTGTGAAATAACTAGAATTGCAAATAAAATTAGTTATGTTCCAAACTATGAAGAACTTTGGAATATGACATTGTATAGATCTTTTAACCAGGGCATTTATTTAAAAAAATATATTTGTTTTATAGTAAACATTTATTTATTTATTTTATGTACTTATATAGCGCCGTCAATTTACGCAGCGCTTTACGTATACATTGTACATTCACATCAGTCCCTGCCCTCAAGGAGCTTACAACCTAAGGTAACACACATTCATACATACAAGGGCCTATTTAGACAGGATCTGATTTACCTACAAGCATGTCTTTAGAATGTGAGAGGAAACCGAAGGAAACCCACGCAGGCACAGGGAGAACATGCTGCTAGGTGAAAGTGCTAACCACTACACCACTGTGCTGCCCCACACATGAATAAATAGTACATGAATCAGATTTTCAACCAGTAAACCTGCATCAACTGCACCCTGCTTGATTGCTTTAGGCTCCTCTCAGAGTAGAGGTAAAAGCATATCCCTGTGTCCCAGAACATGGGATGCAGGCATATCCTAATACCAATACCAATCAATTTGCTCCACGGAGGGAAAAAAAATCTTCCTGATCCCCCATGAGGCAATCAAATATTGTCTGTTTCAACTACCCCTGGCATTATTTCCTCTAAAAATTACAGTAGTAGCCAGTTATATTTTGTGCATAGGAATGCATCCAACTCTTTTTTAAAACAATCTACTGGGCTTGCCAAACCCAGTTCTTGAGGGAGTCTATTCCATATCTTCACAGCTTTTACTGTGAAGAAACCTTTTCATATATGAAGGTTAAATCTTTTTTCCTCCAGATATAGAGTGCCTCCTTGTCCTCTGTAATGATTTGAAAGTGAATACTGTAGCTCTATACCAAGTTCACTATATGGACCACTTATGTATTTATACATGTTGATCATATCCCCCTTAATCACCTCTTCTCAAGAGAGAATAAATTCAGTTCAGCTAATCTTTCCTCATAGCTAAACTCCTCCATACATTTTATTAGTTTAGTTGCCCATCTCTGCACTTTCTCCAGTTCTCAAGTTCTTTTTGTGAACCAAAATGAAACTGCACATTCATAGATGAGGTTTTACTAATGATTTGTATGGGATAAAAATTATGTCTGTATCTCTGGAGAGACAAAAACTATTTTTTCTTGCTCTAAACTGCAGTTTGACATTGCATGCTATTATTAAGTCTATGATCTACCAGAGCACTCAAATTCTTTTCCACCATTGAATCCCCCAGCTGTTCACCTCCTAGTATGTATGATGCAGGCCTGTTTTTAGCCCCCAAGTGCAGAACTTAATATTTTTACAACTCTAAACCTCATTTGCCACATAGTTGCCCAATGAAAGGATGGACTGAGCTTCATTGAAATGTTGACAATACAAATTCTGTTATTTTAATTTCCTTTGCAAGACCCATGAGTGCCTCTATACCAGTTTTGGATTTGAATAGTTGCCTAATGAAATAGTGTATTGAGGTTGGCTTGTAAGTTAGAGACATCCTGTAAATACACAATTCAACTGCATATCTTGGTGTCATCTACAAACCCTGAAATGGTACGTTAGATCTTAGACCCTATATCATTGATAAATATGTTAAAATGTAAGGGTCCCAACACTGAATCTTGGGGTACACCACTAATAACCTTAGACCATTTATAGTATGAATCCTGAATCACTACTCTCTGATAGGGATGAGCCGAACACCGCCCGGTTCGGTTCGCACCAGAACCTGCGAACGGACCGAAAATTTGCTTGAACGTTAGAACCCCATTAACGTCTCTGGGACTCGAACCTTCGAAATCAAAAGTGCTCATTTTAAAGACTAATTTGCATGGTATTGTCCTAAAAAGGGTTTGGGGACCCGGGTCCTGCGCCAGGGGACATGTATCAATGCAAAAAAAAACTTTTAAAAACGGCCGTTTTTTCGGGAGCGGGGATTTTAATGATGCTTAAAGTAAAAAAAAAAAAAAAGTGAAATATTCCTTTAAATATCGTACCTGGGGGGTGTCTATAGTATGCCTGTAAAGTGGTGCATGTTTCCCGTGCTTAGAACAGTCCCTGCACAAAATGACATTTTTAAAGGAAAAAAAGTCATTTAAAAACTGCTTGCGGCTTTAATGTAATGTCGGGTCCCGGCTATATGGATGAAAATCAGTGAGACAAACAGCATGGGTACCCTCCAGTCCATTACCAGGCCCTTTGGGTCCTGTATGGATATTAAGGGGAACCCCACACCCAAATTAAAAAAAGGAAAGGCGTGGGGCCCCCAGGCCCTTTATACTCTGAACAGCAGTATACAGGTGGTGCAAACAAGACAGGGACTGTAGGTTTATTGTTAAGAAGAATCTGTTTGTAATTTTGAACTGGTACATTTTTAAAGTGTAGCTCCAGCCAAAAAAATCTGTTTTTAAGCTTTTTGGAAAACATAGGGAAGGGTTATCACCCCTGTGACATTTGTTTTGCTGACTGTGCTCCTCTTCAGAAGATTTCACCTCACTTTTTGTCCCAATGAAAAAATGTTTTTTGAAAATTTGGGGTTTTTAGTGAAACAAGGATTGGTGATAAAGCATCAATGGAAAGGAGAAAAGTTTTTCCCATACCAACTCTTACAGGAGAGAACTTCCCTTCCTATGGGGTAGATTTCATCTCACTTCCTGTTGTCTCCTTCTGTTTGCAAGTAGGAGTCGTTTGTAAGTTGGATGTTTGAAAGTAGGGGCCTGCCCTATATACTCAGCAGTTTGGGCCTTAGGTGTTGTTGTGGCCTCAACACTGTAAGCCCTCACAGGGCCCTGCTGTGAAATATTAGATCAAGAATTGTAATTACATGCCCCTGTTGAACAGGGGCTGAAAAATTGGGCCTTTGGTGATGGTAGTGCTGGTGCCACAATGCTGTAAGTCCTCACAGTTACTCTTGGTGGGCGCTGGAACGGGCCCTGCTGTGAAATATTAGATCAAGAATTCTAATTACATGCCCCTGTTGAACAGGGGCTGAAAAATTGGGCCTTTGGTGGTGGTGGTGCTGGTGGCACAACACTGTACGTCCTCACAGTTAATCTTGGTGGGTGCAGAAAAGGGCCCTGCTGTGAAATATTAGATCAAGAATTGTATTTACATGCCCCTGTTGAACAGGGGCTGAAAAATTGGGCCTTTGGTGGTGGTGGTGGTGCTAGTGGCACAACACTGTAAGTGCTCACAGTTAATCTTGGTGGGCGCAGAAACGGGTCCTGCTGTGAAATATTTGATCAAGAATGGTAATTACATGCCCCTGTTGAACAGGGGCTGAAAAATTGGGCCTTAGGCACTGGTGCTGGTGCCACAACACTGCAAACCCTCACAGATACTCTAGTTGGAACGCAGGAACGAGCCCTGCTGCAAAGTATTGCATCAAAAATTGTAAATACACGCCCCTGTTAAACAGGGGCTGAAAAATTGGGCCATAGGCACTGGTGCTGGTGTCACAACACTGCAACCCCTCACAGATACTCTAGTTGGAACGCAGGAACTAATCCTGCTGCAAAGTATTGCATCAAAAATTGTAATTACATGCCCCTGTTAAACAGGGGCTGAAAAATTGGGCCTTAGGCACTGGTGGCGGCGCCCAGAACCAAAAATGTTCTTACAAGCTATCAGCATGATCATTGAGGAGGAAGAGGATAATTACTCAGGATAGTCACTCAGCATCAGCATAGGCAGTCTTTGAAGGGATCTGAGATTTCAAAAAAAAATATTCGGTTACATCAGCATCAGGTGCTTGGTAGCTGGTGGTGATCCAAGACTGATTCATTTTTATGAAGGTCAGTCGATCGACCGAGTCGGTGGACAGACGCACCCTGTGATCGGTTACAAAGCCTCCAGCAGCACTGAATGTGCGTTTCGAAAGAACACGATGCAGGACAGGCCAGTAGCTCAATTGCATACTGTGCAAGCTCTGGCCAGTGATCCATCCTCAAGACCCAGTAACCCAGAGGATTTTCGGTGGGAAAGGTGTCCAAGTCAGATCATGCCCCTAGGTATTCCTGCACCATGTAAAACAGATGCTGCCGATGGTTGCTGGAATCAATCATACCTTGGGGCTGCGGACTAAAAAATTGTCTGAACGCATCGGTCAGACGGCCACCTTCTCCACCACTCCTTCTTTGACTGACCGAAGCCTCAGCAACACGTTGTCCAGAAACAGGAGTTTGTAACCTCCCAGTCTCTGGGAACGCGTTGCACAGACTTTTCTGCAAGGCCTGCCGAAGATGTTTCATCCTCTGCTCCCTCTGCGACGGCAAGATAAGGTCCACAACCTCACCTTTGTAACGTGGATCAAGGAGGGTTGCCAGCCAGTATTGGTCCTTCTCCTTGATACCACGAATACGAGGATCCTTATGCAGGCTTTGCAGGATCAGGGAGGCCATGCAGCATAGGTTTGCTGAGGCATTCGGTCCGGAGTCCTCTGGGTCACTAAGGACGACATGGTCCGCAGCCACCTCCTCCCAGCCATGTACAAGTCCATGTGTTTCTTGGGACTGTAAATGATCCCTTAAAGACTGCTGCTGATGCTGAGTGCCAGGCTCCACCTCTATACTGAAACAGTCCTCCTCCTCCTCCTCCTCTTCCTGTGTGATCGGCGGGAACGCAGGAACACTGTCTGGATAAAGGGGGCCTTGAGAGCTAAGGAAGTCCTCCTCTTCCTGCCTCTGTTCTGCCTCAAGTGCCCTGTCCATTATTCCATGCAGCGTGTGCTCCAACAGGTGGACAAGGGGGACAGTGTCACTGATGCATGCACTGTCACTGCTCACCATCCTCGTGGCCTCCTCAAATGGTGACAGGACAGTGCATGCATCCCTGATCATGGCCCACTGGCGTAGGGAAAAAAAACAAGCTCCCCTGACCCTGTCCTGGTGCCATAGTCGCACAGGTACTCATTGATGGCCCTCTGCTGCGTGTGCAGCTGCTGCAGCATGGACAACGTTGAGTTCCACCTGGTGGGCATGTCACAGATTAGGTGGTTCTTGGGCAGGTTAAATTCCTTTTGGAGGTCTGCCAGCTGAGCACTGGCATTATATGACTGGCGGAAATGCACACAGACTTTCCTGGCCTGCCTCAGGACATCCTGTAAGCCCGGGTACCTGCCCAAGAACTGCTGCCCCACCAAGTTAAGGACGTGAGCCAAACAGGGCACATGGGTCAGTTGTCCCTGTCGGAGGGCGGAGAGGAGGTTGGTGCCATTGTCGTAAACCATCATTCCTGCCTTAAGTTGGCGTAGCGTCAACCACCTCTGAACCTGCTCCTGCAGAGCTGACAGAACCTTTGCCCCAGTGTGGCTCCTGTCCCCCAAGCACACCAGCTCAAGCACCGCATGGCATCTTTTGGCCTGTGTACTCGTGTAGCCCCTTGAACGCCTACGGAGCACCGCTGGTTCCGAGGACAAAGCAGAGGAAGAGGCCATGGAGGAAGAAGAAGAGGAGGGGTGGAGGAGAGAGGTGTGTCACAATCAGTAGTGGCATTTTGGAGGCGTGGTGGCAAAACAACCTCCAACACTACTGCACCTTGTCCTGCATCCTTCCCAGCTTCCAGCAGAGTCACCCAATGCACGGTGAAACTTAGGTAACGTCCCTGTCCATGCCTGCTGGACCATGAGTCAGCGGTATTATGCACCTTACCGCTGACTGCCCTGTCCAGCGAGGCATGGACATTGCCTTCCACATGCTGGTAGAGAGCCGGAATCACCTTCTGTGAGAAAAAGTGGCGTTTGGGTACCTGCCACTGAGGAAGCGCACATTCCACAAACTCACGGAAGGGGGCAGAGTCTACCAACTGAAAAGGCAGCAGTTGAAGTGCTAGCAATTTTGCCAAGCTAGAATTCAAACGCTGGGCATGTGGATGGCTGGGAGCGAACTTCTTTCGGCGGTGCAGCAGCTGGGGCAGGAAAATTTGCCTGGTACAATCTGACGTCGGTGTACCAAAAGCAGATTGCCCACAAGTACTTGGCTGTGACACACCTAATTCTACACATTCATTCCTCTCAGTGCAGGTCTCAGAGAGGACTGAAGGTATAGTGGGGTTGGAGATCTCAGCTGATGAGGAGCAAGGAGAGGTCCTCTTTGTTCTTTGGTATGGGTGTTTTAGATACGCTTGCCAACGAACTGCATGGCAGGTCAAGCATGTGGTGCCCAAGCTGGAGATGTTTTGGCCAAGCGAGATACGCTTGAGACAGATGTTGCAAATAGCAGAGGTGCGATCTGATGCAGTCATCTCAAAAAAGGCCCACACCAAAGAACTTTTAGAATAATGCGCAGAGACAGCAGTGCCCTGCACATGCGGAGCTTTGGGGTGTGATGCAGTCAGTGTGCTGCCCTTAGGCTGGCCCCTGGAGGGCATCCTACCTCTTTGGTGATGTGCCTGCTCCTCCTCCTCCTCTCTCCTATCAGGCACCCACATTGAGTCAGTGACCTCATCATCCCCTTCCTCCTCATCACTGGAGCAAACCTGGCAGTATGCTGCAGCAGGGGGAGCATGACTGCCAGATTGCTGTCCTTCTTGGGCACCCCCTCTGTCCATGCTCACGTTACTGCCTTCATCTAGCTCAGTATCATCATCAGAGCCTTCTAAACGCTGGGCATCCTCCTGGAGCATGTACCCAACACTGTGGTCAAACAGTTCGAGGGACTCCTCAGGAGGACATGGTGGGGCTAGGGAAGGAGTCACTGATGCCATTGAGCCGAGGGAAGAGGCCGCGTTGGCAGCTGCTTTTGCCAGACTAAGTACCCTGAGCATGGGTGAGAGAGGATGAGGACGGCTTGGTCATCCACTCGACCAAGTCTTTCGCATGTTACGACTCAACACGGCCAGCTGCCAAAAAATGATGAGGATGCACCGTCTCCATGACCAGCACTGTTGCCTCTAGACACAGAGCCTGCTTGCCGTCTTTTATTGGCTTGTGACTATCTGTCTCTCCTTGTTGGCCTTACAGACATGCTAATGGCCTGTAGCTGCACTAAGCTGGGATATATATATATATATATATATATATATATATATATATATATATATATATACTGATACTGCAGGTAGCAAAATCAATTGCCTGCCTGTAGTATGAGAACACCACCAACGTTCTACAGGTAGCTTTAGCTGAACACTGTGCAGAGCTGCAGAGCTCGCAAAAAATTAACTTGTAACTTATTTATCTGCCTGCGGTAGTGATAGGATCAGGAAAACACCACCAACCTTCTACAGGTAGCTTTAGGTGAACACTGTGCAGAGCTCGCAAAAACCAACTTGTAGCTTATTTAGCTGCCTGCGGTAGTGATAGGATCAGGAAAACACCACCAACCTTCTACAGGTAGCTTTAGCTGAACACTGTGCAGAGCTCGCAAAAAACTAACTTGTAGCTCATTTAGCTGCCTGCTGTAGTGATAGGATCAGGAAAACACCACCAACCTTCTACAGGTAGCTTTAGGTGAACACTGTGCAGAGCTTGCAAAAAACTAACTTGTAGCTTATTTAGCTGCCTGCGGTAGTGATAGGATCAGGAAAACACCACCAACCTTCTACAGGTAGCTTTAGCTGAACACTGTGCAGAGCTCGCACTACACTAACTTGTAGTTTTAGCTGAACACTGTGAGGAGGACGCACTACACTAACTTGTAGCTTATTTAGCTGCCTGCGGTAGTGAAAGGATCAAGAAAACACCACCAACCTTCTACAGGTAGCTTTAGCTGAACACTGTGCCGAGGTCGCACTACACTAACTTGTAGCTTATTTAGCTGCCTGCGGTAGTGATAGGATCAGGAAAACACCACCAACCTTCTACAGGTAGCTTTAGGTGAACACTGTGCAGAGCTCGCAAAAAACTAACTTGTAGCTTATTTAGCTGACTGTGGCAGTGATAGGATCAGGAAAACACCACCAACCTTCTACAGGTAGCTTTAGCTGAACACTGTGCAGAGCTCGCAAAAAACTAACTTGTAGCTTATTTAGTTGCCTGCGGTAGTGATAGGATCAGGAAAACACCACCAACCTTCTACAGGTAGCTTTAGCTGAACACTGTGCAGAGCTCGCACTACACTAACTTGTAGTTTTAGCTGAACACTGTGAGGAGGACGCACTACACTAACTTGTAGCTTATTTAGCTGCCTGCGGTAGTGATAGGATCAAGAAAACACCACCAACCTTCTACAGGTAGCTTTAGCTGAACACTGTGCCAAGGTCGCACTACACTAACTTGTAGTTTTAGCTGAACACTGTGAGGAGGACGCACTACACTAACTTGTAGCTTATTTAGCTGCCTGCGGTAGTAATAGGATCAGGAAAACATCACCAACCTTCTACAGGTAGCTTTAGGTGAACACTGTGCAGAGCTCACAAAAAACTAACTTGTAGCTTATTTAACTGCCTGTGGTAGTGATAGGATCAGGAAAACACCACCAACCTTCTACAGGTAGCTTTAGCTGAACACTATGCAGAGCCCGCACTACACTAACTTGTAGTTTTAGTTGAACACTGTGAGGAGGACGCACTACACTAACTTGTAGCTTTAGCTGAACACTGTTCAGAGGATGCACTACACTAACTTGTAGCTTTAGCTAAACACTGTGCAGAGGTCACACTACACTAACTTGTAGTTTTAACTGAACACTGTGAGGAGGACGCACTACACTAACTTGTAGCTTTAGCTGAACACTGTGCAGAGGATGCACTACACTAACTTGCAGCTTTAGCTGAACACTGTGCAGAGGTCGCACTACACTAACTTGTAGCTTTAGCTGAACACTGTGCAGAGGATGCACTACACTAACTTGTAGCTTTAGCTGAACACTGTGCAGAGGATGCACTACACTAACTTGTAGCTTTAGCTGAACGCTGTGCAGAGGTCGCACTACACTAACTTGTAGCTTTAGCTGAACACTAACTGTAAATAGTCTAGCTGCCTGACTGTCGTACTAATAGGAATCAAAAGAACACCAGCAATTTTCTTCAGGTAGCTGTAAATACTGTAACAAGACAAGTCTGCCTGTCAGTAGCAAGATAATAGGAACAGATCTAGCTAAACTGAATACAGTGTATATATATATATATATATATATATATATATATATAACACCTGGGATGCATATGTATACACAATACACTGTAAGTGCAGCTAACTCACTGACTGTCCTGCTAACTTAAATCAAATGACACTGTCTCTCTGTCTATCTGTCTCTGTCAACGCCCGATCACACACTACACAGGGCCGCCGTGCAGGCGGCCTTATATAGTGCGGGGCGTGTACAAAATCCCCTGAGCCATAATTGGCCAAAGCCTCCTTGGCTTTGGCCAATTACGGCTCTCTGTTCAGATGACGCTGTAATTGGCCAAGCATGCGGGTCATAGTGCATGCTTGGCCAATCATCAACCAGCAATGCACTGTGATGCCGCAGTGAATTATGGGCCGTGACGCGCCACACAAAATTGGCGCGAACGGCCAATAGCGTTCGCAATTCGATGAACGGGCGAACAGACAATGTTCGACTCGAACATGGGTTCGACTCGAACACGAAGCTCATCCCTACTCTCTGAATGTGGTCTTTTAGCCAGCACTCTCCATTTACCAACTGAATTTTCTAAGTCTGTAGACTTTTATTAACACATTGGCTGTGTGTGGGTATCTGTCAAACACTTTGGCAAAATTGTGGTATACTATGCTCACAGCCCCTCCTTTGCAGAGCTGCACCAGATTTTTCATGCTCCAGTCAAAGTAAATCCCCCCCAATGGCTTAAATATAACATAGTTCAGCTCCTTGTGAACCCTTGGGTGTAAGCCATCCAGTCCAGGTGCTTTATTCACCTTTATTTTGTCTAAATGTTTCTGGGCCATGTCAATTTTAAGCCATTGTGGATCATTTGGGGCTATATCAAAACTATCACTTCCTTATTTTACTTTGTATACACAGAGCTGAAGAAGGTGTTTAATACATTTGCCTTCTCTATGTCTCCTGTAGCCAAATCAAAATGATATAGTATAGGGCCTACATGCTCAGCCCTGACTTTTTTACTGTTTATATAGTCAAAGAATTCTTGGGGGTTTGTCCTGTCATTCATTTTAATTTTTTACAGCCTTGATTTCCTTTTTACGTATTATGTTATCTTCTTTGTAACTTTTAAATGATCATAGTGTTCCTTCATTTTTATATTTTTAAATGCTATTTTCTTATTATTTATAGCCTTTTTTACTTTAAATGTATGCATTGATAAACAGCTGCACAAATATTGTGTGACATTAGGAAATGCAAATGCCACCCCTGTAGACTACAGGGCCTTTTATTTCAGAAAATTGCCCTGGACACAGTTGTTATAGGGCGTACACACGGTCGGACTTTGTTAGGACATTCCGACAACAAAATCCTTGGATTTTTTCCGACGAATGTTGGTTCAAACTTATTTTGTCTACACACGGTCGCACAAAGTTGTCGGAATTTCCGTTCGCCAATCAAGCGGTCACGTACACCACGTACGATGAGACTAGAAAAGGCCGGTTCAGAACCAAGCGCGGCACCCTTTGGGCTCCTTTTGCTAATCTCGTGTTAGTAAAAGTTTGGTGAGAGACGATTCGCGCTTTTTCAGACTCGTGGCTTTCAGATCGTTTTCTGCCGTTCAGTTTGTGCTTGTGGGTTTGTATCTGCTCTTCAGTGTGTGCAGTCAGTTCGTATTGGAGTTTTCTGTGCGATCTTGTCCGCTCGTTGCTGTTTTTCAGGTCACTCTTCACAGGCCTTGCTGTTCTTCAGTGCGTTCTGTTACTTTGTTCTGAGCAGCCGACCGTTTTCTAGCCATGTTTCGTATGTGTACTCCTCGTAGAGTTCGTGCTGTGCGGGGGCCTGGTGTTGGGGTCCTGATCTTGACACAAGTCCAGTCCATGAACAGGGTGGGGAGGAGTTCATGGACCAAGAATTGGTTGCTTCAGCGTGACCAGTTCTCTCATATGCCTTTGCTCCGTGAGATCCGTGAGAATAATCCTGATGATTTCAGGAACTTTCTCAGGATGACGGACCCCGTGTTTCACCGTTTGTTGGCTTCGCTGACCCCCTATATCAGCAGGCAGGATACCTGCATGAGGCAAGCCATCACTCCGGAGCAGAGGTTGGTCGCTACCCTGCGGTATTTGGCCACAGGGAGAAGCCTGCAGGACTTGAAGTTCTCGACCGGCATCTCCCCCCAGGCTCTGGGGATCATTATCACAGAGACCTGTTCTGCCATCATCCAGGTCCTGCAGAAGGAGTATATGAAGGTAAGATTTTTATCCTTTTATATCACATTTTATTGTATTGAATGTTTGCTAATATATTGTATTTCTTTCCTAATTCCCTAATTACCATGATTGTAATATGCTGTGAATGTCCCCTTTGTTCTCATGCATGCTGGATTTTTATGTAATTATTGTTTTATGTCCTTCATACATATTTGCCCTTCACTAACCTCCCCAGCATGGTGTCTCCTGCCCTATATTTACCTCATGTAGTCACTTAACAATGTATTTTATCAGCTCCATAGTAGTGCTTTACCCCAAACACCCCCTAAAATGTTTGGAAATGTTATTTTTGATTTAAATTCAGGCAGAGTGCCAGAGGCTTTTTTTTGTGGTGTCCCCAAATAATTTTTAGTAACCCTCCCTCCCCCAACTGCTAAGTCAGCTGATCCCAATTCTCTATCCTCAATCATCTATCTGCTGACTTTGCCAAACCCATACACACTATACCCACCTCTTTACTGGTCAGATTTATGGATGAATTCCCCAAAGCATGTAGTGCAAGGGCCTGCCTGTATACTTTCAAATAGTACTGTTTAAAGTTTTTGTATCCTATTATTATCTTGATAGGTAATAGCAGAATGTCCAAATGTCCTCAAATGTGTACAATGTGTATTTATATCTTTGTATTATGACACTTCTTACCTGTCCAGTGGTCTGCCAATAGTGTAACTAAGGAGGGTCTGTTCAAAGTAATACCCATTATTTAGGCATTCATCTCTCAATGAAGTGAAGAGGGTTACCTGTCCAAGATTTCCACACACCCCCTATAATGTTAGAAATGGCCCATGAGAGGGGGGGAGGGGGAATATGATAGGTGTACCTTATACTTTGGCCTTGTTAAATTCCCCTTAGTAAATGCTATCTGGAGGTTGCCCCATAATGTTTGTGTATAATCTGCTTGCCATGTTTCTGAGTAAAAATAGTAATGTTTATTGTTTTTTTCCTCAACAGTTTCCTTCCATGCCACAGAAATGGCAGACTGTGGCCTCCCACTTTGCCCAGCGGTGGGACTTTCCTAACTGCGGAGGGGCAATTGATGGGAAACACATCCACATCGTCCCACCACCCAACTCGGGGTCGTACTATTATAATTACAAGGGGTTTAATAGTATAGTGATGTTGGCGGTGGTGTCGGCTAATTACGACTTCTTGTATGTGGACGTGGGGAAGAATGGCCGGATGTCCGATGGTGGAGTCATCGCCCAGACGGAGTTTTACAGGCGTCTCCAGAATGGCAGCTTGGACTTGCCAGCTCCAGAGGACAATGTTGAAGGACTCCCATTTGTGTTCGTTGCTGATGAAGCGTTTGCGCTGGGGGACCACCTGATGCGGCCATTCCCAATGAGGACCCTCACCCCGGAACAGAGGGTTTTTAATTACCGGCTGGCCAGAGCCCGAAGAGTGGTGGAGAACACATTTGGAATCCTGGCCAGCCGGTTCCGCCTATTTATGACACCCATCCATATGGCGGAGTATAAACTGAACCATATTATACTGGCGTGCTGTGTTCTCCATAACTTTTTAAGGAAACATTCGGCCAACTATGCTGGCTCAGTTGGGCCTGAGGCCGGAATCCTACATCAAACCACACTGACGGCGCTTGAAAGTGGCCGTCCTGGCTTGCGCTCCCTGAGTGCCCGTGATGTCCGGTTACGCTACCTGGAGTTCTTTGCGGGTAGGGGGGCTATCAATATGCCAGACAATCTGTGAAGCCTTTTTATAATTAAAAAAAAAAAGAAATTCTTGGTGGACATTTACTGCTTGTGTTTGTTTTAGCTGACCCTGACAGAAATGTGTTGAGTCCAGAAAATGTTGTGATTGTGTAACCTTATACAAAGCACTGTTGGCTGTTATTTCCTAAATGCAAAAACACATTTCACTACAAGTGCACTTGCAAATGCACTGAAACTGCACTTGTAGTGCCAAGAGGATTTTCCCTTAGTAAATAACCCCCATTTGCAATGAAAACAGTAATTACATCACCCCAAAAGTGTAGTAGCTTTGAGACAATAATCCACACATTCTTGATTAACAATCTTTTTAATACCTGCACAATCACATGTGCATTTACCAAAGTTTTTGAAAAAAAAACAACATGTTTGTGGTATACCAATTTTTGTGGTGGCATTATCAAAAACTCAAAATGTCCATTTTACATAAAACAGGTATGTGTAAAACCAACAAGAAAGGCACAAATCTTGAACTTACAAAGTTCACATTTGGTAGAACTTGAAGGCAATATCATACATGTGTATTTAGGAACTGTGTTTGATATTGCGTTCAGATTGGGGGAATTCACCCCTGGAAAAGCCAAATTTGGAAGATGCACACAATTTTGCCAATGTCAACATGTGCTAGCTGCCATCACGGGGGATCAAAGGATGTGTTTTGGGGGAGCAAGCCCTTCCTCTCAGCTACTTTATAATTGAGGAAGGGGTTGCACCCCCAAAACGCGTCCATTGATCTCCCGTGATGGCAGATAGCACATGTTGACACACTGTGTGCATCCTCCAAATTTGGCTTTGGGAAAAATCACAAAAACATTTAGCACATTGTAGCACACAAAAGAAGAAAGTGATTTTGAGGGGCTTTAAACTCGCCCCAAAACATCAATGATTTTTTTATTTTTTGGAATAACATCATTGATGTTTTGCTTGATGATTTCCAATTGTAAATTACACCCCATGATCTCCCCCCGATCAGGATCTGGGCACTTTCGGATGTGAAAGGATCTGGATCCACAACCTCACGATCACCTAAAAAGAGAGGAACCCCAAAATAAATTGGGTCTAAAAAAAATGCCGCCATCCATCTCTTATCCGAGCCTGTGGTCACAGACACTCACCTGTTGCGGTGACTAGTTCCACCACATCTTCTTCCTCCTGCTCAGCTTGTGTTGGGGGATTTCCCCTTCTTCCAGAGGGGGGGGCTCTGGTCTCCTCGGATGAGGGGTGTCTTCCGAGTCTTTTCTCCCCTATGTAAAGCAAAAATGGTATAATTAGCACACAGATATTTGATGGCAGAACTATAAAAATGAAACATTGCTTGGAAGTGGGGTACAATTGTCTATTTTAGCAGAGTTCCAAGATGTAGCTTTTTTAGTGTCCTTTGTCAAGCTGCAATACTTTACCTGTTTGGTACAAGCTTCACAGATGGAGACCCCCCTATAATATACACTGGAGCACCTGTGTGGCCCCCTAATAAAAATGGTGTTCTTTTGTCCCACACTAGTGCTCCAGTGTCCAGATGTGAAAACAGCTGCTGAGTGTCCTCTCCTTACACAGAATCTATTTTGCATTTCATTCTAGTAACAAAGCCATCTACACAACCCAATTCTTTGAAGACAAGTATAGGGCATCAAAATGGTGACCAAATGCATATGGCCTAAACAATGGTATTTTATAGTTGGAACGAAAAATGTTTGATCCGAACGAATAATGTGCCCATGAACATGAAAGTTGCCATTTTAAACTGTACAACAGTTCCTAAAAGCACATGGAGCAGCACGAACGTAATAAACACAAAAAGAATAGGAACACAGCACAACTACTTACTTTTTTGCAGCACTCTCCGGATCTTTCTGTACTGCTCATGTTCTCGTAATTTGAGGTCCGACCACCGCTTCCTGAGCTGATCTTTCGATCGTCGTACCCAGAAATTCCGGTGCAGACTCCTGACCACTTTCGCCATGATCTTGGCCTTTCGGACATTGGGGTTGGGGTAAGGCCCATACTTTCCATCATAGTCGGACTTCTTCAGGATGTCCACCATTTCCAACAGCTCCCCAAAGGACATATTTGAGTTCTTAAATCTCCTTCTGGATTGGGACGTTTCAGGCTCCGGCCTTTCCTCCCCCTCCTCCTCGTTGCTACAATTACCACGCCCCTGCTGTCTATCCGCCATGTGCTCTTCCCCCACTGTGCCGAATGAAAAGGGGCGGGGAATAGACTAGAAAGAACGTCAGGGGCGGGCGGAGTTATACGCTTGTGCAGTGTGTATAAAGCATAACACACGTGCGTATTACATGCGATCTGTGAGCGGAGGAAGGAGCATCGGAGACACCGATCATGATAACGAAGGTAAAATCTAAACTTGCGCCTATACTGCTTCGAAATGGAAGCCTATATTGTAACAAGTTTGGCCTGACATTAGGGTTTGTCTTGTGTTGTGTCTTGCAGAGAAAATGGATGGGTTCAACGACCACAATTTCCTGCCCCTGTTCATTGACAAATACAGGGAGCTGCCCTGTCTGTGGCAAGTGAGACACCCCCACTATAATCACAAACAGAAGAGGCAGGCAGCGCTGGAGAAACTGCTGGAGTTGGTGAAGCCGGTGGTCCCCACAGCAACCATCCCCTATTTAAAAGCCAAAATTGGTGGCCTGAGCAGCACATATCTTAGGAAGCGCAAGAAGGTCACAGATTCCCAGAGGTCCGGAGCTGCAGCAGATGACGTTTATGTCCCCAGGCTGTGGTACTACGAGAGACTGCGATTTCTGTCAGACCACACTGTAGTCAGGGAATCCCTCTCTACTCTTCCTTCCACGCTTCCTTCCACCCCACCTGAGGCTTCCGATATCCAACCTGGGACTTCCAGCCAGGAAGAAGTGGAGGAGCCCAGCTGGAGTCAGGTATAGCATTGTTCTACTGATTTCTGGTCAATAAATAAATGATGTTTACTAGATGTTAGTATTGATCACTAAGTGCTGATTGAAAGTGTTTTACATATCAATAGACAGTAGTGGGCACCCAAAATTGGGACAAGAATGAAAAATGCTGGGCTCAGAAGGATAGTCTGTTATATTTGTTAACATTCAATTTGCAACAGTCAGGAGGTGAAAATTGTGTGTGATTGATGAATAAAAAACTTAATGTCCCTTTTTCATACACAGGAAGACCTCAGCCAGGAGGAGGTTGTGGAATGTGGCAGTCAGGAGGAGGCGGGGATTAGTGGCAGCCAGGAGGAGGCGGGGCTAAGTGGCAGCCAGGAGAAGCCTGGGACCAGTCGCAGCCTGACTGAGTCTCAGGTCCCTCCCCTCCGCCTGCCACATAAACGAGCCAGGAAGGCCACTCTGAGTCCCGTGCAGAATTCAGCATTCAGGCTGATCCAGGAGGCTTCTGCGTCCCTCAGAGCCTTACCAACTCCTGAAGAGGCCTTTGCCTGCATGGCTGCCACCAAATTGCAGGGCATGCAGGAGGGTCAACGCAGGCTCTGTGAGGACCTTCTGTACAAAGTCCTACGTAAGGGGGTGAGTGGGGAACTAACACCCAAGACAGATGTCATTGAGTTGGACCATCCTCCTCCTCCTCCTCCTCCTGCTGCCACAACTCCACCACCAGAGCCACCGCATGGAAGGAAGACCAAAGAGTGATGGCCCTGGGTTCAGTCTGGTCTGACAGAAGCTGCAGTCTCTCGTATGACCACAGCCTGGGGACACAGATGTCATCTGCTGCTTTCCGGATCTCTGGGACTTCTGGACCAGACTGCCCTCCCTTAGATAAGGACTCCTCAGGCCACCAATTTGGCTTTCAAATTATTGATGTCTGCCCTGGGGGTCCAAGGCTTCACCCACTTCTGCAGTTTCTCCAGCGTTGCCTCCCTCTTTGTTTAGTTGTGACCCCTTAATAAAATTTTTTAGGTAAATTCCACTCTCCTGTGTGTGTTTTCATCCAAAAAGGACAGTTTGTTGGTGACGATTCAGATACATTTCTAAAGTACAATGTGAAATTAACAAGGGACAACAACACCAAACAATCTCCTACAGATTAAATAGAACAACATATCAATGGTGTTGTGGGAACTTGTCACAAAAAACACACACAAACATTTTCGGGAGTACAAATCAAAATCGCCCAAAAAAAAAAAATACAAACACAAAAAAAGAATCTACATTAAAGCCAAAAAATATATAAAAAATATACAAAAATATGTTGTCAGATGTGATAAATCAAAATATATTGAGGGAATCACGATAAATAGTAACGAAATAAGTTTGTGAGAAGTGTGTGTGAATATGAGCAGCAAATCTACTTAATTTTTGTCACATTATAAAGAAGAAGAGATTGCGCTGTATTAAACCATTTTTAACATTGCAGCGTGGCGAAAGTGCTGTATCCATTGCGAACGCTAAGTTTACCAGAACGAGCTGTTCCGTCTTGGAATTTCTTCTGAGCATGCGTGGCACTTTGTGCGTCGGAACAGGCCACACACGGTCGGAATTGACGCGATCGGATTTTGTTGTCGGAAAATTTTATCTCCCGCTCTCCAACTTTGTGTGTCGGAAAATCCGATGGAAAACGTCCGATGGAGCCCACACACGGTCGGAATTTCTGACAACACGCTCCGATCGGACATTTTCCATCGGAAAATCCGACCGTGTGTACGGGGCATTAGAGTATATGTGAAGTGTAATAAGGAAAAGGACAATATCATATTAAAAAAACTTAACATTCTAAATACCACCCTTTTATTGAAACAAAAATTATTTGTATACCTTTTAATGAGTTTTATTTCATTTTGTCATAAGACTGCATGGGCTTGCTGCACGTTCTTCTTCCCCAGTGTGGGGGTGCATGTCTGCGGGCAGCAGAATGACATGCAGGAAAGTGGGGAACAGTGTTCTCCTGTCATGTCAATTAAGCAGAGCAAGGCTGGGTGAGGGCTTGGCAGCAAATCTGATTACAGGCATGCTGGGACTACAGGCACGCTGTGCATCGCATCTGTGCTGGATCATGTAGCTCTGAACAGGGAGCTGATACACACAAAAAGCTAATATAATTTCACTTGGGGGGCATGTCTGACTGCAAACAGAGTTCACCTGAGCTCCAGACTTCTAGGGGGACTTCCTGAAATGCTACCAGGTCCCTCGTTTTGTTTTCACCCTATGCCCAGAAGGACGAAATCACAGATCCTCATCCACATCTGCCAAACTGCCAATATACAGCTCTTCTTTGTCCCGCTGGCTGCTGCTACAACCTCCCAGCCAGGACCCAACATGGCATCTTCTCCTCCTTCATCCCTGAAGGGGGTCACACCTCATGGGTAAGGAGTGCAAGTAGACTGCCATGTCCCTCCCCACAATGTGGATGACAGGGTGGACTCTCCTTTACCTACTCCCATTATGAGTGTCTTGACTTCCCCATACATTCAGAGTACACTGCAGCCTCCTCGCCGGCAGAATTTCAATCCCTGCAGGCTCTCAGAGACATACAAGCTTGACTGGCCACTCTGCCCACTAGGAATGAGCTTCAGTAATTGGCCATGAATATAGAAATTTCTCTGAAAGGTAAGTTAGATGCCATTAAGCAGCAACTTACTCACTGCCAATAAGGCCAAAATAACAGTCATGGACACAAGATGCCCAGGAATCTTCTGACCTATCTGAATTGATATTTAGACTGTGACCTCATATAGAAATTAAAACTGCACCGAGTCCCAGAGGCACCAGACAAGACTTTCCGAGAGATGTTTAATGTAGAGTACATTTCTTTATGGTAACAGAGGGGATAATGTGGCACCATGGAGCATTGGAATTTATTGGGTTGATGGGTTAAGTGTTCAGCTATTACTTGATGTTTCCCACATCACTTTGGCAATGTGCAGATCAGTTGAGCTTCTTTTGGATCTTTCGACATTAGGGCAACTTACCTTTGGGGTCACCCCTTGCACATAATAGTCAAGAAAGATAATAATCAATTCCTACTTAATTCCAGAACAACTGTCTGAGCTTTTCAACTTCCTGGGCACCAATCTGATACCGGTCCAAAACTGGCTGATTGCTGGGGAGGATTTGAGCTTTGCATCAACCCAGGATCTGTTACCTCAACACAACAGGAAATCCAACTCCGATAATACCAGGGCCGCCCTCCCTCAAATGCCACCTACCGCGAATGAACCCTGCCTGGGCTGGGGGTCTGAATATAGTGGTTTCATGAGCTGATGGACCAAAGGGGATTATTTTCTAATGGAAAATCCACTTTGCACTGCAAGTGCACTTGAAAGTGCACTTGGAAGTAAAGTCGCTGTAGATCCGAGGAGGACATGCAAGGAAAGTAAAAAACAGCATTTTAGCTTGCACATTTTTGGATGATAAAATCAGCAGAGCTTCCACTCATTTCAGATCTACCCCTTAGATTTAGAGTGACTGCACTTCCAAGTACACTTGCAGTGCAAAGTGGATTTGCCTTACGTAAATAACCCTCAAAGTCTTTCATCTGACCTCTGCTACTGATACTTGCAGTGATTTGCTGTTTGTGTGGCTAGAGATAGTGGGGTTTATTTACCAAAGGCAAATCCACTTAAAATCTTGAATTACTAAAGGCAAATCCACTGTAAATCCAAGGGGGGCATGCAAGGAAAATAAAAAACAGCATTTTTGCTTGTACATGATTAGATGATCAAATCAGCAGAGTATCCCCTGATTTCAGATCTTCCCCTCAGATTTACAGTGACTGCACTTCCAAGTGCACTGCGGTGCACTTGTAGTGCAGAGTGGATTTGCCTTTAGTAAATCAACCCCAGTGGAGTGTAAGTCCACCTGCATTCATTGGAATTTCCTAAGACCAACAGTCCATTTTATATGAACCTTTTTGTGTTTGTGTGTGCGTGTGTGTGTCATGTATCCCTTTTTTTGTTTGTTTGGGGTGCTTCTGTGCTTTTCTTTAATAGCACTTAGTCACCTTTTAGTTCTTTTTTTAAATATAAAAGTGTTTTAAAAGTTTTTGATTGTAGTGCTTTTGGTGAGTGTTTGGTGTGAATTTTGTGTTGTTTTTGTATTTGTGTATTTTTATTTGATTTGGATTTTGTTAGGGTCCTTTATTTTTACATTTTTTTTTTATTCTAACAGGGTCAGCAGCAACAGCGTAAATCTGTTGGTTTCAACACAACAGCTGCCCATTGTTTGCGACACAGAAACACAGATTACAGAGGTGTTGATTTGCTAAAGACAACTAGGCTGATCACTTTTAAATGGAATTTTCCCTTAGTTTAGTGAATGTGAAAAAATGAACTTTGCCAAGAATGCCCAATCATGTACCAGGAAAATTAAAAAAAAAAAAAAACTTTCACATGAATTGATAATGGATGTCAATAGAACTTTACCTTTGCTGAGTTATTGCTTGCCCTGACTTTGCCCTGCCTCACTTTATTTAATGCTCAGCTCTAGTTACCCACAGCAAGACATTTAGCCAGTACTCTTTGACTCGGTCACATATTCTGGCTTCCATTCAACAGGGATAGCATTTTTAAAAGAACCGGAGAGCTCAATGCTTAAAGTGAATATGTACTTTGCCAATGCAAAACAATCCAATGCAGTTACAAAGTTACATAGTTCATAAGTTTGAATAAAGACACTGATCCATGTGTGTGTTTATGTTGCCACTAATTTCCATATCCTTGTACATTGTGTTCACTGAGAAACACTTTTAAACATTTTTTGAATTTAACTACACTTCCATCTGGCACCACTAACAGTAGAAGGGCATTCATCATCTTTACTACTCTAACAATAAAGAACACCTTGAAGTGTGTTTGTCCAACTTCAATGTGTGGCCACCTATCTTCTTTAGAGAATTAATAGCTTTAGGCATGTGTGACTGGGTCTCTTCTTTAGATTATATTGCTTTATCCCAATGATATTCACCATATGGTGAATTATATATTGCTGTCTTAATTGCCTCTTCTCCAGAGATAATACATTTTATTTTTGTAGTTGTTTCTCGTAAATTAGGTCTTCCAGCTCTTATTAGCTTTTTTACCCTTCTCTGGACTCTCCCAAGTTCAAGGACATTCTTTCCACAGATCGGTGACCAAAAGTGGACTGCATACTCAAGATGTGGATAAACCAGAGATTTGTAAAGTTGTAGAATGATAGTTATATATCTTGAGTAAATGCATGATAATAGTCTGCTAGCTTTTCTTACTGCTTGGCTTTGCCTGATATTGCTATATCTGTGATCTACCAAGACTCCTAGATCCTTTTTATCTCAATTTCTCAGAGGTACCCTCATCTGCCATATAACTGCCCACCCCTCTATTTTACCCAGGACTTTTTGTAAAGTTGCTATACACCGATGTGAAGTTATTGTACTGCTTAGCTTTGTATCATCTAAAGACACTGTGATTGAGCTATTTATTCCAACCTCTATATTATTCATGCACAATGTAAACAGAGTTTGTCCTAGGACACAGTCGATTAACACTCTAGATCATTCATAACCTTTAATTACTGCTCTCTGGATTCATTCATATAACCAGTATTCTATCCTGATAAATACAATATTTACAATGTCAAAATACTTTAGTTTATACATGAAGAATTTGTGGGGTACTGTATCAAATACCTTTGCAAAATCTAGATACACTTACACTACTTCCACAGGTCTTCCTTTATCTAAATTACAGTTCTGTACTTCTTCTGGAAAGAACTGATTTTTAAAATTCCATGTTGATTACCATTGTAGTGCCCCTCTGACCTCCAGAAGCATGGTGGCAATCACCCAGAGACAGGAATGGCTGACATTTCACTTCAGGGTGCAGGTTGCTAGGCATGGTGGGTAGTGTACAAGGTAGACAGTTGAAGAAAAGATGGGCGCCAGTCACTTTTATGCTGAACAAAGGTGAGTTTATTGCTAACAATAACAAACAATTTAGGGTGAGAGGGGTAGGGCACAGGACACTCTTAGTCAAATAAACCAGCAGACTAGCAGAACGGCAGACTCCTTAAACAAACAGTAGAAAAGGTAGACAGCAGTACACAAAAAAGAGCCTTTGAGCTGTAACCAGAAATCTGTACTTTTGTAGCAACAGCTGTCTCCAATAGCAATTGAAAAAGAACTCACAAAAAGGGTCAGGAATTCTCTGGATGATTCTGTCTTGATGCTTTCTCGGGCTCTCCATGGTTCCCCGGTCCATGGCAGAGTAACCTCTAGTCCTTCATTTCAGGTCTCCATCCTTTCCTTCATGCCTCCGGACAATAAGCAGGCTCAACGTTGCAGAGCTTCGAGCACATGGCTAGGCCTTAGACTTCAGGCCTACTCAACACAGTTGTTCCTCACACATCCACACCAGACTAAGGTCTGGGTGGGGGGGACATTGATCACTTGACCTCCCCAAATTTTTATACTATTTCCCAGCATGCTCAGCGGCCATAAAACACCTACTGATTGGCTGAGAAAAGTGTGCATTTTCATAATCTATTTTCACTGCAGCTCATCATACTAATGCCAAAGGTAACAGTGCCATCTATTGACAAAAGGGAACAACCACAGCTAAACCAGGCTTAGGAGAAAACCCAAATGATCATACAGGCTATAAATTAGCCAGGCTAGTTACCACCTAGCAGAGCTAAATTTTACCAGTAGCCCCTGTTTAAGACAAGGGTGATACACCAGTAATGATACAATTTTCATTGGCAAAGTTTTGAATATGGTCCCTTATTATTCCTTCAAATAGTTTACCTACTATTTATGTTAGGCTGACTGGTCTGTAGTTTCCAGATATATATCTTGGCCCCTGGGTATAAGCCATCTGGTTCTGGTAGTGTTTTTGATCACATGTTTCTGTCAGCCACAAGGGTACATTTAATATAATGTTATTAACATTACTGTCTTGCTTATAATGCCCCTCCTTTTTGTTCATATAAACTAAGGAGAATAATATATTTAATATAGTTGCCTTCTTCCTGTCACTTGTGACCAACTTCCTCTAATCATCTTTTACGGGGCCAGTGTTTTCTCTCCTAGCCTTTTTACTATTATTATAGTAGGTTTTCCTTTATAATAGATTCTCTTTTTAATTTGATCTGCAGAATGGCAAGTTCCTGGGTGTACCCAAGTTCACCAAGAGGTATATAAGGGCACTTTATAAGCCTGGGTACTAAAGAGGAAGCTTGTCATAGTAGTGGCCATTTGTTCTAAAAGGAGTCTCATCCCTAATGCCCTGTACACACGATCGGACATTGATCGGACATTCCAACAACAAAATTCATGGATTTTTTCAGACCGATGTTGGCTTAAACTTGTTTTGCATACACACGGTCGCACAAAGTTGTCGGAATTTCCGATCTCCAAGAACGCGGTCACATACACCACATATGATGAGACTAGAAAAGGGCAGTTCAGAACCAAGCGCGGCACGCTTTGGGCTCCTTTTGCTAATCTCGTGTTAGTAAAAGTTTGGTGAGAGACGATTTGTGCTTTTTCAGACTCGTGGTTTTCAGATCCTTTTCTGCTGTTCAGTTTGTGCTTGTGGGTTTGTATCTGGTCTTCAGTGCATGCAGCGAGTACAATTGACTTGTCGTTGTGTTCGTGTTCGTTCGTTACTGATTTTCAGGTCGCTCTTCACAGACCTTGCTGTTCTTCAGTGCATTCTGTTACTTCGTTCTGAGCAGCCGACCGGTTTCTACTCATGTTGCGTATACGTACTCCTCGTAGAGTTTGTGCTGTGCGGGGGCTTGGTGTTGGGGTCCTTACCTTGACACAAGTCCAGTCCATGAACAGGGTGGGGAGGAGTTCATGGACCAAGAATTGGTTGCTCCAGCGTGACCAGTTCTGTCATATGCCTTCGCTCCGTGAGATCCGTGAGAATAATCCTGATGATTTCAGGAACTTTCTCCATTTGACCAGAGCCAGAAGAGTGGTGAAGAACACGTTTGGAATCATGGCCAGCCGGTTCCGCCTATTTCTTACACCCATACACATGGTGGAGTATAAACTGAATCATATCATCCTGGCGTGCTGTGTTCCCCACAACCTTTTAAGGCAAAATTGTGCCAACTATGCTGCCTCAGTTGGGCCTTCAAGTAAATGAACTAACCCTGACGGCGCTTGAAAGTGGCAGTCCTGGCTTGCCCACCCTGAGTACCCGCGAGGTCCGTCTCAGATACCTTGATTATTTTGCGGGTAGGGAGGCCATCAATATGCCAGACAATGTCTGATACATTTTGAAAATAAAAAAATAATTTTAACTACTAAAATCTTTGGTGACATTTACTGCTTGTGTTTCTTTTAGCTGACCCTGACAGAAATGTGGGGAGTCCTGAAAATGTTGTGATTGTGTAACCTTTAAAAAGCCTTGTTGGGTGTTATTTACTAAAGGAAAATACACTTTGCACTACAAGTGCACTTGAGCCTGCACTGAAACTGCACTTGTAGTGCAAAGTGGATTTGCCCTTTGGAAATAACCCCCATTGTCACTGGAAACACCAATTTTACCTTAATAAAATTTTAGGAGCATTGAAACAATAATCCACACATTCTTGAGTATCAATCTTTTTAATACCAGCACAATCACATGTGCATTTCTAAAAGGTTTTTTAAAACAAACCAACATGTTTGTTGTATAACAATTCTTTTGGTCACATTAATAAATATTGAAATGTCCATTTAAGGTAAAACAGGCATGTTTCAAACCAACAAGAAATACACAAATCTGGAACTTACAAAGTTCAACTTTTGTAGAAATTGAAGGCAATATCAGACATGAGTATTTAGAAACTCTGTTTGATATTGCGTTCAGATGGGGTGAAGTCACCCCTGGAAAAGCCAAATTTTGAAGATGCACACAAATTTCCAAATGTCAACATGAGCTAGCTGCCATCACGGGGGATCAAGGGACGTGTTTTGGGGGTGCAACCCCTTCCTCTCAGCTATTTTATTATTGAGGAAGGGGTTGCACCCACAAAACGCCTACATTAATCTCCCATAATGGCAGATAGCACATGTTGACACACTGTGTGCATCTTCAAAATTTGGCTTTTCTATAAAAAAAAAATAGAAATCACACAAAATTTAATAAACTTTTACTTTACAAATACCACAAAAAAGGAAGGGATTTGGAGGTGTTTTAAACTCTTCCTAAAACATCAATGATGTTTTTCATTTTGTTTTTAACATCGTTGATGTTTTTCTGGATGTTTTCCAAGTCCCTATTACACCCCATGATATCCCCGATCAGGATCTGTGCACTTTCACAGGTGAAATGACCTGGATCCACAACATCACGATCACCTAAAAATAGAGAAACAAAAACATACCATGTATTATAAATATGCCAGCATCCATCTTTTACCTGAACCTGTGGTCGCAGACACTCACCTGTTGTGGTGACTATTTCCACCACGTCTCCTTCGTCCTCCTCCTCTGCTTGGCTTTGGGGGATTTCACCTTCCTCATTAGGTGGGGGGTCTGTTGTCTCTTCTGCTGAGTGGTGTCCTCTGAGTCTTTTCTCCCCTATGTAAAAAAAAAATAGGTATACTTAGCACACAGATATTTGATGACAGAAAGAGGAATATGAAATATTGCTTGGAAGTGGGGTACAATTGTCTGTTTTGGCTGAGTTCCAAGATTAAGAAATATTTTTTTCCTTTGTCAAGCTTGAATACTTACCTGTTTTGTACACGCTTCTCAGATGGAGACACCCCTATAGTATACACTGGAGCACCTGTGTGGGCCCCCTAATAAAAAGGGTGTTCTGGTGTCCCACACTAGTGCTCCAGTGTCCAGATGTGTAAACAGCTGCTGAGTGTCCTCTCCTTACACAGAATCTAGTTACAAACCCATCTAGACTCCAAAATTATTTTAAGAAAAGTAGGCCCGAAAAAATGTATTCAAATGCATATGGCCAAAACAATGGGGTCTTCTATGCCGAACGAACAATGTTTCATACGAATGAACAATGTGCCCATGAACATGAAAGTTGCCATTTTAAACTGTACAACAGTAAAGAAAAGCACATGGAGCAGCACGAACATTAGAAAAATAAATAATAGGAACACAGGACAACTACTTACTTTTTTGCTGCACTCTCCTGATCCTTCTGTACTGATCGTGCTCCCTTAATTTGAGGTCCGACCACCGCTTCCTGAGCTGATCCTTGGATCGTCGTACCCCAAAATTCTTCTGCAGACTTTTGACCACTTTCGCCATTATCTTGGCCTTTCTGACATTGGGGTTGGGGTAAGGTCCATACTTCCCATCATAGTCGGTCCTCTTCAGGAAGTCGATCATCTCCAACATCTCCCCAAAGGACATATTTGAGGCCATGAATCGTCTCTTCCGGGATCGGGACGTTTCTGGCTCCGGGCTTTCCTCCTCCTCCTCGTTGCTGAAATTAGCACGCACCTGCTGTGTCTCCGCCATTCATAACCTTTAATTACTGCTCTCTGGATTCATTCATATAACCAGTATTCTATCCTGATAAATACAATATTTACAATGTCAAAATACTTTAGTTTATACATGAAGAATTTGTGGGGTACTGTATCAAATACCTTTGCAAAATCTAGATACACTTACACTACTTCCACAGGTCTTCCTTTATCTAAATTACAGTTCTGTACTTCTTCTGGAAAGAACTGATTTTTAAAATTCCATGTTGATTACCATTGTAGTGCCCCTCTGACCTCCAGAAGCATGGTGGCAATCACCCAGAGACAGGAATGGCTGACATTTCACTTCAGGGTGCAGGTTGCTAGGCATGGTGGGTAGTGTACAAGGTAGACAGTTGAAGAAAAGATGGGCGCCAGTCACTTTTATGCTGAACAAAGGTGAGTTTATTGCTAACAATAACAAACAATTTAGGGTGAGAGGGGTAGGGCACAGGACACTCTTAGTCAAATAAACCAGCAGACTAGCAGAACGGCAGACTCCTTAAACAAACAGTAGAAAAGGTAGACAGCAGTACACAAAAAAGAGCCTTTGAGCTGTAACCAGAAATCTGTACTTTTGTAGCAACAGCTGTCTCCAATAGCAATTGAAAAAGAACTCACAAAAAGGGTCAGGAATTCTCTGGATGATTCTGTCTTGATGCTTTCTCGGGCTCTCCATGGTTCCCCGGTCCATGGCAGAGTAACCTCTAGTCCTTCATTTCAGGTCTCCATCCTTTCCTTCATGCCTCCGGACAATAAGCAGGCTCAACGTTGCAGAGCTTCGAGCATATGATGAGACTAGAAAAGGGCAGTTCAGAACCAAGCGCGGCACGCTTTGGGCTCCTTTTGCTAATCTCGTGTTAGTAAAAGTTTGGTGAGAGACGATTTGCGCTTTTTCAGACTCGTGGTTTTCAGATCCTTTTCTGCTGTTCAGTTTGTGCTTGTGGGTTTGTATCTGGTCTTCAGTGCATGCAGCGAGTACAATTGACTTGTCGTTGTGTTCGTGTTCGTTCGTTACTGATTTTCAGGTCGCTCTTCACAGACCTTGCTGTTCTTCAGTGCATTCTGTTACTTCGTTCTGAGCAGCCGACCGGTTTCTACTCATGTTGCGTATACGTACTCCTCGTAGAGTTTGTGCTGTGCGGGGGCTTGGTGTTGGGGTCCTTACCTTGACACAAGTCCAGTCCATGAACAGGGTGGGGAGGAGTTCATGGACCAAGAATTGGTTGCTCCAGCGTGACCAGTTCTGTCATATGCCTTCGCTCCGTGAGATCCGTGAGAATAATCCTGATGATTTCAGGAACTTTCTCCATTTGACCAGAGCCAGAAGAGTGGTGAAGAACACGTTTGGAATCATGGCCAGCCGGTTCCGCCTATTTCTTACACCCATACACATGGTGGAGTATAAACTGAATCATATCATCCTGGCGTGCTGTGTTCCCCACAACCTTTTAAGGCAAAATTGTGCCAACTATGCTGCCTCAGTTGGGCCTTCAAGTAAATGAACTAACCCTGACGGCGCTTGAAAGTGGCAGTCCTGGCTTGCCCACCCTGAGTACCCGCGAGGTCCGTCTCAGATACCTTGATTATTTTGCGGGTAGGGAGGCCATCAATATGCCAGACAATGTCTGATACATTTTGAAAATAAAAAAATCATTTTAACTACTAAAATCTTTGGTGACATTTACTGCTTGTGTTTCTTTTAGCTGACCCTGACAGAAATGTGGGGAGTCCTGAAAATGTTGTGATTGTGTAACCTTTAAAAAGCCTTGTTGGGTGTTATTTACTAAAGGAAAATACACTTTGCACTACAAGTGCACTTGAGCCTGCACTGAAACTGCACTTGTAGTGCAAAGTGGATTTGCCCTTTGGAAATAACCCCCATTGTCACTGAAAACACCAATTTTACCTTAATAAAATTTTAGGAGCATTGAAACAATAATCCACACATTCTTGAGTATCAATCTTTTTAATACCAGCACAATCACATGTGCATTTCTAAAAGGTTTTTTAAAACAAACCAACATGTTTGTTGTATAACAATTCTTTTGGTCACATTAATAAATACTGAAATGTCCATTTAAGGTAAAACAGGCATGTTTCAAACCAACAAGAAATACACAAATCTGGAACTTACAAAGTTCAACTTTTGTAGAAATTGAAGGCAATATCAGACATGAGTATTTAGAAACTCTGTTTGATATTGCGTTCAGATGGGGTGAAGTCACCCCTGGAAAAGCCAAATTTTGAAGATGCACACAAATTTCCAAATGTCAACATAAGCTAGCTGCCATCACGGGGGATCAAGGGACGTGTTTTGGGGGTGCAACCCCTTCCTCTCAGCTATTTTATTATTGAGGAAGGGGTTGCACCCACAAAACGCCTACATTAATCTCCCATAATGGCAGATAGCACATGTTGACACACTGTGTGCATCTTCAAAATTTGGCTTTTCTATAAAAAAAAAATAGAAATCACACAAAATTTAAAAAACTTTTACTTTACAAATACCACAAAAAAGGAAGGGATTTGGAGGTGTTTTAAACTCTTCCTAAAACATCAATGATGTTTTTCATTTTGTTTTTAACATCGTTGATGTTTTTCTGGATGTTTTCCAAGTCCCTATTACACCCCATGATATCCCCGATCAGGATCTGTGCACTTTCACAGGTGAAATGACCTGGATCCACAACATCACGATCACCTAAAAATAGAGAAACAAAAACATACCATGTATTATAAATATGCCAGCATCCATCTTTTACCTGAACCTGTGGTCGCAGACACTCACCTGTTGTGGTGACTATTTCCACCACGTCTCCTTCGTCCTCCTCCTCTGCTTGGCTTTGGGGGATTTCACCTTCCTCATTAGGTGGGGGGTCTGTTGTCTCTTCTGCTGAGTGGTGTCCTCTGAGTCTTTTCTCCCCTATGTAAAAAAAAATAGGTATACTTAGCACACAGATATTTGATGACAGAAAGAGGAATATGAAATATTGCTTGGAAGTGGGGTACAATTGTCTGTTTTGGCTGAGTTCCAAGATTAAGAAATATTTTTTTCCTTTGTCAAGCTTGAATACTTACCTGTTTTGTACACGCTTCTCAGATGGAGACACCCCTATAGTATACACTGGAGCGCCTGTGTGGGCCCCCTAATAAAAAGGGTGTTCTGGTGTCCCACACTAGTGCTCCAGTGTCCAGATGTGTAAACAGCTGCTGAGTGTCCTCTCCTTACACAGAATCTAGTTACAAACCCATCTAGACTCCAAAATTATTTTAAGAAAAGTAGGCCCGAAAAAATGTATTCAAATGCATATGGCCAAAACAATGGGGTCTTCTATGCCGAATGAACAATGTTTCATACGAATGAACAATGTGCCCATGAACATGAAAGTTGCCATTTTAAACTGTACAACAGTAAAGAAAAGCACATGGAGCAGCACGAACATTAGAAAAATAAATAATAGGAACACAGGACAACTACTTACTTTTTTGCTGCACTCTCCTGATCCTTCTGTACTGATCGTGCTCCCTTAATTTGAGGTCCGACCACCGCTTCCTGAGCTGATCCTTGGATCGTTGTACCCCAAAATTCTTCTGCAGACTTTTGACCACTTTCGCCATTATCTTGGCCTTTCTGACATTGGGGTTGGGGTAAGGTCCATACTTCCCATCATAGTCGGTCCTCTTCAGGAAGTCGATCATCTCCAACATCTCCCCAAAGGACATATTTGAGGCCATGAATCGTCTCTTCCGGGATCGGGACGTTTCTGGCTCTGGGCTTTCCTCCTCCTCCTCGTTGCTGAAATTAGCACGCACCTGCTGTGTCTCCGCCATGTGCTCTTCCCCCACTGCGCCGAACGAGAAGGGGCAGGGAATAGACTAGAAAGAACATCAGGGGCGGGCGGAGTTTCATGCATGCGCAGTGTATATAAAGCATAACATGCGTGCGTAGTACGTACGATCTGTGAGCGGAGGAAGGAGTATTGGAGGCGCCGATCGTGATAACGAAGGTAAGATTTAAATTTGGGCCTATACTGCTTCTAGATTGTGGCCTGTATTTGGACAAGTTTAGAAGACTTTAGGCTGACATTAGGGTTTGTCTGGTGTTGTGTCTTGCAGTGAAAATGGATCTAGTCAATCTTCATAGATATGTTCAGGGAGATGCCTTGTCTGTGGCAGGTAAACCACCCCGAATATAAGAACCAAACAAAGAGGAAGGCAGCGCTGGATAATTTGCTGCAATTTGTGAAGCCGGTGATCCCCACGGCAGACATCACCTATTTGAAGATCCTAATTGGTGGCATGAGGAGCACTTATCTAAGGGAACACAAGAAGGTCCAGGATTCCCAGAGATCAGGAGCAGCAGATGACATTTATGTCCCCAGGCTGTGGTACAATGACAGGCTGCATTTTCTGGCAGGTCAGACTGAACCCAGGCCAGCACTCTCCACTCTTTCTTCCACGCTTCCTTCCACCTCAGCTGAGGCTTCCGACGCCCAACCTGGGCCTTCCAGGCAGCAACATGTGAAGGAGCTCAGCTTGAGTCAGGTATAGCATTCTTCTAAATATTTATGGTTGTCCAATCAATGTTAAATAGATGTTAGTTTGGAGTACTAATTTATGATTGTGATTTAGGAACCAAAAATTAAAACCATGTCCCTTTTTCATTCACAGGAAAGTCTCAGCCAGGAGATGGCCGGGCCAAGCAGGCTGCCCAATACCCAGGTCCTTCCCCTCCACCTTCAAAGAAAAAGTGGCAGGAAGAGGAGTAACCTGGAGGAGGCAGCAATAGGCCTTGGAAGACTACTGAGGCCCTCAGAACATCCCACAGTGTGGAAGAGGATTTTGCAGAGCTAATTGCATGCAAAATGATGCAAATGGAGGAGGGTCAATGACTCTTATGTGGGTTTGTAATTTTGGAAGCTGTAAATAAGGGGTTGAGGGGCCAACTCACATGTGAAACCCACATTTGTCAGCTCACCCATGGTCCTCCTCCTCCAGGTCCTCCTCCTCCTCCTCCTCTTCCTCCAGGTCCTACTCCTCATCCTCCTCCTCCAGGTCCTACTTCTCCTCCTGCCACACCTCCAACACCAGAGCCACAGCTGGGAAGGAAGCGTGTAAGGAAGACCAGAGTGTGATGACCTGGGTTCAGTCTGGTCTGGCCAAAGATGCAGGCTCTTGTATGATCATAGCCTGGGAACATACATGTCATCTGCTGCTTTCATGATCTCTTGGACTTCTGGACCAGACTGCACTCCCTTAGATATGGACTCCTCAGGCCACCAATTTTGCTGTAAAATAATTGATGTGTGCCCTGGGGGCCAAAGGCTTCGCCAATTTCTGATGTTTCTCCAGTGTTGCCTCCCTCTTTGTTTGGTTCTGAGCCCTTAATAAAGGATTTTTTGTTTCAATTATACTTGCCTATGTGTGTTTTCCTTCAAACAGGACAGTTTGTTTGTGAGGAGGCAGGTACATTTCAAAAATACAATGTGAAATTAACAAGAGACACCAACACCAAGCAATCTCCTTGAGATTAGATAATACAAGATAATAATGGTGTTGTGGTAACTTGACACACAAAACACACCCAAAAATATTCTTGAGTAAAATAAAAAAAATAAAATAATAAAAACACGATCAGGCTTGAAAAAAATACAAACCCAAAAAAAAACATGTATCTTTTTTGTCAGATGTGACAAATCAAAATATATTGATGAAATCATGAGAAATAATAAAGAAAGAAGTTTGTGAGAAGTCTGTGTGAATATGAGCAGCAAAACAATTTCATTCTTCAAGCATTATAAAGAAGAACAGACTGCGCTGCATTAAACAATTTTAAACATTGCAGCCTGACGAAAGTGCTATATCCATTCTGAATGCTAATTTTACCAGACCGAGCTGTTCCGTCTCGGAATTTCTTCTGAGCATGTGTGGCACTTTGTGCGTCGGAATTGTCCACACACGGTCGGAATTAACGTGATTGGATTTTGTTGTAGTAAAATTTTATAGCTTGCTCTCAAACTTTGTGTGTCGGAAAATCTGATGGAAAAAATCCGATGGAGCCCACACACGGTCGGAATTTCCGACAACAAGCTCCGATCGCACATTTTCCGTTGGAAAATCCGACCGTGTGTACAGGGCATAACAGTAGAACTCATGTTTTCACATTCTTTATTGTGGAGGGCCTTATGACCTAAATGAGTGTTATTATTAATTTTACTATTTCTTCAGCTATGATATTATTTATTCTATGAAAACATATGCTACTTTCAAAAATACTATTCATTGTAAAAAAAGAAAAAAAAAACAAACAAAACATTAAATGTTTTAAGGAATATACATTTTGCATTATGGCCAATTTACTGGAAACATTTACCACTGTTATTTTTATGGACCCGTTTACTCTTTCACCTTGCTTAGCTTATATTTACGGATTAATTTGCTATGTAGAAAAGGATTTCTGCAATGAATGCACAGTGATTTCAAACACTTTAAGTGACATTATCTTATCCTCCGAGCAGGAAGAACTTTAAAAAGACACTCTGAATATACAGCTGGCATTTGATGCTTGAGCACATTCACTGTTCTGATTTTCATGAATCTTTAAGCCAAGACCAGCTCACTGTGAAACATTTCCTTGATTAATATTCCATGCCACAAAGAACACCACATTCCTGTGCAAAGTCTATTCAACCACAACTGGAAATATACAACCAGCTGAAAGATGCATATTTCTGTAATCATTAATATTCACAATAGCAAAATCTCTGTTGTATTATATTTACTAATTTGTGTAGTACAGTAATGCTTATGTTGATGTGTTATTTACATGCTGTGCTATTGTGTGCCCATCTAAACATGATTAGTTTATTTAAATATGTTTAACTGTCATTGGTATTTTTTTTTACTTTTTTCTTTTTTATTGTTTCAGTAAAACAATATTTAGAAAATCTATTCCATGTAATACATATCTTTGGTGATTGGGTATTCATAATACACTTCATGTACAAAGGAAACATCAGAGATTTTTGCTGCTGTTAATGGGTTATTCCATTCAAAGCTGACTAGGGGTGTGTGGGTAGGGTAGTGTAAGGTGTAAACAACACAGCTTTCTATGCCCCAGTTCCATGTGTTCCAAGCCAATTTAATCTATTGGCATGTATGTCCTTTTGATGTGGTTTCAAAGATTACGGTAATTTTTATTATTTAATACCAGCTGTATTTAAAGAAAAGTGTTGGCCAACAACTCCCAAAAGGCAATCAGTTAAATCTCACCTTGCCCCATTTTAGTAATGAACTTAATTTTTAATAACAATTTTAGATAAAAAAAACAAGAAGTGTTCAATGCAATACTTATTTCCTTTCCAGCACTGTCCTCAGAACTTGCCTCTATCCTATAGCCAGGTCCTTATTCTGTGTTGAATCAGGCCCAGTATCATTCAAACCACTTTTTGTGAGCCCAGGATGTCAGACACACCACCTGTGGTGTGTCATCCAATCAGCAAAAGGTCACAGGAGAATGCTGCAGAGAATGGTAGTTGAACAAACACCTTTTTTTTGGAACATTCCAGACAATCTTCCACCAGAGAAGAGGCAAAAAAGTATTCATATTTTTATCAAATTCGATGAGAGGATTGCTTACATGCACCCCCAGTACATTAATACACTGGCAGTACATTCTCCCCACGTGCTCCCCCATCATGTTTCCCAGCCCTGCACTCCCAACTACAGGCCTTGGATCACCATGGTGGGTACTACTGGGTAGAGGAAAGGGAGGCCAGTGAACATCTGTTTGCTCATCTCCCCTATATAGTAATAACCCGGAAGAAGCATGTACAGTGTCTCACAAAAGTGAGTACACCCCTCACAACTTTGTAAATATTTTATTACATCTTTTCATGTGACAACATTGAAGAAATGACACTTTGTTACAATGTAAAGTAGTGAATGTACCGCTTGTATAACAGTGTAAATTTGCTGTTCCCTCAAAATAACTCAACACACAGCCATTAATGTCTAAACCGCTGGCAACAAAAGTGAGTACACACCTAAGTGAAAATGACCAAATTGGGCCCAATTAGCCATTTTCCCTCCCCAGTGTCATGTGACTCATTAGTTACAAGGTCTCAGGTGTGAATGGGGAGCAGGTGTGTTATATTTAGTGTTATCACTCTCACTCTCTCATACTGGACACTGGAAGTTCAACATGGCACCTCATGGCAAATAACTTTCTGAGGATCTGAAAAAAAGAATTGTTGCTCTACATAAAGATGGCCTAGGCTATAAGAAGATTGCCAAGACCCTGAAACTGAGCTGCAGCATGGTGGCTGGGACCATACAGCGGTTTAACAGGACAGGTTCCACTCAGAACAGGCCTCACCATGATCGACCAAAGAAGTTGAGTGCACATGCTCAGTGTCATATCCAGAGGTTGTCTTTGGGAAATAGACGTATGCCAGAGTGCTGCCAGCATTGCTGCAGAGGTTAAAATGGTGGGGGGTCAGCCTGTCAGTGCTCAGACCATACGCCACACACTGCATCAAATTGGTCTGCATGGTTGTCGTCCCAGAAGGAAGCCTGTTCTAAAGATGATGCACAAGTAAGCCCACAAACAGTTTGCTGAAGACAAGCAGACTAAGGACATGGATTACTGGAACCATGTCCTGTGGTCTGATTATACTAAGATAAACTTATTTGGTTCAGATGGTGTCAAGCGTGTGTGGTTGCAACCAGGTGAGGAGTACAAAGACAAGTGTGTCCTGCCTACAGTCAAGCATGGTGGTGGGAATGTCATGGTCTGGGGCTGAATGAGTGCTGCTGACACTGGGGAGCTACAGTTCATTGAGGGAACCATGAATGCCAACATATACTGTGACATACTAAAGCAGAGCATGATCCCCTCCCTTCAGAGACTGGGCCGCAGGGCAGTATTCCAACATGATAACAACCCCAAACACACCTCCAAGATGACCACTGCCTTGCTAAAGAAGCTGAGGGTAAAGGTAATGGACTGGCCAAGCATGTCTCCAGACCTAAACCCTATTGAGCATCTGTGGGGAATACTCAAATGGAAGGCAGAGGAGCACAAGGTCTCTAACATCCACCAGCTCCGTGATGTCATCATGGAGGAGTGGAAGAGGACTTCAGTGGCAACCTGTGAAGCTCTGGTAAACTCCATGCCCAAGAGGGTTAAGGCAGTGCTGGAAAATAATGGTGGCCACACAAAAAATTGACACTTTGACATACTGAATGTTACATACTGCCGTGCATGCTGACATGAGAGCAATAATCCTAGGGCCATTATTAATGATTAACTCTAAATTAATGATGTGTAGGGTCTTTTAAAGCATTGCCTATGGAAAAATTAGGGTACAGTAGTTTGCTGCTGTTGACGAGTTCATGCAATATCTTATCTTTTTATATAATACAGTACTAAACAAGGATTAATATATTGCATTTATGTGCCCTATAATTAACCTTAGTTTTTTTTTTTATAATCAAAATTTTATTTCCATTTTATAAATACAACAGCAATTCATTCATCATTACAAGACCCCCATTTCATCTACCCCCCCAAAAAAAAGTACATTAAATCCCTCCACTACCCCATTCACCTAAACCACACCCACTTGTCCCTTCCCCTATTCCCCCCCCCCCTCCATTTCAGAACCACCTAGTAGTCTGTCCGTTAATCCCCACAAAAAAAAAAAAAGGGGGGGGGGTGTTCGTGTGTTTATCAAATATCATTAATTAATGGAAAAAGAAAAAAAAAAAAAGGGCCCTTGTTGGCCGAACTATTCAAAAAAAATGTAATTACCTATCACACATCATGTACTATTTGCTCTTTCTGGTTTCTTCATCGCTGACCCTACCTACCCACCTACCCCTAGAACACCCAACATTGAATCCCAAAGTAAAAAATAAACTCTCCACTTGTACCATACCAAAAATCCTACATATTCCTCTTTCACACCAAAAAACTCCCCCCTGGAGTACAATTACTAACTGGGACGGGGGCCTGTGCAAATATACACCCCATATGCATAGGTCACCTCCCTTCCCTGCTTTTAGCAGGTTGATTAATCCCCTCACTCACAACTGACCACAAGATAGTCCCCATACCCAATCATGCACCTTCATTACCCCCTGTCCTCCTAGGCATTAATTGCAAATCCCTTCCTTGGTGAGAAAAAAAAACAAAAAAAAACAAAAAAAACACAATAATAAAAAAACAGAAAAAAGGGAAAATAAAAGACAACACCCTCACAATTTCATTTCCCTTAATTCTATAAGGATCCCCCACTACTCAGTCCTTTTATACACTATCTATGTCCTCTTCGGGCCATGCCCTTATTGGCTTTTGCCGTGACTTCTTGCCACCGCTCGGGCCGCTGTAGGGGAGACCAGCAAAATTTATTCTCCAATCTACAAAGTCCACCATAGGAAGGTCCAATCTTTGCACAAAAGATTCTAAATCATCTTTAGTTTGCAGTATTGCTGTTCTCCCATTCCTGGAAGCTGTCAAACTGAATGGGTATCCCCAACGGTATTTAATCTCTGCCGCAGGTAGAGCTTCTAACAGTGGTCGTACTGATCGACGCTGATACAGAGTCCGTCGTGATATATCTGGGTATAGTGCTATATTTGACCCTTCAAACAGAATTGTTGATTTACAACAGGCCATCCTCATTATATTGTCTTTTACTGTATATTTCTGCACTCTGCAGATAACATCTTTTATTGTATCAGCTTTGTTGTTCGGGGATGAGACCTGATGGGCCCGATCTATTTCTATAGTTTCCGGTGCCTGGTCCCCCAAGATCTGTCTAAATATTTTTATTGTTGTAGGAACCAATTCCAATATTGGGATTGATTCAGGCAGTCCTTTTATACGGATATTCTGTCTTCTGTCCCTGTTCTCATAATTGTCCAACTGGTGCCTATACGCATTTAATACCTCTTCATGCTTTTTAATAGTGTCTTGAGCATCCGCCATAGCATGTATTATGGCCTCTTGTTCACTTTCCACTTTTTCCATTCTATGCCCCAGGGCCCTGATGTCTTCCTTCAAACTTTCCACTGCTTGTAAACATGATTGTTCCACCGAGCTAATTAATTGCTGCATGTCATTTTTTGTGGGGAGGGCCCTCAATATTTCCCAAATGTCCTTTTCCAGGTTTCCATCTTGTTTGTCCAACCCCTGAGACCTATTTTCCCCATATTGGGGGTTCCGCTGATTACACATTAATGCCTGGTTGTACTCAGGCAGATGCTGACCGGGGTCCACTTCCACCACTATTTGGGAGCTCTGTACCTCAGCTGAACTTATGTTAAGGGCCGGATCTTCTCCTTTCCCCCTGGATGTAGTCTCTGCACTGTATGTCCTCTAGTGTCCCCCCATTAGCCTCCACATGTTCCAGCACATCTTTATCTTGTGTAGATAAGTCCTGTTTCTCTATATATGCTGATGGGGATCCTACTCCGGGGCTTGTGCGACCCTGTTCCCTGGCCCCCGCTTCCTCTCTCATGTTCCTGGGGCTCCCTCCACCGCCCGGGAAACTTTCTTCCATGGCTTTCCTCCCCCTTCCTACAGCCGGGGATCTCCTACCATGTGATGTGGAGCCGTCTCCTACTGTCAGGCTGTCCCGCTTCTTACCTGGGATCCCACGCTCTGTTTTCTCTAAGCCGCCAATGATAGTGGAGCCGCTGTGTTTCTTTGTATCCTGTCTCCCTGACTGTCGACCATCCACACAGTCAGAGGCACGGGGAGACATGTATGCTCGGATGCTGTCCATCGAGCTTCGGCCCCTTCCTGCCGGGTGCAAGGCAGCTTGTCTGCGAGTCGTCATGTCTCCGTCTGTCAGTGGCTCAGCTGAGCTCAGCTGTTTGCGGCGTCAGCCCGGGAACACGGGGGGGCGGAGCGCTCACTCACACACGCTCACTCCATCCGCCTTCCAGAGGTATAATTAATAATAGTTAACCTTAGTTTATTTATTTTTTGCAAATATGTTTATTTAATTTTAAAAATAAGGTAACAAAATTCCAGGCATTTATTACTGTAAAGTCATCAACAGAATGATGGTGATAAGTGCATATTGATGTAAAATATGTAGGAACCATAGGACAATAGTCTTAACTAAAGCAAACAAGCCAGATCCCTTACATCTGAAACTATTAGCTATAAGGTATGTAGAAGATATCCTAGGCCCAGGAGACTGAGAGTTTCTAAGCTAGAGGCATGGACTCATATCCCTGTCACTGGAAAAGAGAGGTGGTATCCTTGCACCTCCATGACCAGAGTAGATCATAGGAGGATTTGCTCTAGGAGGAATGAGGATAACTCCCCACAACAATATAAGAGCAAACAAAAACAAGTTATGCAAAAACAAACTAAGCACTGGGGGAAATAAATATTGTCAGTTAATTTTTAATTTGCCACAGGAGTTGTAAAAGTCTGCTTTAAGATACCATTCAGTATCTGAAAGAAGACATCAAAATTGCTAGTTCAGGTGGTGAAAGGTTCTGCTAGATGAAAACTTCATTGCCACAAGAACTTCTTAGTGGTTGAATGGGGATGAGCTCGATGTTCGAGTCAAATGTCGTCAAAAAAAAAAAAAATAATATATATATATGAAGGCCTGTTTACTGGCCTGAAGTTATGGGAGGAGCCCGGAGGGTATTTAACCAGACCATCCATGATGGTCTGTGTCGGTTCCAGTGCGCGATATTACGTCACCAGGCCAACTTTCCGAAAAAAATCACTGCATGTTTGCGAGTTCCTACTCTCGAGTTCCAGCGTCGCTGTTCCCCGTTCGCAGTTCCCAATTTTCAATCGTTGCACTCGCTGTCGCAGGTAAGAGCTATTGTTACCGTTTATAGAAACGTATTGTTATGTTATCCGTACGGAGTCACGTATGGGGCAAGTCGCGCACAGTCCCGAAACCTTGTTCCACACATCACTACCCACCCTCCACTACTAAACCATACACCTTATACGAAAACCCCCCACTGTCATCTAAAACTGACTCTCTACACCTCTCTCTCCAGTCGATCCGAGTCCAGTCGCAACAGCGGCTCAATTATTCAGATCCTCAGCATACACAAGCACTCTCCAACAGTGTGCTTCTTTCATCCGACCGATCTGAGTCCAGTCGCAACAGCGGCTCAATGGTTCGGATCCTCAGCATACACAAGCACTCACCAACAGTGTGCTTCTTTCATCCGACCAATCCGAGTCCAGTCGCAACACCGGCTCAATGATTTGGATTTTCAGCATACACAAGCACTCACCAACAGTGTGCTTCTTTCATCCGACCGGTCCGAGTCCAGACGCAACAGCGGCTCAATGATTCGGATCTTCAGCATGCACAAGCACTCACCAACAATGTGCTTCTTTCACCCGACGGATCCGAGTCCAGTCACAACACCGGCGCAATGATTCGGATCCTCAGCATACACAAGCACTCACCAACAGTGTGCTTCTTTCATCCGACCGATCCCAGTCCAGTCGCATACCGGCTCAAAGATTCGGATTCTTAGCATTTCAAACCCCACCATCCAATCTGAGTCCAGTCATAGCACCGGCTTAATGATTCGAATCCTTGCCAACCCAACTTTCACCAACTGATCTGAGTCCAGTTGCATACCAGCTCAATGATTAAGGATCCTCGGCATCACAAACCCCACCGTCCAATCCGAGTCCAGTCGTAGCACCGGCTCAATGATTTGGATCCTTGTCAACCCAACTTTCACCGACCAATCCGAGTCCAGTCGCATACTGGCTCAATGATTCAGAATCCTCGGCATTACAAACCCCACCGTCCAAATTCGAGTCCAGTCGTAGCACTGGCTCAACAATTCGGATCCTTGCCAACCCAACTTTCCCTGACCGATCCGAGTCCAGTCGCACACCGGCTCAATGATTCTGATCCTCAGCATACACAAGCACTCACCAACAGTGTGCTTCTTTCATCCGATCGATCCAAGTCCAGTCGCAAAACCGGCTCAATGATTTGGATCCTCAGCATACACAAGCACTCACCAACAGTGTGCTTCTTTCATCCGACCGATCCGAGTCCAGTCGCAACACCGGCTCAATGATTCGGATCCTCTTGCAGCAATCGCTGCAAGACAGGCATCTCATCATAACTGCTTGCAATCGCTGCAAGACACGCATCTCATCATAACTCCTTGCAATCGCTGCAAGACATGCATCTCATCATAACTCCTTGCAATCGCTGCAAGACACGCATCTCATCATAACTCTTTGCAATCGCTGCAAGACACGCATCTCATCATAACTCCTTGCAATCGCTGCAAGACACGCATCTCATCATAACTCTTTGCAATCTCTGCAAGACACACATCTCGTCATAACTCCTTGCAATCGCTGCAAGACACGCATCTCATCATAACTCCTTGCAATCGCTGCAAGACACGCATCTCATCATAACTCTTTGCAATCGCTGCAAGACACGCATCTCATCATAACTCCTTGCAATCGCTGCAAGACACGCATTTCATCATAACTCATTGCAATCGCTGCAAGACACGTATCTCATCATAACTCCTTCCAATCGCTGCAAGACACGCATCTCATCATAACTCTTTGCAATCACTGCAAGACACACATCTCATCATAACTCCTTGCAATCGCTGCAAGACACGCATCTCATCATAACTCCTTGCAATCGCTGCAAGACACGCATCTCATCATAACTCCTTGCAATCGCTGCAAGACACGCATCTCATCATAACTCCTTGCAATCGCTGCAAGACACGCATCTCATCATAACTCCTTGCATTTGCTGCAAAAAACACGCATCTCAGCATATACCCATTTTGCAATCTCTGTAAAATATGCATCTCAGTACAAACTCCTTGCAATTGCTACAAATACACGCATCTTACCATTTACCCATTTGCAATCACTGCAAAACATGCATCTCAGTATAAACTCCTTGCAATTGCTGCAAATACACGCATCTTAGTGTTTACCCACTTGCAATCGCTGCAAAACACGCATCTTAGCATATACCCATTTTTGCAATTGCTGCAAAACACGCATCTCAGTATAAACTCCTTGCAATGGCTGAAAAACACGCATCTCAGCATTTACCCATTTTTTTTTGCAATCACTGCAAAACACGCATCTCAGTATATATTCCTTGCAATCGCTGCAAAAACACGCATCTCAGCATATACCCATTTGCAATCGTTGCAAACATGCATCTCAACATATACTCCTTGCAATCGCTGCAAGCACACTCAGTGGTGCTCATACAGCCCACTTCATCTTTTTTAGTAGCACTTAAAAAGCCAGACTCGAGGTGACCCTTATCTCACGCCTCCTAGAGTTTCTCTCCCAGGTACAAGACCCTGACTAAATCCTTAAATTAGACATGCCAGCAATAGCGGATCTGCCCAGATGGAATGAATTTCTCATCAACTGGAATGGTATGTCAATGTTCATTCCGTTAGCATCTCCCTCCTAATCTCAGGTAGTCACGGACGCTGCAGCCTCCACAGGTCCTCGCATCAATTTTTTGGCCATCTTTGGTTTGAAGGGCCATGGCCATCAGAAATCCTCTTGATTCCCGGCTTCAGTTAGTCCTTCTCTTTGTTCAAACTCTACCTCGTTATTGCAGCAGCTCGTGTCTGGCGCAGTAACTGGGCAGGACAAACACTGTTGTTTGCCACAGACAACAAAGCCGCAGCTAGTATTATAAATAAAAGCAGGTTCAACTCGCTGGCCATCATGGCTTTCCTGAGCAGGCTGGTGCAACTATCCCCACAGCACCAAATAATGTTCGCTGCATCTACATCCCAGGCAAATGCAATACTCTGGCCGACGCACTACCCTTTTTAACTTTGCGTCATTTTTTTCACAGGGATCTGGAACCGACCCGACCATGTTTCTTATCTCACATTGGTCGTAGCTATCCTCGGATTAAAACAAACACCTTCACAATGCTACCTGCCTTATTAATCTATCATTTTCTCACAACGCCCTGAAGGCCTACCGTACTGCCTGGAAAATCCATGACAGGTTCCTAGCCTCAAACCCTGGGGCAGTATCAGGAGATTTCCATCACATCCTGGCCTTCATGTCATCTTGCCACACACAGTTGGCATTTTCACACTATACCATTAGACTCTACTTAGCTGGCATCCAGCATTTCATCTCCTTACCAAATCCTACGAAACCATCTTTGGTTGCCGCCCATGCGGTCAAGACTATCCTGTGCTGTAGTCACAGACAACTCCAAATCAACAGTAAACGCCTACCTGCGACCAGCGCCATATTCCGAGACATGTCTACCATCCTGTCACATTCCCCTTTGGGTTAATTTCAGCCTGGTCGTTCACGCAGCCATCTACCAAGCTTTCTGCGGTTTCTTACGCTCCAGTGAATTCACAGTCACCGGCCCCAGTAAGATGTTACTTAGACGCCACCTGACACGTCACCAAAGTTACTTCATCCGGCACCTCATGGTGTCCGAAACACAACAGTCTGGTCCCGGTGTAGATATCATACTTCCCAGACTCGCAACACCTGGTGCCCCGTGGCCATTCTAGACCAGTTATTAGCTCATCTGCCCGACCTCTCGGAGGGCAGCCATTACTGCCATTCCCGACTAGCCCTCTAAGTAGCAACCAGTTCACTAGACACGTTAGAAATCTTTTGCCCAACTTAGGCCTTGACCCCGGCCAATTTCTGGAAATTCTTTCGCATCGGAGTAGCATCAGCAGCCTCACGAAACGGGGTACCAGACAACGTCCTCAAGAAGATAGGCAGGTGGAATTCACTTGCTTCGCTTGATACATTCCCAATCCACAAGCAGAAATGTCACAAGCCTTTGGCAAGCTTGCCCTGTAGTATGTCAGTAAACTTAAATAAATCATTACCTCTCTAGCCAAGTCTTTTGCGCCCTTCTCTGGCATACCACTCAGCAGATCTGGGTTTACCATACAGCAGGCCAGGGCACACTTCAGGTCTATTTATGTTGTTAGACTTGTGACGTGTTTATGTGCTTCCTATCTGTCAGGCCTGAAGTTATGGGAGGAGCCCGGAGGGTATTTAACCAGACCATCCACGATGGTCTGTGTCGGTTCCAGTGCACGGTACCCACCCACCCATTCCCTCTCAGGGTACTTCTCTTCAAACAATTTCTCTACAGAAACATCCATTACTTTTTTAAGGTATGCGCCCTTCTCTGGCATACCACCCAGCAGATCTGGGTTTACCATACAGCAGGCCAGGGCACACTTCAGGTCTATTTATGTTGTTAGTCTTGTGACGTGTTTATGTGCTTCATATCTGTCAGGCCGGAGGGCTCCGACTATATCTATATATATATATATATATATATATATATATATATATATATATGTATATATGTATGTATGTATGTATATATATATATATATATATATATATATATATATATATATATATATATATATATATATATATATATATATAGTCAGGTCCATAAATATTGGGACATCAGCACAATTCTAATCGCTGACCCAGGATTAACTATTTGTTTCTGGTACCACGCTATTTTTATTGTGATCACTTTTAACTTTGGTTGCCATCATTTGGACTTTTTATTCTGTCTGGTTTGCAATAAACCTGTTTTTGTGGATTCAAGCACTATGTGGGGTCTTTTCATTCTTTTGCATGCCCCCACGCTGGCTGAGTGAAAGGTGTGTTTTTTCATCATATATATACACACACATATACAGTCTAGTATACTGTATATACTCTGCATTCAGTGCAGAGTATAATTTTAAATATATATATATATATATATATATACACACACACACAGTTCATTCGGTGGTATACAGTGTTTAACAGGGGCATGTAATTACAATTTTTGAAATATTTAACAGAAGGGACCGTACCTGCACCCAACAAGAGTAACTGTGAGGGTTTACCGTTACCGTGTTCTGGCACCACCAACACCTAAGGCCCAATGTTTCTGCCCCTGTTTAACAGGGGCATGTATTTACAATTCAATTTTTAAAATAATATTTAACAGGAGGGATAATTCCTGCACCCAACAAGAGTAACTGTGAGGGGTTACCATGTTCTGCTACCACCAACACCTAAGGCCCAATTTTTCAGCAGAGTATATAGTGCAGTCCGTATAGTATATATACTGCAGTTCAGAGTATATAGTGCAGTCAGTGTAGTATATATAATACAGTGCAAGGTATATAGCGCAGTGTACAATATATAATATAGTGTATTGAAGTGGTTAAGGGGAGCCCTATGACAGAATTAAGAAAAAATGGCATGGGTTCCCCATCTATACCAGGCCCTTTGGGTCTGGTATGGATTTTGGGGGGACCCCCACGCCATTTTTGAAAAACAATTGGTGTGGAGTTCCCCTTAATATCAATACCAGACCCGAAGGGCCTGGTATGGACTGGGGGTGGGAACCCACACTGTTTTCTTAAATGATTTTTTATGTTTATTGCTGGGATCTGGCAATACATTACAGCCATGAGCAATTTTGAATGATATTTCTTTCTTTAGAAATGTCATTTTACTGCGGTACTGTTTTAAACATGGGAAAATGCGCTACTTTACAGGAAGACTAAGAGGACCCCCCAGGCATGATATTTAAAGGAATATTTTATTTTATTGTTTCACTTTAAGCATTCTTAAAATCAATGCTCCTGAATAAACAGCCATTTTTTGCATTGATACATGCCCCCGGGGCAGGACCCGGGTCCCCAAACACTTTTTTATGGCAATAACTTGCATATAAGCCTTTAAAATGAGAACTTTCAATTTTTCACATCCGTGTCCCATAGACTTTAACTATGTTCGCACAAATTTTTTGTCTGTTCCCAAGTTCTGGTGCGAACCGAACCGGGAGGTGTTTGGCTCATCCCTATGGTTGAATAGTTTTGGAGCGCTACGTCTAACTTCTCTTTATCTCTTTAGCAAATTTATGAGGTCCCTTTTAATCATTCTGATTGTAGGAGCTGAAGAGGTTGTTCAAGCCTTTAAGATTGATCTTTCAGCAGCTAGTAGGCACAGGTGAGCCCATGCAGATATCACTATTGCTCGGCTATTTGAGAGAAGAGAACCACTTTTATCATAACTGAAAAGACATATGGGAGGTGCTTTAGGTATCTGTGTCCCTGTAAAACTGTGGACATAATTAAGCAATAGGTCCCAGAAAACTGTTATTGCTGAACACGTCCAAAAACGATGAACCTGGGATGGCCCAAGTTGATCACACTGTGGGCAAGATGCTGCCTCGGCAGCCATTTTATTAGGTAGGAATGGTGCAAAGGCCCTATGTATTTATTTAAACTGTAATTCTCACCAGATTTAATATCATTCCAGAATCTTGAGCTCCAAGTCAGGTTCCTTGAAGTCTTTATTCTAATTGCATAGAAGGACATTGCACCAACGGGAGTGGAGGCACATATCTAGCTGCTGGTAAACTGTGGATATGGAGTAGGAGTGGTCTTTTATTAGGCGAGCAATTAGAGTGGTTTTGAAAAGCTTGGCTTTGTATGAAGAGCACGATTTAGCATAGGTTGTTACTTATTGATAGTACAGAAACTAGGAAGACAGTAGATGGAGTACAACGGCTACATCTCTAAACGGTTTGGGTGTGATGGGTTAATACTGAACAAAGAAGCTACTCTTAGCAGTTTCTTGATGCGCCATGTTGCTTAAAGTGATTGTAAAGTCTAGGCTTTTTTTTAGTTACAGATAACAAACATGTTATACTTACTCCTATACTTACGCACCGAGGACTGGGATATCCAGTCTACAGCTTATCTAAGTAGACATGCTAAATTATAAGCTCTGATATCAGGCAAACCCACTCCGGAATCACATTTTGGGAGATATAGCTTGGTTAAAGCAATTCAGATTTTTTTCTTGCACCAAAGGAAAGACGCAAAGAGGGTTATTTACTAAAGGCAAATCCAGTTTGCACTGCAAGTGCACTTGAAAGTGCACTTGGAATTGCAGTCACTGTAGATCTGAGTGGGGCATGCAAGGAAAATAAAAAACAGCATTTTAGCTTGCACATGATTTGATGATAAAATCATCAGAGCTTCCCCTCATTTCAGATCTACCCCTCAGATTTACAGCGACTGCACTTCCAAATGCACTTTCAGTGCATTTGTAGTGCAAAGTGGATTTGCCTTTTGTAAATAACCCCCATAGACTCTATTGAGCGTTTGAACATCTTTGTGTTTCAAAAGCAGAGGTATGGTCTGTAATAGGTAAAGTTATTGAGGAAAGCTGACCATTTTTATCAGATGACCTCTCCCAAAAAATGAAAGCGGTAGAGACACCCAAGGGGGGGGTAATTAAACAATAGAGGAAGAAATGTTCTCTACCCACTTTAATGCCCAGGTAAACAATGTGTTTGAGCGCTAAGGCAAACGGGGATAAAGAAATCCAGTTACCCAAATCAATACAAGAGGTAAGACCTCACTTTTGTCATAATTCACTCTCAAACTTGAGCATAACCAAAATTTTATCAAGATCGTTTTTAGTGCATATCGTTTGCAAATAGTGCCATTCTGAGTTCCTGATTTCCTGTCGGTATGCCATATAAGCAGGTGGATTGCAAAAGATTGCAAGACAGAGGTTCCAACGCCAACTTGAACAGAAGATGGGAGAGCAGGCATACCTGTCTCAGACCTTTTATGAAGGAAAACGGGGATGAAATGTGGCATGTAACAAGAATCTGAGCCGAGGGCTTTAAATACATAATTTGCAAGAAGTTCACAATGGAATCTGTGAATTCAAACTTATGCAATACCAAAAAAAAGCCATTGAAAGCTCACATTGTCAAAGGCCTTCTTTGCGGTGCCTAACGTAACAATCGCTACATCTGCTTCAGAATGGCATTTAGCGTATTTAGTGTATTTGAGGGCAGTAAGCACTTTATATTAATTGAATTCCAATTGGTCCTGGACAAAACTCACCTAAATGGAATGGATGAGGGATGGAGGATATCAGCTAAGTGGTTAGCAATGATTATAGATAGTGGCTTAGCATCAGTACTTAATAAAGATATAGGTCAATATGACCCGGGAAACATTGGGTCCTTGCCTTTTTTGTGAGAAGGTGAATGTAGGCTTGAGTGCCAGTAGCTAAATACGCACCACCAATCCTGCATTATATACTGAGAGAAGGGTCAGAAGAACAGTGTCACAGGTTGTCATGTGGAACTCCGCTGTATAGTGATCTGGACCTGGGGGCTTTGCCAATTGTAGAGTGTTTAATGGCCCAACGCATTTCCTCCAGGGTGATAGGGGCATTTAAAATAATTTCAATCAAAATCAAAATTATTCAGTAATGATTCTGGAGATCGGTAGAAACTTTAATCTGGTCCAAAAGGGATGCAGTGGAGACTAGATCAATATGGACACAAAAAAGTGAGGAAAGTGCACCAAAAATGAGCCACGTCCATAAATCATTGAGGATACAAAATAAGGTAGTACTGAGTATTACCAGGGAGGCGGACTTTTTAGGCTAAGAAACAGTGGAGAAGATATAGCAGTATAAAAAATATAAATTTACTGAAAAATACAAATATCTAAAAAACAATGACAATTGTAACATATAACATCTATGATTATTGTGCAGTGAGCCCTTGTATGTCTACACGTTTCACTGTCAGGCTTCCTCAGGACACGGCCAAGGTTCACAGATGAGACAGAGAAGGGAATATATCTAAAATGAGATATAATGTCATTAGACACACATAACTAACACATAAACAAACTGTTAACGATAAAAATCATGCAAGCAACTGCGAGCATAGGAAAGAACACCAAGCCGGTACCTTAAATTGGAATACAAAATCATGCAAGTCACGATAGCATGAAAAAGTTCAATCAGCAGTAAGAAAGCTGAAATTAAAGCAAATGCAACCAGCGTCAATCAGCAAGAATATGCATTTGGGCAGAGAAAACTTTATAGGTTTATTAAAGAATGAGACTTACTATATTAGATATAGCTAAATATCTCAGCAGGGGCATGTAAACAATATTCCTAATTAAGGGAGCAGCCATTAGAGGGAGGAGGGCCAACACCAGATGCACCACTTAGATCCTGGATTTAGTATCAGCAATGCTGAAGGCTCAATACAATCCCATCGCTGCATCTATAAGCATATAATGACAGATTAAGCTAAATATAAAAACGGTAATATCATGTAGAAATTTTTTTACTGCAGCAATGATAATAGCATATAGGGCGTTTGGTGCAGCAAGGGCCAAGTGATAGTATATAGCTAAGTACTTACATTCAGGATACAAATAATAATCCAGCGTGCCCCTGGGAGACAGCAATACACTGCACACAGGACCAGCAGCAGCTGACAGATATTTATATCCCTGATCAGTCACAGCTGATCCTGAGAACTAGCATCATGTGATTTCAGGATAGCAGATTGAATTATGGGGATTGTAGGCCAACAGCAACAGAGCTTTCTGCCCATATGCAGGAAGATATGCGGAAGAAAAAATATCCTATCTGTGAAGAGAGCCGAACGAGTACAGCGTCCGAGCAAGAAGACATCGCACATACGCCGGCTCTTAGTGCATTGTGGGCATTGTAGGAAATAGTGCCTCTGTCCATTACTAGACTTTCGATCTGTATGGAAATAGGCGGATTGTCAGTGTTGCAGTGACATTGCTATCTAGAAAACGCATGAATCTCCAGAACTCTGCACAATCACTGTTGTCTCAGCTATGATTAGCAAAGGTCAACAGGTGCTAGACAGTAAAAAATCTCTTTAAAAATACCGTGATCAGTATGCTACCCCATCGCTATCTAGAAAACGTTAGAATCTCCGCGCAATCATTGTTGTCTCAGCTATAATTAGCAAAGGTCAGCAGGTGCTAGACATTAAAAAATCTCTTTAAAAATACCGTGATCAGTATGCTACCCCAGACATACATATCTGAGGAGCTGCATACTTGAAAGTAGATGAACAGCAGGTACTCAGCTTCAGATATTCCATCAGTATCGCTCACAGGTGAATAGCGCATGACACATTATAAAAACAGAACAAAGATGCATATAACACAGTATATGAACAAAATGATACACATATATATTAGAACAATGTGTAGACCATGCGTGAATTCTCCAAATCACATTCAGTTTATGATTAATGCTCATTATGCATACATGACATTATATCGGTATATATATCGATATCTCCATTCAAATCATCTACCAAATCTTACAAATGATACAAATACAGACTAAATCTGTTTAACATATGTTACCTTATCTAAAGGAACAGAAAGGGGAAAAGGGGGGATGGGGGGAAATAGGGAAGCAATTGAGGAGGGATACACAAGAGCTGCAAGTGAAGCAAATCGCATGGTACAACATAGGATGACCGTATTAAAGAAAGGGTTTGAAACTGATCATGTCATTCATGCCTGGATAGACCGTGGCTCATAACTTATGTATCAATTGCGTTTCACGCTGGAGTACTCTTTTATCAAAATCGCCCCCACGGGGGTCTGTGTAGACAATGTCAAGAGCTGCAAATTTAAACATCACGGGGTCATACATATGCTTGAAGGCTACGTGATAACCCATTGTGGTGTTTAACCACTTGAGCCCCGGACCATTATGCTGCCTAAGGACCAGAGGTCTTTTTCCAATTTGGCACTGCGTCGCTTTAACTGCTAATTGCGCGGTCATGCAATGCTGTACCCAAACGAAATTTGCGTCCTTTTCTTCCCACAAATAGAGCTTTCTTTTGATGGTATTTGATCACCTCTGCGGTTTTTATTTTTTGCGCTATAAACGGAAAAAGACCGAAAATTTTGAAAAAAAATGATATTTTCTACTTTTTGTTATAAAAAAAATCCAATAAACTAAATTTTAGTCATACATTTAGGCCAAAATGTATTCGGCCACATGTCTTTGGTAAAAAAAATGTCAATAAGCGTATATTTATTGGTTTACGCAAAAGTTATAGCGTCTACAAACTAGGGTACATTTTCTGTAATTTACACAGCTTTTAGTTTATGACTGCCTATGTCATTTCTTGAGGTGCTAAAATGGCAGGGCAGTACAAACCCCCCCCCAAGTGACCCCATTTTGGAAAGTAGACACCCCAAGGAAATTGCTGAGAGGCATGTTGAACCCATTGAATATTTATTTTTTTTGTCCCAAGTGATTGAATAATGACAAAAAAAAAAAAAAAAAAAATATTTACAAAAAGTTGTCACTAAATGATATATTGCTCACACAGGCCATGGGCCTATGTGGAATTGCACCCCAAAATACATTCAGCTGCTTCTCCTGAGTATGGAGATACCACATGTGTGGGACTTTTTGGGAGCCTAGCCGCGTACGGGGCCCCGAAAACCAATCACCACCTTCAGGATTTCTAAGGGTGTAAATTTTTGATTTTACTCCTCACTACCTATCACAGTTTCGGAGGCCATGGAATGCCCAGGTGGCACAAAATCCCCCAAAATGACCCCATTTTGGAAAGTAGACACCCCAAGCTATTTGCTGAGAGGCATATTGAGTCCATGGAATATTTTATATTTTGACACAAGTTGTGGGAAAGTGACACTTTTTTTTTTTTTTTTTTTTTTTTTTTGCATAAAGTTGTCACTAAATGATATATTGCTCACACAGACCATGGGCATATGTGGAATTGCACCCCAAAATACATTTAGCTGCTTCTCCTGAGTATGGGGATACCACATGTGTGGGACTTTTTGGGAGCCTAGCGGCGTACGGGACCCCGAAAACCAATCACCGCCTTCAGGATTTCTAAGGGTGAAAATTTTTGATTTCACTCTTCACTGCCTATCACAGTTTCGGAGGCCATGGAATGCCCAGGTGGCACAAAACCCCCCAAAATGACCCCATTTTGGAAAGTAGACACCCCAAGCTATTTGCTGAGAGGCATGGTGAGTATTTTGCAGCTCTCATTTGTTTTTGAAAATGAAGAAAGACAAGAAAAAACATTTTTTTTTTCTTTTTTCAATTTTCAAAACTTTGTGACAAAAAGTGAGGTCTGCAAAATACTCACTATACCTCTCAGCAAATAGCTTGGGGTGTCTACTTTCCAAAATGGGGTCATTTGGGGGGGGTTTGTGCCACCTGGGCTTTCCATGGCCTCCGAAACTGTGATAGGCAGTGAAGAGTGAAATCAAAAATTCACGCCCTTAGAAAGCCTGAAGGCGGTGCTTGGTTTTCGGGGTCCCGTACGTGGCTAGGCTCCCAAAAAGTCTCACACATGTGGTATCCCCGTACTCAGGAGAAGCAGCAGAATGTATTTTGGGGTGTAATTTCACATATTCCCATGGCATGTTTGAGCAATATAACATTTAGTGACAACTTTGTGCAAAAAAAAAAAAAAAAAAAAAAAAATGTGTCTCTTTCCCGCAACTTGTGTCGCAATATAAAATATTCCATGGACTCGACATGCCTCTCAGCAAATAGCTTGGGGTGTCTACTTTCCAAAATGGGGTCATTTGGGGGGGTTTTGAACTGTCCTGGCATTTTATGCACAACATTTAGAAGCTTATGTCACACATCACCCACTCTTCTAACCACTTGAAGACAAAGCCCTTTCTGACACTTATTGTTTACATGAAAAAGTTATTTTTTTTTTGCAAAAAAATTACTTTGAACCCCCAAACATTATATATTTTTTTAAAGCAAATGCCCTACAGATTAAAATGGTGGGTGTTTCATTTTTTTTTTTCACACAGTATTTGCGCAGCGATTTTTCAAATGCATTTTTTGGGGAAAAAACACACTTTTTTAAATTTTAATGCACTAAAACACACTATATTGCCCAAATGTTTGATGAAATAAAAAAGATGATCTTAGGCCGAGTACATGGATACCAAACATGACATGCTTTAAAATTGCGCACAAACGTGCAGTGGCAACAAAATAAATACATTTTTAAAAGCCTTTAAAAGCCTTTACAGGTTACCACTTTAGATCTACAGAGGAGGTCTACTGCAAAAATTACTGCCCTCGATCTGACCTTCGCGGTGATACCTCACATGCATGGTGCAATTGCTGTTTACGTTTGACGACAGACCGCCGATTGCGTTCGCCTTAGCGCGAGAGCAGGGGGCGACAGGGGTGCTTTTTTTTTTTTTTTTTTTTTTCTTTATTATTTTTCTGCTTTTTTTATCATATTTTTAAACTGTTCCTTTCATATTTTTTTTTTTTAATCATTTTTATTGTTATCTCGGGGAATGTAAATATCCCCTATGATAGCAATAGGTAGTGACAGGTACTCTTTTTTGAAAAAATTGGGGTCTATTAGACCCTAGATCTCTCCTCTGCCCTCAAAGCATCTGACCACACCAAGATCGGTATGATAAAATGCTTCCCCAATTTCCCAATGGCGCTATTTACATCCGGCGAAATCTAAGTCATAAAATGCTCGTAGCTTCCGGTTTCTTAGGCCATAGAGATGTTTGGAGCCACTCTGGTCTCTGATCAGCTCTATGGTCAGCTGGCTGAATCACCGGCTGCATTCTCAGGTTCCCTGTTGAGACAGGAGAGCCAGAGAAAAACACGGAAGACGGTGGGGGGGGGGCATTCCCTCCCACGGCTTGTAAAAGCAGTCTAGAGGCTAATTAGCCGCTAGGATTGCTTTTACATGAAAGCCGACCGCTGGCTGAAAAGAATGATACCAAGATGATACCTAAACCTGCAGGCATCATTCTGGTATAACCACTCAAAGTCGTGAATGGCGTACCTGAAGACAAAAAAATGGTTAACAATAAAGCACAGTAAACGGTAAAGTATAAAAAATTGCATACCTGAAAAAGCAAACATGATAAAACATAATAACAATAAAACATTGCAGAATAGAATACAGTAAAAAAGAGCAGAACAATAGAGAGAGAATAGAGAGAGAGAGAACAATAAAACGACAACAATTTTTTTTTATTTTATATATATATTTTTTTTTTTACACTTTTTTTGTAACTAACTTTTATAACTGTAACCGGTTCCAGGTTCGGGTCTCACAAAATGCGATGGCATCTTGGGAGACCCTGTGAAAGTGTTCCTAGTCTGTGCAATGCTGTACCCTACGCTAATACTCAACTAGTGAATGGTAGCGTTCAAAACATTCACCAATGCAAAGACCAGGATTGTCAGGACAGGAGGGACAATAATAGCGGGTGTCACGCCTATATCCGCGCTTGCTGCAGACACGACATCTTTTTTGGGGGGGTTCGTTGGGTAGGGGTACTCGGGAGGACATAAAGAAAATGCCTCTCATGCAGCCGACTGCATTTGGTTGGGGATGTGAATGGGGGAAGTACGGGCGCTGCAGAAGTGGTGGGTTCCCAATTAGGATTGGCGAATGCAGCAGGAAGGGCATTATGGGCATGACGGGCCTGTGTTTGTCTTTTTGGTGGCAGCGGGACACTACTTGTGCTTGCCACCTCACCAGCTTGAACTGCACTTATGGGACTCGCCACGTCACCAAGTGTTGCTGCAGCGCTGGTTTGACTACGACCGGGGTGTACTAGGCCGCTGGTGCTTGCCAGTTCACCAAAACGCTACCAAAAAAACTGTTAGCGATCGCAGGGATCAGGCCTGACTCTGCGAACGCTGCAGTTATGCGTTTAGTGTTTTGTAAGTGTCAGTGATCGATCGATACTGCACTTGGGTGGGCTGGGCTGGGCCGGGCGGAGGGGCAAAACACAGGTGCTAGCAGGTATCTGGGCTGATCCCGCTAACACTGCGTTTTTGGGAACCCTAAACTGCTGGGGATGCTAGTATAGATCTGATCGGATCAGATATTGATCCGTTCAGATACTATACCACTAAGGGAGGTGTATGCTGCGTGCGTGGGTGTTAGCGGTACTGGCGCTAACCTGATGCTGCCTGGGGCTGGTGCTTGCCAGTTCACCAAAACGCCACCAAAAAAACTGTTAGCGATCGCAGGGATCAGGCCTGACTCTGCGAACGCTGCAGTTATGCGTTTAGTGTTTTGTAAGGGACAGTGATCGATCGATACTGCACTTGGGTGGGCCGGGCCGGGCGGAGGGGCAAAACGCAGGTGCTAGCAGGTATCTGGGCTGATCCCGCTAACACTGCGTTTTTGGGAACCCTAAACTGCTGGGGACGCTAGTATAGATCTGATCGGATCAGATATTGATCCGATTAGATACTATACCACTAAGGGAGGTGTACGGTGCGTGCGTGGGTGTTAGCGCTACTGGCGCTAACCTGACGCTGCCTGGTGCTTGCTTGCCAGTTCACCAAAATGCTACCAAAAAAACTGTTAGCGATCGCAGGGATCAGGCCTGACTCTGCGAACGCTGCAGTTATGCGTTTAGTGTTTTGTAAGTGACAAAAGTGACGTCCCTGACGCTATAAAACACTGACGGCGAACCTAAATATTTACGTCCCTAACTAGCGTCACCAGCGACACTAATACAGCGATCAGAAAAATGATCGCTTAGCAACACTGGTGACAGGGGGTGATCAAGGGGTTAAAACTTTATTGGGGGGGTTAGGGGGGTATCCTAGACCTAAAGGGGGGTAATACTAACTGTCCCAACACTGTAACTGTCACAAACTGACACTATGCAGTAATCAGAAAAAAAAAAAAAACCTGCTGGTGTCAGTTTGTGACAGGGGGGGGGGGTGATTGGGGGGGGATCGGGGGGCGATCGGGGGGGGGATCGGGGTGTTTTGTATGCCTGGCATGTTCTACTGTGTGTGTAGTGTGTTGTGCACTTACATTGATGTCTTCTCCCCTCGGCGCTGGAACGGAATACCGAGCTGAGGGGAGATGACATCATTTCCTTTGCTGCTGTTTAGCATACAGCAGCAAAGGAATGTTCCCATTGGCCGGCGGCGATCGCGAGGGGGGGGCCACGAACGGATGGCCTCCCCCTCATCTCGGATCGCCGGGGAACAGAACGGGGCCGCCTCGGGCGGCGGGGGGGGTCCGATCGGACCCCCCACCCGCGGAAGGCAAATCACGTACATGTACGTGATTTTGCCTGCCCGTGCCGCTTTGCCGACGTAAATCGGCGTTAGGCGGTCCTTAAGTGGTTAAAAGACCATTTGTAGCATAGTATACGTGGTCTTTAATTCTTCTCCAGAAGGGCCTAATGGTTTTGCCCACATAGAAGGCTCCACATAGACAAAAGATGACGTAAATAACTCCTTGACTTTGACATGTGATGTGGTGCCATAGGACGTGTGTGTGACCATTTGGGAGAGGAACCGAAGGTCCTGTCAGTAGCAAATCGCAAAAGTCGCATGCCCAAATGCATATTCTCGCTGATTCTCGCTGATTGACGCTGGTTGACGCTGGTTGCATTTGCTTTAATTTCAGCTTTCTTACTGCTGATTGAACTTTCTCATGCTACCGTGACTTGCATGATTTTGCATTCCAATTTAAGGTACCGGCTTGGTGTTCTTTCCTATGCTCGCAGTTACTTAGCGCATGATTTTTATCGTTAACAGTTTGTTTATGTGTTAGTTGTGTGTGTCTAATGACAATATATCTCACTTTAGATAGAGAGACATATTCCCTTCTCTGTCTCATCTGTGAACCTTTGCCGTGTCCTGAGGAAGCCTAACGGTGAAACGCGTAGACATACAAGGGCTCACTGCACAATAATCATAGATGCTATATGTTACAATTGTCATTGTTTTTTAGATATTTGTATTTTTCAATAAATTTACATTTTTTTACTGCTATATCTTCTCCACTGTTTCTTAGCCTAAAAAGTCTGCCTCCCTGGTAATACTCAGTACTACCTTATTTTGTATACACGATCAATATGGTCCCAAGAGTTTAGGTTCTCATAAAATGTTTCAAATATCTGAAGTATGTTCTGTGGAGAGTGCTGTGCAACCCCCAGTCATCTTCTAAATCTAAGATGTGAGAAGGTGCATAAAAGCCTTTACCTAAAAGCACTAGACGTGTCCCCTTATTATTGCCAACTATTTGAAGCTGCAGTTCAAAATAAGACAGATTAAATTGTTCCTGTTGCTCCACCCATAGATCCAACTCACCATTCTGACTTATGAGCTGCTATAGGGGATGAAGAAAGCTGTAAGTGCGCCACCTGTAATGCTTTGTTGGCTTTTTGAAAGTTATCCATAGAAGAGTTTAAGTGACAAGAAATAAGCTATGACTTTACAGTGGACATAGGCCTCCCAGTATAGATTTGGATCGTGGGTGTGTTGTGCATTAATACAAGGGGTCTTCAAAAAGTTTCTGCACTTTTTTATGTTTGTTAGAGTTAAAGAGAGTGTGGAAACTTTTTAAAGAACCCTCGTAGATTCATATTCCCAGTCGAACGTAGGACCTGGAGGAAATCTTCCTTTTGACTGAGATAATCTGGAAATCGCCATAGTGAGGCTGGAGACATCAAATCTGGCAACATCAAAGAGATAGGACTATGATCAGATATGACCAGGTCATGAATTGAGACATCAAGGACACTTGGTAGGAGAGGCACTGTGCAGAAAAACTACCTGTGTAATTTATGCTTCTTAAAAGCTCAAAGATGCTCCTTGGATTTTCTGTGCATCTAGGCTGTGAGAAAGGCTCACACATGTGGTATCCCCTTATTCAGAAAGGAGTAGCAGAATGTGTTTTGGAGTGTAATTGCAAGCATGCCTATGCCGTGTGTGAGAAACAACTTGACAAGATGACAATTTTGTAAAAAAAATACAAATGTTATTTAATTTCTTAATTTTCCAAAGCACTGTGGGGAAAAAAATACAACTCCACCATGCATCTTACTAAATACCTTGAGGAGTCTACTTTCCCAAAAGGGGTCATGTTGGGGTATTTTTACTGTTCTGCCATATTAGAGCCTCAAGAAATTAGATTCATTAGGATAGTTCATTATGATTGACCAATTTTCAAATTAATGTACTGTAGTTTGTAGACTCTATACGTTTCACCTCGACTAAATAAAATACACTGATATGGGTTATTTTTTTACCAAAGAAATATAACAGCTTAAACTTTGGCCTGAATGTATGAGGAAAGATTATTTTTTTGCAAAATGAAATTAGGAAGGACATGTTTTGTTTTTTTAAGCTTGGTATTTTTTCATTTATATAGCAAAAAATAAAAAACCCAGTGGTGATTAAACACCACCTAAAAAAGCTTTATCTATACAGTGTTGCATGCCTGAGTGATTATCATTCAAATTGTGACAATGCTGAAATCTAGAAATTGGCATGGGCAGGAAGGGGGTGAAAGTGTCCCGTACTGAAGTGGTTAAAAATGAAATGGGAAAAAGGTATTGGTAAGAAGGGACTCATTTTGGGCAGGTCTGAAGTTTAAATTTGCATTAACCAGTCTCAGTAGCAGAGGCAAAAGGTGGAGAAAGGGTGGAGATAGAGAATGCAATCCAGGTGCTTCAGGTGTTAGTGAAGTTAGGATATACAATATGTCATGTAATCTAGTCATCAGTTATTCGATACTCATGATGAGATTCAGTTCAATGGTCCAGTCCTTTATACAAAGGGGCAGATGTGGACCTCCAGTGTCTAGGAATCAGTATTCTTTCAGCAGAGAGAAATAAAATTCAGTAGGCTTTCCTTGGCCATCTTAAGGGGAGTAGGGAAAATTTAAAAAAGTCAACCTCCAGGGATTCCAGGTAGGTTATGCCTATGACCCCAGTATAATGATCAAAGATGGTTTGTCAAAAGGGGTACATATGCCTGCAGGACCAACAAATATGAGGCATGGTACCCTCAGTCCCTCATTATATCCAGCACTGACTGGTTACTGAAGGAAAGATTTTATGTAGAATAGAAGGGCAGCAGTACCTTCAAAAAATAATCTAGTTCCTCTGGTTATAGACGTATTAAACTCTTTTACAGCAAAAGTGGCTGGGACATGGGGAGTCTGCTGGGTGTACTTTAGACAGTGAACTAAAATAAGAAGACCTTGGGGGCTTGAAGTATATGGCTAGGTTTGGGTAGGTTCTATTTTAGGAAGCTATGAAAAATTATCCTATGAGCTAACTTGGCGTTACCTAGAAGGGGAGATAGGAACCACATATGATGCAAGAGGATGCTGGAGGAAGAGTATGCAACTGCTGTCATACCTATGGGAGGAATGTCAAAGGTATGGCAGTGGCATGCTGCTCAAAAGACACCCATAGTTTTTAGGGAGCATGAGTGAACCAGTCAACAATGTGGCAGAGGACTGCTGCCATATAGTAGGTTTCCGTATGTGGAATCACTTTTGTGTTTGATTAAAATATCATGATGATGACCGAGTGGGGCCAAAAGTAGCAAAGGAAGGTGGCATGCAAAGTACAAAAAAAGGAGCTAGGGACCCGAATAGACAAACTCTGAAATAAATGCAAAAAAGCATGGAAGAGCATTCGTTTTGTAGGGTGTTTTTTAACAGGCCAAGAGAGCGGGTGACACTGGGTACTGGAACATTGGTTAGTAGTTTAGCTCACACAGTTTATTCAAACCAGATGAGTTTTCAACTCCAATAATCTTTGATTGATTATGTTGGCCATCTAAATGGAAAAGCATCTTAAAGAAATGCAGGGAAGGGAAAGGGTTAGTTAGGTGTCTAAATATTATGACTTAAATGTGTTCACCTTGAAGTTACAACCAAATTTCTCAATTTCCTTGAATGGTAACTCCTGGACAAAAATATAGCAAATAAAAAACAATGTAGCATATTCAATTGCTACACAAGCCATTAAGTTATTAAAAACTAGATTTCATTTTTCAAATTGTAGCTGTTGTAATTTTCTGGAAAATTCAATGCAATATGGCAACCTGAAGGCCTGGTCAGGGTTTAGGCATCCTCTGCAACAACATTTTTTTTGGCTTAAAATGAAATAGTCACTCCCATTCAGAATCAGTATCCAGCTGATCAGCAATGAAAGAGTAGTATATGAAATGTCCTTAAAGCGGGGTTCCACTCAAATTTTTAACTTAATCTTACCCCCTTCAGTTAATTGCATAGATGTTCAAATGCTGCACAGTGCAGCTCTTGTACTGGGACGATGTCATATGATGTCGTCCCAGAATGGCCGCTCTCACATGCCCATGGGGGGCACGCAGTGCGGCGATCGTGGCTGCGCCATGTTGGTAGCTCTTTAACCATGTGATAGGCTGTGTCCAATCACAGCCGGTCACATGTAAAACATGGAAATGCCGGTATTCGGCTCTCATCACCTCACACTGACAGAGTGTATGGCAAGGAGAGCCAATCAGCGGCATCTCCTCGCAGGGGACATCAACACATGTAATCAGGGCACTGATTATCAGTGCCCTGATTACAATAAAGTGCCACCAGTGCCAGTAATCAGTTCCCATCAGTGCCTACTAGTGCCAGCAATTAGTGCCCACAAGTGCCACCAATCAGTGTCCATTAGTGATGCCAGTCAGTGCTGGCTATCAGTGCTGCCTATCAGTGCTGCCCATCATTGCTGCCCATCAGTGCCACCCAACAATGCCCATCAGTGCCCATCAGTGCCACCTATCAGTGCCCACCAGTGCCACCCATCAGTGTCGCCTATCAGTGCCCATCAGTGCTACATATCAGTGCCACCTACAGTATCAGTGCTCATAAGTGTGGCATTTTAGTGCCTCCACATCAGTGCCACCTAATCAGTGCCCATAAGTGTCACCTCATCAGTGCCCATCAGTGCAGCCTATCAGTGCCCATCAGTGCACATCAGCGAAGGAAAAAAAATACTTATTTACAAAATTTACTTACAAAAACTAAGAATATTTTTTTTTTTAAGATCTTCTGACTTTTTTTTGTAAAAAATAAAAAACCCAGCAGTGATTAAATACCACCAAAAGAAATCTCTATTTGTGTGAAGAAAATGATAAAAATTTCACATGGTTATGCTGTAGCAGGGCTGCGCAATTGTCATTCAAAGTGTGACAGCGCTGAAAGCTGAAAATTGGCCTGAGGAGGAAGGCCTGATTTTGGAATCCTAATAGGGTCCTGACTTACAGAATGTACAAACTATCATGCTTTAGTTAAGAACATGTTGCAGAAGCTGTTTTGTTGTTGTGGGCCAGTACAGATGTGTAAACCTGGAAGAGGCAAAGCAAGCAATATATAGCACCAGAGACAAAGTCAACACATAAAAATCATTCATGGAGAACTAAAAAATTTTCCTGTCATTACACATAATAATAAGCAATAAAATATTTTTTTTCAGGTAACTAAATAAGTTACAAAAAGACCTCTTTTGCATAGAAATTTGGCGTTTTATATTGTAGGTCTGTAATTCTTAGCAATAACACACTTAGATCTGTCCACCAAGAGTCTAGTAGATATCCCGGGTATGATGAAGTTTGAAACACAAAATCATAAATTATAATATAATAAATAAATATAAATAGTTAAAAAAATAATAATATAATAACAATAAAATAAATTTCCCCATGATTCACTATCGCTCAATTCTGCAAGTGTTCTAATTTACTATCGCTGTTTTCTAGCTGGTCTAAAGCCACTTTTGACATAAAGGGACACTTTTTGGTTGCTATGGACTATCTCAAGAACAGTATATACAATATAAAAATGCATGCAGGGCATGGGCCAAAGCACTGGGGACAAAAGGGAAGTGAAATGATCTCATACAGTACTGTCGGAGCACCAGTACCTGAGATGTAATCCTGAGTGTCGCTCGAGGTTACTGCTAAAGGTGCTGAAATTTAACCCCAAGCCACACTTGGGAATACCATCAGGGGGGCTACAGGCCCTTTACTTATGCACAGAACTCCTTGTACTGGTTGCAGTTTTTAAATAGGTTACATACATTTGTAATATTTCAAATGTATCTAGTTAAAAAGGTGTAGAACATGTTTAGGGTTTTATTTTTAGCATTGACCATATAATATTGGGTTTAAATACTTTCAAATATTAACGATTATATTAAAATGGTAATGAGTTATAGTCAAAATGCTCTAATTTTATATCTTAAATTTAGCAAGTAAAAAAAAATATAGCCTCTACAATTATTAGACAAGTCATATTCAAATTAAATGTTATTAAACATTTTTATTAAAAAAAAGATTCCTTTTCAATCTGCAACCCTGTAATTTTCTGTAAAATTCAATGCAATATGGCAACCTGAAGGCCTTCTGTACACAGGTTTTCAACAGAAGTCTACACTAAGATACAAGTCAGATTTTAAGCATCATCTGATCTTCTAAAGAGATGCAGACTCTGCAACTTCCCCCATTAGTACACTGCAAGTGCATCAGCTGGTTAATAATAAAAATTCACTCCCATTCATTGCAATTGTTCAATGATCACCTGGAGGGATGTTTTTTTTTTTTTTCTCAAAAAAAGTGGGGTTACTCTCTTAAAGCAGTTTAAAACTATTGGATTTGTTTATTCAATTTTCCATTATGTGCAATTATCACGTTTAAGTTAAAGATTACTCATTAGACCCTTCAAAAGTTTATTAGTACATCAAACACAAACATGCACTTGTTAACCAAAATCTATATATTTTTTAGTTTTAAATGAGAATTCTTTACCATGACTGAACGTTCAACACAACAACAGAAATGCATTGTAAATAATAAAAAGGTATAAAGCCATCAATTTATCTAGTTACAGAAAAAGAAAAAAATATTATGCAAGTTTTAACATAGTACTATAAACAGACATTAAGGAAAAAAAAGACATAAGACAAACATTTAGATAAGAACTGTGTGTGATGGCCCAATTCTGGTATCTGGTGTTCTAAAGACTTCTCCTTCCTTCTCCCTCAAAGTGTCTGGACTGAAATAGGCCCCTCCTACATTGGCTTGCATGGGGCAATCCTGATTGGTGGGCCTATCTATTCTATCTATTCAAATCTGAATCATCTCTTCAGGATTGTAGTATTGCCAATCCTCTCTAGTTAGTATAAGCCAGCCCCCTTTAAGGCAAATCCTTAGAATATTTTGGAGGGAAAATTAAGCAAAGTTTGTGACCTTTATGGTGGGGAAAATTACATATTAATGAAAGGATGGTCGTTGTCATTGCTTATCTAAACAAGGGGATACTTTGAAGTGGACATATTTAAAACAAAAAGGTTTGGGTCCCATTTTTCACATAAACATACTCAGGTACCGAATTGTCTGTGAAAAGCCTTCTCACATACAGTAGTAGTTAATAGACTATTCCCCTTGGTGAACAATTACACTGCATCTTAAGAAAATAGACATTTCAGAAGGCATATCACCCACTCACATAGATCAAACTCAAACTAAATAAAGTTCAGCATTACAGTATTATTTACATTTGTTAATAGAAATTTCACATAAACCATCATACTCTAACATCACTCTAGAGTAATGATTAGATTAATGACCACCATGTAGAGATCCAGAGATGGCAAACAGCGTACATTAACATCTTGCTGACCAGCGCACAGCAATGTATATTGGCACAATGGCACAGCTGCGCAAATGGGCGTACCTGTACATGCCCTTTAAGATGTGGCATTGTGGGTGCACTGCTGCATACTCCGTGGGCGTGAGGGTCCCATGGACTCGATGTCTGCTGGGGGCCCACGATCGTGACATGGAGCGGCAGAATGGGGAAATGCCTATGTAAACAAGGCATTTTCCTGTTCTGCCTAGCAACATGACAGGGATCTACTGCTCCCTGTCATCGGGTGCAGTGATCTCTGTCATGTTCTAGTGAGCCCATCCCCCTACAGTTAGAACGCACTGAGGAAACACAGTTAACCCCTTGATCGCCCCCTAGTGTTTAACCCCTTGCCTGCCAGTGTCATTTAAACAGTAATCAGTGCATTTTTATATCACTGATCAATGTATAAATGACAATGGTCCCAAAATAGTGTCAAAAGTGTCCGATGTGTCCGCCATAATTTTACAGTCATGATAAAAACAGATACTCGCCATTACTAATAAAAAAAAATAATAAAAATGCTATAAATCTGTCCCCTATTTTGTAGACGCTATAACTTTTCAAAATTGACGCTCTTTTTTTGTTTATAGCGCAAAAAATAAAAACTGCAGAGATGATCAAATACCACCAAAAGAAAGCTCTATTTTTAGGGAAAAAAGGACATTGGTTTTTTTGGGTACAGCATTGCACGACCGCGCAAATGTCAGTTAAAGTGACGCAGTGCCGTATCACAAAAAATGGCCTGGTCATTGAGCAGCCAAATCTTCCAGGGCTCATGTGGTTAAAGAAAAGCAGTCAAATGTACATAAAATAACACAATACACATTCATGAGCATGTACAGTACTTACACATAGAAAAAAGTACAGTGGATCCAAATTTATATACCACATCTCTTACTCATAAAAAGCATGGGCTCCACAACATTTTCAAGTACTAGCTTAGATGTATGTGATTAATCCTGATGCAAGCAGTGACAACATACAGTAAAGCCTTAAAGTAAAATGTGCTTCAGAATTTGTTCTACAGGTGAAAGTCCCATGGTATCAAGCCACAGGGACCACAGTTTGTCAAATTTGCCTGTGCAACCTCTATGCTGGAAAATGTATATCTTTAATCTCAACATGTCACCCATTTGTGTAATCCACTCCTTCAGTGAGGGTGGTTCAGCATCCTTCCAGTACATAAGTATTAACTTCTGGGCCTGAAATAAAGCTCTAACAATGGATTTTTTGGGAATATCTGCCATTTTACCTGCGGTTGACCTCCTTTTGACTTACATTTGATTTTCCTGTAAGCAACAGCAACTAGCTGCTTTTGCATCTCCATTGATTTTTTTTTTATGGGTGCAAAGTAAGTTCTGATGCAACCAAAAGTCTTTCATCAAAGGCCTCGTATAGATGTCTGGGTTAATTCTACTACATTACATGCTAATAAAATTGCATTTTTTCCCAGGCAGCTTGGTAAATGTTTGGAGATTTCTCACAATGTATTTCTCAAAAATGTATATTTGTACACAACACATTTACTGTATATGACATTAACCTTGTCATTATATGTTAATGTATTTTATATTTCATTATTTCAATAAATATAATTGTTGATGTATGTAATACATTTAGTTATCTACTGCTATTTGTATTATGTAAGCCTTTGAGAAAAACAAAATAAATAAATGTTTTGCTTTCAAGCTTTTTAATTCTGTTTTATGAAAAGTAATAATGAATGCCATTAAAAATCTTATTTTTGCAGCATTGGTAATAACTTTTTTTGTGCTTTAATGAAAAAGACAAACCTGGAAATATATATATATATATATATATATATATATATATATATATATATATATATATATATATATATATATATATATTTGTTTGTTTATTTATTTATTTTAGTTCAAACTGTGACAGCGTATGTGTTGAAAATGAGAGCTGCATGTAAAATGTGAAAAATCTCTGAAGTTTTCTTTATAACCTGAAGCAATGTCAAGTTAAGGTAGAAAACAAAGGAACTGAAAAAGTTCATTAAACTTAATATAGATGTTGTTCTGTAATATCTGCATATCTACAGTATAACAGTTTTGATCTTCTCTATAATGCTATAGTTCACTAAATAAAATAAAATATATGGCATGTAGTATGCATGACACAAATAGACACTTTTCTTTTGCATGTAAAGCCTTTTTAGTAGGTATGCAAATTCAAATTACAGAATAATTAGAATTTCACAGAAGCTATGGCTCAGTTACAGAATGCCTCTTAGGAACCCCTTATACACACAGAACAGACACATAAGCATATACACACATTGAACTGGTATTTCCATTAGTACCAGTTGTGTTTCTAGAGATGCCTACTGATGATCTCTTTATCTAATAAATAAACGAGAATTCAAAGCCCACTCTCTAGAGCATTCTCCTGTTATTGCAAGGCAGAGAATGGTCCCATGACATCCTCAGAGCAAGTGCATTGGATAGTTCTGGAGTGTCATTAAATCTGCAGGGGACGTTGCCAAAGATCAGGGGAGTACACCAGTTGGAGCTGCTTTTTTACTTTTTAAAACATGTCTATGACTGATCATTTTATTTTATGCCCAAGCTTGGGATTGAATTAGCCCAATTTTAATATTTTGTAAGTGATAATAATACATCCTATGTTGATTATCTATAATCTCTATTGAATGGATTCATTTCTGAATACATTTCATATTTTGTCTAGGGATTACCTCTTATATAAAAAGTCAGGAATACAACACAAACCAGTAGTAGAGCTAGGTTTATCCTTATCAATGGATACATCAGGTAAGCATTGCACAGACATAGGAAGTTTTTTATGAAATAATATAAAAGCACCAGATGCTTGTTTTGAATAGCATAGAACTGTTTTCTAGATAAACATTTTTTTGTCTGATTAAATATCTAAAATGCTTGGGTAGACATTTGTTTCCAAGGCAACTGCCATTTACACACATACATTTAAAAACCTCCTTTTCTTGAACATTTTCTTTAAAGTGGATGTAAACCCAATTCATGAAATTTAAGCTGGGCAGATCTATCTGCCGTGTTTTCTTATCTCTCCTCTCCAGTAGCTTTGTCCTGCTCCATTTCTCTTTTATCAGCCTGATAATTTTTGATAAGCTCTCCGAGATGGGAGATAGAAATGTGTGTAGGGGGAGGTTGCTATAAATAGATTAGCACACTGCTAAACTATTCACAGGCAAGCTCTGCATGTGTGGGGAGGGGGTGTGTGCCTTTCCTCCGATCAGCTCTCTCACAGTGTCTAGCAATAATCCACTCCTACAGATGAAAGAGGAAGTGAAAAATCGAACAGGACATGCACTTTCTAAACAGTATATAAAGGTGGAGACAGCAGATATACATGTAAAATTTATGTAGTGAGATTTGTTTCATCCCTCTGTATCATCTGGGGCTGTTCACTTCACTGGGTATATGAGAGGGTTTACATCTGCTTTAAGAACACTAGTCATTATTTATTTTTAACTGATTCAACAATGTTTCCTTTTCCAGAAATGCTCATTTATAATTAGGTGTTACCAGTGTTCACATTAGTATATTTGAAGTAGTACCTATCCCATGCTGACATTACTGAACTAGAGGTGGCTCAGGCCATCAAGGGCATCACAGGTTCTCACAGGTTCATAAATTTTCTTGGTTCCCACACTTTCCCCACCTGGTCCTCAATCCAAGAGACCCACGAAGCTCTGCCAGCCGAATTCTTCCGTTACATTCAGCTGCAAACACTGGATAACATCCCTCCGGTGTCATGACTCCTTCCCATATCAAATGACCTCCTTCAAACACACCTGCCAGCACTGTCCGGGCACCCGCAGCACCATCTCCATGATTTACTCCCCACTCACCGCCAACAGGACCTCTACTTCCCTCTCCTCTCTGTACAAGGTTCTCCTATGTTGGTACTGGGTTCCAGCCGGTATTGCCAAGTCAAGCCCTTCCTTCAGTGATAGATGCTTCCAGGGGTGTGGTCAACGAGGAGGTGAAATACACATATGGTGTTCCTGCCTCATGGGATTTTGGTCAAGGGTCTTTGGACTCCTGTCTACCCTCTTCCATGTACCTTTCCATAAGGACCCCAAACTTGCATTGCTCCATTTTCCAATCCTAGGATTCTTCTCTTACCAGCAGAAACTAGCCACAAATCTGTTTATCGCAGCTGAGCGCACAATAGCAAGGTCCTCCACGACTCCTATGCCAAATTCCTCAAAGTATAGGCCCCGTGGTGGTCATATGCTTTCCCTACTCTGCACCCGACCAGTCTAGGCCTCTTAAACTAACTTGACCCCATCCCCAGCCTGGGGGACCTTCCTGTTCTTTTCCCAACTCCTCTTCGTCTCTCCTCTTACCCTCCTTTCTACTTCTGGGCCTCCTGCCCACTGCTTTGTTTTCCCCTTCCCCACCCACCGTTGTGTGTGGGGGGTTTTCCCCCTTTTTTTGTCCCATGCTTAGTTTGGTTTTATTTTCCCCGCCTTAGCCCCTGAGTCTGCAGGCTCAGGCATTCTGCATTAACCCCTGGTCCTAGCCTGAGAGTCATTGTTAGTCTATAATTTATATCTTATAACCAGGGCCATCTTTAATATTGATTGGACCCGGGCAAACATTTTCTTGGGCCCCCTCTTCCACGCAATTTCACTCTCCACATGCTTTGAGACATACACTAAATAGCAGCTAGACTCCAAATCAGTTTACTGAATCAGATCAGGAAGCGATTGCGATTGGTTGCTAGAGGTTACAGTGTATCATTACCGCTCACTGACTGGCTTCTAAAGGTTACAGCACACATTACGGTTACTGTTATTTTCTAGAGGTTACAGCACATGACTTCTACTTGTTGATTGGTTGCTAGAGATTACTGTACATCAATACTGCTCACTGATTGATTGATAGAGGTTACTGAACATCTATACTACTCACTAATTGGTTGTTAGAGGTTACTGCACATTATTACTGCTCACTGATTGGTTGCAAGAGGTTAGTGCACAGCATTACTGCTCACTGATTGGTTGGTAAAGGTTACAGCACATCATCTCCGCACTGCCTGCCTGCGTATTCACATGCACCAAAATTCAGGGTGCTGTGGCACCATGTTATTTTGAAAAAGGTACACCTCCAATTTGCTTACTTTTGCAGAACAGGCTGATGTTAAGCTTAATGACCACAGCTGTAGGCAGGACTTTCAAGCATGCTTCTTTACCTCCCCAGTGGGCAGCATTCAGCAGAAGTGATGGTGGATGTGACCTCAGGGGGACATGATATACATATGAATGCCACCTCTATTTACATATCAATGCCGCAGTCCATGACTATTTACATAAAGCTGGGCAGCAGCAGAAGTTTACACTGAGATATCGGGACACAGTACGGGACTAAAACTTCAGGGGATAAGGGAATTTAAACTGGTATAGTTGGCAAGTATGAGGCAGCTGCTTTGGGCCCCACTACAATGATGGGGCCCAGGGCAGCTGCCCCTTTTGCCCTGCCTTAAAAACGGTCCTTATAACATGTTTTACTTTGTGTTTTTGCGTGAACTTCTGTCTTATGTTTCATGCTTATATCCCCAGCGTGGGAATTTATCTGGTTTCTCTTTATATTTTATAGAGATGCCAGCCCGTGCCACTGTTTATTTTAGCAGTTTGAGCCTGATTTTTGGAGAGGCAGGCATGCTGATTGCACAGGTGTGGCCTGAGTTCATATTAGTCCCAGGGGTTAGAGCTTAGGGTTCCCAGTTGGAGACACCTTCACCCAAGAGAGAAAGGAGGTCTCTAGGATTCAGAGGCTGCAGGAGGCAGCCAGAGCATGCATGTCTGCAAGAGCCAGACATAGTCTGCGACAGCGCAGCAAGAAGCTGATCCTGAGCTTGATGGAAGGAAACCTTTGTGTTGATCTGAGGAGCAGATCTAAGGCCTGAAGCAGCTGTGGGGCAAGTGAGTAAGCCAGGAGGCTGAAGTAGCAGTGTGCAAGTTTGATACAGTTCCCCATAAGCACTTAATTTGCAAGCTGAGGTCTGCAGGCATGGACCATAAGGTTTGTTCTTGGGTAAAAAAATGATTACAGGGGTGTGTCCAAAGGGTGGTGATAAATAATGTGTACTCAGACTGGTCTGGAGTAGTAAGTGGGGTACCCCAAGGTTCTGTCTTGGGACCAATTCTATTAAATTTATTCATAAATGATATAGAGGATGGGGTAAATAGCTCAATCTCAGTTTTTGCGGACAACACAAAAAAGCAGCAATAACTTCACATCAGGATATAGAAATTTTACAGAAAGACCTGAACAAAATAATGGAATGGGCAACTACATGGCAAATGAGGTTTAATGTGGAGAAATGTAAAGTAATGCACTTGGGGGCAAAAAACATAAATACAAACTACTCACTAGGGGGAGAACCGCTGGGGGAATCATGGATGGAGAAAGATCTGGGGGTCCTAGTAGATGACAGACTGAGCAATAGCATGCAATATCAAGCTGCAGTTACCAAGGCTGGCAGAATTTTAGCATGCATAAAAAAGGGGATATACTCCAGGGATAAAACAATAAGCCTGGCACTATATAAAACTCTGGCTAGACCACATCTGGAGTACTCCATCCAGTTCTGGTCACCAGTCCTCAGAAGGGATGTGCTGGAACAGGAGAGAGTCCAAAGAAGGGCAACAAAATTAATAAGGGGCCTTGACAACCTCAATTATGAGGAACAAGTACTAAATTTATTCTTGCTGGAGAAGTGCCACTTGAGTGGGGACATGATAGCTATTTACAAATATCTCAATGGTGATCCCAGCATGGGAAAAAAGCTATTCAGTCTCAGGGAGTATAAGAGGACACCGGGCCACACAATGACATTGGAGGAGAAGCGGTTTAACCTTAAACTGCACAGGGGGTTTTTCACTGTCAGGGCAATAAGGCTGTAGAACTCTCTTCCACAATTGGTGGTGGCAGCGGGTAGTATGGATATTTTTAAAAGACTCTTGAATGTGCGTCATGAAGAACACAACATACAGGGATATGGGAAATAATTATAGACACTAACACATGTACACCCACACAGGTTGAACTGGATGGACTATTGTCTTTATTCAACCTTGCCTACTATGTAACTATGTAAGTTACAGTAATGGCGGAACCCCTGTGTGGGATATTGCTGTCTTTTGTGAAACTTTTCAATTCCTTTAAATAAGAGTGGACTGCTATGCTCTTAAAAATGCAATTCTGGACTGGCAAAACTTGCTGAAATGCATGCACCACCTGAGTTTAAACACCCTGATCTGTACAATTGGTGGAGGGTATGGTATGGGCACAGATGGCAGTGGTCCAGATCCTCGCATTACAGAAACAGTGAGTGCCAGAGACAATTTTTTTTTTCTAAGGAACTATGTGTCCATGACTACAAATATGAGTGTTCTTGCCCATAGCAACAAAGTCAAGGTCAGTTGTGAGACCTGTGGTGGATGGTGGAGTAATGGCTGGTGGGCTCATGAAGAACTGGTACAGCCAGTTGGAGAGTGATGGAAAAGTTCTGCTATGAGAGTGCAGTCTCCCATGGCAACAAGGGGTGAAGTGTCGTCTGGATGGTGGAGCTGCAGTGGCGAGGAGACTAATCATTCCCAGAGAGAGGGCTTGAATGACGGAGAGTCTGTGGTGCCTATGAGAGCATTTGTTGTTTTACCCTGTGACTGCATGGGGAAATATGCCAGGAAAAGTGCCACAGAGGAATGGTTCCTGCAGCGACACATTCAAAGTGCAAAACATACCAACTGGAGTGGTAAGACTGTTCCTGTATAGACTGAATTTTTTGTCTTATGCCAGTGAAGTGGTGACAAGTCCGTTGAGGAGATCCGCTTCCAAGAAGCACTTTCTGCTGTGCAGTGCAAAAGATGAGTTAATGCAATGTGTTGTGAAAACTGACAAGTATAATGGGTCAGATGCTGTTGAGCCCCTTGATCTGTCTGTGTCTCCTTGGGTGGATGCAGTGCTACGGAGCACATCTGATTGGGATAATTGGGCCAAGAGTCTAATAGTAATGCTGAAAGAAATTTCTGTAGGTAACATTAAGGTGGACGCTATTGCTGTGGTACCAGGAGACATTCCGACTGAGCGTAAACGCACAGCAGAAATTTTGTTCACCATGCATTAAGGGAAAAATAATGTGTATTTTGTGATGACAGACATGCTTAAAGAAATGTTAGTATCATGGAGTGTACAGCCGGTGTATATCTTGCTGTCCTCTCCTGTGTTAGGAAAATTTGTACCAAGGGGTATGCCTAATTGGAGCTGGATATTACAGGCTGTACTGTGCAGAGATCACCAATGTTGGAATCATTTAATGCAATGTTTGGTGTTAATGTGGAAAGTTGTTTCATAGTGTGTTGGATTGCTTCGTACAGAGGTTGTGTATGAGAAGTACTCTGGAGCATTGTTGAACAGGTCAGAGGTATTGAAAATACCAGTGGTAACAGAAATGGTTAAAGAGACTGGTGGTGAAAAATGTTTGTTGGTAGAATAGTCGCTGATGGAGTGTTGGACAACAGGGAGTGATGTGAAACTGTGGGAAGGTCCCATAGAAAGCACCTGCTTGTCTATATGTGGTTCCTCCTCTAACACTGTCCTAGCAAGCAATGGGACAATAATTCTTGATATTGACAATGTTGAGTTGTGGATTTCTGAGAAATTGGTTGCTAAGGGTAACCACACAGGTATTAGTGAACCTGAAACACATATAGTGTTGGGTGAGCTTGAGTAGTGAGACAGGAGTAATAGAAATAGGCCCCCTACAATCCTGGGAGAGTAGGTCTGGGGAAAGTGAAAAGAAATGTAGGAACCCAGGGCCAGAATGTAGATGGGATGATAGAGAGATCAGTGAGACCCCAAGGATCAGGAAGAAGCACACCCGGAAAAAGATGTGGGTTGAGTGCCCCTTTAGGAAGAAGGTCAGACAGGTTTGGACTTCGGGGGGGGTAGTAGGCACAGAGGTGCCAGTGTTTAATCAACCCGATCCTTACAATGTCAATGAAAAACATATAGACGTATATTTCTACACTCAGTTTGTTTTTTACACCCAAATGAGGTGTTGAAGAAGAGTACAATGGGAGTGTAAATTATCTATCTCCTTAGATTCACTATTCACTTAATTACTGATAACTAGGGATGAGCCGAACTTGCGAACAGGCAATCAAAAGTGTTAATTTTAAAGGCTTATATGCAAGGTATTGTCATAAAAAGTGTTTGGGGACCTGGGTCCTGCCCCAGGGGACATGGATCAATGCAAAAAATGTTTTAAAAAGGGCCGTTTTTTTCGGGAGCAGTGATTTTAATATGGCTTAAAGTGAAACAATAAAAGTGTAATATTCCTTTAAATTTCATACCTGGGGGGTGTCTATAGTATGCCTGTAAAAGGGCGCATGTTTCCCGTGTTTAGAACAGTCTGACAGCAAAATGACATTTCAAAGGAAAAAAAGTCATTTAAAACTACTCGCGGCTATTAATGAATTGCCGGTCCGACAATACACATAAAAGTTCATTGATAAAAACGGCATAGGAATTCCCCACAGGGGAACCCCGAACCAAAATTTAAAAAAAAAATGACGTGGGGTCCCCCTAAATTCCATACCAGGCCCCTCAGGTCTGGTATAGATATTAAAGGGAACCCCGGCCAAAATTAAAAAAAAAATGGCGTGGGGTCCCCCTCAAAATCTATACCAGACCCTTCACGTTGTTGGAGGTGGTGTCGGTGACATATTAGTTTCTCTATGTGGATGTGGGGAAGAATGGCTGGATATCGGATAGTGGAGTCATCGCCCAGACCGAGTTTTACAGGCGGCTCCAGAATGGTGGCTTGGGATTGCCACCTGCTGAAGAGAATGTGGAAGGACTCCCATTCGTCTTTGTAGCTGATGAAGCCTTTGGGTTGGGTGATCACCTGATGCGGCCGTTCCCAATAAGGACCCTCACCCTGGACCAGAGGGTTTTTAACTACCGGCTGGCCAGAGCCAGAAGAGTGGTGGAGAACGCTTTCGGGATAATGGCCAGCCGGTTCCACCTATTCCTCACTGCAATAAACATAGCGGAATATAAAATCAATTACATTGTTCTTGCATGCTGCATATTACATAACTTTTTAAGAAAAAATGTATCAAACTATGTGGCCTCAGTTTGGGACTGAGGCCGGCTTATTACCGAATCCAACACACCTGACGGCTTTTGAAGCTGGCCGTCCTGGCTTGCCCCCCCCAAAGCGCCTGCGAAGTTCGCAAAAAGTATCTAGAGTACTTTGTGGGTAGGGGGGCCATTGATATGCCAGACAATGTTTAAGAAACATTTTATTTTTGTTAAACGGAAATAATATTTCCTTTGATTTAATGCTTTTGTTTCTTTTAGCTGTCTCCTAGGTTCTCCAATGGGCTTTTCTTTTTGGCCATTTTCTTCAATAGTGCAAACGTAATTTATTTGATACATGAGGTGACAATCTCTTCTTCAGTGAACTATTATGTTGTGGGTCTGCTACACACACACCTTGTAATGCATTAATGATAAAAAGAATCATCATTTTCACCACCATGAATTAATTTTTGGGAGTCAAGAAAATGGCATCATTGTGGCAAATTATAAAGCACTGTGGGAGTTATTTACTAAAGGAAAATCCACTTTGCACTCCAAGTGCACTGCAAAAGTGCACTTAAAACTGCACTGAAAGTGCACTTGTAGTGCAAAGTGGACTTGCCTTTATTAAATAACCCCCATTGTCACTGTAAACACCAACTTAGTACCAAAACTGCTATTGAGCATTGAAAGAAGAAGCCACACATAGTTGATTTTAATTTTTTTTACTCTGTGCACATTCACATGAGCTTTAGAAAGGGGTTTTTGAACAAATCAACATATTTTTGGAATAACATTTTTGCGTTTGACAGTACAAATAGCCTTTTTTGTGTTTAACAGGCATGTTTAAAACCATAAAACAATACACAACTCAGGAACTTCCAAAGCTCAACTTTGATAAATTGAAGGCAATATCAGACATTAGTATGTCCAAACTGTGTTGATATTGCCTTCATCAGATAGGGTGATGTCACCCCTGTGAAAGCCAAATTTTGAAGATGCACACAAATTGAGAGTCAAAATGTGGATTTCCCTCCTGATCCCGTGCCTAATGTCAACATTTGCTAGCTCCCATCATGGGGGATCAATGGATGTGTTTCGGGGGTGCAACCCCTTCCTCTCAGCTAGTTTAGTTGTGAGGAAGGGGTTGCACCCACAAAACGCGTACCTTGATATACCGTGATGGCAGATAGCACATGTTGACACACTGTGTACATCTTCAAAATTTGGCTTTCAATACACTTCAAAAAATTTTAAAATATATAGAAAATCTCAACACATTGAAGAATTTTGGTGTGTTTTAGATTCTGCCTAAAACATCAATGATGTTTTTGAGTCTTTTTTCAACATCATTTATGTCTTCCTTGATCTTCTGTAAATCAGGATTGCACACCATGATCTCTCCAATGAGGATGTGTGCACTTGCACTTGTGAAATGAGTTTCTTCTTCCACAACATCCACATCACCTAAAATAACACACCATGTATTAAAAATATGCAAGCATACATCTATTACCTGAAGCTGTGGTCCCAGACACTCACCTGTTGTGGTCACCATTTCACCAACTTCATAAATGTCTCCCTCCACATCCTCTGGTTGTGTTGGTGGTATTTCCCCTTCTTTAGGAGGTTTTGGGTCTCTGGTGTCCTCAGATGTCCCGAGTCTTTTCTCCCCTATGTAAAAAAAAGGTATACTTGGCACACACTTCATTTCCTTAGTTAATCCTTGGATCGCCGTACCCCAAAATTCTGGCGCACACTCTTCACAATTTTAGCCATGATCATGGCTTTTCTCACATTTGGGTATAGGTAAGGTCCATACTTTCCATCATTATCGGCCCTCTTCAAGATGTCCACCATCTCCACCATCTCTACAAAGGACATATTTGAGGCCTTAAATCTCCTCTACGATCGGGACGTTCGTGTCTCCAGGCTTTCGTCATTGCTGCTGCTATCTGCATGCACTTGCTCTGTCTCCGCCATATGCTCTCGCACTGTGCCAAAAGACAAGGGGTGGGGAATAGACTAGAAAGAATGTCAGGGGTGGGTGGAGTTTCACGCATGCGTAGTGTATATAATCCGAAACACGCGTGCGTCGTACGTACAATCTGTGAGCGGAGGAAGGAGTATTGGAAGTGCCGATCGTTAGAACAAAGGTACAATTTGAACTTGCGGCATCAGTGGTCTATACTGATTCTAAATTGAGGCCTATATTGGGACAAGATTAGGAGAGTTTAGCCTGACATTAGGGTTTGTCTTGTGTTGTGTCTTAGGAGAGCCGGCAAAACTGTAATCCTTGAAGTGTTGTTTATTGGTACATCAGAGTGACAATAAAACAATAAAGCTTTATTGTATTATTGTCACTCTGATGTACCAATAAATGACACTTCAAGGATTACAGTTTTGCCGGCTCTCTTTATTACTGTTGCATTGGAGTGTGTTGGGACACATCGACCCTTGGCACCTGTGAGTGGACCTGGTGTATGGATTGAGTTGTCCCTGCAGAGAGCGCTGTTACCTTTCTTCTTTTCCTTGTGTTGTGTCTTGCAGAGAAAATGAATGGCTTCAATGATCACAACTTTCCCCCTATTCATAGACAAGTACAGGGAGCTGCCCTGTCTGTGGGTGAAACATTTGCATTATGATCATAAACAAAAGAGGCAGGCAGCGCTGGAGAAACTGCTGGAGTTGGTGAAGCCGGGAGTCCCCACGGCAACCATCCCCTATTTAAAAGTCAAAATTGGTGGCCTGAGGAGCACTTATAAAAGGGAGCGCAATAAGGTCCAGGATTCCATGAGATCAGGAGCAGCAGCAGATGCCATTTATGTTCCCAGGCTGAACAAAGAAGGAAGGCAAAAGGCAATAGAGAAAAGGGGAAAATATACCCAACTGAATGCAGACTTCCAGAGGATAGAAAGAAGAGACAAACATATTCTCTTAAACAATCAATGCAAAGAATTAGAGGAAAACAACAGAATGGGAAAGACTAGAGAGCTTTTCAAGAAAATCTGAGATATAAAGGGAAAGTTTTTTTTTGTTTCATAAATTAAAGTTTTGTGCAAAGATGGGCACGATAATAGACAAAAATGGCAAGGACCTGACAGAAGAAGAAGAGATAAAGAACAGATGGCAAGAATACAAAGAAGAACTAAACAAGAAAGATCTGAATGTCCCATATAACCACATAGATGCAGTCACTGACTTTAAACCAGACATCATAAGGAGTGAAGTTAAGTGGGCCTTAGAAAACACTGCTAATAAGAAAGCTAGTGGAAGTGATGGTATCCCAGCTTAGTTATTTAAAATCCTAAAAGATAATGCTGTTAAAGTGCTGCACTCAATATGCCAAAATTTTTGGAAAACTCAACAATGGTCACAGGAATATCCAGAAAATCTCTCTGTGGCACAGCAGGCAAAAGGCATCTCCACCTCTCTTTGGGACTCTAATCTTGTCTATGAACTTGAACTTGCATGGTGGATGTATTACCTCCATGACATGAAATAAAATGTTTAGCTATATTTGTATATTTATTTTTGTCAATACTATAGCCATGTTCATAGAACCTGTCATGTTTAGACGTTTAGTTGTCCTCCCCACATACTGGACACAACAGGCACTGCATGAAATTAGATAAATCACAAAGCTTGTAAAATGAGTCAATAATAAATTTTCTCTTGTTGGACATGGAGCTAAACTTATTTCCCCCCAGCATATACCTACAGCAGGGACATTCAGCAGCCCCACATTTGTAGTTCCCCTTGCAGTGCAACCATATTAAGGATTTAACTGGTTTCCTATTAAAAATAATTGGAGTCCCAAAGAGAGGTGGAGATGCCTTTCGCCTTCTGTGCTGCAGAGATGTTTTCTGGAATTGCATCTCCAGACTAATATCCCTTTGGGTTTGAACTTTGAATGGGATGTGTGTCATTTTTATGAATAAGTCCCAGCACCTCCCTGCGGCCCAGCAGCATACATCTTTGTATCTCTATTTGTATCTGAATTTATATTTTGTTTGATGTAGACCATTCATATATATATCCATATACAATTTTGGTGTAATGATCTGGAAGGTGGGAGCTCACATATATGGTACACACACAATCCTATACGTGGCATGGCTTTGTCACTATGTCTAGGTCAGTGTGAGATAGTCATGTTTACAATTTGTTAATTATAAATCAGTCCTTCCATTGGTTATTTTATAATCGTAAAACATGCATTAAATAAGTTAGAGGTTAATTTAGTATATGATACTTATATGTGCACTCATGATTTTTCTCTATACTGTATACAGAAGATAATTCATGATTTTAGATGCAATTTTAGGTCTTATTTTTCTTTCCTTTTCCTTTTTGTGTGTCATTTTGAAGTTTGTTTTATTATGATATATACATATATGATATTTTTTCTTCTTTTTTGTTAAAATTTCTTTATATGGTTATATCTATCTATATTTTATGGTTTTATATCTATTGTCATGGTCAGTTGTCTGTTTTTTTGTATTTATTTGCATATGGGCATTTTCAGATTAGTAGGGGGTCCGTTTTTACTGATGTGCATTTGACATTTTAAGTTAAATCTTTTTCTTTTGCCTATTTTCAAACAAAATGAGATAATGTGTGTTATTTCCCTTCCCCAATCTGGTTTTAAATGTGCAGCTCTAAAAGTAATTGGGACAGGTGGTATGTCTACTGATACCCACCCACACCTATGGACACGGGTGGCACACCTCAAGGTGATAAATAAGCAGAGTGTAGCTGTGCAAAACTAGTCCACCTCTGTTTCGGCTACTGCAACCGCGGTATGTGTTTGTATGGAACATTCAACAAATGGACTTCAGTAACGTCGGTGTGCAGCCAATGTTTTTCCTTATTCCCAGTAGTAACCTATGGCTGTGAAAGTTGGACCATAAGGAAGGCTGAACCAGTCAATCCTGAAGGTAATCAACCCTGAATATTCACTGGAAGGACAGATCCTGAAGCTGAATCTGGAATACTTTACTAATACTAATGCGAAGAGAGGACTTATTGGAAAAGACCCTTATGCTGGGAAACATGGAAGGGAAAAGGAGAAGTGGATGACAGAAAACAATAGATATGGATAGATAGCATCAAAACAATGAACATGAAGTTAAGCAAGCTCCGGGAGGCAGTGGAGAACAGAAGAGCCTGGCGCGCTATGGTCCATGAGGTCATGAAGAATCGGACATGACTAAACGACTGAACAGAGCCATAATCAAAATTAAAAGAAAGAAATGCTTGAAATATATCACTCTGTGTGTAATGAATCTACATAATATATGATATGCTTCACTTTTTGAATTGAAATACTGAATTTATTTTTTGAGATGCACTTGTGTACTTTTTTTCTATATTTATTTATTATAACACTAGAATTTAGCCACTTTTAAAAAAAAGAAATTGTGCTCTCTTATAATGTTACCTAATGAAATACAATGACTAACACACTTGTTTAATTCATTTTTAAAACACTCCCACTTGCCTTGTGTGCTCTTTGTTGCAATTATTTGGCCCTATTGAGTGTCATGCAGTAAGGGTCACAGCCTTTTAAAGTTCGATTTTTTTAAATGTAGAGTTCTTGTCATACCAACATGCCTCTCATTCCTGTAACTCTGTGTTGTTTGAAATGAATGGATCCAGATCATGTTATAACATGAATTGTAATGATATCACGTACTGGACATGAAAAGCTGTAGCTAGTGGCCATGTTGTGTGAGAACCTTAGGGCAGCCATGACAGCTTGGCTGACCATTTAACATTACAGTAAAAATCTGAACTTCCTCCTTCCTCCCTGATTTTCAGGAATTTATAGGTTTATCCTTCAAAGGGGCTGTTATCTCAACAGAGAAAGAAGAACCAGGCTATGTCTGTAAAAACAGCTCATGTTGGCCTGGCAGGATGTCCAGGCCTATCATAAAACTGTCACCCTCTCAATTCAGAGAAACAGCAGATACCAGTGGTAAATACCTGAGTGCACATAAAGCTTAAACAGTGGAATAAGTATGAAATTTCAGCATGTTTCATAACTTCCAAAGTAATAATAGCAGGGCTCCACAGAGGGCGATCCTATGTGCTGGAGTGTGCTTCACTTGGCTCTTGTCTCAGCCATAGCGTCACCTGAACCCGGGAAATACAACATCTAAACAGACGATCAACGCTGTGCCTCTCTCAACCCAGCCTGTGACATTGGTTACCACCGGGGCCGCCAGACGGGACAAGATACAAGTGAAACACACTCCAGCACATAGGATCGCCCTCTGTGGAGCCCTGCTGTCCACCACACAGCTTACCTGGACGGATTTTCTATCTGATGTGCCTGTATCTATCTTACTCTGAGTGAGTGCATTTCAACTTGTAATAAAATGTATATGTTTCAATACTGCACTTAGGTGGGCGCTGCTTCTCTTCTTTTTTAGCTCCCTCCAAAGGTGAATTCTGCCCTTCAAGCATGCTGCCTCCTGTATTTGTGTCAGTATCTCTCCCCCTGAGGTCATAGACCTATACTCTGTATTCCCCCCTCCTTGATTCTCCCCTCCCCACTTATCCATTTTATCCCAGTTTTATGCCTGGACTACTGTTCATCAACCCAGCACTATCCTTGGACTCTTTTTATCATTTTTTATCATTTGACTGTATTGTATTTGATATATAACTGTCATATAATGATGCCTCCTATAAGCTATTTTTAAATTCTTAATTTTTTATCAATTTTTTTATTACTTATTATCCTTTTGTGTATTGCTCACCCCAATCCACAGCTGTCTTCCCCTAGTGCAACAAAATATTGTAAATTTTTTTAAAGTAATAATAGCACAGCCATAATATGGACATATTTAGTTTCCTCAGATAATCTGTAACAGTTCAAGTACAGACACCCCTATGTCAGGTCATATGGGACACCACTGGTACCCCTTATTCCTCCTAGGTAAACTAGACATGGCATGTTTATATCTGTTTTGAAGGAAATCTCATGCGGAACAATAATATGGATATTTGCAGTCTGTAAACAGTAGAGATGCAGAGATATGAATATGTATCACAAAGTGTACCTGGGACATGGTCTTGAATGTAGATATCTCCCAGCAACCAACCCCTAAACAAGATGACCAGGCGATTGGTCACTGGTCGCTGTTAACACCCCTTTGATCTGACAGAAAAGAGGAGCTGCCAAGACAATGGTCAGTTCTCCTTTTACCATCTCCTTTTACCATCCAACATCAAACAACCATCCGTCATATGCCAAGTTTGAGAACCGATTACCCAGCTCATCAATCGAACTCTGATCAACCCTCGGAAAATAATTGCAAGTATTCTTCCTCCCCAATTCTACCTTATTTCTTTGTGGCTGTATATTATCCTTATCTTTTTGAAACATCTTTTTTTCTGTAAATGTTTATTTGCACCAACTTTGACCTTTTCATAATAAACCCTTAGGTTGAAAAGTGTTAACCTTGTCTCCAAAGCTCTTAATGCAAGCTTTAAACGAACCTGCCTCTTAAAGAGCGCTACTGTTGTAGAGTAAGGCCTCTGAGCAGACCTGTCGGTGGTGGCAGTGTGTGTTGCAGACGCTTATTCTAAACTCATACTTGGTATTGCTAAAATTACCAGTCTCCGCCGGCTCTGTCTTTTAAAACGGGGGTGGTGGCAGTTAAAGGGTAAATTGCGTAAATAGCCCAGTAACAATCACTCTCAGGCTGCTGGCACCTAGATTGTGGTCCCGTAAGCTGGAAAATCTTTGTGCTGGGCGCAGCTGAGAGTGGCATTGTTACGTAACTGACAGTGGGGTGTGAGGTTGGCAGGTCCTTTGTCGTGAGTTAGCGAGGAGGGCAGGGATCTGACACCCGCGTTCGTCACATATTGGCTGGCAGCGTAGCAGGATAGTTTCACATTAAGAGCATTCAGTGCATTGTTAGGAATTAGCTCTGCACTGAAGGATTGTAACCTTTGTGGAAACAGTCCTTAGAGATAAGCTGGAAAATCTTTGTGCTTGGCGCAGCTAAGAGTGGTATTGTTACATAAGGGACAGTGGGATGTGAGGTTGGCCGGTCCTTTATCGCCAGTTAGCGAGGAGGGCAGGGATCTGACACCCACGTTTTGTCACATGCATGTCTAAGCGTATACAGTACATAGCATGTAGGCACATGGCTATTGCACAAGCATAGCTGTGGCGAGTTGAGATCACCCTGAAGAGGAAGGAGCTGTCTGGGGACTCAAGGCTGTAACTTACAATACCTTTTGATCAAAAGAAAAAAAGAAATTAATACATTATATATGTATATGTATGACCAATCAGCTCAGTGATATTTTAGGCTTCTGGATTGCCTCTGCCTCCCAAATTTGGAAAATTGAAAGGAAGCTGATGAGTTTTTGTTGCATTTAACTAGTTAACACCCTGCCTGCAAAAGCTGTAAGTATGGCCTCTCTGCTGAGGAATGTACAAGGCTGGAGACTATTTTATATAACCTGTCATCTGTTATCAATTATCAGAGTAAATGTTATAGTTTTCATTAGGGATGAGCTTCGAGTTTGAGTCGAACTCATGTGCCACTTCGCCGAACAGCGAACAATTTGAGGTGTTTGCGTCAAATTCGAAAGCCACGGAACACCCTTTAAAAGTCTATGGGAGAAATCAAAAGTGCTAATTTTAAAGGCTTATATGCAAGTTATTGTCTTAAAAAGTGTTTGGGGACCTGGGTCCTGCCCCAGGGGACATGGATCAATGCAAAAAAAGTTTTAAAAACATCAGTTTTTTCGGGAGCAGTGATTTTAATAATGCTTAAAGTGAAACAATAAAAGTGTAATGTTCCTTTAAATTTTGTACCTGGGGGTGTCTATAGTATGCCTGTAAAGGGGCGCATGTTTCCCGTGTTTAGAACAGTCTGACAGCAAAATGATATTTCAAAGGAAAAAAAGTCATTTAAAACTACTCGCAGCTATTAATGAATTGTCGGTCCGACAATACACATTAAAGTTCATTGATAAAAATGGCATGGGAATTCCCCACAGGGGAACCCCAAACCAAAATTTAAAAAAAATCACGTGGGGGTCCCCCTTAATTCCATAAATCACGTGGGGGTCCCCCTTAATTCCAGGCCCTTCAGGTCTGGTATGGATAGTAAGGGGAACCCCGGCCAAAATAAAAAAATAAAAATGGCGTGGGGTCCCCCTCAAAATCTATACCAGACCCTTTATGGACCCCATATCCATCCCTATAGATGGATATGGATTTTAAGGGGAACTCCGTGCCAAAATTAAAAAAAAAGGTGTGGGGTCCCCCCAAAAATCCATACCAGACCCTTATCCGAGCACGCAACCTGGCAGGCTGCCAGAAAAGAGGGGGGGACGAGTGAGCGCCCCCCATCCTGAACCGTACCAGGCCACATGCCCTCAACATTGGGAGGGTGCTTTGGGGTAGCCCCCCAAAACTCCTTGTCCCCATGTTGATGGGGACAAGGGCCTCATCCCCACAACCCTTGCCCGGTGGTCGTGGGGGTCTGCGGGCGGGGGGCTTATCGGAATCTGGAAGCCCCCTTTAACAAGGGGACCCCCAGATCCCGGCCCTCCCCCCTGTGTGAAATGGTAAGGGGGTACCCTACCATTTCACAAAAAAATGTCAAAAATTTTTAAAATGACAAGAGACAGTTTTTGACAATTCCTTTATTTAAATGCTTCTTCTTTCTTCTATCTTCTATCTTCCTTAGGTTTTTTCCTCCATCTTCTTCTTCTTCTGGTTCTTCCTCCAGTGTTCTCGTCCGGCATCTTCCTCCACGGCACCGGCGTCTTCTTCCCTTTGTCTTCTCGGGCCGCTCCGCATCCACCATGATGGGAGGCTCCCGCTGTGTGACGCTTCTCCTCTTCTGACGGTTCTTAAATAACGGAGGGTGGGGCCACCCGGTGACCCCGCCCCCCTCTGATGCATGGGGACTTGATGGGGACTTCCCTGTGGCATTCCCAGTGATGTCAGAGGGGACGGACAGGGAAGTCACAGTGCGTCAGAGGGGGGCGTTGTCACCGGGTGGCCCCGCCCTCCGTTATTTAAGAACCGTCAGAAAATGAGAAGCGTAACACAGCGGGAGCCTCCCATCATGGAAGACGAAGAGAAGAAAATGCCGTCACCGCAGAGGAAGATGCCGGACGAGAACACCGGAGGAAGAACCAGAAGAAGAAGATGGAGGAAGAAACCGAAGGAAGATAGAGGATAGAAGATAGAAGATAGAAGAAAGAAGATAGAAGAAAGAAGAAGCATTTAAATAAAGAAATTGTCAAAAACTGTCTCTTGTCATTTTTAACATTTTTGACACTTTTTTTGTGAAATGGTAGGGGTACTTTTGTACCCCCTTACCATTTCACACAGGGGGCACCACTGGGCAAGGGTTGTGGGGATGAGGCCCTTGTCCCAATCAACATGGGGACAAGGTGTTTTGGGGGGCTACCCCAAAGCACCCTCCCAATATTGAGGGCATGTGGCCTGGTATGGTTCAGGAGGGGGAGCGCTCTCTCATCCCCCCTCTTTTCCTGCGGCCTTCCAGGTTGCGTGCTCGGATAAGGGTCTGGTATGGATTTTTGGGGGGACCCCAAAGTTTTTAAAACTTTTTTTGCATTGATCCATGTCCTCTGGGGCAGGACCCAGGTCCCCAAACACTTTTTATGACAATAACTTGCATATAAGCCTTTAAAATTAGCACTTTTGATTATTCATGTTCGTGTCCCATAGACTTTAACGGTGTTCGCGTGTTTGAACAAATTTTTTGCCTGTTCGCATGTTCTGGTGCGAACCGAACAGGGGGGTGTTCGGCTCATCCCTAGTTTTCATCAACATTTCTATTTTAACAACCTCCCACAATGATGCAGAGTTCAGGGGTCAGCAGTAAGTGAGGCAAAGTTCAGATATCAGCAATGACTCAGAGGTCAGTAGTAAGTGAGGCAGAGTTCAAGGGTCAGTAGTAAATGACACATAGTTCAGAGGTTAGTAATGACTCAGGGGTCAGTCATAAGTGACACATGGCTCAGGGGTCAGTAGTAAGTGATGCAGAGTTCAGAAGTCAGTAATGTCTCAGGGGTCAGTAGCAGGTGATGCAGAGTTTAGAGGTCAGTACTGACTCAGGGGTAAGTAGCTGGAGATGCAGAGTTTAGATGTCAGTAATGACTCAGGGGTCAGTAGTAAGCGATGCAGAGTTCAGAGGTCAGTAATGACCTAGAGGTCATTAGTAAATGGTGTGGAGGTCAGGGGTCATTAGTAAATGACACAGAGTTGATAAGTCAATAGTAAATTATGCAGATGTCAGTTCTTAGTAGTAAGTCACTTAAATCCCTAAACAGATGTCCCAATGTCTAATGTTGGGCACCAGCCCTTCTGATTTACTTTCATAGATACTTTGCTCCACATTCTCTATTTAATACTGAGAGGTGATAAGGGCGCTCTGGTGGAGGTGGGTAGCTGGTCAGAGGGATGATAGTGATGAGATGGCACTTCTGGCAGCACTTTGGTTAGAGGAGAAGCAACTCTGAAGATATAAAAAAGGAAAAGAAAGGCGCCTCTAAGTGCAGTATGTAAAATTTAATAGAGTGCACAAAGGGTTAAAAGCACTTACAATATTGTTGAGTGTTAAAAGACATGATAAAATCAGGAGTCCTCATCTGTGGCATGTGTCCATCCTCAGCACGGTGGTAGAGAGCCGTGTAGAGCCGTCCAGCAGCTGTAAAGCGTTCTCATGCGTGTTGAAAAGAGGAGGCAGCAGGGAAGCCTGTATTCACTGCGGGACACACAAGGCTGATGGTGTCAGTGTAGAGAAGGGGGTGGTAACGCGTTTCGGAGCATGTGCGGCTCCTTCGTCAGACCTACGCCCACACTCCTCCAGCTGGCTTATAAATGGTGAGGGGGAGGAGCAAGGGGAGGAGTGTGGGCAGATACTAAATACACAATGATAAGGGAAGTGACAGATGTATTATGAGGACGGCCAAGACGACCGTGCACTCGCAAAATGGATTATTAACGTCAGTGCTATATACAATGAAGTCCTGAAGGAATTTGAAACAGGGGTACAGGGCACAGATGTCAGTGGTTAAATTAACAATAATAAATAAATAAATATACAAACATAAGGTTGACATTGAATTAATATACAAGTGTGTTACATGGTCGGCCGGGTGTCTATATGAATGTGTTATAAAGGCGGCCGGGCATTTGTACACATGCAAATAGGGTCGTAAGTCTAATGTTGAGCTGACAATGAATAAATCTACAGCCGTGTTACAAGGGCGGCCAGGCGTATATACACATGTGTTACCGGGGCAGCCAGGCATCTATGTGCACGTGTTACAAAGGCAGCCGGGCGTTTGTACACATGCAAATAAGGTCGTAAATCTAATGTTGAATTAACAATGAATAAATAATAAATAAATATGTAGCCATGTTACAAGGACAGCTGGGGAGCTATACACCTGTGTTAAAGGGGCGGCCAGGCATCTGTTGTAAGGGGATAAAAAAAAAAAAAAAAAACTACAGAGGGATAATAGGAGGTGGTGGATACTTATACAAATAGTGCAGATTATGCCTGTAGCAATACTCTGACGATAATAGATAATAATAGATAATAATAGACTGTAAATAAGTATGCGAGTGTGTTACAGGGGCGGCCGGGCATTTACACACCCGCAAATAAGGTCACAAATCTACTATAAGGAATTAACTTATAGGAATAGGTAATAAGATGTAATGGATGCTCTACAAATAGTATTTGATTGTGACAGATGGCAGATATGTACATGTATAACAGGCAAACACCATGACGTATGGATAGGATAATAAGGAGGGATGAATGATAAATGAACCATAATCTTACAGTCTGTATGTTAAATGTGGTATCATCTAGAGTAAGGTGCTAATTTCCAATTCTTCATTGATACCTCCAGGCGAAAGTACATCAAGAGCGTATATCCAATAAGTCTCCCGTTGGCAGAGACGTTTAAATCTCTCTGCCGCAGGGAGAGTGGCTGGTATGGATTCGATGATCCATACTTTTAGGCCTACGGTAGATTTAGGGTGATGTTGGGTGAAATGTCGTGGGACGCTATGATGGTCTTTACCGGCCTCGATGAATCGGCGGTGCTCTCCAAAACGCTGGCGTAGGGGGCGTATAGTTCGACCTACATAGTGGAGGCCGCAGGGGCAGGTCAGGCAGTATACTACATGGTCTGTAGAACAGGTGTAGAATTCTGAAATTTTGTATGTTTTATTTTTAATCGTGAATGTTTTTTGACCATGTTGTACAAAACTGCATGTAAGGCAAAGGGGTTTGCGGCATTGATACATCCCAATCATAAAAAAGAGTTGGAGTGAAGATGACGTATTTGTTTGCTTTTTGAGTTTGCTTGGGGCAATCTTTCCCTTAATGTTAGGTGCTTTCCTATATGAAAATTTAGGTTTATTTGGTATACTGTCTTTGAGATGGGGATCCTGCAGTAGTATTGGCCAATGTTTAGGAACTATGTGTTCCATATTTTTGTATTTGTTATGAAATTGAGTCGTGAACCGAATGTCCTTTGATGAATTCATTTTATGGGTATGAGTATCAGGATTGACGTATGTGGTGTAGGCTTGTTCGATGAGTGAAGGAGGGTAGCCTTTTTCAATAAATTTTTGTTTGAGATTTATGCTTTGTGTCTGATAGTCTGACTGCATGGTGCAATTATGTCTGAGACGGCAGAATTGACTTTTTGGAATATTTTTTAACCAACGAGGGTGATGGCAACTATTGTAGTGCACGTAGGAATTCCAAGCAGTGGGTTTGCAATAATTTTTTGCATGGATGCGACCAGTATCATGAAATAGATCAAGGTCTAAGAATGCTAGATGTGTTTTATTGTGAACAGATGTAAAGGATAGGCCCATGTTGTTATCATTACAATGGGAAACAAAAGATTCTCCCCCTCACCATTTATAAGCCAGCTGGAGGAGTGTGGGCGTAGGTCTGACGAAGGAGCCGCACATGCTCCGAAACGCGTTACCACCCCCTTCGCTACACTGACACCATCAGCCTTGTGTGTCCCGCAGTGAATACAGGCTTCCCTGCTGCCTCCTCTTTTCAACACGCATGAGAACGCTTTACAGCTGCTGGACGGCTCTACACGGCTCTCTACCACCGTGCTAAGGATGGACACATGCCACAGATGAGGACTCCTGATTTTATCATGTCTTTTAACACTCAACAATCTTGTAAGTGCTTTTAACCCTTTGTGCACTCTATTAAATTTTACATACTGCACTTAGAGGCGCCTTTCTTTTCCTTTTTTATATCTATTTAATACTGTCTCATTCTATATTATGTAAGTCATCTCAGGATCTATATAACCATATTTCTTTAACCACTTCAGCTCCGGAAGGATTTGACCCCTTAATGACAAGGTCATTTTTTGTGATACGGCACTCCGCCATTTTAACTGACAATTGCGTGGTTGTGTGATGCTGTACCCAAATGAAATCTATGTTCTTTTTTTCCCACAAACAGAGCTTTCTTTTGGTGGTATTTGATCACCTTAGCGTTTTTTATTTTTTGTGCTATAAACAAACAAAGAGTGACAATTTTGAAAGAAAAAAAAATTTTTTTTTTTGCTTTTTGCTGTAATACATATCCAAAAAATAATAATTTATTCATCAGTTTAGGCCAATATATATTCTTCTACATATTTTTGGTAAAAAAAAATCCCAATAGGCGTATATTGATTGGTTTGCACAAAGGTTATCGTGTCTACAAACTATGGGGTAGATTTAGATTTTTAGGGACCAGTGACATTATTACATTAATCAGTGCTATAAAAATGCACTGATCAATGTAAAAATGGCACTGGCAGGGAAGGGGTTAACACTAGGGGGCGACCAAGGGGTTAACTGTGTTCCCTGGGTGTGTTCTAACTGTAGGGGGGATGGGCTGCCAGGGACATGACAGAGATCACTGATCCCGATGACTGGGAACAGTAGATCTCTGTCATGTTCTCTGTTAGAACAGGGATTCACCTTGTTTACATAGGGAGATCCACGTTCTGCCTCTGTACTAGGCAACCGTGGGTCGCTGGCAGACATTGAGTCAGCTCGACCCGCGGGCTTTGGCGATTCGTGCAGGAGAGCACACCTTTCACCGTATAACAATGGCGGCTGGACGGCAGGCAGTTAAGTAATGCTCAATATTCAGCACAATTATAAACATGCTTGTTTTCACCACAACACACTGCACGTGCCACATTTTGTCATTCACAGACCAGGGAGCCCAACTTATAGTCTTGCACACAGGCCCATTGCTTTTGGGAAATGCCTCTGATAATATTACAGTGTTTTTTAGTATATGTACCTTTTTCTTTCATTTACATTAGTATTAGCCTTCTCTCTTCCTTTTCCTTTGGTAATTATTAAATTGCGTCTTTACATAAAATAAAGTAGTTGTCATCATATCAATATAGATTGCCGTTGTTGTAAAAATGTACTTATTATATGTGGTATATCCTTGTAATCATGGGGCAGCAGCAGGATACAAAGTAAAGCTGTACAGGCTCCTCTTCACTATCCCAAAAATAATATTCAGCATATGAGTCAGAAAATGATAGTTTCCTTGACGTGCCTTCTGTTAAGCATTGCAATATATCCCTTCATGCTTTCATGCTTGAAGTGGCAGTCATGTGCCCTAACTCCCGATTTAATAAAAGACCAAGATACAGCTATGTTCCTTCATGCATATTTCGGTATATATATATATATATATATATATATATATATATATATATATATATATATATATATATATATATATATACTATTTTTAAAGTTTGTTGCTGTCATGATAGTAAGTAAGACATTTAACAAAGTGATGTGCTCTAAAAAGATAAAAAAATGTAATCAAAGTTGATTTTATTTTATCAAGAAAATGTTCACTAGTTCAAAATTATCCCACAGCCTAACTGAGTCATTCCACCATACAATATGAGACTGCTAAATGTAGTTAATAAATATCTAATTATCAGCTTGCCAATTTATTTTTATTTATTTCTGTCTTAGTATACATAAGAGAAAATGCCTATATCTTCAATTTCATTCACTTCTATAATCTTTCTTAGAAATATCAGATGGCTGAAATAGACAAGTAAGTGCAGAATTTGGGTATTTTTCAGGATGTTTACATTACAGTGTAAGTAAACAAATTTTCCTCTTTCTTTAAAAGGCATCCTTAATACAAAGCAGCACAGATCATTCCAGTATAATTGCAGTCAGTCTCATGTAATATGACAAGCTTGAAACTGACGTTGAATTTTAATGTATTTTGATAGCGGTAACAAGTTAATAAGAATTTTATTAATATGAAAATTGACAGTCTGACAAGTTATTTACTGTTAATTTACCGTGTCTAAAACAGTCAGTATCTTACCACTAAAATGTAATACCTTTTGGAAGAAGAAACACTGGGCCAAACTAAACATGAAAAACACAGCTTGCATATAATTGTTTTTATATGTTCACTACACATAGTGGTGTTGTTTTGTTTTTTTTTAACGACTTGCACCACATACTATAACAATGATATAATACATGGACTGCATATAGTTGTATATGTCTATATCAGGTCAGTGCAAGACAGTAAACAATTAAAAAAAAATCTTATATACAGTAGATAATATATAAACATTATAAAATGAATATATATATATATATATATATATATATATATATATATATATATATATATATATATATATAGTGATATCGGGGTGTTTAACTCAAGTGATAGATGCTCTTTCGGTGCAGTGAGTCCACGTCAAACAGGCGTTATGCTTAAGGGACTGGTAGCCCACGTTTATTAAGTTAAAAAACAAAAGCAAAAGGTCCATTCAGGATTCCCACGCAGGGGTTTAACTTCATTTAGCACTCAAAATAAGGAAAACATACCGAGCCACCTGGCTCTCTTGTCAGCAGCTCCTCTGCTTGCTCTCAACAAAGTTGATTCTTTACAGCCCCCAAGACTCACTGGCTTCTGTAGTCTTCCTGACTACTCTCAAGGCTGGCCAGCCTTTCCCAATCCCTGGGCAAAGAATCCCCCTTACACGGGCTGCAGTCTCCCACGGGGCAGACCACTTTCCAGACACAGGTCTGTCTTCACACATCACCAGCAGTAGCAAGCTGCTCACACGCCACCTTCCTTTCCCTCACTGTCCTCACCAGTCCCTCGTTATATGGGCTGTGAGCACCTGAGGACACAACCTGCTGGCTGACCACAACACCCGGACACAGGGTTGGAGATCCCGTCCCACCCAAAACTCTTAGGCATCTCCAAACTACAGAGTCCTATCCAGAACTAGCAAGATCCAGAGAAAGCTGCCAGAGCAGTCCTTTTCTTTTCAAATCTACACTCTGTAGCTCTGAAGTCCACCGACATGTAGACTCTGTGTCCATTTTTGCTCCATTTCCATAAGGACCGGGACTCTCACTATTACAATATATATTCAGTATGTGGAATTTGAGCAAGGTTTTGTTTCCCACTTTTGACCAGGAGCAGGTAGAATAAAGAAGGTGGGGCTAGAGGAAGAGCGTGCTCTGGCCTGAGACTCAGAAAAGCTATCTGAGAGCAAAATGCTTGTGTTGTTGGTGACTGGAAGAAGCCCGTCACCTGTCAGAGAGGAATCTGTCCTATTTAGTGCCTGAATGGCAAGGATTTATTTTCTGTTTTGTTGTGTTTGTTTTGTTTGCAACCTTTTCAAACAAAACTGACTACAAGTCTGACTTTTAAAAAGGACCTGCCATTTGGACTCCTTTTTTCCCAGGTAAGGTGATCCTCATTTGTGTGATTATGATTTCAGGTGATCCTCATTTGAGCTAACTCCCACACAATCAGTGGATTCTGTCAGGAAACTTCATGAGTAAGTGGAAAGATGGAGGGCATGACAAGAGCCTTGCTGCAGGCCACTGCAACCCAACAGGAAACAAATCATCAGTTTGCAGAGATTCAGTGGCAGATGGTGAATATGCAGCAGAAGGTCACTGCAGCGCAGAAAAAGACGTTTGTGGAGACCCAGTAAGCAGACTGAGAGTTCCTTAAGAGGTGGATCTGTGGGTGCACTGCCCCTGGAACAAAGAATGATGTGTTGTATGGGAAGAATTTCAAAAAGAGCAATGGGTAGAACTGCTAGCACATTTTCTGACAGGTGAATCCCAAGAAACCTACTTAGACCTGAAAGAAGACACTGTCCAGCATTATGAGAAATTGAAGGTTGAAATTCTTGCACACCTGGGTGTCACCACTGCATACCGACAAACCAACACTGTCACAGATGTTTGATTTGATACATCTCACCAGATGGCTGTACACCACACATAAGGTTGTGGAGCATGTGGTACTGGACTGCTACCTGCGAGCACATCTGCCACTTTAAGGAAATGGGTCAACCATGGGGTTCCTAGGACTGCAGACCAGCTAGACACCCTGGTGGAGAGATATACTGGAGCTGGGGACATACTGAATTCATCTGCGTCCAACCACAATGTCTCACAGTATGAAAAATCAACCCATAGGATCTGGTAAGAGTGTTACAGGGGTTAAGGGCACAGGCAAACGTTGCAAGACTTTGTGTGTGATCTCAGTTGATGAAAAGCCAGTCACTTCCCTACTAGACTCTGGTACAGTTGTGACATTAGTCAAAGGTGATTTTGGTAATTCTTCAAAGTGTGATACATAGTAGAGACTTTTTCTGTCAGATACCCAGACTGACCATAATTATACAACATAATATAATACAGAGCCTGGTGTCCAAGTAAATGTAAAAGCAAATAGAATACCCAAAGCTGGGCAGGAAGCAGCCGCAAACTAAATAAAGAACATGCTAAATTTGAGAGTGATAGAGGAGTCCAACAGGGATTGATCAAGTCCAATTCCGTTGGTCCCAAAACCAGACAGAACCATACGATTTTAAAAAGATTGCAGAAAGTTGAACAGCATGTCCAGATTAGATATTTACCCAATCCTTTGGGTGGACGAGCTTGTTGACACTGCCTGGTACATAACAACTTTAGATCTGACTAAGGGCTACTGGCAGATACCCCCCTGACAGAAACTGCAAAAGAAATGATGCCATTCTCTTACCTTGTGGAGTCATTCTAGTATAGGTGGATGCCTTTTGGTTTGCATGGTGCTCCTGCCTCATTCCAGAGAATGATGGGCAAGATGTTAAGACCACATTTCCAATACATGGCTTAGTTGAATGATGTAATCACCCACAGCCCTAATTGGGAGTTTTATCTGTCCCCGGTACAGGCATTAGTAGATTCCCTTAGGAAAACAGGACTTACAGCCAACACTAAAAATGTGCCAAAGCAATAGAGGAGGCCAAATACCTGAGCTACATCATTGTTTGGGGGTTGATAAAGCTTTAAATCAATAAGGCAATTCAAAAGTGGCCCCAACCTATAAATAAAAATCAGATTTTAGCAAATTAGAGCATTTCTTAAAATCACAGGCTACTATACATATTTTATTCCAAATTGCATCCCCACTGACAGATCAGATGAAAGGTAGAGGGACCGTCATGTTTAGGTGGAATTCTGAGGCAGAGAAGGCATTTCAAATGTTGAAGCAAGCTATTTGTGCACAAACAATATTCATTGAGAACTACAAGCCAACACCCGCAAAGGAAGTTGGGGCCTGTAGTACATTCACAAACACAGCTGTATGAAAGAATGATGTGGCCCTATGGGTGGAACTCCCGCTGATTTAAAAAAGTGACAGCTAATATGCATCACTTCTCCCTGTACTGCTGTCACAGGGAGTGCGAGGATCAGGCAGCAGCTGCAACATTGGCAACATGTTACATGTTACATGTTGCACCCTAAAAATGAATGGACCATGTGTTACATTCCCAAATGTGAACTTCTCCTTTAAGGTGAAATGCTGTCGGGGGGCGTGTCCGAATGTGAGTGCAGGCAGACGTGCTGATGAGGAGCTCCGAGCATCCAAATCTAAAATCCTTTGCCATCTGCATATTGTACCAGCTAAAAACGTACAAATACCTGCCTACTGCTTCATGACTATTCCCTGCTCCAGCCTGTTGGAATATTGTGGGGGTTCGGACGGGGATCAGCCGGAGAACAACCAGGCCTTCACATCCGCGGCCGCCGCCATCTTCCCGGCCTGTGCCCTGCCAAAGTGAGCTGTACCTAGACTTAATCCGCTAGGTAAGGGGCTCCTTTCATCCCCCAACTTGCCCCTCTGTGTATCTGGTGGGGTCCGGTGATCCGTGGGGCCGCCGGGGCCATCCGACGGGGCCGCGGCCTAGTGCGGCCTAGTGCAGCCTGCGGTCCGCCGCACTTTCCTGGGCCGCCGGCCGGCCGGGGGGCACCGTAACCGGCCAAATCCCAACTCGGGAGCGCGGACTCTGCCGTTCACGGCCCCCTGTCTAGCACCTTTCTCCTGAGCATTCTTGAGGTACCTAACTGGGTGGGCAGGCTGAGGTGCTCTGGGGTCCAGCATCCTTTTTTACCCCCCTGCATCCATCCAGCTCCCTGGGCCTTTTGCGAGGTTTCACCTGGCCGGTCCTCCTCATTGGACAGCCTTACCTACGGGCCAGTGAAGGACGATTTGGAGATTACTGCCCACCTTTACTCAATGGGCCCTAGGAACCGGCCCAAGAGCTCATCCACGCCAGGCCGCCCGGCCCCTACCCCGGTTGCACAACTACCTTCACCAGCTGCACAACCAGATCCTTCTCTCATAGGGAGACTGCACACCTTGCTGACAGAATTAGCCATGGACCCCGAGGTGCCGAGTGCGGCTCTCTCTAACCCACCCTCTCAGGATAGTACTACAGTGATCCTGGCCGCCATCGAACAAAGTAAAACCTCCATGCTAGTGAGAATAGACCTCCTCGCAGAGGAATGTAATCTCATTAGAAATGACCTGGATAAGATCAGGGGTAGGCTGACTGAATCAGAATCTAGAATTTCTGCCACCGAAGACCTTACAGCTACCCACACCAACACCATCGCGGAATTACAGCGTACAGTACAACTGCTTGTCGCTAAGTCTGACGACGCAGAAAACAGAGCGAGACGCAACAACGTCCGCGTCTTGGGTCTCCCGGAGGGGGAGGAGGGTGACCGACCGGCGGAGTTCGCGGAAGAATTCTTCAAAAAACTGCTGGATCTCGCGGATACCTCTCCGACCTGTCGTCGAACGTGCCCATCGTGTACCCACGGGATGCAGTATTCCTGGTGCGAATCCCCGACCCTTCTTGGTCCGCTTCCTCAACTTCAGGGACCGTGACAGGATCCTTTCCGCAGCTCGCAAACACCCCTCGCTTCCATACGGCGGTGGCTCAGTTCTTTTGTTTCCAGATTTCTCGGCAGAACTGCAGCGCAAGAGGAAGTCCTTTAATGATGTCCGTAAGCGCCTACGTGAAAAGGACATAAAATACAGCATGTTGTATCCCAGCCGTCTACGGGTCCCTCACAATGGCACGGTCAGATTCTTTGATTCTCCGGCTGACGCGGATGACTGGCTGAACAACCTACGGTAAACGCAGGCATGAGTCGCTATCCGAAATCAGCACAAAGATCCCATTTTCCTTCCGGATCCATGTTCGAGGGGGTAGTTCATCCAGCTAACAGTTCCTGTTGTATAGCTTCTTAGACCTCATCATCGGATGTTGTTGCTCGTTGGCTCCTGTGCCCCTCAAGCAGAATTGGTACATGTTACTTTCTGGGAACATTAATCACCAAAGATCCTTCTAGTTCAAGAACAGATGTGCTTTTAATATACATTCTTCTACCACGGAGCCACCTTATTAGAAGTAACTCACTGAAGTATCAGACCGCCCCCCTCCCCAGTTTTTTGGGGGGATTTTTTTCTCTTTTTTTTTCTCTTTTTCTCCGTCAATTGAAGAGGCATCGGCGATACTGAGTCGCTACACTTTGGAACTTTTTTCTTTTTTCAGAAGTCTGAAGATCTAGAAGTTTGAGTTCAGGTTTTGGGTATTAAACTGACCATAGTTCTTATTGTTTTCTGTTTTGTATTTTGTTTTTTTTCTCTTTAGGGGTACTTCATGGTCAGTAGGGAGTTCACAGGCTATCGTTTGTTTTTTTCTTTTTTATACGCTCAACATCCACCGACTGATACTTACATGGCATGTGTCCTATTAGTGCCCACTGTGTCCAGTGCAAAATTTGTTGACACTCCCCCTTGGTCCCATGGGGGCTGACCCCCTACATGTAGTAATCATTAGGTTTATTTATAATCTGTCACTGCATTAATGGAGTTGAAACTGGTATCATGGAATGTAAGGGGTCTTAATGACAAGGTAAAAAGGGCATTAATGTTTAAATATCTGAATAATCACAAACCCCATATCTTGTTCCTCCAGGAGACTCATCTTCTGGGGAACAAGATCCTGGCGCTACGCAGACCCTGGGTACGGCAATCTTTCCATGCAACGTATTCCAGTTATGCAAGGGGAGTGGCCATTTTATTGAACAAATCCCTTGCATACAAGGTCGTGCATTTGCAAACTGATCAAGAGGGCCGATTCATAATTCTATTACTGGAGATCAGGGTGGTGGTCTATGCTTTAGTGAACATATATGTACCTCCTCCCTTTAACCAACGGGTACTCTACAAGGTATATGAGCTTTTAGCTGCATTACAATTCTCCAGACTATATATAGCTGGAGATTTCAACTCTACCCTGGATCCGTCCCTGGATTCGTCCAATCCAAATAGGGCGTATTCGCCAGACCTGCTCCATTGGGCACAAGCCTTTAACTATACTGAGATTTGGAGATGGAAGCACCAAACCACTAGGGCTTACTCCTTTCACTCCACTACTTATAAATCTGGTTCCAGGATCGATTTGGTCTTTGGCAACATCTGTGCCCTAGCGGCGGTGAGAGGGGTCTCGTACTTACCGGCGGGCCTCTCTGATCATGCACCTCTGGAGGTCCCCTTGGAGTTGTTGAACACCAGGAGTCGAGACTGCTGGCGTTTAGCACCCAAATGGGTGCAGGACTCGAGAGTGGGGGAGGAGGTATCTCCCAAACTACAACAATACTGGGAGATTAATGAGGACTCAGCCTCAGTGCAAATAGTCTGGGATGCTTTTAAGGCCAACACTAGAGGAGAATACATTTCCGCTATTAAAGCGGTCCGCTCTGAGATGTCCAGTCGGGTTCAGGTACTTGAGGAGGGAGAGACTAGAGCAGCGGAGGCTTTTTCTGGCTCCCCGACTCCGGATCACTTTAGCCAGTTAGCCGAGGCAAGAAGAGCATTGTCTCTACATCTTGTCTCAGCCACACATTTAGATCTAAATTCCTTGGCAGGGAAGATATTTGAATCTGGTGACAAAAACAGCAAACTCCTAGCAAACTTAGTAGCGGACTCAAAAATGCAGACGGTGGTATCAGAAATCTATGGTTCAGATGGTCAGGTTATCTCTACCCCCGAACTAATTATAGATGAATTCAGATCTTTCTACGAAAACTTATATAAGGCGGTCCCTGGATGGCCGGAAGATCGGCGTAGGGAATTTTTGCAGTCCCTACGCCTACCCACTCTTTCCCAGGAGGATTTAGAATTTTTGGACGGAGAGTTTACCACTGAGGAGATAGAAGAGGCGATTTGCTCATTTCCCAGTGGTAAAACACCAGGGCCAGATGGCCTACCTGGTGAATGGTACAGAATGTACGCCTCATTACTCGCACCAAAATTGTTAAAAGTCTTCTTCGAAAGTAAAAAACAGATGTCCTTACCCCCTTCAATGTATCAGGCACATATAGTCCTCATCCCTAAGCCCGGTAAGGACATTTCCCTCTGTGCTTCTTATAGGCCGATATCCCTCCTAAACTATGACCTTAAGATTTTGACAAAAATGCTAGCGACCAGACTGCGGACGATTCTTCCATCCCTGATTAATATAGACCAGACTGGTTTCATGCCAGGGAAATCAACAGATATAAATTTACGTAGAGTGTTCACCCATCTTCAGCTACCTCCCACCGAATCCTCTACGAGAGTAATGGTGACATTGGACATTGAAAAGGCGTTCGACATGGCCTGGCATGGCCTTTTATGTCCACGGTCCTAGAAGTTATGGGTTTTGGAGAAGTATTCCGCAGATGGATTGATATTTTATATAAAAATCCAACGGCGCAGATTAAGATTGGTGGTGCTCTGTCGACACCCTTTTCTGTTGGAAGAGGCACGAGGCAGGGTTGTCCATTTTCACCGGCCCTTTTTGCCTTGGTGATGGAGCCACTTGCCTCGGCCCTCAGACAGGCAGACGGGGTTAGAGGCATACAGGTGGGATCCATTCATGAGAAAGTGGCTTCATATGCGGATGATCTTATCCTTTTCTTGAATGATCCTGCCCAATCCCTTCGGGAGACGTTGACCATTCTCTCCAATTACACTAGCTGTTTCGGGCTCAAAGTAAACTGGGATAAATCCCAAATTTTGCCGATAGATGGGGCCGTAAAATATATAGCGGATCCTAATCTACCATTACTATGGACAGACAAAATTAAATATCTAGGTATTCACATCTCCACATTTACCTCTGATTATTATACCCTTAACTTAGAACCACTGGTGCAGAGGATTAATTTATTTAAGATGAAGCTTCTGCCTGCTTTTCTCTATGCTCTCAGACATGCACCTGTCTGGATCCCCAAAAAGATATTTCGCCTAATAAATACCGTTCTATTATCTTTTCTTTGGGGATCCGGTCAGCCGAGATTTAAGTTGACGGTGCTGCAGAGACCTTGGGGAGAGGGGGGTTTGGCTTGTCCTGACCTCCACTCTTATTTTGTGGCGGCCATGCTATCACACGCCCACAACTGGCTGATCTCTGATGAGTCCAACGCAGCAGTGGTTCTGGAAGCAGCACGATTGGGGTCTTATGAGGCGCTTAGGAACCTACTTTACCGGGGCTCTAGAGCTCCCTTCCCTCTTACATCAGCAATGAGAGCGGTAATACGGGCGTGGACAGTGGCTAATTCATCACGCCCCATCCCCTCTGGACACATCTCCCCCTATAGCCCTCTTTGGTTCAATCCGCAATTACCAGAATTTGGGTCCATTCCCGACCCTGGGGTATGGGCATGCAAGGGCATTAAATATATAAATCAAATTTGTCTTGAAGGCAAACTACAGACTTTTGATAGGTTGAAACAACAATATAATTTACCTAACTCACACCTGTTTAGATTCCTGCAGCTTAGGCACGCTTTCAAATGCTTCCGTGGCCTTTTACACCTTGAATCTAGAGACTCTGCTCAGGGATGAAGCTCTATCTAAACCTTTATCTTCCATATATAAGGCACTACTCCCTAACGTACACACGGGACTAGAAAACCTTAAGGCAAAGTGGGAGGTAGATTTCCCTGCATTGGACACAGAAGATTGGGAAGAAATGTGGGAATATCCCTTCTCACAGCTAGTATCAGCCAGAGATAGATTGGTCCAATTTAAAATAATACATAAGATATACTACACGCCTGAACGCTTACATAGAATCTATCCATCTATTTCTGCCTCTTGCTGGAGGTGTAACTCAGCCTCAGCGGATTTCATTCATATTTTTTGGAATTGTCCTCAGATTGAAATTTTTTGGGTTGAGGTAATCAAAGTTATTTTGACTGTCACCACTGTTTCTGTGCCATTGTCTGTAGAGGTATGTCTGCTGGGACTTGTTAAACCACTGGCCCCACGCCGGGCAATCAGAACCCTGCTAGGATTATTACTTTACTATGCCCGTAAATCTATAGTACTCAAATGGAAGGCCTCATGTGCACCTTCAATACATTTCTGGAAGAGGTTGGTGAATGCGGCCCTACCATTGTACAAAGCTACTTACCTGTCACGTGGTTGTGAAAAAAAATTCCACAAAATATGGGATATTTGGATGGAATCCCGGTCTACTAATTCAGACTCGATTGTTGATTAGTCCACTCTATTGAGTAACCGGGAAGGGCTCAAATGGCGTTCCTGATCTCATAAAAGTCCCTGGGCTGTTCAGTTGATAGGTATGGGAAGGGGGGGAATTGAACATGTTATTATATGGCACATCTCATTACATAAATGAATATAGTGGGTATTGCAGTGTACACATGGAATTGGAGGATTACTTTGAATAGTCTGCAAGGTGGTTGAGCGTACAATGGTTTAGTTAAGAACATAGATATAGATTCTATGTGTATGTTTATTGTTGGGTTTTTTTTTTTTTGGCAATGTGGAATCCGAGCTAAGTATTGGTTCCCACTTTTGACTAGCAACAGGTGGGATGAAGAAGAAAGGGCTGGAGCAAGAGGATGTTCTGGCCTGTGACTAAGGAAACCTACCTGAGAGAGAATTGTATGTTAAATTGTATGTTGAAAATGCTCTGTGAGAGAAAGAAAACATTTTCAATATGCTTGTTTTCTTGGTGACTTGAAGAAGCCCTTTAATCACCTGAGATAGGAATCTCTCCTGTTTTAGTTAGTGCTTGGATTGCAAAGATGTATTTTATTTTCAGTTTTGTTCTGCTTGTTTTGTTTGCAACCTTTTCAAATAACTTGCTGTTAGGACTGCCGTTACCCCAAAGAAGGTGATCCTCGCCTTGCGTTCCCCCCCCCCCAAAAAAAAATAAAAAAACAAAAGACATTGTTTTATAATCTTTTCAGCCAGTCATGTAATTCACATTCAGAGTACGGAAGCTGCCATTGTCACCTGTTCACCTCTAGCTTGCTGATTGAATTGATTGAAATGAATCAGCGCTGTGAATTCTGTACGATTATTCAGGTGGAAGCTGTTAAGTTAAACCAGAACATATGTGGAGCCACCTGTCTGGTTATTTTGAGGGTATTGAGCTGTTTAAGCGAGTCAATTGCACGGGCTTGGAGTTCTTTCTTTAATACGCTTTCCCCTGAGCGCACATTTGTTTTTAGACATTAGAAATTAAATATTAATGTCCCAATAAAATCTAAACAAAGTCCTCTTCATCCGAAGGAAATGGTAACACTCTATTTAGCAAGATCCATAATGAAAGGACACTCAAAAGGGAGATGTAAACACCATCACCAACACCCAAACAAACTGACCCTTACCATCAGTGTATGGGTTATACATGTGTGTGGAAAACAGATAGCAAGAGGCAATCTTCCTGGGATAGACCAACAATCCTCCAGTGGAGTAGCATAAACATATTCATTCCCCTCTGAACTAAATGGAAGGCTTAAGGTCTCCTCCTTGTGACAGGTTTAAGAACCAAGTATAGTCCAGTGGATGTATGCGCCTCAACAATCGTGATATATGGGGAGTAAAGAGAAAAACGCTCATTGCGCAAATTCCATCAACAAGGATATTTTATTGTATAAAGGTAAAAACCACTCACATTTAGTAAGAAGGTATAAAGCAGAAAGAAGCGTCCATCGCTTCTAACCACAAAGATGACCGCCGTGTCTCCGTCGCCAGTCTCTGGTCGTCCAACGTTTCGTCATCAACATGCATCATCAGGGGCGTGGTTGTGATGCAAACGGACGTGTAATTATAGGAACAGGAAGATTAGACAGGTGGAAATCAGAGGACAGGAAGTATAAACTTCCGACTCGGAAACGATATACCTCCAAAGGGATTTGTATATCTGATAATAACAATGGTAAATTTATAGCAAATGACTTGAAACATAGAATAAAAACTATCTACAAAACAAATCATAATAAGAAATAGTTGGAAAAGGGTAATCATTATTCAAAATGTAGAGACGAAGCAGCGGTGGTTATAGGAGGTGGCGGCATCTTGTGCCAGAAGTGCAAACTGACGTATGAGCAATGAATACAAATTTAATAACAGTGGATATCATGTAGTGAAGAAGAATAACCAACCCCACCACATATCCATAAATTAAAAACTGAAACTTAAAAATACTAAGGAATTTAACCAGTACAATAAATGGAAAAAACAAGAGAAAAATAAAAAACATGGAAAAATAAATGTAAAAATAAACTAGGGAGGGAAGCCTAGCTGTTACTAATGAAGGCATTCAAGTCCCATTCCACATTCATCCCATATGGAAAATATGTCCTGGCTTGATATATCCATTTAGTCTCTAGCTGAGAGACTCCTCTAGTCATGTTGCTTCCTCTCCAGTGACCAGAAAACTTGTCAATTCCCAAAAACACGGCGCCCTTTGGATTACAATAGTGTTTCAAAGCATAGTGCTTGGATAGACTATGCTTGGGGAATCCACTTTTAACCACTTGCCGACTGCCTCACGCAGATATACTGCGGCAGAATGGCACCGGCAGGCAAAGTAACGTATGGGTACGTTACTTGCCTCCCGCAGGCGGGGGGTCCTACCGGACCCCCCGGTGCCCGAGGCAGTCGGCTTCAGTCCAGGAGCGATCATCCATTCATGGCCACCCCCTCACGATCGCTCCCAGCCAATGAGATTCTTCCTCTGCTGCTGTATAGTAAACAGTGGCAGAGGAAGTGATGTCATCGCTCCTCGGCTCGGTATTTTCCGTTCAGGCACCAAGGAGAGAAGACATCGATGTGAGTGCACAAACACTACACACACAGTAAAACACACCAGGCACACTTTACACCCCCCATCACCCCCCGATCACCCCCTGATCACCCCCTAATCACCCCCCCCCGTCACAGTGACACCAAGCAGTTTTTTTTTTCTGATTACTGCATTGGTGTCAGTTTGTGACAGTTAGTGTGGTAGGGCAGTTAGTGTTAGCCCCCTTTAGGTCTAGGATACCCCCCTAACCCCCCCTAATAAAGTTTTATCCCCTTGATCACCCCCTGTCACCAGTGTCACTAAGTGATCGTTTCTCTGATCGCTGTATTAGTGTCACTGGTGACGCTAGTTAGGGAGGGAAATATATAGGTTCGCCATCAGCATTTTATAGCATCAGGGACCCCCATATACTACCTAATAAAGGTTTTAACCCCTTGATTGCCCCCTAGTTAACCCTTTCACCAGTGATCACCGTATAATTGTTACGGGTGACGCTGGTTAGTTAGTTTATTTTTTATAGTGTCAGGGCACCCGCCGTTTATTACCTAATAAAGGTTTAGCCCCCTGATCGCCCGGCGGTGATATAAGTTAGGTTTTAGGGTCAGATAGGGTCTGCGTCGTCCCAGTCAGTGTCAGGTTAGCGCCAGTACCGCTAACACCCACGCACGCACCATACACCTCCCTTAGTGGTATAGTATCTGAACGGATCAATATCTGATCCGATCAGATCTATACTAGTGTCCCCAGCAGTTTAGGGTTCCCAAAAATGCAGTGTTAGAGGGATCAGCTCAGATACCTGCTAGCACCTGCGTTTTGCCCCTCCGCCTGGCCCAGCCCACCCAAGTGCAGTATCGATCGATCACTGTCACTTACAAAACACTAAACGCATAACTGCAGCATTTGCAGAGTCAGGCCTGATACCTGCAATCGCTAACAGTTTTTTTGGTAGCGTTTTGGTGAACTGGCAAGCACCAGCACCAGGCAGCATCAGGTTAGTGCCAGTAGCGCTAACACCCACACACGCACCGTACACCTCCCTTAGTGGTATAGTATCTAAACGGATCAATATCTGATCCGATCAGATCTATACTAGCGGCCCCAGCAGTTTAGGGTTCCCAAAAATGCAGTGTTAGAGGGATCAGCCCAGATACCTGCTAGCACCTGCGTTTTGCCCCTCCACTCAGCCCAGCCCAGCCCACCCAAGTGCAGTATCGATCGATCACTGTCACTTACAAAACACTAAACACATAACTGCAGTGTTCGCAGAGTCAGGCCTGATCCCTGCGATCGCTAACAGTTTTTTTGGTAGCGTTTTGGTGAACTGGCAAGCACCAGTGGCATAGTACACCCCGGTCATAGTCAAACCAGCACTGCAGTAACACTTGGTGATGTGGTGAGTCCCATAAGTGCAGTTCAAGCTGGTGAGGTGGCAAGCACAAGTAGTGTCCCGCTGCCACCAAGAAGAAGACAAACACAGGCTTGTCATGCCCATAATGCCCTTCCTGCTGCATTCGCCAATCCTAATTGGGAACCCACCACTTCTGCAGCACCCGTACTTCCCCCATTCACATCCCCAACCAAATGCAGTCGACTGCATGAGAGGCATTTTCTTTATGCCTCCCGAGTACCCCTACCCAACGAACTCCCCCAAAAAAGATGTCGTGTCTGCAGCAATCGTGGATATAGGCCTGACACCCACTATTATTGTCCCTCCTGTCCTGACAATCCTGGTCTTTGCATTGGTGAATGTTTTGAACGCTACCATACACTAGTTGAGTATTAGCGTAGGGTACAGCATTGCACAGACTAGGCACACTTTCACAGGGTCTCCCAAGATGCCATCGCATTTTGAGAGACCCGAACCTGGAACCGGTTACAGTTATAAAAGTTACAGTTACAAAAAAAGTGTAAAAAAAACCACAAAAAAATATAAAAAATAAAAAAAAACCTGTTGTTGTTTTATTGATCTCTCTCTCTCTATTCTCTCTCTATTGTTCTGCTTTTTTTAACTGTATTCTATTCTGCAATGTTTTATGTTTTTATGTTATTATGTTTTATCATGTTTGCTTTTCAGGTATGCAATTTTTTTATACTTTACTATTTATTGTGTTTTATTATTAACCATTTTTTTGTCTTCAGGTACGCCATTCAGCTGTAGAGCGGATTTATTTATCTTGACAGCAACAGCGTTTGCTCCCATATATAAAGCCGTGACTCAAGCGGAGGTGATATATGCCGAAGCATGGGGGCAGCAGGGGCGGAGGAGCGATTTGCTCCTATTTTTTGGGGCAGATGCCCCCATGCTTCGGCATATATAAATGGTGCATGTATGCCCATCATTAGAAGTGGGTGGATGAGGGGAGGTATTCTAATGGTGGGCATACCCACCGATCAATCTCTTTTTTTCGTTCAGCCCACAGGCTGCATGAAAAAAAAAGATTACAATATATGCCCAACAAGGACCAGCAACATACTGGTATGTTGCTGGATTTGAGTGGTTATACCAGAATGATGCCTGCAGGTTTAGGTATCATCTTGGTATCATTCTTTTCAGCCAGCGGTCAGCTTTCATGTAAAAGCAATCCTAGAGGCTAATTAGCCTCTAGACTGCTTTTACAAGCAGTGGGAGGGAATGCCCCCCCACTGTCTTCCATGTTTTTCTCTGGCTCTCCTGTCCCAACTTGGAACCTGAGAATGCAGCCGGTGATTCAGCCAGCTGACCATAGAGCTGATCAGAGACCAGAGTGGCTCCAAACATCTCTATGGCCTAAGAAACCGGAAGCTACGAGCATTTCATGACTTAGATTTCGCCGGATGTAAACAGCGCCATTGGGAAATTGGGAAAGCATTTTATCACACCGATTTTGGTGTGGTCAGATGCTTTGAGGGCAGAGGAGAGATCTAGGGTCTAATAGACCCCAATTTTTTCAAAAAAGAGTACCTGTCACTACCTATTGCTATCATAGGGGATATTTACATTCCCTGAGATAAAAATAAAAATGATTAAAAAAAGAAATGAAAGGAACAGTTTAAAAATAAGATAAAAAAGCAAAAAAAAATAAAGAAAAAAAAAAAGCACCCCTGTTCCCCCTGCTCCCGCACCATGCATGGCAGTAATTTTAGCAGTAGACCTCCTCTGTAAATCTAAAGTGGTAACCTGTAAATGCTTTTAAAGGCTTTTAAAAATGTATTTAGTTTGTCGCCGCTGCACGTTTGTGCGCAATTTTAAAGCATGTCATGTTTGGTATCCATGTACTCGGCCTAAGATCATCTTTTTTATTTCATCAAACATTTGGGCAATATAGTGTGTTTTAGTGCATTAAAATTTAAAAAAGTGTGTTTTTTAAAAAAAAAAAATGCGTTTAAAAAAATCACTGCGCAAATACTGTGTGAAAAAAAAAAGAAACGCCCACCATTTTAATCTGTAGGGCATTTGCTTTAAAAAAATATATAATGTTTGGGGTTCAAAGTAATTTTCTTGCAAGAAAAAATAATTTTTCATGTAAACAAAAAGTGTCAGAAAGGGCTTTGTCTTCACGTGGTTAGAAGAGTGGGTGATGTGTGACATAAGCTTCTAAATGTTGTGCATAAAATGCCAGGACAGTTCAAACCCCCCCCCCCAAATGTCTTCAATACTCACTTTTTGTACAAGAGGTAAGTCAGTCTGTGAAAGAACTAAATAGTGCAGGTGGGAATACTTCTGAGGGGATGGAGAAAAATAGGTGAAATCCTTTGACGTAGGATACAGAAATTGCCATACATCATGGAGAAGGAACAATGGTGAAACTTGACAAATGTTTGTCATTAGGACTATAAATAATAAATATTCACCAGCATAACTGATTTATTGTCCAGTGAGCCTTTCAAAAATAAGTAGAGGCCTTCCAGGTCCGATAGTTGGTCCAAAAGTTGAAATTGCACATGTTTTGCAAGAAGAATCTCCACCCCCTTTGACTTGGATTACTAATTTGAGGCCTCATTGACCACTGGAAATCTGTGTTTTGTCAATTTAGGAGTGGCAGAACATCTAAAATGTGTTTCCTGTTTGAATGCTATGTGAACCTTTTGTCTATGGAGTTCCTGAAGAAGCATGGACCTCTTCTCTGGGATATCGAGGCCTCTTGCATTAAGCGAGTAGAATTTCAAGCTGGATTGGCTGGACTGTGAGGGACCAGAAAACATCATGTCTAGAAGGCTGGACAAGGCCAATTAAAACCTATGTTGCCCTAACCCAGGGAACAAAATTGGACTGAACAGCCAAACTAGTTGAGGAAAGTTCAGGAGTCCACTGTGAAAGACCAATAGACCAAGAAAGGAGATAAAGATTGGCATAGGATAAGGGGAAGATGAGAAAAGGGGGGGGAGTGAGAGGTAAAGGAGGAAGAGGAAAGTATGGGAATAAGCAGGGAGTGATTAAAAGGTTAAGCGCAGGAAAAAGATCATCAGAGGGAAGAAGGGAAGAAGAACAAGAAAAATCTGGTGGGTGAAGGTGTTTGACCTTACATTCACTGAACAAAGCCAAAAAAGTTTCAGCTTGGCTGTGAAGTCTGCCTGTGAGGAGTGAGGTTAGGTGTGTAGCACAGAGATCAGCTACCACCACTTTTTACAGAGAGGGATCGAGAAGGTGAATATGAAAAAATTATTATGAAATCCTCATTGAATTACAAAAAAAAGGTGGAGGAAAAAGGGCTAGTAAAAAAGCAATAAAGAGCATTGGTACCAAAGGGTTAGGAACTAAGCTACGTCCATGAGGAGCACCAGAAGATACACAAGGTGCGTAAAAGAGACTCCAGAGCAATAACCATATCAAAGGGTGTAAAACTAAACAAGCAAATATAAGAATGAATACCTAAGGATGAATGTAAACATTGCCCTACTGGAAGGAGATCTACATATCAGGCAATACAGAAACAAACTAGTTTGGTCATGGGGGAAGTTAAAATCATTAAGAATATATTGAAGATAGTGGCTAAACACTCTGGCAGTGTTAGTAAAGTGAGCTTCTTGTCAGAAAAAGCCAGATTCATTGCCAATCTGGGCCCTGTTTGAGCAATGTAACAGTGCTAGTATTGACACTACATATAGTAAAAAAGACTGGAGCCATCGGAAATTTACAGTAAGGATAGAGGGTGTTGCCCAGGGCTGCTTATATACAATAAGAAACCCCACCTATGACTCCTTTAGGCATTTTGGAAGTGAGAGGAGGAAATACCCCAAAATACTGATTATCATGCAAATGCTATAATGAGAAGGAACAGAATACATATCTGTGAAAGAGCCCCACCCCCAAGCTCAGACCCCGTGCAACAGGCCAAACTCGGGACACTGGGATCACATGGACGTCTTGAGGAAGAAACTTTCAGCACCTAAGTAATTCTACTGTAATGTAATGCTAATGTAGTTTCTAATGTAATTTTTTTATTACATGTTTAATTTCTCACTATTTGCATTTTCCTACTGGCATTGTTATGTGCATGGAATGGTATATTTAGCAGACTAGGCAGTACCTAAATTAGTACACTTAATTTTCAGCAACGCTCAAGGAAAGTAAAATTATGGACTCAGAAGAAGCCGTTCAAAGTGAATCATAGTGTCCCAAAAATGGCCGGAAGCAAACAGCGTGTGGTGGAAAAACCTTATAGCACTATGGGGCAGATACAGGAAAAGGGGCTCACGGGGGACCCCCAATCGCTCTGGCATAGAGCCTCTAAGTTGGGGCAAGCCTTAACAGAGGGGCCAACTCAGGAGCATAAAAACAGTGCAACCATATAAACAGTAAATTGAATCCCAGCTAGGGTTGGCAACTGCCTCCAGTCAACAGCAAGATGGTTAAGAAGGCATTGTATGGCTAGGGCAACCACCTTATGAAGCAAGGGAAAATACCAACATCCAGATCATTAATAGCATATCTGTAAATGCAAAGCATCTCCAGCTTGCCATGCTTTCATATACTCTGGAGCAGTCAGAAAGAGGTTTGGTTTCTGTTACAACATAATAAACCCAGGGCAGGAGTCACCAGCAGATGTAAATCGATCTCAGATGCATGTCAGATGCCACTCAACACGGTTACCAGTCACTCGTTGCGTGGTGGGAATGTGAAAAAGGGAATACTACAAGCAGTCAACTAGGCAGAGTCCAAGCACAGTAACAGGAATATGTAACAGGGGCAGGTATACAAAAACTGTAAGGACAAAAATTACGGGTACCCAGGAACCAGAACAAAAAACAGAAGCAATGGCATTGCAGAGGGAGACAGTTCAGGTAAAACTAGGTCTCTGCTGTTGTCAGTCTGCGTATCTTCTACGATGATAAGTCCTCTCCTGGCGGTGTTGTTGATGAGTGGGACAGCTGGCGTCTGATGGGGCAAGAGTATCCTCACCCTGAGGTTCCAGGTGAAGGATGTAGACAGCTGGATCACTTCAAAAAACCTGTCAAGGTCCTCTGGCAGTTGCAAGAGGGCAGTCTTCCCCTGATGCATAGCCTGCAAACTGAACAGGAACTGCAATCTGTATGTTATGTGGCATTCTTGCAAGGCTGAAAGGAGTGGACAAAGCACTCTCCAGAGTTGCAAATACTAGGTGATAGATCCTGAAAGACTTTCACTTCAGTTTCAATGAAAGTGAATTAATCCTGTTCTTTCAGTTTAAAGTCTACAAAAGAGCAGGTAATGTCCCTTGGGGAATCTCCCTCCCTGCTTGGTGGTCTGAGAGCATAGTGTGCTCTTTCCAGCTCAATGGGGGTGTCACTGGGGTGCTCTAGTAATTTGTTAAAGAGAGTCTGGATTGCCATCTGGAATTGATCCTGTTCCACAGTTTCAGGAATGTTCCAAATGTGGAGATTTTTCATATACCCCCAGTTGTCAAGGTCTTCAAGCTTACGCTGCAACTCCATGAACTGGTGAGAGTGCATGAGGGTGTCTTCCTGGATGTCCCAGAGACCTGCCTGATAGCAGCCCACTTTCTCCTCAACATCCTCTAAGCCGTCCGCCACCCCTGAGCTCCTCTTTGAGATCATCTGCTGGATGAGTGATAGGACCATGTCCTTGAGTTTAACAGGCTCTCCTGTTTGTCGGTGGGAAGTTGGGGAGGGAGAAGGCTCGGCTTTTAACTCTATAGCTAGCAGGGCCATTTTTGTGTTTTTTGCACACATGTTTAAAAAATAATTTTAGGTCTAAAGAGTAATTAAAAACCATAGAGACCCTTCATTTTTAGAAAAAAATTCACTTACTATTCTATAAAGAAACAAACACAATATACTACACATTTTTTGGTGCAATATAAAAGATGATTGTGCCATGTACAGTGTAACACAATATATTTGTAATGAGCTATGATTCACAAACATGATTCAAAATCATATCATTCAGTAACCATACCATGAAGGGTTTATCTTTAGAATAATGTTTTGCCTGATGGCAAAAGAGAATTTATATGATGAATTATAATGTTTTGTCTGATGTGGAAAAAGAATATGGTTACAGTGGAATATAATTGCTCATAAATCAAGCTAAAATGTCTGTTTTTTATTTTTATGCTCGTTAAGCTTTTTAGTGAACTTTTTAATGTTGCAAACAAATCTTTACCTTTAAGATATTTAGAGATTAACTCTTGGCATTATTAAACAATGTAATCAATTTGTTCAAATCAATTCATGGCGTTAAGTATTCATGAAATAAATCATTAGATAAAATTTAAAATTCAGCTAGTGCATACACTTGTATTTATCCTTACATCAGCCTTCTGTAATATCCTATGCATACATACTCACCAGAGCATGAAAGCTCAGAAGCTCCAGTTCTAGGAGTCAGTCAAGCTCTGCCACAGTGCATCTGTACTAAGAGAGCATTCTGACAGGACGTGAGAGCTGGTGACTCATCATGGGGCTGATCCTATTTTACTGTCCAGTGTGTGTGTTCTTGTCCAAGTTGTTCTGCTGCTGCATCGGAGGTCAAAGATCAGGCCATGCTGACTGGCAGGGATGTTTGGATCACATAACTGGCTGCAGAGAATTTTAATCTTTACATAGAAATAGTTCCCTGCAACTGCACATTTGACAGTGTTCTTGAAACACAACTTTAAGTAACAAAATGATTTATCAATTGCAGTTAGAAAGTAACTTATCTGTTTTGAATTTATAATAAGTTCTTTAATAACTGCATTACCAAGCATGAGTTATCATGCTTGAGTTCTTCAATTCCTATTTCCTTGAGCTAGCTGATGCATTTTCTATGGGATTTCTAAGAGAATTATCAATAACTTATACTGTGTTATAGGAATAATGCACTTCATCTTGGCTTAGTATGAGGACACTGTTGAGATAAATTTGCAATTTAGCTATCAATATATATTACCTTGTGGGTTGTAGCTTCTAAAAGCACAATATATTACACTGAAACTCATGAGTTTGTGTAAATCACATATAGCTTAGAGGAATAATTATACCCCTGAGGAATGAATGTTTCTATTAATTCTACATATGTACATATGTACACCAAGTGAACACCTATTTCCTAGATGCTGGATAATAAAAATCTCAGAATAGCTTTGTCCTTTATCCTCTTTCAAATTTGAAAGCACCCTATACCATAAAACTCAGGGATCTGGATTGGGTGTGTGTTCAGCTGAACTAATCTGCCCTGATCAACTCAGGCTCAACACAAGGACATGGAAAAAAGAATTGTGTCACATATGCCCTGTTCACTCCATGTTTTGATGCTTTGGTGGACATTGCATAAAAATGCAACATTTCTGCATTTTTATACAAGGCACACCCAAAAATCTGTTGCAATGCACATCAGCACATCACAAGGTTCTGTTTTGCTTTAAGGTAAAAAAAAGTGTTTTTGTAACTTTTTAAATAAAATTAAAAAAAGAAAAATGTACACTGTGGTGCATTGTAGCAATGCATTGCTGCTCATGGGCACAATGCGCAATAGGCATGGCTGGTGTAAGCTGGGCCTGTTATGATTTTGCAAATGAATGCATTATTTGATGTCAATTATTGTGTTGTGTAGCAAGTGTTAGTGTTTTAAAGCACTTTGTTAAATGTCCTTTTTGATATCCCCTTAGGTTGTATTTTTTTAACCTTATTGTCAAATGTGCTTTGTTGCGCCTGTGTTGAACGATTATTTTAGTCACCTATATCTATTGTTTAATTGTTCAATGAACAACAGTGCCTTCAGTACAAAATCATTATTTAAAATTATTAAGCTGACTAATTATTTTCAAGATTCTATGCCAATGCAGAACTTACTTGAGTGTAAGTATGGACTACGGACTATAAAAAATAAATACAATTTATTTTACAGAAGTCGCTTTACAATCACCATAAATAAGTCATATTGGGAATTAAACAGACACTAAGATGATAAATTTCAAAAATGTAGGGGGCGCATGCGTGCTGCTTAGCTAAGTGGATATGCTTCACTAGAGCTCTGCACTCCCCATGGGATTCTCAAGGCACAGCACCTTCCTGACAAGCCGGACACGACTCTAACCACAGCATTTCAGTCATCTGTCTGAGAGAGAGAGATGAATTGGTTTCCACCAGATCCAAAGTCAAGCATAAGCTGAAGACAATCCGGGAGGCATTGGCTTGCACTTCATCCCAGATGGCGGCCGCAACCTTTTCCTCGGTACTCTCCAGGCTTTGCACAACGACAGCTGGCTATCCCGGATGCCACTGAGGATGATGATACAGCTTATGTGAGTAGCAGTGCTGACTTGCCTCTGTCAGGCTTCACACAGCATGACTTTTTGAAACAAATTGAATCCATGCTCCAGAAAGTTTTGCATTCTACATCAGAGCACATAACTGACTGCCTTTCTTGTGAGATTAGAGAACTAGGCCAGCGCACTGCAGATTTAGGGACCCGCATTGATGACAAGGAATTAAATGTGTGAGAACAAGCTCAGCTTGTTGAAGCACTCCAGGATGAAAATAGAATGCTTCTATCTCACCTAGAAGATGCAGAAACAGATATTGTAGATCTAACCTGTGCTTTGGAGGGCTGTCAGAAACCATTGTAGACCTTGAATCTACAGAAACTGGTCTATTCCAGGAGCTCATGCCGTCGCTCCTTATAGAGCATTTTGAAATGGACAGAGTCCACCATGCGTTGACCAAACAGGTCCCTGATGGCCCACCGAGGGACATAATAGTGAAGACTCTCTTATTAATCTCCCTGGCACAGAAACAACATATTCCAGCCTGCCTGCTTTCAATCGATGCTGAAAAGGCATTTGATCGCTTAAATTGGAGATTTTTATTCCACTCACTTTGCCAAATTAATCTGGGGGATAATTTGATAAACAAAATCATGGCGCTATATACAACTCCCTCTGCTCAGGTATGAACAAACATTACTTTCTCTAATATATTTAAGGTTAATAACGGTACCCGTCATTGTTGCCTGTTATCTCCATTACTTTGGTGTCCGTTTATGAAGCAGTGAAATCTATTCACTGCTTCATTCTCCAGCATTCACAGAGTAGATCGCTTCTCCTTCAGAGGAGTGAAGTGATCTACAAATGCTTCAAACAGTAGAGAACGGCCCCTGATACTGGAATCTCGTGAGACTTTACGAGATTACAGTACCAGAAATTCACAAAAACGATGTCAGTTTATTAAGCAGTGATAAATTATGACTGACAGACGGCGTGGTTAATGTTAAAAAAAATAAGGAGTCCCCCTACAATATATAAATATGTATACACACACATTATATATATATATATATATATATATATATATATATATATATATATATATATATATACACATAAATATGACAGGTGGACATGGTTATATGAGGAAGTTAAAAATCTTCCTCTTTCCCCCTCAGATCCCCTGAGATTCTCTCTTCACCCCCCCCCTGATTCTCCACCTCTGAGCTGGTGAATTGGGGAGTGTGAATTCTGACACAGATCACCAGTGAAGCGTTGAGATCACAGCTTCATAAACTGTGTTTCAGTCAATGAGGATTCTCAATGTGCAGAAATCTTCGGCGGGAGAACACGTTCAAACACTTCTCCCCAGATTATCTCTGTTTCATAAACCGTTTATGGACTGTGATCAGCAGCGATCCTCAGGATCACCATTGATCACTGCTTCATAAACGGACACCTAAATGTGATTACAATGGAACATCTAGCAATAGCCATACATAATAATCCTTCTATTCATGGTATTACTATTAATGAGATAGATTATAAAACTTCACTTTATGCAGATGATGTTTTACTTTATATAACATCACCAAGGATGGGTATTCCCTCTGTCTTAAAAGAAATAAATCTATTTGGATATCTAAGTAATTTTAAGGAAAATCTAACAAAATTTGACTTATTAAATATCTCACTACCTAGAGATGAGGTTTCTTCACTGGCAGCATTATTTTCTTTTCACTGGCAAGAAGTAGCAGTGGAATATTTAGGAGTTAAAATTCCAACAGATCTTACTCTGGTTTATGAGTTACATTTTTTTCCCACTTCTACTACGAACACAAACTGAATTGTTTTTATGGTCGAAGCTTTCTTTATCATGGTTTGGCCGTATTAATTCTATCAAGATGGATACTCTCCCAAAGTATTTATATTTATTCCAAACCTTACCTATTAAACTACCCAAAACAATAAAAAAAAACGGAATAGTTTGCTATCGCAATTTGTTTGGAAAAATACTAAACCTCGAATTAACTGGAAAACACTTTGCCAATCAAAAAATCGTGGAGGAGCAGCTTTGCCAGATTTTGAGTGTTATTATAAAGCAGCTATATTCTCTCGTATTCTAGATTGGTTCCATCACCCTGATGATAAACAATGGGTTCAATTGGAAATTGGTTCTTCCCCATTATCCTAAAGCTGCTTTGTGGCTCTGTTTTAAAGATATAGGATTGCAGTCTTCTTGGCTTTGGCTTACTTATACAGTTTTGGAGTGTTGGCATTATTATTTAAAATTATTCCCTCTGTCTTCTATTCCAGCTCCACTCACTCCTTTAATAGACAATCCTTCTCTATCTATTGGTGTTCATTCAAATGCTATTCTAACCTGGGACAAATCATATTGGCCTCAGATTAGGCATATGATTTTGGAAGGTACCCTTATGCCATTTGTAAATTTTCAAGCTGTACATGATCAGAAAAAAAGGTATTTGGTTTGTTTATCTGCAATTGCAGAGTTTTTACCCCTCTTTGACCCCAAAACACTCTATCCATCGACCGATTACAGATTTTGAGCAGCTATGTATATCTTTGGAACCACCAACACGCACTATATCTAAGATATACAGTATATGTTATTATCTATTTTTAATTCACCTGGTTTACCATCAGATACGGTCAAATGGGAGATGGAGCTAAATAGATTAATACAAGAGGAAGATTGGGATCAAATTTTTATCAATACCCATAAACTCTCAATAGCTTGTGACACCCAAGAGCGCAATTTTAAACTGCTATCTAGATGATATCGTACACCAGTTAATTTAAATCAAATTTTTGCATCACAATCAGATATATGCTGGCATTGCAATACCACCATAGGTAACTTATCTCATCTCGGTTGGGCTTGTCCCCCTATTTATAAATTATGGGATCAGGTAATCAGCTTATATACTATTGCTATGGGTGAATCAATCAACAACTCAGTCGAATTAGCTCTCTTTTCTTTTTTACCTTGATCACTATCTAAAATGAAAAAAATCTCTTCTTTGTTTTTTTTCTCTCAGCAATTAGACAATTGATACCCAGATACTGGAAAACTTCTTCTCCTCCTTCAAGTGGATTGAGACTCTTAATGGTATTATGCATATGGAGATACTGGTAGTTGAAAATAATGATAATATACAGAAGTTTAATGGGGTGTGGCAGACCTGGATAATATTTAAAGATTCAAAGTTCTTGGAATTTTTAAATTCCTAAGATCATTTTTATTGGAACATACATATTCTATGTTTGTTTCAATTCTGTTGAAAAAGTTGAAGAAAGAACCTATAATTGTACTAATGTGAGACACCATTATATATGTTTTTCCCCCGTTTTTTTCTTTCCCCCTCCCCCCTTTTTTTTCTTTGCCCTGAATATAGAGGAGGGGTTTTTAGAGAGATGTATTATTCTATTAGTAATTATATAGTGTTAGTAATTATAAAATTAATGAACATCTCAGCTATCAATATGTATTCAAGATGACTGTATTGGTTTGTTTTTTGTTTTTTTTTGTTTTTTAAAAGAATAATAAAAAAAGACACAAAAATATAAAGAGAAGCCTGAAAACAAGTCTGTAGAATAGGGGTGACTCACCAATATAGGTGACAGACACATTCATCAGGGAGGGGGAGGGAAAAGGACAAGAGGTAAGGGGGACTGGGGACAGGGGAAAGAGGGAAAGGTGGAAATTGGGGCAGGGGTAAGACGAGGAGGTGGAAGTGCCTGAGGGAGTTACCATCTATGTAGATCACATACAGCTACAATATTAAGCACAACAGTGGTTTAAAGTCTAACAAACTAATCTGATTGTAAAAGAGAAATGTTTGAGGCTGGGCCAGGATCTCCATAGTTGTGATAAAGTCCAATGCTAGAGATGTTATTGTGGCAACTAATGCTAAGTAATAAGGGGGTTGCCTATTTGAGCAGTAAACGGAGATATGAGTTCCTGGCCTAATCTTCTGATTTTGAAAAAACACAAAAGGAAACAATCAGGCAGGTAAACAGGTAAATATAACATACAATGATTAACTGAGCACTATGATTGGATCAAAAAGAAGACATGCCACATAACATGCTGTTAAATGGTAAACAGTTGTCCAGAGAGCCATATAACAGCAAATATGTTATCCCAAACTAAGAGCAAACATATGGAAATGTTCAATAGGAGTCTGTCATAGCTTAATATGTAAGAAACAAATGTTCAGCACAAAATAAAAATAAATGGGAAATTAATACCACATCCTAGAACAAAAAAAAAAAACAATAAAAACTGTAGTAACACTTTCTCAAGTGTGAGAGAATGAAATGGTGAAATATGACAAACTTGCAAGAGATGAGAACAGTCATCCAGGTGTGAAGACTGTCTGCAGTTGGGGGCGTTGTCCTGTCTGGTGAGCTGGGGTGCCTTTATTCTTGGGAGTCAACCCATTTACAGTATGCTGTGGAGTGATAGAGCATGGACCAGAGGTCTTATGTTTATGAGATCAAGGCAACTGCGCCTGGACCAGGTTGTCAGTTAGAGATCAAGTGGTGCATTGGTCCGGAGAAAAACTTGTGTATTGTTTTCCATTGTAAGCAAATTGTATGGCAAATGGAAAAGACCAGCAATAACGTATCTGGTGTTGGTTAAGAACCTGGAGCTGCAGTCTCATCACTTTTCATTTTGCAAGCGGGGCCAAGTCAGAGAAAATTTGGTAGGAATTGACTTGGAAGGAGAGGGTATTTTTGGCTCCGGCGGCTGACATGAGCTGTTCCTTTCTGCGATAAAAGTGAAATTTCACTAGTGTTATCTCGAGTCCCTCTTGACCTCACAAAGCCTCTGTATGAATTATTTGAGGCAATAGGGGGTTGAAGTCCATTAGCAATGAGTTTAGCATAGAGCTTTATGTCTTGATTCAACAATGAGATAGGGAGATAACTATTTGGATTTGTTTCGTCTTTCCCAGGTTTCAGAATGACCAAAATATAAGCTTTTAATGTTTCAGGGGGACAGGCTGAGATTTTAAAATTGAGTTAAACGAATGTAAAAGAATTAGGAACAAATCTGATGCAAAGATTTTATGGAACCGGCTAGAAAATCCATCTGCCCCTGGGGCTTTACCAATATTAGCAGTCTTAATAACTCTTAGCAGTTTCTCAGAAGTAAAAGAAACCTCTAGGGAAGAGCTAGTAGCCAAGTCAAAATTTGGGACAGCTGTTTCTTCCATATATGAAATCATTTTTTTTCCATCTCTATGGAAAAATAATCAATTTTAGAGTTAGTTTGTGAAATATTATATAGTGAAGAGTAATAATTGCAGAAAGTCTCTGCAACAGCTGAATTGGTATATACCAGTCCTTTATCAGGGGCATATAATTTCAAAACAGATGATGATGTTTTAGAGTGAAGAGAGTGCACCAACAAGGAACCACTCTTGTTATCATAGGACATCCTCAAGGTTTTATCCCAAGCGCTTAAAGACTGCTGATCAAGTAAATGCAGAAGTTGACTTCTAGTGTTGGCAAGTTCGATTCTAACCTTATCGCTGTTGCTATTTTTATGAATTACTTCCAATTCAGAAATTTTCTTTAATAAAGCTAAATATTCCTCAGTTCTATTTTTTAAAAATCTTGAAAACATGCAATATAAATATTCCCCTCAAGACACATTTTAAAGCTTCCAATTTAATTGGTGGTGCAGTGTTATCCGATTTATGGTCTTCAATAAAATACAATATAGCATTTTTAATATCAGTTACACATAGAGGGTCTGCTAATAAATTATCATTTAGTTGCCAGGATCTATTCCTGGCGCACAATTCTGCTAAGTTAAAATGACAAAAATAGGTAAATGATCTGACCATATTTTAGGTTTTATGCTAATTGTCGGAGTAGCATCTAATAATGTTTGTGATACAAAAATATAATCCAACCTCCTGTGTGTTTTATGGACTGGGAAAAAAAAGTATAATCTTTCTCAGAAGGATGTAGTATATGCCATAAATCAAAAAGTTTCATTGTGGATAGTTTCTGCTTTAATCTACGAAGAGCTGAGTATGAAATATGGGTTTTTCCCAAAGACGAGTCCATTCGAGGATCAAAAACCAGATTAAAATCACCTCCAAGAATAATATCACCCTCAGCAAAGCTTTCAAGAATATGTATATATTTAAAACCTTCAGAAATTTGGGCCATGTTAGGGAAATCTATATTAGCTATAGTATATATCTTATTTTCATTTTTAATTTTTACAAATAAATATCTACCTAAAGAATCTGATTTAGAATCTAAAACTTGACATTTCATATTCTTATGTATAGCGATTGATACTCCTTTGGATTTTGCATATGGATTTGTACTGTGGAGCCAAGTAATATAATATTTATTTTTACATACATTGGAATAGCATCCGTACCAAAATGTGTTTCTTGAAAAAACACTATATCAATTTTTTCTTTATTAAGGTATTGAAAAATTTGCTAGAGTTTATTAGGGTGATTGAGACCCTTCACATTAAAGGAACATATTGAGAATAACATAGAAGAAAATAGTAATTTTTACAATTACATTAAGTGAGAACAACTCAGAGAAAAAAAAAAAGAAAAGAAAAAAAAATGGGGGGAAATACAGTTTTAAAATATGACACATCTCAAGACATGCAATGTGTCATAGATGTCTCAGATTATTCTCAGAGAACAAAAATCTAACCGGCAATATAGCCAGTTCCCAAAAATTGGGAAGCCTAATGTAAGGCATAGTCAAGCTAGGCCGGGATAGAGCTGTACCATCTAGACATTTAGATCAGCATTGAGAGGAAGAAGGAGAAAGAAAAAAGAGAAAAAAAAAGGGGGGTGGAAAGGGAAGGGAAGGAAGGATGAGGGAGGGGAAAGAGATAAAGAAAAGGGGAGAAGGAGAGAAGGTGAGGGGAAGAAAGTGAAAGAAAAAGGGAAGGAAAGGAAGAAAGGGAAGGAGAAAAAGGGGTAGGAAAAGGGGGGAAGGGAAGAGAAAAAAAGGGAGGGAAGAGGAAAAAAGGGAAGAAAGGAGCAGTAAAAAACACAACATTAAGGCACTTCAAAATATACCAGCATAGATATCAAGATACCGTATATACTCGAGTATAAGCCGAGATTTTTAGCCCTTTTTTTAGGCTGAAAGTGCCCCCCTCGGCTTATACTCGATTCATCACCGTCTGCCTACATGATCAGTGTGTCATGCAGACAGACAGAGACCATTCCACTGTTCAAAAGCCACGCCTCCTTCTCGTCTGTGATAGGCAGAACACTCAATTTCCCAGCAGCCAGTGTTCAGCCTATCACGGAAATCATCTCATCCTCATCCATGGTATGAGGATGAGCGGATGATAGGCTGAACACTGACTGCTGGGAAATTGAGTGTTCTGCCTATCACAGGCAAGGAGGAGGTGTGGCTTTTGAACACTGGAACACTGGAATGGCCGCCAAATGTTATTATGACACACTGCAGAGTGGCACACAGAGGATGCAGATCGCCACACGGAAGCTGCAGATCGCCACACAGAGGCATGCACAGGACACAGGTAGGCTGCACAGGACACAGGGACACATGTACAGGACACAGGTGGGCTGTACAGGACACAGGTGGGCTTCACAGGATACAGGGAGGCTGCACAGGACACAGGTAGGCTGCACAGGACACAGGGACACATGCACAGGACACAGGTAGGCTGCACAGGACACAGGGAGGCTGCACAGGACACAGGTAGGCTGCACAGGACACAGGGAGGCTGCACAGGACACAGAGAGGCTGCACGGGACACAGGGAGGTTGCACAATTTACCACATTTTTTTTGTGGTAAATTAGGGGCCTCGGCTTATATTGTGATCGACCTATACTCGAGTATATACGGTATAATCTAATCTAATGACACAGGGACACATTTACAGGACATAGGTGGGCTGTACAGGACACAGGTGGGCTGCACAGGACACAGGGAGGCTGCACAGGACACAGAGAGGCTGCACAGGACACAGGGAGGTTGCACAATTTACCACATTTTTTTGTGGTAACTTAGGGGCCTTGGCTTATATTCGGATTGACCTATACTCGAGTATATATGTATAATCTAATGAAATTCCTATAATCATATTAACTAAGATTCTTAGTGCCATTACTATTTTCTACAAATAATGATTCATCTAAAGAAAAGTATGTAGGTAGGCATATAAGTAGAAGCATGCTTTATCCACAGCAAGCCGCAGAGATTCTGTTGCTACTACAGCCTTCCATAGTAAAAAAAAAAAAAAAAATGGGGAAACTCCCTTTATGATTATCTTCTTTCTTTAATATCTAGACAAATCATTTCCTAATCTATAACACAATAATTCTTTATAATGAAGTTACTCCGAGTATTAGATAAAGTATTTTGCTGATCCAGTGGGACAAGTCGAGTTCCAGTAATACTAGCACCAACATCAAAAGCAGCCATGTGAGTTAATAATTGCTAATTGATCATGCCGTTCTGCTTATGCAACGCGGCACAGCCTGGAACAGAAACAGAACCTGGAACAGTGAGATAGTCTGGAACAATAGAAGGACCAGAAATAGCAACTGAACCAGTATCACAAACAGCAGCAGAACCAGAACCAGAAGCAGCAGGAGCAGCACTAGCATTGCATTAGCATCACCATTAGCATTAGTATTAACATTAGCATTAGCACTAGCACTGGCAGTAGCTTTAGGTGGTATCAATGATAACAGGGAATTCAGAGAATTCACACGAGGACCAGATCTTAGCTGTCAGTTTGAATCTTGTGTAGGAGGATCTGACTTTAAATCCTGCATCAGATCCTGCTTTGGTTGTCGCTTATTCACCATTATTATTGATCTAATAAAGCTATAGCTGGAAATCGCAAAATAAACAAGAGAAAGAGTTAGCGATAAGCCAGGAGGCGGGAGCTAGCAAACTATGCAGCCGCGAAGCAGCCGTCATGCCACAGAACCCAAAAAGTCGGTAAGTCCGTAAGCGAATAAACTAGCATACCGGGAGAGCTAGGGATAAACTGGGAAACCGGCAAAGCCAGCAGAGAGAGCTGTAAAGCCGAAGCCGAGCTGTACCATACCTCGAACAAATTGCTTTTTGTATTGAGTGAAGCCAGTGAAGCCAGGAGCTGGAAGTAAACTAGGAAACCGCAGTGCCTGCTGTTGTAGAGCTGGAGAAGCTAGGGAACTGTAGAGCCCAGCAAAAAAAACTTTTTTTTGCTTTTCAAGCCTTTTCAGATATCACAGCCCAGTATCACAAATATCCCAGTATCACAGTCACAGTCAATTGGTCTTGTGTTTTCCTTGTCAAAAGAAGTTTATTGAGTATACAATATTATAAAGATACATAAAGTAAGTTTACAAGGATCTATAAAGTAAGCTCATTGTTTTTACAGTAGGGTTTATATAGGTAAAAATCATGAAATTTCAAATATTAAGCATTGGGATCACGTAAACCTAAATTAAAGATATATATCATTTCCTTAGTTACTTTTGTAGGTATTTAAATGATTTATACCTACTATACATATTGTTTACAGGTAGAGTGTATATAGGTCAAATAAATTCTGATAATGAGCTTTAATCATAAGGTGGAGAAAAGGAAAGAGAAAAAAGAAAAAGGGTAGAAAGGCAGAGGTATGGTCCACAAGGTTGTCCCGCTCATCAGTTTATTATTCTTTTTAGTTCTCTTTGAAGCCTAGTGCCCCGTACACACGGTCGGATTTTCCGATGGACAATGTCCGATCGGAGCGTGTTGTTGGAAATTCCGACCGTGTGTGGGCGCCATCGGACATTTTCCATCGGATTTTCCGACACACAAAGTTGGACAGCAGGAGATAAAATTTTCCGACAACAAAATCCGATCGCGTCAATTCCGACCGTGTGTGGCCTGTTCCGACGCACAAAGTGCCACGCATGCTCAGAAGAAATTCTGACACGGGACAGCTCGTTCTGGTAAACGTAGCGTTCGGAATGGATACAGCACTTTCGTCACGCTGCAATGTTCAAAATGGTTTAATACAGCGCACTCTCTTCTTCTTTATAATGTGACAAGAATTAAGTAGTTTTGCTGCTCATATTCACACACACTTCTCACAAACTTATTTCGTTACTATTTATCGGGATTCCCTCAATATATTTTGATTTCTCACATCTGACAACAAAATTTTTTGTTTTTTTTGGACTTTAATGTAGATTCTTTTTTTGTGTTTCTCTTTTTTATTTTTTTATTTTTTGGTGATTTTGATTTGTATTCCCGAAAATGTTTGTGTGTGTTTTTGGTGACAAGTTCCCACAACACCATTGATATGTTGTTCTATTTAATCTGTAGGAGATTGTTTGGTGTTGTTGTCCCTTGTTAATTTCACATTGTACTTTAGAAATGTACCTGAATCGTCACCAACAAACTGTCCTTTTTGGATGAAAACACACACAGGAGAGTATAATTTACCCAAAAAAATTTTAGTAAGGGCTCACAGCTAAACAAAGAGGGAGGCAACGCTGGAGAAACTGCAGAAGTGGGTAAAGCCTGGGACCCCCAGGGCAGACATCAATTATTTAAAAGCAAAATTGGTGGCCTGAGGAGTCCATATCATAAGGGAGGGCAGTCTGGTCCAGAAGTCCCAGAGATCCGGAAAGCAGCAGATGACATCTGTGTCCCCAGGCTGTGGTCATACGAGAGACTGCATCTTCTGTCAGACCAGACTGAACCCAGGGCCATCACTCTTTGGTCTTCCTTCCACGCTTCCTTCCAGGCTTTGGCTGTGGTGGTGGAGTTGTGGCAGCAGGAGGAGGAGGAGGATCGTCCCTCTCAATGACATCCGTCTTGTGTGTCAGTTCCCCACTCTCCCCCTTACGAAGGACTTTATAAATCAGGTCCTCAGAGATCTTGCGTTGACTCTCCTGCATGCCCTGCAATTTTGTGGCAGCCATGCAGGCAAAGGCCTCTTCAGGACTGGGGAAGGCTCTGAGGGACGCAGAAGCCTGCTGGATCAGCATGTACGCTGAATCCTGCACGGGACTCGGAGTGGCCTTCCTGGCTCGTTTATATGGCAGGCGGAGGGGAGGGACCTGAGACTCAGTCAGGCTGCGACTTGTCCCAGGCTTCTCTTGGCTGCCACTTAGCCCTGCCTCCTCCTGGCTGCCACTAATCCCCGCCTCCTCCTGGCTGACACTAATAATCCCCGCCTCCTCCTGACTGCCACATTCCACAGCCTCCTCCTGGCTGAGGTCTTCCTGTGTATGAAAAAGGGACATAGTTTTAGTTTTTTATTCATCAATCACACACAATTTTCACCTCCTGACTGCTGCAAATTGAATGTTAACAAATATAACAGACTATCCTTCTGAGCCCAGCAGTTTTCATTCTTTTCCCAATTTTGGGTGCCCACTACTGTCTATTGATATGTAAAACACTTTCAATCAGCAATTAGTGATCAATAATAACATCTAGTAAACATAATTTCTTTATTGCCCAGAAATCTGTTGAAGAATGCTATACCTGACTCCAACTGGGCTCCTCCACTTCTTCCTGGCTGGAAGGCCCAGGTTGGCCATCGGAAGCCTCAGCTGGGGTGGAAGGAAGAGTGGAAGGAAGAGTGGAGAGGGATTCCCTGACTTCAGTGTGGTCTGACAGAAATCGCAGTCTCTCATAGTACCACAGCCTAGGGACATAAACGTCATCTGCTGCAGCTCCGGACCTCTGGGAATCTGTGACCTTCTTGCGCTCCCTAAGATAAGTGCTCCTCAGGCCACCAATTTTAGCTTTCAAATAAGGGATGGTTGCTGTGGGGACCACCGGCTTCACCAACTCCAGCAGTTTCTCCAGCACTGCCTGCCTCTTCTGTTTGTGATTATAGTGGGAGTGTCTCACTTGCCACAGACAGGGCAGCTCCCTGTACTTGTCTATGAACAGGGGCAGGAAATTGTGGTCGTTGAACCCATCCATTTTCTCTGTAAGACACAACACAAGACAAAGCCTAATGTCAGGCCAAACTCCCCTAATCTTGTTACAATATAGGCTTCCATTTCGAAGCAGTATAGGCCCAAGTTTAGATCCTTCCTTCGTTAGCACGATCGGCGTCTCCGATGCTCCTTCCTCCGCTCACAGATCGTATGTAAGACGCGCGCGTTACGATTTATACACACTGCGCATGCGTATAACTCCGCCCGCCCCTGATGTTCTTTCTAGTCTATTCCCCGCCCCTTTTCATTCGACGCAGTGGGGGGAAGAGCACATGGCGGATAGACAGCAGGATCGTGCTAATTGTAGCAACGAGGAGGAGGAAAGGCTGGAGCCTGAAACGTCCCGATCCAGAAGGAGATTAAAGGACTCAAATATGTCCTTTGGGGAGATGTTGGAGATGGTGGACATCCTGAAGAAGGCCGACTATGATGGAAAGTATGGGCCTTACCCCAACCCCAATGTCAGAAAGGCCAAGATCATGGCGAAAGTGGTCAGGAGTCTGCACCGGAAATTCGGGGTACGACGATCGAAAGATCAGCTCAGGAAGCGGTGGTCGGACCTGAAATTACGAGAACACGAGCAGTACAGAAAGATCCGGAGATTGCTGCAAAAAAGTAAGTAGTTGTGCTGTGTTCCTATTCTTTATGTTTATTACATTCGTGCTGCTCCATGTGCTTTTAGGAACTGTTGTACAGTTTAAAATGGCAACTTTCATGTTCATGGGCACATTATTCGTTCGGATCACACATTGTTATTTCGGACGATAAAATACCATTGTTTAGGCCATATGCATTTGGCCACCATTTTGACGCCCTATACTTGTCTTCAAAGAATTGGGTTGTGTAGATGGCTTTGTTACTAGAATGAAATGCAAACTAGATTGTGTGTAAGGAGAGGACACTGAGCAGCTGTTTTCACATCTGGACACTGGAGCACTAGTGTGGGACACAAGAACACCATTTTTATTAGGGGGGCCACACAGGTGCCCCAGTGTATACTATAGGGGGGGCTACATCTGTGGAGCTTTTACCAAACAGGTAAAGTATTGCAGCTTGACAAAGGGCACTAAAAAAGCTACATCTTGGAACTCTGCTAAAATAGACAATTGTACCCCACTTCCAAGCAATGTTTCATCTTTATAGTTCTGACATTAAATATCTGTGTGCTAATTATACCATTTTTGTTTTACATAGGGGAGAAAAGACTCGGAGGACACCCCTCATCCAAGGAGACCAGAGCCCCCCCCCCCTCTGGAAGAAGGGGAAATCCACCCAACACAAGCTGAGCAGGAGGAAGAAGATGTGGTGGAAGTAGTCACCACAACAGGTGAGTGTCTGCAACCACAGGCTCCGATAAGAGATGGATGGCGGCATATTTTTTAGACCTAATTTATTTTGGGTTTCCTCTCTTTTTAGGTGATCGTGAGGTTGTGGATCCAGATCCTTTCACATCCGAAAGTGCCCAGATCGTGATCGGGGAGATCATGGGGTGTAATTTACAATTGGAAAACATCAAGCAAAACATCAATGATGTTATTCCAAAATATAAAAACATCATTGATGTTTTGGGGCGAGTTTAAAACCCCTCCAAATCACTTTCTTCTTTTGTGTGCTACAATGTGCTAAATGTTTTTGTGATTTTTCCCAAAGCCAAATTTGGAGGATGCACACAGTGTGTCAACATGTGCTATCTGCCATCACGGGAGATCAATGGACGCGTTTTGGGGGTTCAACCCCTTCCTCAATAATAAAGTAGCGGTGAGGAAGGGCTTTCTCCCCCAAAACACATCCCTTGATCCCCCGTGATGGCAGCTAGCACATGTTGACATTGGGAAATTTGTGTGCATCTTCCAAATTTGGCTTTTCCAGGGGTGATTTCCCCCCATCTGAACGCAATATCAAACACAGTTCCTAAATACTCATGTCTGATATTGCCTTCCAGTTCTACCAAATGTGAACTTTGTAAGATCAAGATTTGTGTCTTTCTTGTGGGTTTTACACAGGCCTGTTTTCTATAAAATGCACATTTTGATTTTGGATAATGACACCACAAAAATTGTTATACAACAAACATGTTGGTTTGTCAGAAAAACCTTGGGTAAATGCACATGTGATTGTGCAGGTATTAAAAAGATTGTTCATCAAGAATGTGTGGATTATTGTCTCACGCTACAACACTTTTGGGGTGATGTAATTGTTGTTTTATGAGAAAATGGGGGTTATTTCCTAAAGGGAAATCCACTTTGCACTACAAGTGCAGGTTCAGTGCAGTTGCAAGTGCACTTGCAGTGAAAAGTGTCTTTGCATTTAGTAAATAACAGCCAACAGTGCTTTGTATAAGGTTACACAATCACGACATTTTCTGCACTCCACACATTTCTGTCAGGGTCAGCTCAAACAAACACAAGCAGTAAATGTCCACAAAGAAGAGCCTGGGGGGAGATGCCTGTCGAGAACTTGAGGTCCTGCAGGCTTCTCCCTGTGGCCAAATACCGCAAGGTAGCGACCAACCTCTGCTCCGGAGTGATGGCTTGCCTCATGCAGGTATCCTGCCTGCTAATATAAGGGGTCAGCAAAGCCAACAAACGGTGAAACACGGGGTCCGTCATCCTGAGAAAGTTCCTGAAATCATCAGGATTATTCTCACGGATCTCACGGAGCAAAGGCATATGAGAGAACTGGTCACGCTGGAGCAACCAATTCTTGGTCCATGAACTCCTCCCCACCCTGTTCATGGACTGGACTTGTGTCAAGGTCAGGACCCCAACACCAAGCCCCCACACAGCACGAACTCTACGAGGAGTACGCATACGAAACATGGCTAGAAAACGGTCGGCTGCTCAGAACGAAGTAACAGAACGCACTGAAGAACAGCAAGGCCTGTGAAGTGCGACCTGAAAAACAGCAACGAGCAGGCAAGGTCACACAGAAAACTCTGATACAAACTGACTGCACGCACTGAAGAGCAGATACAAACCCACAAGCACAAACTGAACAGCAGAAAACGATCTGAAAGCCACGAGTCTGAAAAAGCGCGAATCGTCTCTCACCAAACTTTTACTAACACGAGATTAGCAAAAGGAGCCCAAAGGGTGCCGCGCTTGGTTCTGAACTGGCCTTTTCTAGTCTCGTCGTACGTGGTGTACGTGACCGCGTGGTTGTCGATCGGAAATTCCGACAACTTTGTGCGACCGTGTGTAAGCAAAACAAATTTGAGCCAACATCCGTCAGAAAAAATCCTAGGATTTTGTTGTCGGAATGTCCGAACAAAGTCCGACCGTGTGTACGGGGCATTAGATTGGGTGTCTCTGTAAGTCATTTAATCTGTTATCATGGCAACAGGACAGAGTCATTGAAGTTTGACAGGAACTGTTGTTTTATCCAAGGATGCCAAAGTTTTTCAAATTTTGGAATTTGATTTTGATCGATGGCTACCATCTTAGCATGGGGCATTGTATTATTCATTCTGTGAATTGTTTCTGCTAGTACAAATGTAGGAGATTTCCATGCCTTGGCCACTGTTTGTTTTGCAGCCGTTATTAGTTGGATCATAAGTTTGAATTGAGAGAGTGTTATCCATTCCGGTTTTAGATTAAGTAAAGTTATATATGGATCTGGTTGTATTATTTTTTTAAATATTTTAGATGCAATCACGAAGACTTCCTTCCAGAAGGTTTGGATTACTGGGCACGTCCACCATATGTGTAAATGTGTGCCTATTTCTGGGCATCCTCGAAAACAAAGAGCTGAGGTATTAGGTGAATATTTTGCCACTCTAGCGGGTACAAGGTACCAGCGAGTTAGGACTTTATAATTTGTCTCCAGTGCTAAGATGTTGGGTGAAGATGACTTAGATGTGAGCCATATGTTAGACCAGTCCGTGTCTTCTAAAGTTCGTCCCAGGTCCTCCTCCCACCTCTGAACGTAAGAGGGTCTATTAAGATTTACTACTCCATATAATTGATTATAAAGTGATGAAATTGTACCTTTAGCAAATGGATCTTTTGTACAGATTGATTCAAAAATGGATAATTGGGATAATGGTGTATCCCCCTTTAGGAATGGTGTATAGAAATTTTTGATTTGGAGATATCTAAATATCTCAGAGTTTGGTAGATCATATTTTTCTCTAAGCGATGGGAATGAAAGGAATGATTTAGATGCTATGAAGTCATTTAGTGTCTGAATGCCTGATGTTGTCCAAGCTTTAAAAGAATTTGGGTAGATCCATGCCGGATAAAAGGCCGGATTTCTGATAAAAGAAAGGAGAGGATTGTGTGGAGATTGTAACTGATATTTGGTTTTTAGTTTATCCCAGAGAGATAAGAAGTGTTTAGTTATGGGATTATGAATTTTAAAGCGGTCTTTAGGATCAAGCCATAACAAGTTTGATATTAATAGAGGGTCATTTTCTGAAGCCTCTATAAATACCCATAATGGGATTTCCTGTTTTGCATGGTATTTGGACAGACTGGCCAAATGTGCTGCTCTGTAGTAGTTAGTAAAATTAGGGTATCCCAGGCCTCCTTTATTTTTGGGAAGATGTAGTGTGTGTATAGGTATACGTGGTTTAGAAGAGCCCCATATAAACGAAGTTGCTCTTTTTTGTACTATTCTCAAAAAATAGGAAGGAATTGGAATAGGGAGGACTCTGAATAGATAAAGCAATTTGGGTAGAATAGTCATTTTGATTGCATTAATCTTCCCTATCCAGGATAAAGGAAGTTGCGACCATTGTTTTATTAGATTTATGATCTGTCTTAATACAGGAGGATAATTGGTTGAGAATAAGTCAGAATGAGATGCTGTTAAATGAATTCCAAGATATGGGATTTATTTTTCTGCCCATGTGAATGGGAGTGCAGCCCTAGCCGGGATCAATTCCATGTTTGTGAGTGAAATATTAAGCACTAGGTATTTCTTAGGATTAATCATAAGGCCGGATAGGGCTTCAAATCCATCAAGAGCTGGTATTAAGTTAGGACCAGAGACCTGTGGTGATGATAGAAAAGTAATATATCGTCTGCAAATATACATAATTTGTGTGTAATACCTCCTACTTCAATGCCAGTTATAGTTTGGTTTGTTCTGATGTATTGGGCCATGGGTTCGAGTATAAGGGCAAATAATAAGGGACATAATGGGCAACCCTGTCGGGTACCTCTTTCGATATTAAAGGCATCAGATTTGTATCCAGCATATTTTATATAGGCTTTGGGGACAGTGGCAGGTGGGGAGTTTGACTGGGGCGGTACACCTGTCAAACGGTAACGCAGGTGTCCTAAGGCGAGCTCAGGGAGGACAGAAACCTCCCGTGGAGCTGAAGGGCAGCTTTGATCCATGTTAAAAAGTGGGGTCCAAAACCCCATTTTTGTAATTAATATTGCATATATTGCCAGGATACTGTGTCAAATGCCCTCTTAATATCAAGAGATAGAAAACATAAAGGGATTTTCCGTTTTTTAGCAATATGTGCCAATAACACTGCCCTGCGTATATTATCGCCTGCCTGTCTATTTGGCATGAAGCCTACTTGATCTCTATGTATTAAATTTCCTATAATGCTATTGAGGCGTTTTGCTATTATTTTTGCTAATAATTTAATATCAAGGTTTAACAGAGAGATAGGCCGATAATTCACACAGGAAGTATCATCAGAAAGGGGTTTTGGGATCATACAAACAATTGCCATTAGTGTTTCTTGCCGAAAAGAATGTCCTTCTAGAAGTTTGTTAAAAGTTTCAGTGAGAATGGGAGAGAGTATTTCTGAGAATGTTTTATAGTATAAAGCCGAGTAGCCATCTGGGCCTGGTCTTTTGTTAAGTTTTAGGTCTTTTATGGCGTTAGCAACTTCATCTATAGTTATAGGCTCATCCAAACTGCTTTTTTGATTCTGAGATAACTCAGGTAAGGTTATTTTTGAGAAGAAGGATTCAGCCTCTGTAGGATTAAATTCATTGTTTGTCTTGTATAAAGTTGCGAGATGTGAGTGAAATTTATGGACTATTTTAACTGGATTACAAGTATAAACATTTTTTGATAATTTCAAACGTATTGGTTTGAAAGATTTGTTAGTTGAATTTAATGCCCGAGCCAAATATGTACCTGGTTTGTTTGTATTCATGTAGAAATTGTGTTTGGAGCGTTTGAGGGATTTATCAACTGACTCAGTGAGAAATAGATCGTATTCCAATCTAGATTTTTCCAGATGAGATTTTGTACTCTGAGATGGATTATCTTGGAATGATATGTAGGCTGCATTAAAACTGAGTTCTAGTTTTTTTGCTAGATTTTTGCGTTCCCGTTTAAATAGTGCCATTTGTCTTTGTATTGTACCACGCAAGACAGGCTTATGAGCTTCCCACAGTGTTATTGGGGAGATGTCTGTTGTATTATTAATTGATATGTATTCCTTTAAAGCTTGTTCAATGGCCATCTGATGTAGTGGGTGTTTGAGCATTACGTCCGGTAAGTACCATGTTGGGTCATGCGCTTTTGGTATGGCTGAGGCTATAGTAGTGTATACTGCATTATGGTCAGACCACAGAATCGGAATTATATTTGATGCAATAATTTCTGGTATCATTCCTATTGTTAGAAAAATATGATCTATTCTGGTGAAGGTTTGATGAGGGTGTGAGAAATAAGTGAATTTCTTTTTCATTGGGTTACTTTCTCTCCACGAATCTACCAGATTGTATTTGGAAAGAAGTTGAGAAAAAGGTAATCTAGAGGTTATTTTGTATGGTGTAAAAGGTGATTTATCTAGAAATGGGAGGAGGACCTGGTTCGAATCCCCACACATTATCACTGTTCCTATTTTGTGTGTATTAATCACTTGTAATATATGTGAGAGGAATGGTGTAGGTTGTTTGTTAGGAGCGTAGTAGGAAATCACCGTGATTGCTGTATCCATTATATAACCCATGAGTATCAGGTATCTACCTTCTGGGTCTTTAATTTCTGATGATAAGGTGAATGGTGTGGATCGGTGAAATGCAATTAGAGTTTCCCTTTGCTTGGTACAGGCAGAAGCCCTGTAAATTTGTTGATAAAAAGGAGAAATATATTTTGGAGTAGAATCTTTGGTGAAGTGTGTTTCTTGGAGGCATACTATGTGAGCCTTCTTGTTATGGAAAGTACGGAAGGCTTTGGCCCTTTTTTGAGGGACATTTATTCCCTGAACATTCAGGGAAAGTATATTCAGTGGTGCCATGGCAACAGATCAAATAGTTTTGACTTACTTTTTGTTATGCAGAGCTGACTGCGCAGATCAACCTGTGTGGACTGAAGAGATGAAAAGATAGAAAAGAAACCAGTGAATTCTGGAGTAAAGAGTAAACAAAAAACATATGAGATTAGATGATACATTGTATAAATTAATTTTTGCAAGTAATCACAATTTACCCGTGAAAGAGAATAAATATCTCTCTCAGGGGAATAAGTGCCTTCGTCACACTCCCACATAATATGGTTGGGAGAATGAGGAGGGCTAATGGGGGTACATCTTCCGCTTACAGGAGAGAAGTGCTATGTCAAAAGACATCAAAATGATGTTTCATTAATTGGAGTGCAGAATATAGTTTTTGTTGAAATTATTTATTCCAGGGTGGTTGTATATGGTTAGTCTTGCCCTAGGCTAAATAATTCAGTTAAAAAGGTACTGTTAATAACTTTGGTATTGATGAAGATAGTTTGAATTATTTTGGGATTTTAACCCTTTTAGAGTAAACAATTACATATTTTATTCATATGTAACTGTTTAGATATGTTAACTCATAAAATTGAGGTTGTATTGCTTCAGATTAGAATAAACAAAAACATAATTCTAGGAACTAGTTAGGTACTAATATATTTGTTTTAAGAAAAGAAAGAAAAAGCTTCCATTACTTCTGGATTATTGAACATATTTGTCCTAAAAAGTAATACATCTATTGTTATTACCTGATAATATATAACTGAACAAGAATTTCCTTATTTCACTTATATATTCTAAGGCTATATGAATCAGAAGTAATAAGAAATATAACTGGAATGTAACATGATCCCACACAGTGTGTGACTATCAGAATGCAGTTACATTCAGTTATAAATACAGGTTTTTTTATAGAGAACCATCTCTTAGTATAATAAATGAAGAGATATCAGGAATTAGGATGTCAGTCCATTGAATCTTCTTGGTTCATGGATGATGTGGCATAACGGCCTCTTTTGTGAGAATGATGATTCCCATTTTGTTCTGGAATTTTCTGAGTGCTGCCTGAAGGTGAAGATGATGCCATTCTTCTGCGTGTGGGAGAGTTGCTGCTTGTGGGTTCTGTCAGATTTAATTTTAAAAGGGTTTGTTGTAGTTCATCTGCTGATCTGCTTCTGTAAATTGTACCTTGGTAGTTAAATCTGACTGAAAAGGGGAAGCCCCATTGTTACATAATGTTGTGGCGTTGCAGTTCCATTAGTTGGGGTTTCATGGATCATCTTTTAGTAATAGTAAGTTGGGATAGGTCAGCAAAAATTTGATAATTGTATCCTTGAAAATTAAGTTCCTTTTTTTTTCTCTTGCAGCAATTAGTATTTGTTCTTTCGTTCTGTAATAATGAAATTTTGTGATTATATCACGTGGGGTTCCATCTTTCTTTTTTGGCTGTGAGGGCTCTGTGTACTCTGTCCAGTTCTAAACGTTCAATAGGGATATCTGGCTTCAGTTCTTGTAATAGAGCAGTAATAGTAGATTGCAGGTCTGTCACAGTTTCAGGTATTCCCCTTATGCGCAAGTTTGAACGTCTGGCTCTATTTTCGTAATCTTCGAGCTTAGTTTGAAGTATTAAATTCTCTTCTTTTAATTGTTTCAATTCTGTTATATTTTCTTGGGTTGTAATTTCAATTTCATCCATTTTTATTTCTAAGGCTGCGGTGCGGTTTCCCAGCTCTCTTATTTCTTTGGTTAGGCTTTTTGTTATTTGGTCTGAGGTTTGTTTTAAAGCCTTATGAAGCATCTTTTCAAATTGTAATAATATTACTGGGGATACTGAGGAGGCTTGTGGAGAAGTTTGTGAGAGGATTTGTTCTGTATCTGACTCAAATGGAGAGTCTTGCTGTGACATTTTCTGTCTGTGAGAGCGCCCTGATGCTGTATATTGTGAGGTGACTGGAGCTGCTTTAGTTGCAGTGAGTGCCTGTGAGCTCTTTGTGAGGTGATTTTTATTTCTGCCACGGTTTCCTCTCAGTACCATATTCCCTGCCCAAACTTTCACAGTTTGTTCCCTGGGGCAAAAAGGTTCAAATGGTTGCCTTTTGAGCCTGCAGGCTCCACTTTGTCCTTCTCTTCTCTCCTCAGCGGTGCGGCGCTCTAACAATGCATGTCTGCTCCGCTGGGCTCCGCCCATCTCCCCCCCTGGTCTTGTGTTTTCAGGTGACTCAGATAAGGCTCTGATAAGGCTCAGTAAGACAAAGTGAGGTCAGAGGGCGATAAGCTGGGAGATTGTATATCCATGGAAGCCAGAGAAGCCGAGGAAGCCAGGCTGTAAAATCAGTGAACTCGATAAGCCAGAAACCAGAAGAGGGGAATGTAGATCCGAACAGGCTCACTCCTTTTCAGCTCTTTTCAGGCTGCTTAGGTGTTTAGTTGCTTTTCAGGTGAGCTCTGTAAAGGACTCCGTGAAGGGTGATAGAACCCAGGCTAAGATGAGCCAAGATGAGCCAAGATGAGCCAAGATGAGCCAAGATGAGCCCAGAGAGACCCAGAGAGACCCAATAGCCCCAGGAGAAAGACAAGCTTTTTACTGGTCTGTCCGTTGGGATAGAGAGCTCAGGTTAAACATGTCTCACACCATCACCACCTTTTGATTGACTTTGATTGTGTCTTTTTCTTGCTATGCATTTGCCTCTGATTCCACTGGCAGTAGTCACTGCACCCCGACTCGACTCCCTCTCCTAACCACTATGTTATATTTTGCAGATGGATTGGTACTTCTGGATAGTCAAACCCGGATGTTTATCCTGGTCCTTTTCATTTTGTATGCAATTACTACTCAAAGTTTCTCTCTAAACTTCTTTTTCCTTTTTCTCTGTACTTTGTGAGACCAATTATCCTGTGATCCTTGCCTGCTTGACTTCACTTCTGATCTGCTGGTCTTCCTTACATATACCCTTGATGGGATGTAAAATGGCAGTTAAGATGACCCTTCTTCCCAAAATGCTATACTTATTCAGGGTACTCCCAGTGGCAGTACCTCCTCATTACATATGCATTTTGCAATGTCAAGTTAACAATTTTATATGGGGGTCTATTAAACCCTGCATATCTAGAGCAGTCTTGATGCGCTCTAAGCTGCACAGTGGCTTAAGACTACCGAACTTTGCAAAATATTATCTTTTTTGAGACATCTGTCTTTTTATCTGGCTCGCATAGCACCTGCCTCCTTTCACCATTGAACTGTACTTGGTATTAACTGGGTGGTGATGACCTCCCCTTTTATACCTTTACCTCCCTACAGGAGTAATATAAATTACTGAATTCAGAAATATTCTGATATCTCCAGATATCTTACCTTTACTCCTCCTATATTAAAGGCCTTATTGATTTACAATCACAAACCTTGTTTGAACATAATTGCTCGAAAAATATGCATTTAAACTAATACATTGAAAATAAAGTGACCAAAATAAATAAAATATATCAAAGTAGCTGCTCAGAGGTGGCAGTTCATCAGCACTGATTTGGTTAATTGCACAAGTCATTTTTATGGTGATTGAAGTGGAAGTAGCGGTGAAGGGGTTGTATCAAATCTGCTACCTTTCACATCTATGAACTTTTAGTATTAATTTTACACTTTATGCTATCTATGTTTGCACAATATATGAGATAGAGTTGTGTTTGTTATTATTGCACATTTATATACAAAGTTTTTTCAAAAGTATATCATTTTGCATATGATTTAGTGTGTTGAATTTTATTTACAGATTAGGTAAATATTAGTGGAGTTAGTGCATCTACATTTTTAATCTAAGTTAAATTTGTACTTGTCTTCCCCTCCCACCACTGCACCCCCTCAATATGCTACCTGCTGGGCCTCAGACCTCAATGTCCTGCTGGATCAGAGGATTGGGCTGACATATGGCAATCCACTGTCTTCCTCAGTGAAGGACCTAGTCCTGGAAATCAATTACAAAGTCCTCACAAGATGGTACCTAATGGGAGGATTAACAAAATTCTTCCAACTTACCCTCCCACAATGCTTTCAAGGTTGCATGGATATAGGAAGTCATTTGAATATCTGGTGGTCTTGCCCTGTTGTGGTGATATTCTGGGCTGAGGTGTTTCGTATGCTGTCCACTCTTGCTGGGATGACCCTCACGCCTGACCCTACCATAGCGCCCACCTGATAAACTAATGTCACAATTTAAACTCTTGATATACATCACCACTGCCTCGAAAAAAACTATCACTAAGGTGTGAAAAACACCTAATCTTTGTTTTCTTGAGATGAAGCATAAAAAAAACACAGTTTATGATCCATAGCAGAATGAAGGCCACATTATTGGATTTTATTCCTAAACATCTGAAGTTTTGGTAGCCATGGGTGGACAATTACTTGCCTGGCAGTTTGCTACCTGTATAAGGGGGCCTCTAGCATAAGCTTTATGGTTACACCACAGAGTAGCGCTATTTATTGGTTCTTTATCATTTGTTACAAAAAAAAGTTCTATTTTTTTTTTTTTTTTTTTTTTAGCACTGCCAAGTGTTTCTCCTGCGAAAGAACAAATGTGTTGTTTTTCCAGGGGTAGTTATTAGAGCAAGGTAGACCTTGGTTGATTTCAATTGTAATTAGTGCGTGATTGGACCAAGTTATGTTGTGGATGCAGGCTTTTGTGATCTTTGGCAGGAGAAGTTTGTCGGCAATGAAATAGTCTAATATATGATTATGCACATGTGAGAAGAATGTATAGTCCTTTTCCATTGTGTGCAAACATCTCCAGGTGTCATACATGTCTTCTGAGGAAAAGATGGAATATAGATCTCTTCTAGTAATGACTCCTTTCTTGGAAGTGTCCATAGCAGAGTCCATTGGTGAAGTAGCCACAAAAGATGAGAGTTCTTTCTTGTATTTTACGTACTTTCTTGATGAATTGGTGACGTTTTTTATTGGGAGCATAGATGTTTACAATTGTAAGATGTAATTGTTACATCTTATTGCTACTGATTTCCTTCAGCCACCTTGCAGCCTCTTCTTTATATATGCATACACTCCAGCAATGGCATCTCTCAAGGTGGGTTTTCCGATAGTGACAACAGAATGTATGTATGTATATATGATTACTTGTTGAAAAAGCCACTTTTAGTCTCCATCAGAAGCCCATGTGAGAATCCAGGAACGCAACTGGGAAACAGGGACAGAGTGCTGTCACCCTATAACTGTAATTTCTGAAAAAGGGCTTTCATTATATTTAAGAAAAGCTGTAGATTTAAAAAATGTTTGAAGTTGTTAAAGCTTGAGATATGAGATTTTAGTGATTCAGTGTACACGTACTTTGATGGAAAATCTCCACTCTCCGTGATTTTTTGCATGTCTTTTGTACATCTGTAGCTGTCACGCTAGACCAAATAAGGGAATGCAGGATACAAACAGGAAAATAGGGAATGCAGGATTTTTGCAGGAAAATAGAAAAGGAACACTAGGGAGGCACACAACTAGCACAATAAAAACTTTTATTTAACAAATAATAATTAAAAACAGAGTAAATCATAGGTCACTCCCACACCTTACATTGCGGGTTGCCATGATGGCATGTGTTTCAGGGGGATACATCCCCAAATTGAATTGATATTTTACCAAAAATGTGTGAATTATATTCTGTTTGTGTGCACTAAAATTATTTAAGTGTGTTGTACAACATAGTGTGAAAATATAGATTTTATTTAACAACAACACAAATACTGTGTGACATAAAAACTGCTGCTAACACTATTTTATTCTACAGGGTCCGTGTTTTCAGAAAATATATATTGTTTTGTTTTTTTTTTGTTTTCATATTCAAAATGATTATAATAATTTTATTATGCATGAGCAAACTATAAATAATTGCTCAGAGCTGAGAACTTTCGGGTTCAATGATAACAGGGCAGATCAAGGAATAGATGTTCCTCAATCTGCTTTTGCTCTTCATCCTGCAAACATTTTCTGTGGTCCTGGGCTCCCTAACGGAACAAGAGAGCCCAGAAATCATGACAAGTGATGGTGGGTGGGGCAACACCTTCACAGTGCACTACAGTAATTACTTTTATTAAAAATCACTGCAAAAAAGATACCAAGCTCATGTTTGCTATCACTTTTATGGCAATAGGGTTCGATTTCAGGATTCAAACATTAGAAAAGTTTGCCAAACCTACTCAGAACCAAATGTAGGTAAGTTTTATTCATCACTATTCAAAATTCATCATCTGACTGGCTGTGTTTTCTCTCTTCTGTCTGTTTACTTTCATTCTTAAGTCCTTTTGACCTTCCCGTAAATTCAATTCAAGTTCACCATGTAACGTTCCCTGCTTAGAACATTTTTCTCACATTTTTGCTTTTGTTGATTAAGTTGAATTATAATAGCCTTAAAACTCTCAACATTTAAAGTTTCCCAGAAATCCTTATAGCACTTTTCACACTAATGACCCCATTTATTGCAGAGATCTGATACCGTTATCTGCTTGCCTGTGGTCTACATTTTGCTAGTGTAGCACCCTCTAGAGTGTGCTAGAAATAGTGTAGGTTTTGTTAGTGTAGGCAAATTTACTTATCTTAGGGCTAAGCCTGAGCTGTAAATCTAGGTCAGGGTTCAGTGAGTTAGGGCTGGATGATTCATCCTGACAACTCCGCTGGTGCCTCCCCCTGTTTCTGGAGCATTGTAGAATGTTCTAGAGCTAATGGGCAGGAAGTTAGGAGGAGCTGCCTGGAATGTTTATGAGGCCTTGGCCAACCCCCAGAAGTGGGGTGGCAGGGGGCAGAGCTTACCTCATAAATAGGCATTAACCATACCAGCAGGGCAGTCAGGTGGAAGATGGAGATATAGTGCTGAGGAGGCTGTCAGTGGCCCTCAGGGGTAACTCCTAATTTGAGGGGGTGACCTTGGGCTGGAGCTCGGGTGCTGGAAGAATCCTGGTACAACAAAAGGGGAAGCCCTTCCTGGAGGCACGGGTGCAAGAGAGAGGACAGTGTGAGTAGATCAGCACTACTGGGGCTTACAAGGGGGGAGACTGCCACATGTAGCCAATTCTCACTGAAGACAGCGATGTACTTAAGTCTTTGTCTATCCCCAGGAGATCTCCTGAGAGTCAACTGGGTGGGCTGGTGAGAGAGTCAGCTGGGTGGACTGGTGAAGAGTTAGCCTGGAGGGCTACTGAAAGGGACAGCTGCAGCCAGGTGGGTTGGCAGTGCCTGGGGAGGTGGTGCTGGTACCAGTGATCACAGGGAGGAAGTGATGTGAAAGTACAAGCTTTGTCACTCCACCGTTCTACACTTATAGGGGCTGCGAGTCCCTGCTCGTAATGGGCCATTGCTAGAGAGACTGTTATATCATCACAGAGTGACATAGCTGGAACAAGAAGTGTGTGCTGGAGGAAAAAGTTGGAGTTGTATATAGAGACTGTATATAGGAAGAATGTCCCTGAAGTGGTTGAAGTTTTGCTGAAGATGAAATGGGCACCCCTTAACCTCCCATCCCAATCCAAATTATTAAGCCTCAATAAATACCAAAAAGTCATGGACTGTTCTGTCTCTGGAGTGCCTGTGAAAGTTCAGTGTGCCTAGCTGTACAGTAGTGGTGAAACCAGTTCATCTGCTTCTCCTTAGAGGGTGAGACCCAGATTGGAGCAGAGACTGATAACATGACGCTGACAGGTCATATATATGATGGGGTTTCTCCTGACTTATTTTTTGTTTTTATGCATTGGAATAAAAAGAGCTCCACTTGTTTTGGAATCCTAATTTTGGTAACTTTCAAACCATTTATAATCTATAGTAATTGTGATTTCCAAGTCTCCAGCAACCAAATGATTATAAAATGGGAAAAAAATACATCAAAATTACCTCAATGTCACACCAAAAGTAATATGTGAGTGATTTTCACTCCAGTTTTTGTATAACAGTTGCTTGAAACCAGGAAATGTTTGTAATTTAATCTCTAGAAAGACATGCAGGACACTGTCACAACCTTTAAAACGGAAAAAAAGGTATTACTTAAAGATTGCTTTCTTGTGTCACTAACTGATGGATAGAATAATAAAATTTATTGCACTATTAAATTTCACGTTGCCCATTTAAATAAAGACTGTAATTGTAACATTTATGTTTAACGAAAAGGCATTCAAACTGGGACTTCTCAAATATATGTATATTGTCATTTATATTTAATATATTTTGAAAGGACATCTACTGTTACTGTATATGTCACACAAAAAGACCAATGGCAATATGCCCAAATTTCTCTTAAAATTTTATGAAGCATTTGCTGTGGTTAAATTGCTAAGCTTGCAATAAAATACACCATTATTTTTGAAACTCCTTTGTTTCATTTTATGCTCTTGAATTATTTAGTAGGGTTGTGATCTATTCTCCTGGTAATATTCCCTCTTGAAAAGGATAATATCTTATAAAATTTGACAACCCACTTGATAGAGTGACAGTGCTTTTTTATCTCTAGCTTGGTCTCTTTCAAGACAGTACAGCAGCTCTATTTTTGAGAAACCCTTGTCTTTCATCATTTACAGGAAAAGTCATACATTTGCAGGTTTAATATAGGTTTAGCCAATGCACTAAATACATATATACATTATTATATGAGATGTAAAGTTAGTAGAGGTTGTTAAGTGGCCACATGAGTTTTTCTAGCACAACTAAGAATATCCTGTTGAAATAATCAAGGCATGCTGCAGAACTAAGTTATGTTATAGGAATAAAGCAGAAATAGAAATCACTCATTATCTACGATTTGACAAAGTGTTTAGTGTTTTTCTACCTTATGAACATACCCACATGTTAAAGTGTACCTCTATTCAAAACTGAATAGCATTGGGAAACCTGTCAGATGTTTGTTTTTTTTTTGTTTTTTTTTTTGTTTTTTTTACTGTGTCCCATTGATGAGATTTCCCTCAACTTTCTATCTTAGAGATAAATCAGTGTAAACGTAAACCTCCTTAGTGCCACCATAACAGGTGTCCCCTACCCATTGGAAGAGCTCCTCTTTATTTTGGTTTTGGAGGCAACTTTAGAACTTTGGATTTCATATCACTTCCTGTCCAGGTGATAATGGCCCCAGGACAAATAGAGAGATGATTCTCACCAACCTTAAATCTGAACTCTAATCAGTACAAATTATAATCAGTGCAAATTATAAACTCAATCATTCCATTGCCCTCTAATAAAGCAGCAAAAAAAGTTTTTTTTTTCACCATGCACCAATTTTTAAATATGCCATTACTTTTTATACACATTGCAGCAGACAGAAGGGCCTAGCAAGGTGCTATACATGACTTCCTGCATGGGTTACAGATCCCTACCTTCACCTTCCAAATGCCATCAGTCTTGATGCATTTTGGCTCCTAGGAGGATTTTTTGAATTTTGCAAAATATTGATGGGCAAGCTAGGCTTGCAACTGTACACTGCTAGGATAAAGTTGTCAGCAGTGAGCGATCCTAGGTGGACTGCATTTACATGCAGCCTGCTGTGGGTAATGACTGTGCGTGAACAATGCAGGAAGTCATGTACAGCACCCTGCTAAGGATGCTTGAATTGACAGCACAGATATTCCTTAGGGGTGGGCTACAGACTGCCAGGCTTAAGAGGACAATCCTGGATAAAACGGGTCACCTTATGTCTATGAAGTGATACACTTGCTAATAGGAAACAGGCAGTATCTACACTACACATAGTGGTTGATTTACTGTAGTGCAATTCTTATCATCATTGTAATTACTAGACATTTGTTTCGGTCCGAATACAAATTCTGGCGTATTTTGGGTTATTTTGAGATCCGTATGTATCCGAATCTCCAAATGAAATAGTAATGAATAGTAACGAATTTCATTTAAATCGATCGACCAATTCAAATTCTGTGTGAAGAAATAGCTGGTTGTTAAGCAGTGGGTCGGAAAGCCGCCCCCTGTGTCCTTAACAACCATTAGTCATCATCTGTCAGCGGGCTTCCCCACTGACAGATGAATATAAAGATAAAGAAAGCCGGCAATAGAAAAATGTTTAAAAAATGGTGTAGGGTCCCCCCCAGTCCATACCAGGCCCTTCGAGTCGGATATGGATTTTAAGGTGAACCCCACGCCAAAAGCCAAAATAGAAAAAAAAAAGGCGTAGGGTCCCCCAAAATACATACCAGACACTTATCTGAGCATGCAGCCTGGCAGGTCAGAACCATACCAGGCCACATGCTCTCAACATGGGGGGTGGGTGCTTTGTGCTTTGCGCCCCGACCTTAAAGCACCTTGTCCCCATGCTGAAGAGCCTCTTCCTGACAACCCTGGCCTGTGGTTGTTGGGGTCTGCGGGCAGGGGGCTTGTTGGAATCTGGAAGCCCCCTTTAACAAGGGGTCCCCAAGATCCTGACCCCCTCCAAAGTGTCAAAAAGTAAGAAACACAGGAAACAGTTTTTGACAAGTCCTTTATTAAAAGAAAAAAATAGTGTCCCTCGATGTCCATCATGATGTCCGCTGACCCGAAAAATCAAAAACTGGAAAAAATGCTTCGCCTCCTAAAAGACTACCCACTGTCTGCCCTCTTTTCACTTTGACACTTTGACGGGAGGCCCGCTGACAGATGATGACTTATGTTTGTTAAGGACATGGGCGGCCGGCTTCCCGGCCCGCTGTTTAACAACCAGCTATTTCTTCACATAGAATTCGAATCAGGCAATCGTTTTTCGACCGATCACAATTCTAATCATTCTGAAAAGTTGGAATTTGTTAGAAAATGTATAAATCAAACTCATTTTAATGAAAACAAAACTAAATATAACTAAACAAATTCCAAAAGCAAACAAAACAAATTCCATAATGAAACGAAATTAGTAACATAAATCTATCCGAAATGAAACTAAACAATTTTTTCCATTCTGCTCATGTCTAGTAATTACAATAAAACTTGACCAAAACAATCATCAATTGTCTGTTTGGCACATTTCATGACAAAATACCAAGAAAATACGTATGGAGAGAACTGTCATTCATTGTTATAACTCATGAATTTCTCTAGTGACTCAGGGTTTGTTTTTCTTACACAAAAGTGTAAGTACTCTATTACACACTGAGTGGCGTGCCTAATGCCGCATACACACGGTCGGAATTTCTAGAAAGCTAGGTCCGACGTACTTGCCGCCAGACTTCCGGCGGACTACCGCCGGACTTTCTGAACTTTCTGAACGGCCGGACTTGCCTACACACGGCCGGACTTTCCGCAAGGCGCCCCCTCCCCCAAAGCACCCCCCCATGTTGAGGGCATGCGGCCTGGTACGGTTCAGGAGGGGGGGGGCGCTCGTTCGTCCCCACCCCCTTTCCTGACCGGCCGGGCTGCGTGCTCGGATCAGGGTCTGGTATGGATTTTGGGGGGACCCCCACGCCGGTTTTTCGGCGTAGGGGGTTCTCCTTAAAGTTCCATACCAGACCTAAGGGCCTGGGATGCCCCCCGCGCTCGCCGCAATGGGAAAATTAGTTTTTCCTATTGCAGCGAGCGCGAGATGCAGTAACCTGCTCCTCCTTCGTATCTGGTCCTTCGGACTAGCATACAGACGAACGGGCTTTCCGTCAGGAACTGAGTCCGGCGGAGGTACGACGTAAAGATTTGAAGCAGGCTTCAAATCTAAAGTACGTCGGATTTCCGCCCGAAACGGTCCGTCGGAAGTCCAATGGAGACCACACACGGTCGGATTGTCCGCCGGACTTGGTCCGGCGGCGTCCGTCGGACTTTTGCAGGTGAAAAGTCCGACCGTGTGTACGCGGCATAAGTGAATATTTTTGTGGCAGTTTTTATGCAAGCAGTGACAGACATCAGACAGTGTTTCTGTCAGTCAGATGAGCAATCTCCAAAGCAAGCTATAGATAGATAGATAGATAGATAGATAGATAGATAGATAGATAGATAGATAGATAGATAGATAGATAGATAGATAGATAGATAGATAGATAGATCTGAGTCAGTTGTACCTAAGTGTAAAATCACTGTGTTCCAGCATCCAATCATCACTGAAATGCAAGCTCAGCAGTGGTGATAGAGCACCACTTAAAGTAATACTAAAGTCTCGTTTTTTTCAGTTAAAAATAACAGACATGTTATACTAACCTGCCCTGTACAGTGGTTTTGCACAGAGCAGACCAGATCCTCCTTTTCTTGGGTCCCACTTTGGCTCTCCTGGCCCCCCTCCTGTTGAGTGCCCCCACAGCAAGTGGCTTGCTATAGGGGCACCTGTGCCAAGCCACAGCTCCCTGTGTCCATTCAGATATGGAGCCGTGGCCCGGCCCCACTCCCTTTCTCCCCTCATTGGCTGACAGAATTTGACAGCAGCAGGAGCCAATGGTGCCATGCTGCTGTCTCAGCCAATGAGAAGGGGAGTCTAGGACAGCTGAGTTTCTCATGCAACAACGCTGGATCAAGATGGACCTCAGGTAAGTATTAGGGGGACTGAGGGGGACTGCTGTTTTTTTTTTATTCTAATGCACAGAATGCATTTAAGATAAAAAAAACCTTCTGCTTTTACAACCACTTTAACCTCTTAAAACTACAACTGTTATTTGTTAAAGTGTAAACAATAAAAAAGTTATCTTCTAAGCGACCATTTTGAGCAACTCCATCTTTTGAGTTAACAAATGCATACGACAGTGTCAAATTTATATTTACTAAGAAGAAAATACATCATCTACTGTATATGTGTGTGTGTGTGTATATATATGTAGCAATAACTCTCGGTTGAGCTGCTGGTTTAAGCAGGCCTGTCCTCTATGTCCTTTACCCTTCTTAAATTGTTCAATCCCCTTGACACAAAAGTAGTGAAGTGTTGTAATAATATGAGTATCAACTTTAACCCACAATATACACTTATAGTTATGGTTACCTCTACCTGGGTGCTGGTAGCTCCACCTGCAGGAGAAATGACAACACTGCACACAAACTTCAGTAATAACCAAAAATAACTTCTTTCTTTGGGTAAATAATATATTTATATAAAGAATTATTATAATGACTATACTATCACACCAACGTAGTGTAACAGTATAAGAAATGGTTGTGACAATCAGTAACAGACACGAATATATCCAATTATATACAAATATACCTGGGAGCTCCCCCTGCTCTAAACCTTAAAGTCACTATCCTTTGTAACTAAATGCAGGGCCCTGCAATGAAAAGGTAGTCCTGACGTCTTCAGTCTTCGCTAGCTTTTATAATTGTAATCCGCAAAGGGTTCCTCCTGGGTGTTGCGCAGTGTAATATAACACACTAAAACAATTGTAATCCAGCAGATTGACTAATTGCTCTTATATGAAGAAAACAAACATCTAGCATCCGTTCTTGAATACTGGAGTCTATTCAGATGTAAAGTTCTCCAACTTAACTTGTTCCGTGGGACTATCAGTCCCAGCAACACTCTGTAACAGTTCTAACTGTGTATGTAGTAGTTAAACAAACTTCTGGGTGTTAACCCTCTTACCACACGGGATCCGAGCAGATGGATGTCTCCGTTTCAGCAGTTCTCAGACCGTATGGAGGCACCACCATGCCGTCACACTGTTCCATTCACAAACGACCAGGAGTCCTCGGTTATCTCCCCACGGGTCTCCGGAACGATCACTTCTGCTGCTCCAGCATGCTATGATGTGATGTCAGGATCCTTGCAGCTGCTCCGCTCCTTCGCAAAATAGGCCGCAACCCTGTAGGACACACACACTCACAGGGTTCTGCTGGCAGGCCACGTGTCCCAGGAACAAGAGACCTAAGATGGCCGCTCCTTACCCTTTTATATCCTCCCACCATGAAGTTCAGTTCTCACCTTGTCCAGGAGCATTGTGGGTGGGTCAGAGCTACAGTTCCGAAGTAAACAATAAATCACTTCAATGTCACTTCACTTAATCATGAAACGTAAAAGTATTGTACCTTTTCAATTATCCACAAGATGGAACTATAACAACTTATGTACTGCATAACACACATATGGCTAAAAACAACAGTTGTCAGCGCTACATACTCCCCCTGCTTTAAATCTTTGGTCCCCAATGATATGTAAGACCTTGTTCCTGCTACACATCTTAGCTTCTAAACGAGTGCACAGGACCGACAGAGGAGCCTCCCACCAATTCTCAGGTGTTGGAAAGCTACTCTGTGTACCCACAACTGTCACCTTAGTATCAGATACAGATGTGCCAAGGGGTGAAACAGGGTTCTCATTGTCCAGATTGACTGGGGAGTAGGGATGAGCCGAACACCCCCCGGTTCGGTTCGCACCAGAACCCGCGAACGGACCGAAAGTTCGCACGAACGTTAGAACCCCATTGACGTCTATGGGACTCGAACGTTCAAAATCAAAAGTGCTCATTTTAAAGGCTAATTTGCATGGTATTGTCCTAAAAAGGGTTTGGGGACCCGGGTCCTACCCCAGGGGACATGTATCAATGCAAAAAAAACTTTTAAAAAGGGCCGTTTTTTCGGGAGCAGTGATTTTAATGATGCTTAAAGTAAAAAAAAAAAAGTGAAATATTCCTTTAAATATCGTACCTGGGGGGTGTCTATAGTATGCCTGTAAAGTGACGCGTGTTTCCCATGTTTAGAACAGTCCCTGCACCAAATGTCATTTTTAAAGGAAAAAATCTAATTTAAAACTGCTTGCGGGTTTAATGTCATGTCGGGTCATGGCAATATGGATGAAAATCAGTGAGACAAACGGCATGGGTACCCCCCAGTCCATTACCAGGCCCTTTGGGTCTTGTATGGATATTAAGGGGAACCCCGCACCCAAATTAAAATAAGGAAAGGTGTGGGGCCACCAGGCCCTATATACTCTGAACAGCAGTATACAGGCGGTGCAAACAAGACAGGGACTGTAGGTTTGTTGTTAAGTAGAATCTGTTTGTAATTTTGAACATTTTTAACGTGTTTAGCTCCAGCCAAAAAATCTTTTCTAAGCTTTTTGGAAAACATAGGGAAGGGTTATCACCCCTGTGACATTTGTTTTGCTGTCTTTCCTCCTCTTCAGAAGATTTCACCTCACTTTTTTGTCCCAATGAAAAATGTTTTTTGAAAATTTGGGTTTTTTTGTGGAACAAGGATTGGAAAGCATCAGTGGAAAGGAGAAATTGTTTTCCCATATTAACTCTTACAGGAGAGAATTTCCCTTCCTAGGGGTAGATTTCATCTCACTTCCTGTTGTCTCCTTCCGTTTGCAAGTAGGAGTCGTTTGTAAGTTAGATGTTTGAAAGTAGGGTCCTGCCCTATATACTCAGCAGAAATTTGGGCCTTAGGTGTTGCTGTGGCCACAACACTGTAAGCCCTCACAGGGCCCTGCTGTGAAATATTAGATCAAGAATTGTAATTACATGCCCCTGTTGAACAGGAGCTGAAAAATTAGGCCTTAGGCACTGGTGCTGGTGCCACAACACTGCAACCCCTCACAGACACTCTAGTTGGAACGCAGGAACGAGCCCTGCTGCAAAGTATTGCTTCAAAAATTGTAATTACACGCCCCTGTTAGACAGGGGCAGAAAAATTGGGCCTTAGGCACTGGTGCTGGTGCCACAACACTGCAACCCCTCACAGACACTCTAGTTGGAACGCAGGAACGAGCCCTGCTGCAAAGTATTGAATAAAAAATTGTAATTACACGCCCCTGTTAGACAGGGGCAGAAAAATTGGGCCTTAGGCACTGGTGCTGGTGCCACAACACTGCAACCCCTCACAGACACTCTAGTTGGAACGCAGGAACGAGCCCTGCTGCAAAGTATTGCATCAAAAATTGTAATTACACGCCCCTGTTAGACAGGGGCAGAAAAATTGGGCCTTAGGCACTGGTGCTGGTGCCACAACACTGCAACCCCTCACAGACACTCTAGTTGGAATGCAGGAACGAGCCCTGCTGCAAAGTATTACATCAAAAATTGTAATTACACGCCCCTGTTAAACAGGGGCTGAAAAATTGTGCCTTAGGCACTGGTGGTGGCGCCCAGAACCAAAAATGTTCTTACAAGCTATCAGCGTGATGATTGAGGAGGAAGAGGATAATTACTCAGGGATAGTCACTCAGGGATAGTCACTCAGCATCAGCATAGGCAGTCTTTGAAGGGATCTGAGATTTCAAAAAAAATTATTCGGTTACATCAGCATCAGGTGCTTGGTAGCTGGTGGTGATCCAAGACTCATTCATTTTTATGAAGGTCAGCCGATCGACCGAGTCGGTGGACAGACGCACCCTGTGATCGGTTACCACGCCTCCAGCAGCACTGAATGTGCGTTCCGAAAGAACGCTGGATGCAGGACAGGCCAGTAGCTCAATTGCATACTGTGCAAGCTCTGGCCAGTGATCCATCCTCAAGACCCAGTAACCCAGAGGATTTTCGGTGGGAAAGGTGTCCAAGTCTGATCTTGCCCCTAGGTATTCCTGCACCATGTAAAACAGACGCTGGCGATGGTTGCTGGAACCGATCATACCTTGGGGCTGCGGACCAAAAAATTGTCTGAACGCATCGGTCAGACGGCCACCTTCTCCACTCTCTTCTTTGACTGACCGAAGCCTCAGCAACACGTTGTCCAGAAACAGGAGTTTGTAACCTCCCAGTCTCTGGGAACGCGTTGCACAGACCTTTCTGCAAGGCCTCCCGAAGATGTTTCATCCTCTGCTCCCTCTGCGATGGCAAGATAAGGTCCGCAACCTTACCCTTGTAACGTGGATCAAGGAGGGTTGCCAGCCAGTATTGGTCCTTCTCCTTGATACCACGAATACGAGGATCCTTACGCAGGCTTTGCAGGATCAGGGAGGCCATGCAGCGTAGGTTTGCTGAGGCATTCGGTCCGGAGTCCTCTGGGTCACTAAGAACGACATGGTCCGCAGCCACCTCCTCCCAGCCACGTACAAGTCCATGTGTTTCTTGGGACTGATCCCTTAAAGACTGCTGCTGATGCTGAGTGCCAGGCTCCACCTCCATACTGACACAATCTTCCTCCTCCTCCTCCTCCTCTTCCTCCTCGTCCTCTTCCTGTGTGATCGGCGGGCACGCAGGAACACTGTCTGGATAAAGGGGGCCTTGAGAGCTAAAGAAGTCCTCCTCTTCCTGCCTCTGTTCTGCCTCAAGTGCCCTGTCCATTATTCCACGCAGCGTGTGCTCCAACAGGTGGACAAGGGGGACAGTGTCACTGATGCATGCACTGTCACTGCTCACCATCCTCGTGGCCTCCTCGAATGGTGACAGGACAGTGCATGCATCCCTGATCATGGCCCACTGGCGTGAGGAAAAAAAACCAAGCTCCCCTGACCCTGTCCTGGTGCCATAGTCGCACAGGTACTCATTGATGGCCCTCTGCTGCGTGTGCAGCCGCTGCAGCATGGCCAACGTTGAGTTCCACCTGGTGGGCATGTCACAGATTAGGCGGTTCTTGGGCAGGTTAAACTCCTTTTGGAGGTCCGTCAGCCGAGCACTGGCATTATATGACCGGCGGAAATGCACACAGACTTTCCTGGCCTGCCTCAGGACATCCTGTAAGCCCGGGTACCTGCCCAAGAACCGCTGCACCACCAAGTTAAGGACGTGAGCCAAACAGGGCACATGGGTCATTTGTCCCTGTCGGAGGGCAGAGAGGAGGTTGGTGCCATTGTCGCAAACCACCATTCCTGCCTTAAGTTGGCGTGGCGTCAACCACCTCTGAACCTGCCCCTGCAGAGCTGACAGAACCTCTGCCCCAGTGTGGCTCCTGTCCCCCAAGCACACCAGCTCAAGCACCGCATGGCATCTTTTGGCCTGCGTACTTGCGTAGCCCCTTGAACGCCTACGGAGCACCGCTGGTTCCGAGGAAGAGGCCATGGAGGAAGAAAAAGAGGAGGGGGTGGAGGAGAGAGGTGTGTCACAATCAGCATTTTGGAGGCGTGGTGGCGGAACAACCTCCAACACTACTGCACCTTGTCCTGCATCCTTCCCAGCTGCCAGCAGAGTCACCCAATGCGCCGTGAAACTTAGGTAACGTCCCTGTCCATGCCTGCTGGACCATGAGTCAGCGGTAATATGCACCTTACCGCTGACCGCCCTGTCCAGCGAGGCATGGACATTGCCTTCCACATGCCGGTAGAGAGCCGGAATCGCCTTCCGTGAGAAAAAGTGGCGTTTGGGTACCTGCCACTGAGGAACCGCACATTCCACAAACTCACGGAAGGGGGCAGAGTCTACCAACTGAAAAGGCAGCAGTTGAAGTGCTAGCAATTTTGCCAAGCTAGCATTCAACTGCTGGGCATGTGGATGGCTGGGAGCAAACTTCTTTCGGCGGTGCAGCAGCTGGGGCAGGGAAATTTGCCTGGTACAATCTGACGTCGGTGTACCAAAAGCAGATTGCCCACAAGTACTTGGCTGTGACACACCTAATTCTACACCTTCATTCCTCTCACTGCAGGTCTCAGAGAGGACTGAAGGTCTAGTGGGGTTGGAAATCTCAGCTGATGAGGAGCAAGGAGAGATCCTCTTTGTTCTTTGGTGTGGGTCTTTTAGATACGCTTGCCAACGAACTGCATGGCAGGTCAACATATGTCTGGTCAAGCATGTGGTACCCAAGCGGGAGATGTTTTGGCCACGCGAGATACGCTTGAGACATATGTTGCAAATAGCAGCGGTGCGATCTGATGCACTCGTCTCAAAAAAGGCCCACACCAAAGAACTTTTTGAATAACGCGCAGAGACTGCAGCGCCCTGCACATGTGGAGCTTTGGGGTGTGATGCAGTCAATGTGCTGCCCTTAGGCTGGCCCCTGGAGGGCATCCTGCCTCGTTGGTGATGTGCCGCCGCCTCCTCCTCCTCCTCCTCCTCCTCCTCCTCTCTCCTATCAGGCACCCACGTTGAGTCAGTGACCTCATCATCCCCTCCCTCCTCATCACTGGAGCAAACCTGGCAGTATGCTGCAGCAGGGGGAGCATGACTGCCAGATTGCTGTCCTTCTTGGGCACCCCCTCTGTCTGTGCTCATGTTACTGCCTTCATCGAGCTCAGTATCGTCATCAGAGCCTTCCAAACGCTGGGCATCCTCCTGGAGCATGTACCCAACACTGTGGTCAAACAGTTCGAGGGAATCCTCATGAGGACATGGTGGAGCTAGGGAAGGAGTCACTGATGACATTGAGCTGAGGGAAGAGGCCGCTGCTTTGCCAGACAAAGCACCCTGGGCATGGGTGAGAGAGGATGAGGAGGATGAGGATGGCTTGGTCATCCACTCGACCAAGTCTTCCGCATGTTGCGGCTCAACACGGCCAGCTGCCGAAAAAAAGGCCAAGCGTGTCCCATGGCCACGTGCTGATGAGGATGCACCGTCTCCACGACCAGCACTAGACACAGAGCCTGCTTGCCCTCTCTTATTGGCTTGTGACTGTCTGCCTCTCCTTCTTGGCCTTCCAGACATACTAATGGCCTGTAGCTGCACTAAGCTGGGATAGAACACCTGTAATTTTCTTCAGGTAGCTTTATATACTGTAACCAGACAAGCCTGCCTGTCAGTAGGAAGATAACAGGAACGGATCTAGCTGAACACTGTGAGCAGGACGCACTGTACTAAATGTAAATAGTCTAGCTGCCTGACCGTGGTACTAATAGGATCAAATAGAACACCTGTAATTTTCTTCAGGTAGCTTTATATACTGTAACCAGACAAGCCTGCCTGTCAGTAGGAAGATAACAGGAACGGATCTAGCTGAACACTGTGAGCAGGACGCACTGTACTAAATGTAAATAGTCTAGCTGCCTGACCGTGGTACTAATAGGATCAAATAGAACACCTGTAATTTTCTTCAGGTAGCTTTATATACTGTAACCAGACAAGCCTGCCTGTCAGTAGGAAGATAACAGGAACGGATCTAGCTGAACACTGTGAGCAGGACGCACTGCACTAAATGTAAATAGTCTAGAAGATAACAGGAACGGATCTAGCTGAACACTGTGAGCAGGACGCACTGCACTAAATGTAAATAGTCTAGAAGATAACAGGAACGGATCTAGCTGAACACTGTGAGCAGGACGCACTGCACTAAATGTAAATAGTCTAGAAGATAACAGGAACGGATCTAGCTGAACACTGTGAGCAGGACGCACTGCACTAAATGTAAATAGTCTAGAAGATAACAGGAACGGATCTAGCTGAACACTGTGAGCAGGACGCACTGCACTAAATGTAAATAGCAGGAACGGATCTAGCTGAACACTGTGAGCAGGACGCACTGCACTAAATGTAAATAGTCTAGAAGATAACAGGAACGGATCTAGCTGAACACTGTGAGCAGGACGCACTGCACTAAATGTAAATAGCAGGAACGGCTCTAGCTGAACACTGTGAGCAGGACGCACTGCACTAAATGTAAATAGCAGGAACGGATCTAGCTGAACACTGTGAGCAGGACGCACTGCACTAAATGTAAATAACAGGAACGGATCTAGCTGAACACTGTGAGCAGGACGCACTGCACTAAATGTAAATAGTCTAGAAGATAACAGGAACGGATCTAGCTGAACACTGTGAGCAGGACGCACTGCACTAAATGTAAATAGCAGGAACGGATCTAGCTGAACACTGTGAGCAGGACGCACTGCACTAAATGTAAATAGCAGGAACGGATCTAGCTGAACACTGTGAGCAGGACGCACTGCACTAAATGTAAATAGCAGGAACGGATCTAGCTGAACACTGTGAGCAGGACGCACTGCACTAAATGTAAATAACAGGAACGGATCTAGCTGAACACTGTGAGCAGGACGCACTGCACTAAATGTAAATAGCAGGAACGGATCTAGCTGAACACTGTGAGCAGGACGCACTGCACTAAATGTAAATAGCAGGAACGGATCTAGCTGAACACTGTGAGCAGGACGCACTGCACTAAATGTAAATTGCAGGAACGGATCTAGCTGAACACTGTGAGCAGGACGCACTGCACTAAATGTAAATAGTCTAGAAGATAACAGGAACGGATCTAGCTGAACACTGTGAGCAGGACGCACTGCACTAAATGTAAATAGCAGGAACGGATCTAGCTGAACACTGTGAGCAGGACGCACTGCATTAAATGTAAATAGTCTAGATAGAAGATAACAGGAACGGATCTAGCTAAACTGAATACAGTGTATATATATATATATGCAACACCTGGGATGCATATATATACACAATACACTGTAAGTGCAGCTAACTGACTGACTGTTCTGCCTAATCTATCTAACTCAAATCAAATGACACTGTCTCTCTCTCTCTCTATCTCTCAGCACACCGGAACACACACTACACAGGGCCGCCGTGCAGGCGGCCTTATATAGTGTGGGGTGTGTACTAAATCCCCTGAGCCATAATTGGCCAAAGCCACCCTGGCTTTGGCCAATTACAGCTCTCTCTACTGACGGCGCTGTGATTGGCCAAGCATGCGGGTCATAGTGCATGCTTGGCCAATCATCAGCCAGCAATGCACTGCGATGCCGCAGTGAATTATGGGCCGTGACGCGCCACACGAATTTAGCGCGAACGGCCCATATCGTTCGCAATTCGGCGAACGGGCGAACAGCCGATGTTCGAGTCGAACATGGGTTCGACTCGAACACGAAGCTCATCCCTACTGAGGAGGAACTAGGCTCATCAACATTCCTCTTGCTGGTAATCTTCGTTGTCTCAGAACACTCGCTCAATGTATCGTATGTTAGTCTCTTGGGTGGGCGAATGTTCCTCTTTTCCCTATGTTTTTTTGGTGTGTCCCATATTTCTGGATGGACACTATTTTCTTCTACTTCAGTGGGAGATAAACACTCTTCAGCTTGTCTAGACAAAGGCACAAACTCTGGAGCTTCTGGCCTGAGGGCCTCACTACTCTCCTCGACTGTCGGCGATGAAACATTCGCTTCAGCTTCGGATATATTAGATGACCACAACCAGCTAATGTCCATCTCTCCCTCCTTATTGTCTTCAGTTGTCAAAGCCCCAGACTGGGACCTAGTTACAGGCCGTTGTGCAACTTCTGATGTAGATGATAACTCCTCCTCAGGGATTATCCTGACTGCATCAGTAAGGGGCAAAAGGTGATTCCGATGCCAAGTTTTAGTTGGTCCAGCACTTCCTTCTGGCCTAATTTCAAATACTGGAAGCCCTGGGATCTGTTTACATACAACGTATGGCTGTGATCTCCAGCGATTCGCCAACTTGTGTTTGCCAGGAATACCCAAATTCCTTAATAGGACTCGGTCAAAGGGTTGCAGATCTTGAACCCTCACTTTGAGGTCAAAGTTTCTTTTATTTCTACTCCCTCTGCTGTCTGACATAGTCCGAGCCTTCTCATAAGCAACCTTCAGACTCTTTCTCAGCCTATTTGCATATCCTCGATGAGAAGCCTCTGAGGTGTGATCCAGAGAAGTTCCAAAAGCCAGGTCCACTGGTAACCTAGCCTCACGCCCAAACATCAGCCGATAAGGTGAATATCCTGTGACGTCACTCTTGGTGCTGTTATATGCATGCACTAAAGCGGCAATATGCTTACTCCAGTTGGGCTTTTGTTCAGAGGTTGTGTCCCCAACATATTAAGAAGAGTTCTATTAAACCTCTCCTGCTGAGGGTCTCCTTGCAGATGATAGGGTGTAGTTCTGGACTTTTGAATTCCCAATAGATCCAGCAATCTCCTGATGAGTGTACTCTCAAAGTCTCTTCCTTGATCTGAGTGGATCCTCTGTGGTAAGCCATAATGGACGAAGAACTTCTCCACTAATGTCTTTGCCACTGTGACTACCTTCTGATCTTTCATGGAGAAAGCTTGAGCATATCTGGTAAAATGGTCTGTAACTACCAGAATATTTCCTTGCCCACTCAAGTCAGATTCTAGACACAGGAAGTCTATGCAAACTAGATCCATGGGACCTTGGCTTGATACATGTCCCATTGGGGCTGCCCGTTGTGGCAGTGTCTTTCTCTGGATACACCTATGGCAGGAGTGACAGTAACTCTCCACTTCTTTCCTCATGTAAGGCCAGAATAATCTATCTCTTATCAATTGAAGAGTTCTTTCTGACCCCAAATGTCCACGACAATCATGCAGAGCGATTAACACTGTCTCTGTGCTTCTCTGGCAGCAACAGTTGCCACTTCTCCTCCGGATCTTCAGAGGAGCCCCTTCGGTAGACCACCCCTTGCAACAACTGCAACCAATCCCACTCTGTGTAACAGCAGAGCTTCTTTTCGGGCACTTCTCAAAAGTAAATCAGGGTGTTTACCCTCCAGAGCTTCCAATACCAAGCTGCAGAGTGGATCTTCTTGTTGATCTCTCCTAAGATCTTTCCTTGATAACTTAGGTAAACCCTCTGTAGTAATCTGGGAGACATTACAGTAATACCTGGGTACTCCTGCTGTAGTCACTCCAATCTCTTCAGCTCTGGCTCCACCTTTCTCCTGCTTTACTGCTCCTTCACAAAGGGCTCTTACCCCGTCGGGGGCAAGTTGAGTCCAATCTTCTTGGGAACTCAGGGGACTGTTGGGTCTTCTTGAGAGCGCATCTGCATCTCTGTTGCCCACTCCCAGTCTGTATTTCAGGCTGAAGGAGAATGTTGAGAGAGCAGCCAACCACCTATGGCCTGTGGTGTCCAATTTTGCGGTGGTGAAAGTATGTGAGGAGGTTGTTATCTGTTTTAACTACAAATTTCGGCACCATACAGATAATCTCTCAGCTTGTCCACCACAACCCACTTCAAGGCCAGAAACTCAAGTTTATGAGTTGGGTAGTTCTTCTCAGCAGGAGACAAGCTTCGGCTCACAAAAGCAACAGGTCTTAATTGTCCATTGTGATCCTGATAGAGCACTCCACCCAGCCCATCTCGGCTGGCATCCACATGCAGTTCATAGGGCTTGGTAGGATCCGCATAAGCTAACACTGGAGCAGTTGTAAGACTCTTCTTCAATAGACTGAATGTCTCTTCACATTCTGGGGTCCACTGATCCATGATAGATTCTCTTTTCTTCCGGGGCCCTTCTTTTTTGTCTCCCAGGTTTCTACGAATCCACATCAGCCTCTTCCTCATTCTTCAGTAGTTCTGTAAGTGGGTGGGCTATCTTTGCGAACCCCTCCACAAACCTCCGGTAGTAGGAGCAGAATCCTAGGAATGACCTGAGCTTGTTCACATTCGTGGGCCTTGGCCAAGAGGTAACAGCTTCCAATTTCTCAAGGTCAGTTGCTATCCCTTCTTCAGACACAATGTGCCCCAGATAGTTCACTGAAGATTGATAGAACTGACATTTCTCCATTGAAAGTTTCAAACCCTCTTCATGTAGCCTCTTTAGAACCTTTTCCAGTCGCTCTTCATGCTCTTCAACAGTTCGGCCAAATACAATGATATCGTCTAAGTATACTAAGACCTCAATCAAATTCATGTCACCTACTGTCTTCTCCATGAGCCGCTGGAAAGTTGCTGGGGCACCAGACAGACCTTGTGGCATCCGGTTGAATTCATAGAACCCCACGGGGGTCATGAAAGCAGTCTTCTCCTTATCCTCAGGACTCATGGGGATCTGATAATAGCCACTCTTCAGATCTAATACACTGAACCACTTTGCCCCTGACAGGCTCTGTAGGGCATCTTCTATACGTGGGGTAGTGTGTTGATCAGGAATGGTCCGTCGGTTCAGAGTCCTGTAGTCGATACACAGCCGGAGTAACCCATTTTTCTTCCTCACCACCACTATCAGGGAGGCGTATGGACTCCTGGATTCCTTGATAATCCCAGTCCTTTTCAGCTCAGCCAGCTGTTCTTGGAGGTCTTCAAGATCTCCCAGTGGGATCCTCCTGACCCTTTCCCGAAAAGGTTTGTCTTCTTCCAACCGGATCTTGTGCTCTGCACTCCTGGCATACCCCACATCAAACTCGCTCTTTCAGAAAACTTCTTTCCATCTCATGAGCTGGGCTTTGGCCCTCTCCATCCATGCAGGTGTAAGGGAGGTGTTCTTCGGGTAAAAATTCTCTATGGGAATCTCCTCTTCTGGCTCCCTTTTCACATCTCTTGGCGAAACCGGGGTTGCTTGATTCGCCTGCCCAAGTAGCATTTTTGCTGGTATCTTCACAGGCAAGGCTGTCGTGTTCCGAACACTGACTGAGACCCTCCCCCTGCTTTTCTTAAGTGCCTTAGTAGATAACACTTTTGGGAGTATCTCCAGACCCACATCTTCTTCCTGAGTGTCCGTCTCCAAGACAATGAAAGGACCAGGTTGTCTCCAACTCAACTTGACAGAGGCTCTCATGCATACCACTTCACCCGGTTGTAGCAGTTCTTCACTTCGATCTAAAGCCAAACTTTTCCCACCCCTTCTGGTGGGGCCTTTTGTTTGTGTACTATGTTCCTGTACACTTGGGTTAGCATGGAATACACCTTCATGGTCGGGGCACTTTCCTTCTGTACAAGCGGTGTCAGGAGTCTTCTGACCAGATCAGTATTCGTTCCGATGATAAGGGAACTTTTATGAGCCCCAGGGGGTAGGGGACACACAACCGCCAGGGTGTCGAAAAGTCTCCGCCTTTCAAGCCACACTTGGGTCAAAGGTGAGTTTGATAGGGATATATCCCTCATAAGGAAAGTTCTGGGTACCTAGACGCCATATCTCCAATTCTTCCAACTTTTGCAGGGGCAGATGCTTGAGATGCTTCATGTAGATATCTTTGTATAATAAGGTCACTTGAGCTCCGGTATCCAATAGTGCCTTAGCGTAGATTACTTCTACTTGGATTGGGATAATCGGAGAGGGTCCCACTAAGTTGCGGGGAAATTCACCCTGAGTATTCGGCCTACTAGAACGCATCTTGACTCCTCACTTCCATGGACGCTCACTCAACTTCATTCCTTCCCTTACTCTCAAAACTTTGGGACCTTGGGTTTCGTTGGAGTTGACGACAGTTACAGGGTGCCCAGCTGACTCCTTCACTGGGGCCCTTTGAAGTTTTCCGCCGGCTTTTGACATTGTACTGCTGCTCTTGGGCACACGTTCCCGAAATGTCCAACCCCTCCACAGTTGAAACAACGTCCAGATCAGCTTCTGAAGGTGGAGTCTGGTACTCTCTTCAATTTTTCTGTTCCTCCATTGGGCGGATTTGGGGGTCTTGTGGTCAGCAAAGCCATCATTTCCATTAACTGAGCCACCTGAGTCTTTAGAAGCTCAATCTGGGGATCATCCTCCATCACATTAACTGTTCGGACTCCAACAGTGTGCTTTGGTTCTTGAATGTTCTCCTTCTTCCTTTCTAGAATATGTTCTTCCTCCCTTACAATCCGAATTAGATCTGGATACTTCAATATGCCTCCATCTTGGCGAGTTCTTAACTGGAGGGTGATGGGGTCCAAAGGCTGGGCACCCCTTAGGACTTGTTTGGCTTGAATTTCATCCACCTTACAAGGATCTAGTCCCTTCTTCAGTAATATCTGGTGAATGACCTTGTCCAGCTGTCTCATATATTCTGACAACTTCTCTCCAGCTTCCTGATAGGGGATATCGGCGCATTAGCCGTTTTGCTCTATTTTGCCCAGGGATGTGCCGGAGTGCTGCTCTACTGCGCATGTGCGAAGGAAGGAAGCGATATTGGCGAGACTGGTACTTGCCTCTTTCCTATCAATATTATTTACTGAGAATTGATCATCATCAAAATATGTTATTGTGCATATCTCTTCTTGTGGTGGTTCACAGAATATTTTCTTTGTGTTTTTATCCCAATCCTGTATATACATGTTAATATAAATGATGTGCCCCCTCACTCCCCCCACCTCCCACCCCCAACCCCCCCTTTGCCCTTCCCAAACTTGCACCCCCACTCTCAATCCCCCCCATGCCCTTGCCTACCTAGGCTAAATCCAGGGGTTTTATGCGTGACCTTTCCCCAACCTACCCCCCTTCCACCCCCTCATACAACCCCAGTGTATTCTATTGTCTTGTTATATTATTTTTATTCATCCCCCTCCACCCCCCTCCCACCCACCTCCAAACAATCAAAAACAACCTAGCAGGTACACTACCCGCCACATACATTATAATGCCACTATACATGTGCCTTCCCATTTCACCCGCTATTAATCCTACAATCTGACCATATTACACTTATGGCTCTACAGTCTGTAAATTCTTTTTATTCTCGTCGAGCCATCTTGCCACATCAGTCGTATCAAAAAATTGCATTCCCCCTGGTGCCGTTATTCGCAAACGGGCTGGATACAGTAAAGCATACGTAATTTTATACTTCTGCAAAGAGCATTTAATCGCTATAAACTCTGCTTTGCGTTTTTGTAGCATTGGAGAATAGTCTGGGTAAAATGATATCCTGACACCTTTGAAAAAAATACTCCCCATCTCCCTGGCTTTTCTTAGAAGGGTCTCTTTATCTTTATAATTGAAAAATGTTAAAAGCATTGACCGGGGGTGCCCACCTGATGGGGAGCTCTGACTGGGACTCTATGGGCTCTCTCTATGGCGAATAGGGGTGAAAGGGTATTCTCCCCAAATATCTCTTTGAACCATTTCTCTAGGAACTCAACAGGGTGGGAACCTTCACACGCTTGCGGGAGTCCCACCACTCGCACATTACTCATGCGTGCCCTGTTCTCCATTTCATTGAGCTTTAAGGTCTGAAACCCCATTTGTTCTCTCATTACTTTGATTTCCTGTTTTAAGGGGAAAAAAGTAATCTTCAATTAAACTCAGTCTTTCCTCTAGGGCCGTAGTCCTTTCCATGGTTTTCTACAGTTCCTGACCCATCAAAAGTAGTTCCTCCTTAATTCCCCCAACTTGCTTATGCTGATGACTGGCTGATCACCTTGCACTAAAGGACTCTTCCCACAAAGTTACCTGATGCATTTATCTCCCACATCCTTGCCTGCTGTAGCCTACTAAAATTTCCTGTAAACACTGAAGCCACCTCAAAGGTACCTTGACAAGTGATTCACACTTGACTCCCATGGTTTGTTTGTGTTCTAAGAAGTGGAGGACCTGGTGCTCTCCATCTACCTGGAGAAATTATTGCCCGGTCGCTCTAAAGGCCCGTACACATGATCGGACTTTTTGACAACAAACATGCAAATTAGCTGTTTTGGAGCAACATCCGACCGTGTGTACGCTCCATCGGACAAACTTTTTCTGTTTTCATCAGACTTTTGTTGGCTGTGCGAATGCACAAACTATCCGGCATCAAAATTCCAATGGAGCAAAGTCCGATCGTGTGTACACAAAACCATTGGACTTTTGTACAAACTACAGTATGCAGCCGCGAGAATGTTTCCAGGACGATCCCATCACGCTGGTCCTCAGCGACAGGGTACTGTACATCTCGCGCTAGCTGCAATAGGAAAAACACATTTTCCTATTGCAGCTAGCGCGAGAGGGAATTCCCCTCCTGGGAGCATACCAGGCCCTTGGATCTGGATTGGGGGTCCCCCCAAAATCCATACCAGACCCTTATCCGAGCACGCAGCCCGGTCAGTCAACCGTACCAGGCCGCATGCCCTCAACATGGGGGGTGGGTGCTTTGGGGGAGCAGGGCGCCCTGCGGCCCACCCACCCCAGAGCACCTTGTCCCCATGTTGATGAGGACAAGGGCCTCTTCCCGACAACCCTGGCCATTGGTTTTCGGGGTCTGCGGGCGGGGGGGCTCATCGGAATCCGGGAGCCCCCCTTAATAAGGGGGCCCCAGATCCCGGCCCCCCCACATCGTACCCCTACCCATTCAGCTAGGGAAAAAAGTGTCAATAAAGAAACACACTACACAGATTTTTAAAGTAATTTATTAGGCAGCTCCGGGGGTATTCTTCCGACTTCGGGGGTCCCTCCAGCCTCTTCTCCCGGTGTCCGGTTCTTCTCCACTCTCTCCGGCCTCTTCTCCCAGTGTCCAGTTCTTCTACGCTCTCTCTGACCTCTTCTCCCGGTGTTCGGTTCTTCTCCGCTCTCTCCGGCCTCTTCTCCCGATGTCCTGTTCTTCTCCTGGTGTCCGGTTCTTCTGCCAGGCTCCTCCGCTATCTTCTGCTCTTTTACCGCTCTCTTGCTAGCGGTGGCCCGGTCTTCTTCATCATCATCTTCACTCTTCTATTCTTCCGATGTTGACACAACGCTCTCTCCCGCTGTAATGCCGTGTGAGCGCCTCGCAATGACTTATATAGGCATGGGGCGTGGTCACCGGGTGATGTCATCCGGTGACCCCGCCCCTTATGATATCACAGTCCCAGCATGCCCCAGGACTGTGACATCATAAGAGGGCGGGGTCACTGGAGGTCCCCTCAATCTCGCCTACTGTTATAGGCTGAACACGAGCTGGGAATCCCCCTGGAACTCTGAGCTTCAAGTAGGCGTTTACTACTATCAAGTTTTGGGATTAAAACGGCTTTGGTGACAGTTGGGGTTATGTCAGACAGTAGGGAGTTACATATACCTTTAATCAGTTACCAAGTTTACCCAGGTTTCTTACACAGTTTTTCTTGCTGGACTATGCTTTTTCTCCTTTTTTCTTCCCCTCAGAATATCCGGACAGCAATATCATCTGGACTACCTCTGCCCCTGGCCTCCGGGTGGGGCAACATTGGGTATGGGCCTTCTATGCTCCTAATGTTACAAAATCTTAAATGGGTACAGATCTGAAGTTGATCTCTTGGAGTATCAGAGGTCTGAACAACAAAGTGAAAAGATCTCTGTTGTTTAAGTTTCTGCAGTCTCATAAACCTCACGTTCTGTTTCTGCAAGAAGCTCACCTCATAGGCAGTAAGATCCTAGGTCTTAAGAGGGCATGGGTTAAACAGGGGCTTCATGCCACATACTCCTTCTATGCGAGGGGGTGACCATTCTACTGAGCAAGTCACTACCTTGCTCGGTGGAACAGGTTTTCCTTGATCCTGGGGGATGTTATGTTATTTTAATTCTTGAAATGTATGCTCAACACTGGGCGATGGTTAATGTGTATATATCCCTCCTCCGTTTGATCCCACTGTCCTGTATACTATTTTCCACAAAATTATAGTATAGTCGGGGGGACTTTAACACCATCCTAGATCATACTAAAGACACTTCTAACCCTCTGCCCAACCTGAACTGATACTATGGGCAGACACTCTTGGTCTTCAAGAGCTTTGGAGGGGGAGTCATCCGGAGGCAAGGACTAATTTGCATATCTCAGCTACACATAAATCGGGATCACACACATTTGTTGTTTGGGTCTGCTTCAACTCTGTCACATGTTGGGGCAGTCTCTTACCTCCCGGTAGGCCTTTCAGGTCACCCCCGTTGGAGTTAAGCCTGACCCTTGGCACCTTCTATGAGCCAGGATGCTGGAGGTTGGCGTCACATTGGATAGACAATCCTCAAATCCAGGAGGTGGTGGGAGCCAAACTTACAGAATACTGGATGAGGGTTCAACTTGATGTTTTTGGGAGGCAGGCAAGGCTCATGCCCGAGGGGAATATGTCGCCGCTATTAAGGCAGTGAGATCTGGCTTTGCAACACAGACCACTCAATTGGAACAAGACAAAAAAATGTCGTCGGAGCTCTTCACGGTGCATTCCACAGCTGGAAACTATTCCTCCCTAGCCCAAGTGAGAAGAGCTTTGAAGCTCCATTATACCTCACTGGTGCCATCTGATATGCAGAAGTTTGTTGCCAAACTTTTCGATTCAGGGGAAAAGAATAGTAAACTATTGGCCAACCTGGTGGCAGAACCCTCACTCCAAACAGTAATTCCTAGGATACAGACTTCCATAGGTGATCAAATTACAGATCCTGAGGGTATACTAAAGGAATTTCATCTTTTCTATAGCAAATGATATGAAGAACCGAACTCTACCCCGGTTGAAGCCATACTTGAAGAATTGGAGGGAATCACCTTGTCTTCTTTTTCTGCGGAGGACATTTTCAACATTTTCTTAATTCCAACAGTGTTAAAAATGCATACAAATAATAGTCAGACATGTCTCCCAGATCTTACTTCCCACTCCTATTCAGACCACCCCTAAAAAAAGAGAAAAGGGTCAATCTGTTCCAAAGACAATGAAAATAATAACCAGGGGGGGGTCGGACGGCCTAAGGGAATGACTGTCTGATATGTTATTAAGGACTTACCTGTCATCCAACCAGTACACCTTCCCTACTCACTCATACCATTCCTTTCAACTAACCATACACTTCTCAGACTCACAGGGGCTAGTCTCTTTTGAGTAATTTCTCAACTCATCAATGTTTTACCCCATGTCTAAGTTTTACATATCATTTTCTCTTGTGTCCCACCAGGGCTTCCAGATCGATTCATATTTCCATAGCGCACTTTGCTTTATGTATACCGCTTTTTCTTTAAGAATTACTGCATTCATAGTGTTAAGCCATTCCTCACTGGACGGAGGGAGCACCGATTGCCATCTCCGAGCAATCAGGTTCCTCGCTTGGGATAAACATCTCGTAACTGCTATCTGCCTGTTTCCTAGTTTTCCCCCTCCCCCCACCAGACCCAGCAAGCAATATTTTGCTTCCAACTTAGTGGAGGTACCGAATACCTGGTCAATATACTCTATCACCCCCGTCCAGTAACGGAACAGTTTCGGACATCTCCAAAACATATGGAACATGTCTGCCTCTAGATCCCCACATCTAGGGCAGCTCGAGTCAGAGCGGCGACCAAACCGAAAAAGTTTAAGAGGGGTATAGTAGGTTCTATAAAGCAGAAGCAGATGTGACATCCTCTGGGAGGGAGACAAAGAAACCAATGGAGCCAATTCCAAAATTCTATTACACTGGGTTTCAGTAATATTTCTCACTTCTTTTTACCACTTTTCCCTGTACGAAGGGGGCTCCATCTCACTCAATTTCTTCTTATTAATATGTAGATATAATTTTGAAATTAAGCCTTTCCCTGTCTCTGTGTTGATTAACTTTTGGAGTACTGGAATTGGGCTCCACTCTAAAGTCCTTTCTCTAAATTGTTCCTTCAAAGCATGGCTGATTTGTAGATAACTAAAAAAAGATTTACTTGAAAGAGCATATTGATCTCTTAGATCCTGAAAGGATTTCAGAGAACCATCTGTATATAGTTGGGAAATACATTTTTGTTCCACAAATCTTCCATTCCTTCACTGTCTCGATCTTCTGCAGTTCTCCCATTTTACCATTCTCCCACAGTGGTGTATATTCAGTAAGGCCATCGTAGTTTAAGATTGTTTTCACTGTATCCCATACTTTCATTATAAGATTTAGAGTAGGTATTCTTGAGGGGAAAGATCCAGCCTCCAGGGCCTCAATTATTGAGTCATGTGGGGTGTATTGTAGAAGCCTCTTTCTTCTTAGTTCTTGATCTACTAAGTTACAATCTCTGATATGCTGGAGTTTTGACGCTAAGAAGTAGCTAAATGGGTGTGGAAGGGCTACTCCTCCCTCCTGTTGCTGGAGTTGAAGGGTATTTAACCGAATTCTTGTGGTACTGCCCTTCCAGATCAATTCCCTGAACAATCTGTCAGTCTTTTGAAACCACTTTTTATACAGCCATATTGGAGAGTTATGTAACACATGTAAGAAGTTGCGGCATCCAGATCGTTTAAATTAGATTACATCGCCCGGCCACCGAAATTGGCAGACTTTTCCAGACTTTTATTTTATCTCTAAATTTGGTCAGTAACGGGGTGATGTTATCTAAGACATAACACTGAGGGTCTTTAGATATAATTATACCTAAGTATTTAAATGTATTCACCACTGGAATCTGGGCCACTTCTTCCGGTAAGGGGTCACGCAGCGGGTCTACGGGTAACAGAGAGGAATTCTCCCAGTTTATCTTTAACCCGGAGATTTGTCTAAAGTTATTAATAATCTTCATTGCTTCCCTAGGTGAATCCTGAATGTCTCCCAGAAACACCAATAAATCTTCTGTATATAATGCAAGTTTGTCCTCATGGTCACCACCTCCAAAACCCCTCATCTGTTTTGAGGTTCTGAGAGCAATAGCCAGGGGTTCTATTGCAATAGCAAAGAGGAAGGGAGACAGGGGACAACCCTGTCTCATCCCCCTCCCCAAGCCATATTTATCAGAAAATTCATTATTTACTTTTACTCTAGCCCCAGGGGCGCCATATAGCATTTTAACCCAACTGATAAATCCCAGTCTGAGCTGAGCTGCCTCCATGGCCCTCCATGGGTACTGCCATTCTAAGCAATCAAAGGCCTTGGCGGCATCTAGCGAGAGAACAGCCACCCTCTTCTATTGGGACCTGTAAATTCAAGTAAAGGCGTCTTATATTTATACTGGTTGTTCTTCCGGGTATAAAGCCCGATTGGTCAGGGTGGATGAGTTTCGCTATAACTTTATTCAGCTGAGCCGCCAAGGTCTTTGCAAAAATTTTCATGTCTGTATTCAAAGGCACACTAGGCCTATATGAAGCCACATCAGGTGGGTCCTTACCCTCTTTATGTATAGTAACTATGGTGGAGTCCATCATTGATGGTGGGAGAGCATCCTTTGCCACTGAGAGGTTCAATACCCTCAGCAGCTCGGGGAGCAAGACCTTCCCATAGTGCCAATATACTTCAAATGGTAATCCGTCTGCACCCGGTGATTTCTGGTTTGCCATCTCATTGGTGATCATTTGAAGCTCCTCCAATGTAATAGGGTGGTCCAGTTCAGCTCTATCCATGTCGGTGAGGGAGGGGAGATTCAAGTTCTTAAAAAAGCTCTCCATTTCATCCTTCGTCCCCTCTTGGCAGGATCTATACAGATCCTCATAATATTCTTTAAATTTACTTGCTATTTCCGGGGGATGAGAAGTCAATCTTCCGTCCTCTGTGGTAATCGTTGGCACTACAGAAGTGGGAGAGTTTGCCCTAACCAGTTGCACCAACATGCGTCCCACGGTTTCCCCCTCTCCGAAGGCCATCTGTCTCTGGTAAAGGTACTTATTCTCTGACTTCTGGAGAGTTACTAACCGATAGTTATTTTGCTTATCTATCCCGGTCCTGAGGGTTTCATATGTAGGATTATTAGTATATTGTTATATATTGCTATTATTACCTTCTCACCTATTAATCTCTCCCAACCCTTTGTTGGGAAAAACGTCTGTTTTTTAATTTTTGAGATCTGTAGGATCAATAGGCCTCTTAAAAAGGCCTTCATGGAGTCCCATACCAATCCCACTGAAGCAGACCCCTGATTCAGATCGATAAATTCTCATAGGGGGAATAAAATTTCATTCGGATCTCCCATCAGTTTGATCCAAAGGGGGCTTATCTTCCACTCTCCAGATTGAGGACGTTCCCCCAATTGCAATATTGCTGTCACCAGGGAGTGGTCCGACAGACCCCCTGGGTTTATAGTTTACATTTTTTATCAGAGGTATCATTTCCTTGTTCCCCAAGATTAAATCGATCCTAGAGAGCGTGGAATGCGTCTTAGAAAAACATGAATATTGGCGGGTCTCCGGATTCCAAGTTCTACAGATATCACTCAGTCCATTTTCCTTCAAAAATTTGGTTAATCGGGTATTCACTGAATTCCTAGTTTGTGTCAAGGGAGGAAATCTATTCAGCATACAGTCTGTTACCATATTGAAGTCCCCCATTACTACCATCGGCACCCCAGGCTTATCCAGAATAAAATTGACGAGCCCACAAAGAATTGAGATATCAAAGGGAGGGGGGAAGATAAACATTTGCCAGTATGCAGTCTATTTTCATTTCTACAATACAGAAAAACGTATCTTCCTAGCACATCTATTTTAGACTATATAAGGGAAAAAAACACCTTATTTCTGATAAAAATACTTACAGTGGGGACGGAAAGTATTCAGACCCCCTTAAATTTTTCACTCTTTGTTATATTGCAGCCATTTGCTAAAATCATTTAAGTTAATTTTTTTTCCTCATGAATGTACACACAGCACCCCATATTGACAGAAAAACACAGAATTGTTGACATTTTTGCAGATTTATTAAAAAAGGAAAACTGAAATATCACATGGTCCTAAGTATTCAGACCCTTAGCTCAGTATTTAGTAGAAGCACCCTTTTGATCTAATACAGCCATGAGTCTTTTTGGGAAAGATGCCACACGTTTTTCACACCTGGATTTGGAGATCCTCTGCCATTCCTCCTTGCACATCCTCTCCAGTTCTGTCAGGTTGGATGGTAAACGTTGGTGGACAGTCATTTTTAGGTCTCTCCAGAGATGCTCACTTGGGTTTAAGTCAGGGTTCTGGCTGGGCCATTCAAGAACAGTCACGGAGTTGTTGTGAAGAAAAGTTCTATCTTGGTCTCATCAGACCAGAGAATCCTATTTCTCACCATCTTGGAGTCCTTTAGGTGTTTTTTTAGCAAACTTCATGCAGGCTTTCATGTGTCTTTCACTGAGGAGAGGCTTCCGTCAGGCCACTCTGCCGTAAAGCCCCTACTGGAGGAGGGCTGCAGTGATGGTTGACTTTCTACAACTTTCTCGCATCTCCCGACTGCATCTCTGGAGCTCAGCCACAGTGATCTTTGGGTTCTTCTTTACCTCTCTCACCAAGGCTCTTCTCCCCCGATAGCTCAGTTTGGCCAGACAGCCAGCTCTAGAAAGGGATCTGCTCTTCCCAAACATCTTCCATTTAGGGATTAAGGAGGCCACTGTGCTCTTAGGAACCTTAAGTGCAGCAGATTTTTTTTTTTTTGTAGCCTTGGCCAGATCTGTGCCTTGCCACAATTCTGTCTCTGAGCTCTTCAGGCAGTTCCTTTGACCTCATGATTCCCATTTGCTCTGACATGCACGGTGAACTGTAAGGTCTTATATAGACAGGTGTGTGGCTTTCCTAATCAAGTCCAATCAGTATAATCAAACACAGCTGGACTCAAATGAAAGTATAGAACCATCTCAAGGATGATCAGAAGAAATGGACAGCACCTGAGTTAAATATATGAGTGTCACAGCAAAGGGTCTGAATACTTAGGACCATGTGATATTTCAGTTTTTCTTTTTTAATAAATCTGCAAAAATGTCAACAATTCTGTGTTTTTCTGTCAATATGGGGTGCTGTGTGTACATTATTGAGGAAAAAAATGAACTTAAATGATTTTCTCAAATGGCTGCAATATAACAAAGAGTGAAAAATGTAAGGGGGGGTCTGAATACTTTCCATCCCCACTGTACCCCTCTAGAGTAAGAGGTATGGACTGAGTGATATTGTGTTTTATATTCTCGCCATCTCAGTTGGGGGGCAGAAGCCTTGGTAAGGTGTGTTTCCTGCAAGCATAAAATGGCTACTTCGTATGTTTTTGCTATAAGGAGAACTGTTGCCCTTTTCTCTAAGTCACCCATTCCTCGGACATTCCAAAAACATAAAGTGAGTTTTTTAAAGTGCATATTTTTAGCCATCAAAAAATTAATTTTCTATAAACCATGAAATCCATATCTTTTATCATTAAATTCCATATATGTGTTAATTTTGTGACCTCGTATTGCTTAATCTCATATCTGTAAATAAATCCAAACACTCTGGTGTACCAGCCGCACCACTTATTCCTCCCACACACCATTTTCACCCGCCCACTGGGCCTATTAGGGAGCATCCTAATGTGACTATTACATGCTCCAGTGATTTTAAGTGTTTTTAACAACTTTATCCTTAACTTATTGCACTCTTGCATCCCTTTCCCTTCCACCCTCCCCTACAACTAAACCAACCACAAAAATAATAGACAAAACAGACTAGGCATACAACAAAAAACACACATGTAGAGAACTTTTCGCCATATCCCTTAACTACAGGGGGTGGTGTAAGCATTGTTCCCTTCCCGCTACCCCCCCTTGCTACTTCCCCTAATTATTCAACCTAGTGCATATTTATGTGATAATAACTAAAGCATAAAAATAGTGGCAATCTGAAAAATATACAATCAAATTATCCTGCAGTGCCTTTAACCAATTCACAAGCTTAAATATTTCTAAATCATAATGTTCATGGAATTCTAAAATAAAAGGGGCAAGATTTATTATAGTCTCTTCTTATAGGATACTATCCATTCCTCGACTCTCTCCGGGGTGTCAAAAAATGCAGTCTCTCCCGTAGCATTTATTCGTAGTCTTGCCGGGTATAACATGGTGTAATTCACTTTTAATTGTTGTAACTTACGCTTAACCTCCCCAAACTTAGCCCTCCTTTTCTGTAATTCTGGGGAGAAATCAGGATACATGGAAACCCGATTCCCATTATACATAATATTGCCCATTTCTCTGGCTTTATTTAGAATAGTTATGTTGTCCTTATAGTAGAGTAACTTTACCAGGAGGGATCTAGGAGGGCTCCCGGTTAAGGGGGTCTAGGGGGGACCCTATGAGCTCTTTCTAATGTGAAAAGGGGTGAAAAAGACTGGTCACTGAACAGCTCCTTGAACCATTTTTCCAAAAAAGTGGTGGAGTCCCACTATTCGTATGTTCTTCCTGCGCATCCTGTTCTCCATTCCGTCAAGTTTTAACTGGTAATTAACCATTTGCTCCTTTATAGTGTCCATCTCCCGTTTCATTGGATTTAAATCATCCTCCAAGATACTAACCCTCCTCTCTAAAGCAGTGGTCCTTTCCCGTACCTTCTGCATATAAATCTACTCCTTATCCAACAACAAATCCCCGGGTACAAATCCCCGGGTACGGATGAACTACCCGGGAAATGGTATAAAACCCACGCAACTCTACTGATCCTCAGGCTAACTCAACTCTTTGCAGAGTGCCTAGAAACTGGGAGGTTGCCAGACAGTATGTACCAGGCACACATTGTATTGCTACCCAAACCAGGGAAGTACTACCTTTGTTGTTCATTCTATAGGCCAATATCATTACTGAATTATGACCTTAAGATGCTTACCAAGATGCTAGCCAATAGGATTATGTAGGTGTTACCGTTCCTTGTCAATATAGACCAGACTGCCTTTATGCCTGGCAAGTCTATGGACATAAATATTAGATGAGTCTTCACCCATCTCCAGATCCCAACCGAGGAGAACACCTCTCGGTTCTTGGTAGCCCTTGACATAGAGAAGGCCTTCAACACAGTCAGATGGTCATATATGATGCAGGTTCTCAAGGGTTTTGGCTTTGGCCCAACCTACCGGAAATGGATCAGTTTACTCTACTCCCCTATGGCCTATATTAAATTGAACAGCAAACTTTTTCCCTCCTTCTTTCCAATTAGGAGGGGGGAGAGGCAGGGGTGTCCTCTCTCCCCAGCACTGTTTACCCTGGTGATGAAGCCTTTGGCAGAGGCCCTGTGGAAGTCAGATGAGGTGTCTGGGATCCAGGTCGGCGCAATAGTTGAGAAACTAGATACTAGTTACGTAACCGGGTGACCCCGCCCCCTCTGACATCACGGGAAAAGCCATAGGGAAGTCCCCGTCAAGTCCCCGTGCATCATAGGGAGGCGGGGTCACCGGGTGGCCCCACCCTCCATTATATAAGAAGTGTCAGAAGAAGAGAAGCGTCACACAGTGGGAGCCTCCCATAGATGCGGAGCGGCCCAAGAGCGATGCGGGGAAGAAGACGCTGCAGAGGAACATGCCGGACGAGAACACCAGAGCAAGAAGCAGAAGATCGGAGGAAGAACCAGAGGAAGAAGAATATGGAGGAAGAAACTGAAGTAAGAAGAAAGGAAGAAGACCAGAAGAAGATGGAAAGAAGAATACTTTAAATTAAGGAAAAGACTGTCTCTTGTCATTTTTAACATTTTTGACACTTTTTTTGTGAAATGATAGGGTTACTTTTGTACCCCATTACCATTTCACATGGGGGGGATCTGGGGGTCCCCTTGTTAAAGGGGGCTTCCAGATTCCGATAACCCCCCGCCCGCAGACCCCCACAACCACCGGCCTAGGGTTGTGGGGATGAGGCCCTTGTCCTCATCAACATGGGGACAAGGTGCTTTGGGGGGCTACCTCAAAGCACCCTCCCAATGTTAAGGGCATGTGGCCTGGTACAGTTCAGGAGGGGGGGTCCTGAAGGGTCTTGTATGGATTTTGAGGAGGACCCCACGCCATTTTTTTTAAAGTTTTGCTCGGGGTTCCCCTTAATATCCATACCAGACCTGAAGGGCCTGGTATGGAATTTAGGGGAACCCATGCCATTTTTTTTTTTTAATTTTGGTTCAGGGTTCCCCTGTGGGGAAATCCCATGCCGTTTTTATCAATGAACTTTTATGTGTATGTGTATTGTCATTTTTATCAATGAACTTTTATTTGTATTGTCGGACCGACAAATCATTAATAGCCGTGAGTAGTTTTAAATGACTTTTTTTCCTTTGAAATGTCATTTTGCTGTCAGACTGTTCTAAACACGGGAAACATGCGCCCCTTTACAGGCATACTATAGACACCCCCCAGGTATGAAATTTAAAGGAATATTACACTTTTATTGTTTCACTGTTTAAAATCACTGCTCCCATAAAAACGGCAGTTTTTAAAACTTCTTTTTGCATTGACACATGTCCCCTGGGGCAGGACCCAGGTCCCCAAACACTTTTTATGACAATACCGTGCATATAAGCCTTTAAAATTAGCACTTTTGATTTCTCCCATAGACTTTGAGAACATGAGTTTGACTCGAACTCAAAGCTCATCCCTAGTTGCAACTAGGGACACGTTAATCCAATTCAAAATCCTGCACAGAATATACTATACGCCCCAATTCCTTCACCGGATATACCCAACCTCATCAGCTGCTTGCTTGAGATGCTCTGGTACCCCTGCAGGATTCCTATATATATTCTGGGATTACCCACAGGTTCAAGATTATTGGAGGGAGGGAACTCAATTTATCCATGGGTTAACTACTATACCTATTCCTCTGACAATCAATGTCTGTCCTCTGCCTTGTGGAACAATTGGCGTTAGCTAAAGCAACCTGCACTCTAAGTATCCTATTATTTTATGCAAGGAAAGCCATAGTACTAAGATGGAAGTCAGCCAATCCCCCTACCCTGTCATCATGGAAAAAAATAATTAATACAACAATACCCCTCTACAAAGCAGCATATTTGTCCTGAGGATACCCCAAAAAATATGAAAAAGTCTGGCACCTGTGGACCGGCTCAGAGTCTACGTCGAATGATCAGCCCATGGGGGATTGCCCTGGTTAGATACCCTCAATAATTACCTGGCCCTGTCGAGTGCTGAGGCCCATACCCCAGACAAGTGAGTGGTGGTATTAGTCCAGAAGTCAAGCGATCACACCTAATCCTAATTGTTCTTGTAATGTCCGGCTCAGACAGATAAGAGGGATGTCCTACAGGAAAAGATATCTCCTACCATCATCCTACCATGTAAAACCTGGGAACCGAATATGTGGTTGTTTTAGTTCTTCAGTTATAGTTAATGTTTAGTTTTGAGATACACGGTGAGTTGTACGCTGTTATGCACATGGCTATGTGGCCGGGGTATGCCCCAATGGTCCTGTACCATTTTGTACCTTCACAGTGAAAATTTCCAATAAAAAGAATTAAAAAAAAAAAAGCATAGCAAGTTAGTGTTTATGATCAAAAACAGTAAAAAATACGCTCACATTTAGTAAGATGAAAGAAGGCATATTTCTAAAACCAAGGGAAGTAATCTCAGGGACCCAGGCTAAACTGCAGTAATCCAGGAAAATGCAGAAAGAAGCCGCCTGCAGCATATTGTACAACAACACCAGAGCCAGTTGGACAGCGTGGGCATATTCAAGGACAATGTCAGATGCTGGGGGCATGGAAGGGGATGTAGTTATGTGTTTCAAGGCAGTGATGCCTTTTTCTCAAGCCTGCCCACCTATGGCTAACTCCCCTCCTAATGAGCACACTGGCTGGACTCAAGCCCCACCCCTAATGATTATGCATGAGTAAAGGCGGGAGATGCCGAGCTTAGGGAGAGGATGAACTGATCGGCAAATGAAGAGACCAACTGGGCTAATGAGGAGGGGCCAGTCTGTGCAAGCATGAGGAGTAGGAATAAGACATAGACAATCAGAAGACACATTTAAAATCAAAATATGTATATAGCTAAAACCAAAGCATATGGATTCACTAAGAATCAAATAATACACATAACAAAAAAAAGCAACACATGTTACTATGTATGTAATGAATGTTCTAAATTATTAAAGACATAATTGTGTATAAGATAAAGAAAGGATAAAGAATTGTACAATACACTTTTTTGTATTTTATCTGTGTTAGTGGTTTTGGTGCCTATAAAATCCCATCCTTAGTACTTCGTATCTTCACGTATAAGAAAAAGGATGAATTGTTCACTCCTATATATACCAATCACACATGAACATTCACATCCAATCACACACATACACATATGTTAAAGGGGTTGTAAAGGTAAATTTTTTTTTTTTTTTAAATAACAAACATGTTATACTTACCTTCACTGTGCAGCTCGTTCTGCACAGAGTGGCCCCGAACCTGATCTTCTGGGGTCCCTCGGCGGCTGTTTCAGCTCCTCCCCGCAAGAACTAACCACCTTAATGCGAGCTCCCTCGCATGGTGGTTAGTTCTTGCGGGCGCGCTCCCGTGATACAGCCGGCGGCTATAGCCGCTCACTGTATCACTCTGCCCCGCCGCCCAGCACGCCGTGTCATTGGATATGATTGACAGCAGCGCGAGCCAATGGCTGCGCTGCTTCCAATCCATCCACTGTAGCCAATCAGCGGCCAGCCTGAGCGGAGGAATAGATGTCGGGAGCGAGCAGCTGTTTTTCGAGGGGTCTGGTAAGTAAAACGGGGGGGCTGGGGGAGGCGGTATTGTCAGAAGTTTTTTCACCTTAATGCATAGAATGCATTAAGGTGAAAAAATGTTTACCTTTACAACCCCTTTAAGGCTTGTACTGTATACAGTATGTAATAAACTGGATCAAAAAAATTGCGTACAAACAAGGAGAATAATAATTCACATATACCCATGAAATAACACTAAGTGGGGCAACTTCTGTGCCAATACACAGTTTAGATATCAGAATGAATTCCCACGTATCAGTCATATAGGGGAAGAAACTTTAAATAAGCAAATTACAATAAAAATCTGGAGGCTGGCTTCACACTGAAGTAATCATGAGATTATTGCAGAAAGGGACACTGCAGCCAATCTAAGGCATACTGGCCTGGCCAGCTTGAAGCAGTTCTGTTCTGCTGTAAGCCTTATGTTGAGAAAACAAATTGTTACCCCAGCTCTACTGCTAATGTGGAAGTCCATGAACTGTAATCCGCTGCTTATAGCTATAGTTCAAGTCCCATAGGTAAAATTCTTGAATCAGGAAGGCTGGCAACTTGGATACTCTTAAATAAAAGTACTTTATTAGTTACATGGGTACACAGGTACAGGCTATATTCTGGCACATTTCGGCTCTGGAGCCTTCATCAAAGCACACATATTTAATTTAAAAACTGATATTTGTAGCAAAACAAGCCCTCAGAAGAGGGGTGGGTATATCCTAATTAGAAACAATCAAATCAATAAAAAAAAATGGAGAAAAAAGGAAGAGACACAGCAGACATATAAAAGACATATAGAGCATGTTTCATATTATTCTAACTAATGTAGCAAAAGAATAAGATTCATGTAGCTTTATGTTGGTGGCAACAAAAGAGTTAAACTATCAAATTTAAATTTTTAAAAAAACTTTAGGTAAAGGAGTACATCAGCAATCACACTACTTCCAAACAGAGGTAGTTTTAGAAAAATAAAAATGTCCATGCTGTATTACTCAAATGCATAATAATCTGCAGAGAAGTTCTGGAGTGGGTAGTGTTTGACAGGGGAACATAGATCACAAGACTGACTGAACAGAGTTTCTAATCCTTTGGTAGGTAAGATGGTTAAGATTCATGTATATCAACGTATGTGTTTAGTTGATTGCATTGTGTTCCACTTTAAATACAATGTCACATATCATGGCTTCAGTACAGTTAATGGTGTACTTACAGTGTACTTACCGAGCAGGTTTTATATTGGTGGGATTCATCCAGTAATTTTCCTGATCTAAAAAGCCAAGTTGCTTGAACATGATAATGATATCTATTAGAAGAACGAAAGGATTGTTTAGTAATTGTGGATGGCACTAGGAAATTCCTGTCTCCATTCACATGTATCACTGTGACAGGACTTTATAGTATCAGTAAATCATGTGGTCACATTTCACATATTTACATAAATGTGCTCTTGTACAGAATAACTAGCCATCATGTTGTCTGTCTCATATGAGTAGTTACTGATGCCTGTGAGCTATAAAACATTAACAAACAGAACCCATGCTGGAAGTCAGTGGAAGATTAATGGCCTAGATGTTTAATATTAATGTTAATAATATACCAGAATGGATATTATCTATTAAGAAGATGGCAGATTTTAAAATTGCATATAGTATTTCTATTACTACATGTTCATCATTACAAGACAGAAAGGTAGGTGAGGTTTATGCTAATTCTAAGCCAAGTCATAAATATTGTTATGATATATGCATGCATTTAAAATAACTTATTTAAAAATGTTTTACGTCTCTGTTTCACTCTTGTGTGAATCATTAATGGGAACATATGCAGATGCAAGTGTAGTGCAATGTTTAACTCTCCTCAGTCATAGCATTGTGTTTATAAATAAGGTGCTAGTAGATGTAATCTTTTTACTTTTAAGGCTTGCTGACACCTTCGCTGCTGTTTTAAAATGTGTTCACGCAATACAAAATAACTTGGTAAAAATAATTTAGTGTCGTTTGTAACAAGGATCGATAACCTGAACAGTCGGAAGTCGTTTTTAATTGCTTTTTTGATTTCCTTATATGACCAAAATCGTTTTGTGGCTTTACAATTGTACATACTTGATACTTACTGTATTTCCATCATTCATTCTTGTAGTTTCCTCAACAAACATAAACAATTTAAAGCACTTTGCTGCCCCCCCCAAAAAATGCTATTCTAAAGTGCACCTGTAAAGTGAACCTGCGGCTATAGACTTTTAAGTCTGTATATAAAATATTCCTAAAAAACAGTAAATTAGATTTAATCAAGCCCTCAATTACCTCTTTAGCTGCAGGCACTGTGGATAAATTAATCTTTAAAGTACAGCACACTTTTGAGATCATCAGGAGTTAATTTGATACAGATGCATTTGATTTGCAATTGACCCCTTTCTGTCCTATGTTTGACTTCTTTTTAAATAACAAAGTGATTTCGCGCAGAACACTAAGGACAATAACACGTCACAATATAAGATAACAGAAATGCATGACATGTGAAAACGTGATTAGAGTGCTAAGTTACTACATGTGAAATTCTCCGTGGAGGATCCAAGTGATCCCGAGGAGGTGGTGATAATAAGAAACCATATTAATAATCAAAAATAATGATGACGTGTAAAGGTTGATTGAATGTAAAACACAAACGTGAAAATGACAATAAAAGTTCATGTAAAGAAACGTGATGGGATAAATCAATTAAGGCATCAATAGGTCTACACCAATGGTGAATGTTGTTCACGAATATTCTCAATAGGTGAAGTAATGTGGACAGAAGTGGATGGTATCTGTATAAGAATGTACTCACAGTGCCCTTATCTCAAAAGGCATAGATAAAAGCCTTAGTAGTAGATAATGCTGGATGGCAGTAGGGACCATAGATAGCCTCAGGTAGATGGATGTCCGTTATGGGGCCACAGCAGGCTTGCATCAAGATCTGAATATCCATATAGATAGGGAAAGAAGAAAGAGGGGGGCCTCCAATGGTGTAGTAATAAAATCCAAATTTATTAAGTAAAACGCACTGTACAGGGCATTGCAAGGAGCGTAGCACAGTACAAGACGGCGTACCGCCGTCACCTAATACAAAACTTCCGGTCCGCAATGAAAACAACCGGATCACAGGGTAATGACTTCCAGTTGCGTCGGCTAGCGTGAATCCTACGCGTTACGTCACGTGACCTCGTGACTTCCTCAGGGAATCCGATTGGTTGAGCTATCAGTTCCTTTATAGTGGTTGGACAGGAAGTGACACGGATGCCATTTTAGCGGAGTCCGAGAATACTAAATGTATGCTAATGCGGCGGAAGGTGAAAGAGGGCCAAAAACTCCACGGCAAGCATAGTGGAGAACTATTAGTAAAAAGGTTTGAAATATAAAAATATCAAAATGTGTATGTAAAAAATATATATAGCTAGTTGAAGGAATAAGGCAGTAATGTAAACTATAACAGCCTAAAATACGCTCAATGCTGACATCATGTGGTGATCTAAGTAATTACGTGTGGCCTGATAACCATAGGTGAGCAGGTCAATAATGGCCAGAGGGATAGTAATAAAATTATAAAATAGTAATAATATTAAAAATAATATAGTGGGCTGGACATACTGAAATTAACTTAAAAAAACTAAAATTTAAAAATAATATTAAAAAATAATGAGCACACATTTTAAAAAAGGTTCACAATCAACAGTGAAATCAATAATCACTAATAAAACAATTCAGATCGAAGTCTATATTTAACCCATTCGGTACTAATGTATTCATTTTATGAATCCATTGGGATTCCTTCTGACTGATACTTCTGATTTTATGGTCACCTCTCCAGGATTTATGGTATCTATCTATACACCATAAAATAAGAAGTATCAGTCAGAAAGAATCCCAATGGATTCACATGTCATGCATTTCTGTTATCTTATATTGTGACGTGTTATTGTCCTTAGTGTTCTGCACAAAATCACTTTGTTATTTACTTTGTGGTCGAGTTGTGTACACCATTAGATTTTGCAGCATTACACGTATTTACACTTTTTAGTAGTGCAGAGGTCTTTACTTTTTTGTATTTTGACTTCTTTTTAAGCTGCATCAACCTGCTTCCAGCTGCTTTTGCATTCCCATTAACTTGTAGGTAGATAAGCAAGTTCTGACATGAGCAATAGCCTAAAACTGGCAAAACATTGATGGCCTGTTTACACTATTGTGGTATGGTAATGCATGCATTACATGCCTTTTAATATCATTCATTTTGAACAGCTCCCCAATTCATTATAGCAGCGCATCTGCATTGCAGTACCCCTCAATGCACAGTAGTGTACTGCAGTATATTGCATTACATTTGAAATTGCAATGGAAAGGCTTCCAGTGTGCTTTGCCAGTCTATTCATTTTATTGGATGACTTAATGCAACACACATAAAGGTGTGACATAACATGTATTAATGCACCACAGAGAACTAAATGGACCTTAAAACACAATTGTGTACACTGTTGGTATATCGGTGGCATTCTGTATAGAATAACTTTGCCAACCAGTGACATTTTTTACTAATGTGATTGGTTCATTGCTTTTTGCAACAATTTTTGTCTTATTTCAACACTGGGACTTTTCATATTACTATTAGGCCTCATGCACACTGGACATTTTTGGATGTTTTTACAGCAGCTGCTTTTGGCTCCAGACGTTTTTTTTTAAAGGTGAATAAATTCCCCATCATGTTATCCTATGTGTCCATGCACACATAGGCTGTTATCAGCTGTTTTTGGCTGGGGAATTTTTTTACTTTAAAAAAAAAAAAAAAAAAACTAGTGGGTTCTGAGCGGAGGTTTTCAGCTGTAAAAATGCTCTAACATCAAAAAATCCTGATAAACACCCAAAAATGTGGCTTTTGATGATTTTGATCCATTGAAGAAAATAAAAACGCTAAAAAATGCTAACATGGAAAAATGCTAAAAAATCAACGCTAAAAAAACGCTACTGCAAAAACATTGAAAAACGTTGAAAAACTCACTGCAAAGCTGCTGACGTTTTTATAATGTTATTTTAACGTCCAGTGTGCATGAGGCCTAACAGGAAGACCCTCCTCCTCCTCCCACTCATAACTCAGTAAGTGTGATTTGACTACTGGATGTAGGAAATGAGTGGATTCTTTGGATAAGCTTCAATACATACAAAAGCAGGTGAGACTGTAAAGTTGTTTGCTAAAATTTTTGCAATGTATGTAATTAACCAGGCAAGGAGTATTTCATCTGAAGTGGACTCACACTTTAACTGCTGTTCACCTTTTAAAAGCACCCTGGTTTGGCAATCAATTTAGTGGCGTATTTGAATACCATGCATCAAATTCTTAGATAACAGTTGCTATTAATGTCTATAGAATATTTTAGTAACAGAATCTTACTTAAAAAAAGAAATCCTGTTAAAGTTTACTTGGTAGTTAAGAAAAACTGAAGCTGCCTTCGCTGGCTTCTCCTAATGGCACTTACTTTGGAGATGCCATATTTATCCTTGATTCTCTAATAGGTCTGTGAGTAACCACACAAGTGCACGTGTGCAATTCAGAGGTCCTGATACTTCACATGGCTGCATTGCTTATTTCAGTACATCTAAATAGCAAAGCACTGAATAGAATTACAACCCAGGATCTTGCACCTTCAAAAATAAATCAGCAATAACACACTGTCCTCACAGTCCATAATCTTATAAGTATAACTTGACATGCATGTGCTTTGTAGTGCCATTCATTTTTAACAGCACCCTAACACACTGTGCTAATGTACCTGCTTTTTGCAGCATGGTAACCCCTTACTTTTTGCAGTCAAGCTCTTAATGTGTAGTATAGCACACATTAACACGCATGCAACAATGCACCACAAAAGTGTGAACATCCATTCCCTGATCTCCTCTTCTATCTATGAAACTGGCTGCTGTGGCCAGGAAAGGCTAATCAAGCCCCATCTGTGCTTGAGTGGCTTCAGGGTAGGGGAGACATTGGAGATCTAATAGATATTTCAGAGCTGAAAGTTATTTATCCACCATTTTTGTATCCTTTTTTCCAGACCAGTAGCCTTCCAATGCTCAATAAAGCATTCATGAAAAAAAATAGACATAGATGTTTATTGCGAACGAATGATGTAGACTAAACTGTAATACGGTAGTTTCAATTTATAATTGTACTGAGAAAAGTCTAATATTGAATATGCAGATGGAGCTTTACAAATGTTTTGAAGGATGTTTATAATGCAACTTTTCCTGTTACAGCTAATTAGATGCTTGGTTTCTTTCTACACTGCTGTAGAAAAAGGGCAGTTGCACTGCAATTGCTTGTCATGAAAGCATAACATTTTCCTTTAAAACACATGGTCCACTCTCTCCGATATTGTGTTATATAATTGTTTTTTTAATAGGCTGCTATATGACTGTAAATTTAAAAGTGCATTAAACAAATGTATAAAATTACAATTAATAACTAAGCCCATCTATATACAAATCAAATAAATGCTTTCATAGCTAACATATGCATCACAAAATAATTCTCTATTAAGCTATTCTTATTGAATATATTTGATGGAGAGAACTTTTGATTATCTCATTTGTGCCGAAAGGCAAATTTATATTTTTAGCAAACTTGCCAAAATTAGTCTTTGAGAAAATCCATGAAATATATTCTAAATTGTACAATAGCTGAAGGCCTACATCTAGATTATACTGTCTTGTTAAAGCAAGTATCCATAGCAACACATAATTAGCATTTTACATTGGTTAACATTGTGCTATAAGAGAACTCTGTTCAACTTGGTCAGTATTCTGGTTTAAGGATTAAAATATTTCTGTGCTATATATAGCTATGCACTGGGGTTGATTTACTAAAACTGGAGAGTGCAAAATCTGGTGCAGATCTGCATAGAAACCAATTGGCTTTCATTTTTTTTGTCAAGGCTTAACTGAACAAGCTGAAGTTAGAAGCTGATTGGCTACCATGCACAGCTGCACTAAATTGTGCACTCTCCAGTTTTACTAAATAAACCCCATTATGTTTAAATTGTGCATGTGACATGGGTGGCAATAATATAAAAATCACAATAAAGCTGTGAGTTATTTGAGGTTTGAGGTTATTTGAAGTAAAATATCACATAAAACTGTCTACATGTAAAACATATTGTTAATAAAATACTGCAAAAACTGGTATAATAATTAGCATATCACTAAACTTTTTAAAGTTATACTCTACATATTTATACTTTCATCTGTACATCAGTTTAATTTTTGTCATGTTTTTGAATAGTGTTGGGTGAGCAGTTTGGGCTGAGCATAAGTTTGATCCGAACATCGCCCGTTTGTGTGTTCGGCAAACACCCAAATTTGCGGGGCGATTGGTGGGATGTTCCCCCGTCGAGCACCCCACAATGCACTGTGCACTGCACAGTGCATTCTAGGGCCCTAATTGGATTGAATTGCTGATCAGGTGCAAGGCTTTGCCCAAACAGGGCACAGAGCACTGTCAGAGCCCTGATTAGACAAAGTCATGATGACTTTACCCAATCATCGCTCAGTGCTCATAGTCCCACCCCACAGGAACCTTTTGCAGTGTGCTGTTAGGGTGGAGATAGATAGAGCAGAGCTCAGTTAACTACTAGCTAGTTAGGGTTTTATTGTTACTCTGATTGTAGAGTGTCAGTGTAGCGTTAGTGCAGTGTCAGTGTAGTGTGAGTATAGTGTAGTGCGAGTGCAGTGCAGTGTTTAACAGCATTACATTACATTTAGTGCTGTATAAAATGCTGTATCCACTTTTTTTATGGTTGCTGCATATTTTTTCTTCATTTTTGGTCCCCTGCCTGCCCCCTTTTTTTAAATTGTCAGGCTCAGATCTTTTTATTGAGAAACTGATGTTCCCCTTTTTATTTTTTTCAATTTCTGTCAGCAGCAGTTCTAAATATAAAGTGCACCAAACACCACTTTGTTGGTCCGTCTTCAGGCAGGGCACGTTTGACTCTGTTTAGTGATGTTGCCCATGCTATCCAGCCACAGCATCTAGAGGAGGCGGTGGACTGGCTTGCTAAACCATCCTCATCCTCTATCACCCAAGCTGACACAAGTTAACAGTCCACCGCAGCTGCCAGAGAGGCCTATTCTGCCTCCTTGTCCAAAGCTACTCCTGCCATAGTCCAGCATCATACACAGAGGAGTCAGATGAATTATTTGAACACATCATCAGCCACTAGCTTCTTGAGGATGCACAGGCATTACTTGATTCTGACATTGGTCCTGGGGTTGAGGAAGGTAGAACCATGAGCCTACAGAGAGGGGAGAACACTGATAAACAACAAAATGTCAGTTATGTTCCCCCAGCCGTAGTGTATTGCCAAGTTGGCTCAAGTGATGATGAGGATGGAGGAAATGATGATGGGGTTCACTATCTCAAATTGGGTGCTGGATAGAGCAGAAGAGGAAAGTGAGGGGGAGGCACAACCCCAACGAGGCAGGATGTTCCTCAGAGGCAGCCAACATGGAATAGTAGGGAGCAGCCACCCTATTCTATCAGATTGTAGAGCTCTTATCTCCTGGCTCACTTTCCACAGCCCAGCTGTGTGGGCCTTTTTTAGCATGTCAGAAACCATGAATCAGAAAGAGACATAAGTGCAGTAAAAATCCCGATAGCGAAATAATAATAGTAAAAGGTAAATAGAGCAAACATAGTCAAAACATAGCCAGAGTTCGGTAACCGGAACAGATAGTCAGACAAGCCAGGATGTCAGGGAGCCAGGGAACAGCGTACTTCACGACAAGCCAGGAAATCAGGAAACCAGGGAATTTGTGCAGTGGAACAGCAAACAGGATCAGGAACCAGAAGGGACATCAGCCAAGCAAGTCTTTCAGAGGTACACAGGAGAGAGTCTCTGATATGTTGACCAGACAAAGGTAGACAGGATCTGGACTAAACAGCTTTAGTAGCCAGCAGGACTGACGAGCAGGATTTCATCACCAGATGATTCACTGTGGAAAGATTAGAGCTGGCAATTAATCGACAGCTGAGCAGCCTGCTCTGAGAAGGAAGGACTGAGCCCAGCCCTGACATAGCACATGTTCAGCTGATCACAGTGATGCAATTTGCAATCTCTGTCACCGACAGCTCGATCAAGCCTTCTGATTGGCAACCACCAGTGTGGGCTTCCAATCGTGTGACCTCTTTGAAAGCCAATTAGAGCAGTCACATGATACAGATGCAAAGCTGCCTCCTGGATATTAAAAGGCCACTGGGAGGTGGTGTTAATGGTTAAGTTCACCCTTTGGGGCAGCAGTTCACTTTTCAGAATAAATAGAAGCCATTTCTATTGCCATTTCATTTCTAATGCCCCAGACATCCTAATGTGCTTATCTCTTACTTTCCCCAGCTATGGCATCTTTGCAGTTTCACCTGTCTATTTGATTTTTTAAAAAATGCTTTTTGCTTCCATCACTTCCTGTAGATTATCTCCCATCATGCACTGCCTCCACCTCCCTCATTACTATACCACCTCTTGTTTTATTTCCACCCATTTTCCTACTTCCTCCGTTAAGGTGGCCATACACATTTAAATCTGACTGTACAATCTCCTTTAGATGTACCATCAATATGTAGTGCAACGGTGTGTTTGATTTGATACACATTGGATAGATTGTTCAGGTGGGTCCCCCTATTCCATAGTTTAGGTACATATAAAGGAAATTGTACAATCAGATTGCATAGTGTATGGCCATCTTTATACAAGTACATAAGAGGGAGTGGATAGAGACCGTTCACATCGCTACATAGTAGGAACTCATGTTCCTGCACATGTTTTTTGGGGGGCATTTTGGAACGTTTCTGCATTTCATGCATAGGGAAGCCCATTCACTTGATCAGGCTGCTCTATGCATGACAAATGCCCTAAAGAAGCTCCAGAACTTTTTGGGAGAGGAGCATGGTGGGTTTTTTGGTGCAATTGCAGCATGTTTTTTGCATGGCTATTAACTTTTAGCGGCAATGCAAGTGTGATGAGCGTTTTCATGGTGTTTCCAAAATGCACGGCAAAGCATGTGTTTTCTTTGCAGTTTGCAATGTGTATGGAAATATGCAGATGTGAATGGAGCCTTATTGTTTTTTGTGTAAACACACCAATTTCACTTTCAGGCCCCATTCACACATATTAAAAAAGGAATCAAAGTCTTCACCAAGTAACTATAGACCTGTTAGTTTAACTTCTATAGTTGGGAATATATTGGAAGAGTTCAATAAAAGACTACATAGATGAGTTCTTGCTAGAAAAAAAATATATAAATATATTTTTTTCTTTTCAATATTTTTATTGGTTTTAAAGTATATAAAAAATACAGGTTACATTAAAAAAAAAAAGGTAGGTCATTCAGGTGAGAGAACCGTACATACATCAAACACACCTAGAAAAGCTTGAACATAACATAGCAGAGGTATGAGACAATCTAGCCCCGTGAAGATATTACTTGGGGCCCAGACATGACCAGGGAGACTAGATCGTTCCAAGCCCGCTGACCAATTGCAGCAGGAAGACATTCCAGATCAAGCGAACAAGGGTTAAATTAGTGCTTGAAAAAGAGGTTGAGTGACCAGGTTAGGACATCTCTCCACGCCAATGGGAACTCACTGTGGAGAGGACAGACCCGGTCAAATCCTCTAGGTCATAAAATGGCCGCTAGAATGGGAGAATCATGTCTACCCTGTTCTGCCCATTAGGTTTCATAGTGGGGGCTATGGTGGTTCATGTAGTCATAGAATAAACAATCAGATCAGTATGTTATTGAGCGATCGTCTCTGGGATCCTTACATTCTGGCCTTAGCCTTTGCAGTCAACAATGCTATTGAAAAATGTCGGCCAACTTGCACCTGAACTCGACAAACCAGTAAAGATGCTTCATCTCCATGTTAAGAAGAAGAGGGAAAGAAAGAAAAGAGGGAAAAGAAAAGTGAGTATCAGTAAGACGAATATTATCAAAGTGAGGTAAGGAAAGGAAGGTCACCTAGAGCATGTAGGATTATTTGGGGTCCAGGGCTCCCAAATCAGTTTCAATTTGTGGGTTTTGTTGAGCAGCTTGCTAACAATCTTCTCCTGGGCCATGATCCAGAAGATATTATGTTTCATCGCAATTAATGGCACCGAGTGCCTTTTCCAGTGCCTGGCAATGGTAATTTTGGCACCTAAGAGCATGTAAAAGATCAAAGATTGTGTGGGTTTGGAAATTTCATCTACTTGGACATTGAGAAGTGCTATTTCTGGAACCCGTGGGACGGTGACTCCTGTGATTTTCCGTAGTATGTGGAAAAAGCTGTTCCAAAAGTTCCGGAGTCCTGGGCACGTCCACCATACATGTAGTAGAGATCCAACATGGCCACATCCCCTGAAACACAGTGGGGATGAATCTGGGAATATTTTAGCCAGGGTGGCAGGCACTCGGTACCATCGTGCGATAACTTTAATGCTAGCTTCCATTAGAGAGATGTTCATGATGCCCTTGAAGGATCTGTGAAAGCATCAATACCAGTTATTTAAGTCCCACTCAACTGCCAGGTCTTGTTCCCACATTCAAGCATAGGGAGGTTTGCTATCACTACTGGCAAGCAAGGTGTAGATAATGGAGATACCCCCCTCTGATCTTTTATGTTGGAGCACCATGTCTCGTATGCAGTTAGATTAGGGGGTTCAGAGTTATCGGACCATTTGGCACAAAGGAAATGATTAATTTGTAGCAATCTATATCTTTCCGAGTCAGGCATTTCTAATTTATTCTTGCAGTAACCGACAGTAAGGGGCCCTCTGGAGTTTAGGAAGTGTCCAATCCGGTAGAGGCCTTTATCAAGCCACCATTTGAATGCATGAATGTTTTGGCCTGGGGGAAATTCTGGGTTGTTGAATAGGTGAGCAAGTGGGCGATTGTAAGAAGTTAGGGAGGTGTTTTTTTGAAGCCTATCCCACAAGGACATTGAGTGTTGGGGCCAATATCGCCGGTCGGCCTGGCGGGGATGAGCCCAAAGCAAGTAATCTATTGTGTGTCCCAGATGAATCTCAGGATGGATGATTGAAATCGCAGGAGTTGCGCTTTCTTAATTGGGATAGGAAGGGATCGGAAGAGGTACAGGAGGTGGGGAAGTAGTGTCATTTTTAGGCATTTACTCTGCCCAGCCAGGATAGATCATGTTTGGACCACGCGGACATGTCTGCTTCAAGTTTTTTGAACATCGAGGAGTAATTGGCAATGAATAGCGTGTTGTAGCTAGGAGTCAGGTTGATGCCTAAATAGGGAATATGTGTTGAGCACCAGGTGAAAGGGAAGTGTGTCTGTAGGCATTTAAGAAGGTCTGGGGATATTGAGATGTTTAGGGCTGCGGATTTGGAAACGTTGACACGGAGATCTGAGGCCTCCCCAAACTGCTCAATGATAATGTTAGGGGTGGAGATGAGTGGCGATGTAACAAAAGGGAGAAAGAGGTCCTAGTTCTAAAGTACCTAAAATACAGGGTGACTCTGTAGGTACTTGATAGTAATTTGTGCCAACGTCCCCAACATTGTAATTGTGGGCGTATAGAAACTAAACAATGGGACTTTGGGGGCACATCGGTATTAAACTACAGAAAAGTAAATAGGATTTTTGAAATGTTATTATTAGCGTACAAAAAACATAGAGAACAAACATGAAAGTTTAAAAACAGGTCTGATTTAGGCATGCAACCCAATTAAATACACCATAATGGATCCTGTCCTGCAAGCTCTTATAAAATCCCTCGTAACCATAGGTAGACAATTTAAACATTCATTCCAAACAACAACAAAGGTAAACTTCCCCATACATAGGGTGATGGAAGAATGTGGAGTTGGGATTGAGAGAACGCTGCAGGTCTGGTATTCCAAGGTGATATACTCTCTAATTGCTCTACATGTTTCACGTTGACAAGGAACGCTTCTTCAGGAGCTAGAAGTTCTATTAAAAATGCATAAAGAAGAGAAAAACAGAGAATATGTATCACAATGACAATAATTATACACTGTTGTCAAAACGTAGACTTCAAAGAGATACATGTAATAACTGTGTTAGACATTCCACCCTCCCGTGGCAATCCAAGGGAAAGACCCTATGAAAGATTATGGTCTCAGATGGAAGGACAGCACAACCTGGTGGTCTAGGGCGGCCGATACATGAGGCCGGAGAGGCATTTAATAATATGGATTAAAATAAATAGATAGTGATGGGTGAGCTCCAGAGAAAAACCAACAATTTTTTATACAGTCATTCACGGTCATTAGTTGTTCAGACTCTAATGCAGGAAAGGGAAGGGGGAGGGGAAAAAAGGAATAGGGAGGGGGGGGGAGGGGGGGGGGGAGAGAGGGGAGGGGAGGAAGGAAGGGGGAAAAGGAGGAGAAAATGGAAAACGGAGGAAAAGGGAGGGAAGGCAAAAAGAGGAAGAAAAGAAGCCGGTTCAGGTTGAAGTCTGTTATATTAACAGAGAATGTTTGTACCAAAAGAGAAAAATCTTACCAGTTAGGTATGATGAAAATGGATGCTCACAATAATACAGGTAATCAGTAGATCACTGAAACGATCGAAAGTGATAATATCTGAATGGGGTCAGGCAAGCAGCAATGAAAGCCAAGAGCCTCCCAGGTGTATATCACATCGGATAGTCATGGGTAGAAGGAATAGCTTTTGTGGGCTATAATTCTGGTGTGTAAGGAAAACATAATCAGAAAGTCACAATCAGCAGAGATGACGGTCAGCATAAGTTGCAAGACCAATCTTTGTTTACATATAAAAGGGTCCCTACAGGGAAAAACACCAAAAGCTAAACTTACCCAGAGACAGGTAGAAAAAAGGTTTGGGAGTGCGCCGCTCTAATAGGCCAATGCCTTGTCCTGGTCAGGGCGTCCTATATATGGGGCTATTTCATTGTCTGCTCTAGGAGTATGGACAAGGCATTGGCCTATTAGAGCGGCGCACTCCCAAACCTTTTTTCTACCTGTCTCTGGGTAAGTTTAGCTTTTGGTGTTTTTCCCTGTAGGGACCCTTTTATATGTAAACAAAGATTGTTTTCCTTACACACCAGAATTATAGCCCACAAAAGCTATTCCTTCTACCCATGACTATCCGATGTGATATACACCTGGGAGGCTCTTGGCTTTGATTGCTGCTTGTCTGACCCCATTCAGATATTATCACTTTCGATCATTTCCGCGATCTACTGATTACCTGTATTATTGTGAGCATCCATTTTCATCATACCTAATTGGTAAGCTTTTTCTCTTTTGGTACAAACATTCTCTGTTAATATAACAGACTTCAACCTGAACCGCCTTCTTTTCTTCCTCTTTTTGCCTTCCCTCCCTTTTCCTCCGTTTTCCATTTTCTCCTCCTTTTCCCCCTCCTTCCTCCCCTCCCCTCTCTCCCCCCCCCCCCCCCCCTCCCCTCCCTATTCCTTTTTCCCCCCTCCCCCTTCCCTTTCCTGCATTAGAGTCTGAACAACTAATGACCGTATATGACTGTATAAAAAATTGTTGGTTTTTCTCTAGAGCTCACCCATCACTATCTATTTATTTTAAACCATATTAATAAATGCCTCTCCGGCCTCATGTATCGGCCGCCCTAGACCACCAGGTTGTGCTGTCCTTCTATCTGAGACCATAATCTTTCATAGGGTCTTTCCCTTGGATTGCCACGGGAGGGTGGAATGTCTAACACAGTTATTACATGTATCTCTTTGAAGTCTACGTTTTGACAACAGTGTATAATTATTGTCATTGTGATACATATTCTCTGTTTTTCTCTTCTTTATGCATTTTTAATAGATACCTCTAGCTCCTGAAGAAGCGTTCCCTGTCAACGTGAAACATGTAGAGCAATTAGAGAGTATATCACCTTGGAATACCAGACCTGCAGCGTTCTCTCAATCCCAACTCCACATTCTTCCATCACCCTATGTCTGGGGAAGTTTACCTTTGTTGCTGTTTGGAATGAATGTTTAAATTGTCTACCTATGGTTACGAGGGATTTTATAAGAGCTTGCAGGACAGGATCCATTATGGTGTATTTAATTGGGTTGCATGCCTAAATCAGACCTGTTTTTAAACTTTCATGTTTGTTCTCTATGTTTTTTGTACGCTAATAATAAAATTTCAAAAATCCGATGTAAGAAAAGGAGTAGGTCATCAGCGAATAGGGCACATTTATGTTCTTGTGGACCGCATGAGACTCCTTTGATGTCTATGTGGGTACATATGGCGATTGCAAGGGATTCCATGACAATTGGAAAAATCAAGGGAGATAACGGGCAACCCTGTCTGGTGCCTTTTTCTATTAGAAATGTGTCTGAGTATCTGCCCTGCAATTTTACTTGGGTGCTTGGATAAGAGTAGAGGGAGTGTAGAATGCCTAGGAAATTAGGGCCCAAACCCCATCTTTCCAGGACCTTAAAAATATATAGCCATGTAACTGTGTCGAATGCTTTCCGAAGATCAATGGAAAGCAAAAAACCCTCTTGAGGGGTCCCCCGTCCCATTGCAATCCCAAAAGGGACACTACATCAATAGCCCTTCTCACCTGGTCAGGGCCCTGTCTCCCTAGGATAAATCCTGCTTGGTCTTGGTGGACATACTGGGCTATGAATGAGGAAAGACGGTTTGCTAAAATTTTTGTTAGCAGTTTGAGATCGTTGTTGATCAGAGAGATCGGACAATAGTTGCCAGTTAGTGTGGGGTCTTTTCCTGGTTTGGGTATAACTGAAACATATGCTAGATTCAGGGATTTATCCAGGGGAGAACCTTTTTGAAGGAAGTTAAAAAATCTGGCCAGGTAAGGAGATAGGGTGTCAGAGAATTTTTTGTAGTAGCCTACAGAGAAACCATCCGGGTCCAGGGCAGATCCATGTTTAAGAGAATTGATGGTCTCCTTGATTTCTATGGAAGTAATGGGTCATTCCAGTAGATCAACGTGTTCTGTTGAAAGTTTGGGATGTGAGATGGAATCGAGAAACTCCACGAGGTGGGAGTTGGGGCCTGATTCGTCTTTTTTATAAAGGGAAGCATAGAAGTTATGGAAACATTCCATGATACTTTGTGGATTTTGTGTGAGTGCGCCTGACGATAATCGGATTTTGGGGAATGCCAACTGATGAGGTTTGGGGGAAAGCTTGGTGGCTAATTTGGACTCAATCTTGTCTTTTTGAGAATAGAACCTAGTCCCCGACCAATGGAGAGGCTTCTCAGCCTCCGTAGTGAGGGCCAGGTTGAGCTTCAGCCTGTCTGCTTCTAGTTTTTGTTGAAAGGACTGAGTGTGGTCATGTTTGTTATGCTTACAAGATTCCTGGTATTCTTTAGTAAGGCTCTCAAATTCGGCTAGGTGTTCTTTTTTAATACGGGATGAAAGCTGGATGATTTTGCCCCTCGTTACCGCTATGTGGGCCGCCCATAGAGTAGCTGGGGAGATTGTCATTCGTGTGAAAATATTCTTTGAGTTCCTTCGTTAGCAGGGGGCAGTGGACCAGATTACTTAGTAACGATTCGTTAAGTTGCCATTTAAATTCTTTTTTGGTGTTATTGGTATGGTGTAGGGCGAGAGTGACCATGGAGTGATCTGAGATAGGTGATTCTTTGATAGATGATTTTACTGCGAGAGGTATGTGTGTCGCTTGGAGGAAAACATGATCTATCCTGGCATAGGTCTGATGCAGGGCAGAGTAATGAGTATGATCTTTGGTACGGGGGTTGAGTTTCCTCCAAATGTCGACTAGTTCTGAATCGAAGAGGAGTTTGGCAATTTTTATACTATGTTTGGGGGGGTCGCCTGGAACGTGGCCGGCCTGATAGCGATTTGTCAAGAGCAAGATCGAACGCTATGTTCGAGTCTCCTCCGAGAATGATGATTCCCTCTAGTTGAGGAGTGAGAGATTGCATCGTTGAGGCAAAAAATTTGTCTTGTGCCTTATTCGTGGAATAGTATGGGACAAATGAATATAGTGTTCCATCAATGGTGCCCTTTACCAGAATGTATCTGCCTGATGGGTCCCTGATGACTTGTGACATAGCAAAATTTAAATGTTTGGAAAAACAGATGGCCACCCCTTTTGTTTTAATCTCCGCATTGGATATATAAAATTGCGGGAAGTGTTGGTGAAGAAAAGATGGATTGTAGGATTTGGGGAACACTCAGCAGGGACCAGACAAATTTCTATCTGTATGTGGCCACTGTGGTTAAACAAAAGTCAATCTATTAACTGATTGCTGTTAAACCACCCTGGTATTCTGTTAAATCACTCTGCTGATGTGTGTATACCGGCGGGGAAGTCTCTCCACTGTCAGAGTACAGTGACACAGCAGGAAGGATTTCTTTATCTATCCTTATTGAATGTGTAGATGGGGGAATCAGGTCAGTTTTTCGGACTCATGTATGGCCAGCCTAACTCCATATTTGTACTGTAAATCATATTGTAAATATTGTCTGTGTAATTAATACACAGTAAACCACCATACTTTTACTGCACATTGTGTTGCAAATAGTATGTTAGAGTATTTGTAAATATTATGTAACCCTATCAATAAATGTATATTGCAGATTGAACTACTTCTTTTGTCCAAAATTTCTCAGATCTAGGTGTGTTTTGTTTTACAGCGGAAGTCATGTCAAATGGGAAGTGATGATGAGGAAGTCACCATGTTTGAAGTGTGGTTAGGTGTTGGTGTGATATCTGATGTTTTGGAGGGGAGGTTTGTATTTTTGGCAGCTCACTAGTACCCTCACTCATCAGTTTCCTGGCTTATTAATATATCCGCTCAGATCTCCAGCTCATCAGTCTCCTGGCTCAGTAGTTCTCCCACTCAGTGGTTCCCTGGCTAAAAAGTACACCCAGTTTAGTAGATTCAATGCTCTACAGTTTCCTGTCTGTTTTCCTGGCTCAGTAGTACCCCCCTCTCAGTAGTACATTCCCCCTCAGTGGTACTCCCCTGCTTAGTGGCAAATTATCCCCCCATCGGTGAGTAGTACACCACCTCTGCTCAGTCGTATGTTCCCCATACTTCAGTTTCACCCCCCTGCTCAGTAGTACATTCCATCCCCACACTTAGTAGTACATTCTCCCCTCTCAGTAGTAATACCCCTCTTACTGCTAAGCAGTAACACCCTTCTGCTCAGTAGTAATCCCCTATGCCCACTCTACATTCCCCTCCACTCTGCTATCCTTCTGACCCTCTATTCTGCTGATCTCCTGCTCTTCTTATCTGACCTCCTGCTCTGCTGATTACCAACGTCGTTCCTTGCTCTGGTCCCCACTCACCTTCCTGCAGTATCATTCCACTGAGTGATATCTGCTGATACCCTGCTTACCTTTATGCTGTTCCACATTGAACACCACAGCTTGGACCTGAACACAAAACACAGGTAATGCTCAATAAGCACTCCTCAACAGCTGCAGTTAGGGAGTGCTATTCTTAGGCATTGTTTCCACTTGCAACTATGAGCGGAAAACCCCAAGGTTGAGTTGCATTTTTACTTCCCCTCAGCCATTCCCCCTGGTATACACATAACAAGGCCCCAGTGCTTTGCTTTGTGGCTACGGCAGGAATTAAACTCCCTGTTTTACATTTAAGTGGATGTGGCCATGCTGCAACCATCTCACAACCATTCACAATGTGTGGTTGTCCAGTAATTGACCCTCCCTCCTAGATTGTAAGCTCTAATGAGCAGGGCCCTCTGATTCCTCCTGTTTTAAAGCGGAGGTCCACCCTAAAATAAAAAATTACATTAACATTCTCAAAAAAAATATATAAAAAAATTTGAAAACATTTTTACTTACCAGAAACCCCTGTTGCTGGGCAGTCTTCCTAATCTGCCTCTTCCTACTCCCAGATACTTCCTCCTCTTCGGTGAGCTGCCCTGTTGTATTCTGGGACATGTGTGTGTCCCAGAAAACAACAGGGCCATTCAAAAAGCACTGTGCGACTCGCACATGTGCAGTAGGAAACCTGGCAGTGAAGTCGCAAGGCTCCACTGCCTGTTTCCCTTCATTAAGATGGTGGCGCCCGCACCCGATCCGATGGATGGATCGGCCTCAGGGGGGGTGACATCGCAGGCTCCCTGGACAGGTAAGTGTCCTTATTAAAAGTCAGCAGCTACAGTGTTGACTGTAGGCTGGAACACCATTTTAAATTGTATTGTAACTGCACTGTCTGCCCTCATGTTGTAAAGAGCTGTGCAAATTGTTGGCACTGTATAAATTCTGTATAATAATAATAATACAGTGTCCACAATCCTTTCAGCTAGTGCCTTTGTAGAGATCTGGGTGGGAAAATCCTTTTAGTCCAAGGTCAGGAATGCGCTTGAGTATAGCTAGGGGCAGATGCTTTGTTTTGCTCTATGCTTCTGACTTGCTGTGCAATGCTCTTTAAGCCCTGATTCACACTAGAGCATTTTGACATGCGATTTGACATGTCAAATCGCATGTCAAATTGGCTGCAATTGCCATCGATGGCACCATCCTAGTGGGTGCAACGCCGCATCTGCAGTGCTGCACGATTTCAAAAAGTAGTTTCTGTACTACTTTTTATGATTTCGGGATGCAATTTATATTGACATCTGTGCAGAAACCTAGACTCTGGACTGACAGCTAAACTCGCACGGCTTCATTCCCGCAGCTTAATTTGAACCTAGGCTTAAATTGAGGTTATGTTTGTTTATTGGCTTGCTGAATAAAAGTACAGGGCAAACCAAAACTTTCAGCTTTCAGCGCTGTCACATTTTGAATGACAATTTCGCAGTCATGCAGCACTGTACCCAAACAAAATTTTTATAATTTTCTTCCCACAAATAGAGCTTTCTTTTGGTGGTATTTGATCACCACTGGGGTTTATATTTTTTGATAAACAAACAAAAAAAGACCAACATTTTTGAAAAAAAGTTTTTATTTGTTTCTGTTATAAAATTTTGTTTTCTCCTTCAATGACGGGCACTGATGAGGCTGCACTGATGGGCACTGATGAGGCAGCACTGATGGGCACTTATGAGTTGGCACCAATGAGGTGGCACCGATGGGCACTGATGTAGAATTAATGGGCACTGATATGCAGCACAGATGGGCACCGATAGGCGGCACTGATGGGCACTAATAGGCGGCACTAATGGGCACTGACAGGCAGCACTGATTGGCACTAATAGATGGCACTGATGGTCAGCACTGATGATGAGGTACTGACAGTCATTACTGATGGGCACTGATTGGCATCTGTGAAGGGCACTGGCAAGCGTTACTGATGGGGACTGATTGACACTTTGATGGGCACTGATTGCCACTTTGGTGGGCACTGACTGGCAGCTGATGGGCAGTGATTGGCACATGTGGTGGGCACCTCTAAAGGGGACTGAGCAGATAATCAATGCGCTGATTATCAGCGCAGAGCCCCCTCTGACAGGAGAGCTGCCGATTGGCTCTCCTGTCAGCACAAATCAAGGAAAACCATTTTCCGGCACTTCCTGGTTACACACCGTGATCAGCTGTGATTGATCACAGCTGATCACATGGTAAAGAGCCTACATCATAGGCTCTTTACCATGATAGGAGTTTTGGTGTGTCAGACTGAAACACCGCGCCACCGATCACCACATTGCGTGCCCCCACTGGCACGCAATCGCAGCTTATGCTGCTGGACATCATATGATGTCCAGTCAGGATAACTTAACCACTTTGCGCACATTATTCTGTTATACGGTGGGCAGTGGTTAAACTACGCCTGGGTAACTTGACCAATACCAGTTGTGTATGCACCCCTTATTATATATATAATTTACTTAAAGCCAACACTTTTTTGTTTTAGTTTTAAATAGAGTTTGGGAGGTTGAAACCCTTATCGGGTTCTTATTGCAGCATGTCCCCTCTGGAAACATTTAACTTAACTCTTGGTTCTGGTGACCATTATCTCCAGTACACAAAGTGATGGTAAAAGCCAAAATGTTTGAGTTGTCACAGGTACGGGAGGTAAGGGAAAATGTTTTAAGGATAAAACGTGGTACGATGACAACTAAGTGGGGATATTCATTTGCTTTGAAGAGATCTTCTTTTACTTCCTGCTGTGAGAAATACCTCGATGGGACACAGACAGCAAAATAATTTCATATACTGTATTCCCTATGCAATACAAAACTGGAAAAAAAAGGTTTTGGTTATACATTTAAAGGGACTTGCATTACAGTTATTATTGTGCTTACCGTGTTTATTGTTTCTGACATAATTTCTTTTTTGTTTTCCTCAGGGTGGTGGCTGAAGCATAACTTGAAGATAAAGTACATTGGGGGAAGATCTGAGCTATCACCAATGTACTGAGGTAGGAGAATATCTGTTTAATAACAGATATCACATTTTCCATACACATAGTAGTAGTTTAAATTAGAACTGCCAATTGTAAAACTTTGCCCTTATGGTGTATAAAAGATTTCCATAATATTTTGTTTCAAAAGAGATTATACATTTTTGATCAGCATTATCTCTACTAAACATTGAATGTTTTTGGATCGCATTGTTTTAGCAGTACACTAGAAAAACTGTGTAGGGTTACATGCAGAGATCACTCAAATGCTTTATTGTCTTATATTTCTGACAGCCTTTGGGAATTATTTATGGGTGCCCTATGGTTACCTGTTTTACTATACATTTTCATTTACTGCATATTGTAGTATGTAGATGCACTGGTGAATTAGGGTTTTCTTCTGTTTTTAAGAAAGGCTGCTTTTTGGCATAAATCAATCTGATGGGATTGTTATCATGAAGAAACAGATCTTATAAAAAAAAAAAAACAGACAGATCTATTTGTTTATATTTATTTGAAGCTAGATTGTATTTAATTTGTTTGATAAAACTTCAACATTTGCATTGTTGTATATTACCTGGCTACCGAGAGTCCAAAAACCTTGTGAAATCAAGCTCCTGTCTAGGTCTATCTTTATACTGCTACCCCTAGAGTAAGCACTGTCATCTGTGAAACAAAGTCATTATCTTCCCTGTGTTAGGTTTTGCAGGAAAAGATTTACAACTGATATTTTTCTGTTTGTTTTGGAATTGTTACACTTTTTTATCTCTTTAGCAAAGTTTAAACCAGCCCTCTCATTTGCAGATAATGATAGCATTTATGAAAAAGTTGTCCCTATATAATACCTCTGTGTTCTTTACTGCTGCTCTATTATCTCTGTTTGCTTTGTGTGTGGTTTAATACGCTATAGTTATTGTATTTTGAATTTGTATTAATATCTCGTAGGACTCACTTATGGGAGCTATTCTCATTTTTATTCGATATAATGAAATTGACCTGAAAGGTGAAAACATTTTTAGTTTAACAGACAATGGACCCAATTTACAAAATTCTTAATCTTCATTCCTACTCATTTGCTAATTTATTTTTCAATTCTATTTATTTATTTTATTTTTTTTTAGCAACTCACTAAAGTCTTTATCACATAGATCCACTGCAAATACTGCCTGGATGTTATTGACCTTTTAGCATTTTGAATGTGTAAGTCAATTCATAAAGATTATCACAAAGGTTTTACTCTTAAAAATAGTTAGCCTCTGGGTAGCCTTAAAGGAGATCTAACGCTTAACTGGATGATAATTTGTTAAAGCACTGTGCATCAAACAATTGACATTTTTTTTCTTTTTTTTTCATTTTTTTAATAAAATTATATTTTCAACTTTTGTTTTATTATTTTATGCTCCTCAATACTACAGATTTTCTCCAGCCTTTTTTTCCAGTTGTTGTCTATATGCATGCACCCACATGTATAAAGCACATAACTTCTCTGGCAGTGCATCCCTATGTGTGTCAGCATGGCTGCTTGTACTCATTGTTAAAGGTCAAAATTGACACTGGTGGAGCACAATTTGGGGCAGTTGTTATCCTATAACAGAAAGTGTATGAATATAGATGCTCATGGAAGAATTACCAGGTTGAAATCTATAGGTTTAAAAAGATTGAAAACAACTTTGAAACTTTTATTAAAATTTTAAATGTATATGAAGTTTTAGTGATTTGGTTTAGGTCTTATTTAACAATTATTAGAAAGTGTCTATTGAAAAGAGTAGAACAATTAGCTGTATGAAGTGGTGATAAATTACCAACTCATGAGATAAACAGAGGTTTTCCAATTAAAATAACGTACTTCTAATAAAGAGTACGCTAAACCAAAGTATTGCTGCTTACTGTAGAGATGGCAGTTTAGCTTTTCTTTCGGCACTATGACTGGCAGTTCAGGCACTTGTACAGTGCAGGGACCATGTTGTTTACTCCTCCCTTCCTTTAGTCTCTTTAAAACTTTTCACAGAATACAAGGGATCCTGAAAATGGATGAGGGGATATACTGTCATTTATCTGCCCCTTCTCCCTCTTCAGCAGAAGACCGCTGTGTATAATATCAAAGATGAATCAATCTATCATTTCTACAGTAAACAGCAGCAACCACGGGCTTAGCATACTCTGTATTAGAAGTGTCTTATTTTAATTATGCTATTTACAGAAAAAAAACCTCCTCAAATTGCACTTTAAAGACTCCCAGTCTAAGAACCTGGGACTTTTGCTTAACAGTTAATTGAATAAATGAATTGTGCAACAATTAGGGATAATATTCAATGGACATTCAAAGTTAATGTATGTTCAATTATACATTCTCTGTGTTGGCTGTGGAGCATTCAATAGTGAGTAAAAAATTATTTTAGAGATGACCTAGGCTGGCCATACATTATGCAATTTTATTTCCATTTAAACACCGGTTGAAGGAAATCAGCCTAGCAGCCCCAAACCCTTAAGAAATGCAGGGGTTTCACACATCCACTGTAGTAGCTTCAAATGGGAGGAGGAAAAGTGCAGCAGGTGGGCAGAGGGGCTTATACCATACACCACAATCAGTTGCCGACAGGCCTATGCTGTCTATGACATCAGTTACATCAGGGAGGTTGATAGGCTGGTCAGGCTTGTGAGCAGTAAATTACTACCTATGACAGCTATGCCAGTTAAATAGACATTGTATGCCAGTATGGGCAGGTGTGTCAGAGGTTGTCAATACCTTTAAAGTGATGTAGGCCATGTTATATTTAATTTGTTCAACTATCCATTATATTGCCAAAATGCATTTAAAACTGTAAATAGGGCTCCTTTCACATGGGGCAGACTCAGCAGGGGATTTGTTGTTACTTTATGTAGAGCAGACCTTGGCAGAGCAGACAGAGTCCGTTCTGCTCTATTGACAGCTGTGGACTGCAGAGTCCATTTACACCCAAATGCCCTCTGATCTAATCCACTTAGATGAAGGAGGATGGATCCCCTTCAGTTTTTTTTTTTAGTGGACCAGATCGGACTGGAGGTAGGTGTGTGTAAATGGATACAAGCCCGTTTACAACTGCTGGTTGGTTTTCAAGTGAAATCCTTATCATTTTTTTGTGTATGATGTAGAAAAATATCACCAAATTATAATTAATGATTGTAATGCACAAAACTAAAGAAATGACAACATAAACAATACATTAGCATCCATTAACCAGACATGTTCAATATTTAGTGAGAATAACGTGGAATCAAGTTTTTGCTTTTCATCTTGCAAATAGTTGTTGAGGTTATAGTCACAGTCTGTATTACTAATATAAAAAATTAAATACTTTTTTGTGTTTAATCTTATTAAGTTTTTAAATAATACAAAAACAAGGAAAAAGAAAGAAATCCTGAAATATTCTAAAATAAATGGAAAAATCATATAATTTCCAGAAACAAATGAAACTAGGAGTATAAGCAATTTATAGAGTAAAGATTATGTCATTCTCCTTTAAATGTATGGTTTAAACTATATTTAAGATATCTACTCCTGGAAATGAAAAGAAACTATCTTATATGCCCTGAAGATTTTGTGTAGAACCAGGTCGTTCCATAAAAAGAAAAGCTGAATGTTCTAAACTTAAACTTATAGACAAAAAGTATATTTATAAAAATAAACTACTTAACCACTTCCCGCCCAGCCTATAGCAGATTGACGGATGGGCGGTGGTTCCGTTATCCTGACTGGGCGTCATATGATGTCCAGAAGGATAACATGCCACCACGCGTGGGGGTGCGTATCGCGGCGATCTGTGGAGCGGTGTGTCAACCTGACACACCGCTCCACTGATCTTGGTAAAGAGCCTCCGGCGGAGGCTCTTTACCACGTGATCAGCCATGTCCAATCACGGCTGATCACAATGTCAATAGGAAGAGCCGTTGATCGGCTTTTCCTCACTCGCGTCTGACATACGCGAGTAGAGGAGAGACGATCGGCGGTTCTCCTGACAGAGGGGGTCTGCGCTGATTGTTTATCAGCGCAGCCCCCCCTCAGATGACCACACTGGACCACCAGGGATGCCACTAGGACCACCAGGGAAGCGGGCAACATGTGGATGGCCAGGTATGTACCCCATGGCCATTCACATGTGCCCAATGTGCCCAATCTGTGCCAATCAGTGCCCACAAATGGGCACTGATTGGCACCATGATATTTCAGTTCTGCCCAGCAATGCCACCAATCAGTGTAATCAGTGCCACCAATCAGTGTCATCAGTGCCACCTGTCAGTGCCCATCGGTGCCACCTGTCAGTGCCCATCTGTTCCCATCAGTGCCCATCAGTGCCCACCTATCAGTGCCCATCCATGCCACCTATCAGTGCCACCCATAAGTACCCATCAGTGCCACCCATAAGTACCAATCAATGCCACCTAAGAGTGCCCATCAGTGCCGCCTATGAGTGCCCATCAGTACCATCTATGAGTACCCATCAGTGCCGCATACCAGTGCCACCTATCAGTGCCCATCAGTGCCACCAATCAGTGCCCATCAATGCCGCCTATCAGTGCCCATTATCAGTGCCCATCAGTGCCACCTCATTGGTGCCACCTCATCGGTGCCCATCAGTGCTGCTGTATCAGTGCCCGTCAGTGCAGCCATATCAGTGCCCGTCATTGAAGAAGAAAATGTACTTATTTACAAAAAATTTTAACAGAAACAAAGAAAAACTTTGTTTCTTTTTTTTGTTTTTTTTCCAATTTTTCGGTCCTTTTTATTTGTTGCGCAATAAATACAAAATGCAGAAGTGATCAAATACCACCAAAAGAAAGCTCTATTTGTGGGAACAAAATGATAAAAATTTTGTTTGGGTACAGTGTAGCATGACCGCACAATTGTCATTCAAATTGCGACAGTGCTGAAAGCTGAAAATTGGCCTGGGCGGGAAGGTGTCTAAGTGCCTGGTATTGAAGTGGTTAAATAAAAAAAATTGAAAAAAGAAAAGAAAAAAAGGAACAAACAAAACACATATACAAAATGTCTCTATTGTGGAACCATACTATTATTTTTTATCATTCAGTCCTCCAGGTCCTGAACTCTGGAAAGAGGTGGTAAGAAAGCCATGGAGTCCATGTACTTAAAAAAATGTTCTGTTTTATTGATTTCCCTGGACAACAAATGTTAAAGATTTCAAATGGCATTAACTTGCACCACCCATTCTGCCATTGATGGTATCACAATAGACTTCTAATGTCAAGGAAGACATTTGCTCTTGCCGCCAAAAGAAAATGTATAAAAAGATCTTTTTTTAGCTGATTTAATAGCTTAACAGGTCTCTGTTAACTTGTAGTATAAATCAACTAACCTAATTCCCACCAAATATGGGTCATAGTCCCCCTGTCTCTTTGGCAATGACAACGGGTATCAGGGATAGTGGGACAAAGATATTTCAGGATTTTTGGATATTTATACTGTCTGGTAATCAGCATAAAATTATTCTCTTGTGCTTTGTTGGCTAATGACAGTATGTGAGTTAAGGTGAGCCCATGTAGCCATACAGTATATGATGGAAAAGAAGTATGAGACTGAAACTTTTTTTTTTATATATTTCTGGTAGCATTGTCCTTTTCTTCCATGTCCAACTGAATTTACTTGGAACTTGTTTAAAGCCTATTATAATGAGTAGAGACAATCATTTTTAATTTCTAAATGTTTAACATTTTCTCATCTCGTCCTTAAAGGTTTACATTTAGATAGTATTAGGCAGGGCTTTTCTCAGAAAATAGGTGCAGGTACTTCCTGCCCCTGGGTCACCCTTGTCCCCATCCTCTACCTACCTCCCAGTACTGTCCCCTGTCTCAACCCTCTACCGACCTCCCAGCACTGCCTATTTTCATAGATAATGAAACCAAACATTATTTTGTGGTGCTATACACGCATATGTACAACATGCAGGAAATATTTTTTGACCTTTAGTCCCCCAGCAGCAACAATATGGGACCCCTACAGCAACACTAGATTTCTCTCGCAATAAGACACCACCCAATAACAACAATGTACCCCTCTCCAGCAACAATAGACCACCCAGCAACAATAGTTTCCTGCAGGAACAATAAACCACTCAGTACAAATAGATCCCCAAAGAAATAACAAATCCCTCCAGCAACAATAGACCATCCAGCAAAAAAAATCCATGCATCAACACTAGACCACCCAGCAACAATAGATCCATCCAGCAACAATAGATCCCTACAGCAACAATAGATCCCTACAGCAACAACAGAACACAGAGCAATAGCACATCCATCTGGCAACAACAGATTCCAGTGTCAACAATAGTGGATCCTCCTGCAGCAAAAATAGATCCCTACAGCAGCAAAAATATGGGTAGTTAATAAAGAAATAGTGGCTGTATCAATCAGAGTTTTTGCTGTATCAGTTGTAGACAAAGAAAGATCTGGATGGAGGGTAGCTAATATTTGGATATTTTGGAGCAGGACTCAAAACTATGGGAGAGGGTGTGTACTGTGACATTCTTTGACCATGGGCAATATACGTTAAAGTGAAATAAATGCAAGTGATGTGATTGGCCTTGGAGTTAAAGAACTTGCAGGATAATTAGGAGCAAGAATGATCCAGGTTAGTGGAAGGTGAGCATTGATAGATTACAGCACCTACCTTGACCTCAGATGCTTCAAACTCTAGGATAAATGTCAGTCAAGGATCCAGGTGGGTAAGACAGGTACTGAAACAAATGCTTCTTTGAGCTTCCTTGAGTCAGTGGTCATTGGGCATAGTGAGTGATGTTGATCTGCATTGATGGATGATGTATTTACAATGAGGGACTTTTGGGGATTTTAATTATTCTAATAATGGGACTTGTCAAATTATTTCCAAGTTACAGCTGTTTTTGTTCACCAACCATTCACATGGTTGGTTGGTATTTGGATGTCCCCTGATTGTGAAAGGGGGCTTTCGGATTCCAATAATTCCTCCACCTGCAGTTACTGACAACCACTAAGCCAAGGGTTGTGAGGAAGAGGCCCTTGCCCTCATTAACACGGAGACAAGGTGGGTAGTTAGGTGGGGGGGCTGACACTATCCCCTATATGAAACAAAGTTTAAAGAAAACAAGTCCCCATACCTCCCTAAGGGGTAGATTATGGGAAAGAGGGGGATTTTTTAAGTGGCTAAAAATAGTTAACACATACAATATATAAAACATACTCAAATGTTATTTATACAAAGTTAAAATAGAGTCAGACCCCTTCAAAATACCTGACAGAACCCTTGGAGGGGTCTGTGTTTTTTTTTTTAATAGAATCTGTGACCACCCCCATGCCTATTAGCCCAGAAAATAGGCACTTTTAATTTGACAGATTCAGCTCAAAGTGATACCAATGTGGCTCCTTTTTGTCATCTGAACTACTTTGAAGTTCACTAAACCTTGAATCAAACCCAGGGCAGTTCAACTCATCTCTAAAACAATGTGCTGTCTGAGCCTGGAGAGAATAGCAGAAACATAAAGAAAGGAAGGTTATATCACAGTGTCATCAAGGTAGATCAGAATGAAATGGCCCAAGAAATCTCAGCGTATATATTTGGGATAATGATCTTGTTTAGACCTCTATAATTAAAGGACAAAAATATATTTTTCTACAAAAGAGAATCCTGCTACCACAGGGAAAGTGGATTGACAAATAAAGCTATTTCCCAGACTCTTTTTAATGTAGGTTTTTTGGCTTCCTAGTTCAATAAAAAGGAAAACGAATCCCCATGAGGAAATGCCCCCTGGCAGCAGTCCAATGGGGCAGCCATATACAACCAATGAGGAGGTAGAACTAAAGCCTCCTCTCTGAGAATACATCAACAAAGTCTGCATAGCAGGGTGGTAAGTGGTAAGTATACTATTTGACCCCCACAAATAGATAATAAGGTTGGTGCCCATAAGACATTTACAGAAGCATTCTTGGGAACGGGCAATAATTATCTGCCCTTTGGACCGGTTAAAATGGGAGTTGTTTTACTAAAGCCAAGGAAAGCACAATATGAGGAGTATGCAGGTGAATATTTAGTATACAAGGTCAATCAGGACAGTGTGGTCAGTAACAAGCAGAGGTTCGGTCAAACAGAAAAGTGTAAGTGATGCAAATGTTTATCACAAGCCCAAGGTACCGAAGAATGTGACTATAGCCCATTTTATTTACATTATATAGTGGCACATCATCCAATTTTTTACAGCAATTTACATTTAACAATGTAGTTTTTTTTTGCAGTCAATGTGGTCACTGCTGGTTTGTGATTACATATTTTGATTCACAGTAGCAATAGTGAAAGTTTTATGCAATGATTCATGAGAAAAATGCATGACATATAGAGTGAAATGTACTGTGAAATTGGTGAAACAATTTCTCTGACAGCTGAAAGTTCTTTGTCTTGGTTTAAAGACAAGCTGATGGACATCACTGCTCCTTTTTCCTTACCAAGCACATAACACAGCCTCATTAAAAAGGAATAAATGTTGTAATAATTCTGTAATGTTATATTTTTATATTATATGTACTGTTTATATAAATATATATATATATAATTTGTATTTGTTTGGTAGTAGAATACTATTTACCTTGTGAAATGAAAATTATAGCTGAACTCCAGAAAATATTCTTCCAAATATATTCCTCTTTAGCCAAAAAGAAACAGCAATGTCTCCCTTTATCCCCACTGAACACCAATTACCACACCACACACACATATCACTGATCTTTGCCAGTCGGTATTTGTTCCTCCCACTGTCATTTGACACCAGGGCATTTCTTTTTTCCCATGACCACCAACACTTGGCATTTATTCTTTTCACTGACCACCAATGGCAAACATTTTGTCCTCCCACTGACAACTGATGATGAACATTTCTTCCTCCCACTGTTTACCGGTGCCTGGCATTCCTTCCTCCCACTCACCAACAATACAAAGCTTTTATTCAGATTTAAACTATATTTTACTATGCCCCTTTAGGCAACACCCAATAATTAGCACAAAGTAGCCATACACATATTTTTCTGAAGAGCACTTTATGAGCTGCATGTTTCTTTACTTTCAGGTTGTCCTTCTGTCTCAAGTTCTGATGTTGGAAGGTATGCTGATGGATACCTTCATTTAAGTTCATTCATTAATGTACACACAGCACCCCATATTGACAGAAAAACACAGAATTGTTGACATTTTTGCAGATTTATTAAAAAAGAAAAACTGAAATATCACATGGACCTAAGTATTCAGACCCTCTGCTGTGACACCCATATATTTAACTCAGGTGCTGTCCATTTCTTCTGATCAACCTTGAGATGGTTCTACACCTTCATTTGAGTCCAGCTGTGTTTGATTATACTTATTGGACTTGATTAGGAAAGCCACACACCTATCTATATAAGACCTTACAGCTCGCAGTGCATGTCAGAGCAAATGAGAATCATGAGGTCAAAGGAACTGCCTGAAGAGCTCAGAGACAGAATTGTGGCAAGGCACAGATCTGGCCAAGGTAACAAAAAAATTTCTGCTGCTCCTAAGAGCACAGTGGCCTCCATAATCCTTAATGGAAGACATTTGGAACGACCAGAACCCTTCCTAGAGCTGGCCTTCTGGCCAAACTGAGCTATCGGGGGAGAAGAGCCTTGGTGAGAGAGGTAAAGAAGAACCCAAAGATCACTGTGGCTGAGCTCCAGAGATGCAGTCTGGAGATGGGAGAAAGTTGTAGAAAGTCAACCATCACTGCAGCCCTCCACCAGTCGGGGCTTTATGGCAGAGTGGCCCGACGGAAACCTCTCCACAGTGCAAGACACATGAAAGCTCGCATGGAGTTTGCTAAAAAACACCTGAAGGACTCCAAGATGGTGAGAAATAAGATTCTCTGGTCTGACGAGACCAAGATAGAACTTTTTGGCCTTAATTCTAAGCGGTATGTGTGGAGAAAACAAGGCACTGCTCATCACCTGTCCAATACAGTCCCAACAGTGAAGCATGGTGGTGGCAGCATCATGCTGTGGGGGTGTTTTTCAGCTGCAGGGACAGGACGACTGGCTGTAAGGTCTTATATAGACAGGTGTGTGGCTTTCCTAATCAAGTTCAATCAGTATAATCAAACACAGCTGGACTCAAATGAAGGTGTAGAACCATCTCAAGGATGATCAGATGAAATGGACAGCACCTGAGTTATGAGTGTCACAGCAAAGGGTCTGAATACTTAGGACCATGTGATATTTCAGTTTTTCTTTTTAAATAAATCTGCAAAAATGTCAACAATTCTGTGTTTTTCTGTCAATATTGGGGTTGCTGTGTGTACATTGCTGTGTGTGGATCATTTTCATACACAGATGAAGACACAGCTTGAATATTTACAGGTACTACTGGATCCAGAGACTTTTTGATTGAAATTTAAATCTATCCCACGGAGTCAACTAAAACATGTAACCAGGATCACGAGTGAAGTAGATACTTGTAACATGAGATTGGATGAGATGGAAGGCAGGCTGCGACAGCGAGGATATCCAGCAGATTCAGTACATTCTAAACGCATTATCATACACAATAAGACCATATCAGTCAGTAATCAAGGTCGCAGAATGCCTTTCACCTCATAATTTCATCCATTTTCACATAAAATCAACAATATTATTAAAAAACATTGGTCTATATTGCAAAGTGCTTATCCATCGGTTCGGAAATTTCAAATATTAAACACTGGGTTCACGTAAACCTAAATTAAAGATATATATCATTTCCTTAGTTACTTTTGTAGGTATTTAAATGATTTATACCTACTATATATATTGTTTACAGGTAGAGTGTATATAGGTCAAATAAATTCTGATAATGAGCTTTAATCGTAAGGTGGAGAAAAGGAAAGAGAAAGAAGAAAAAGGGTAGAAAGGTAGAGGTATGGTCCACAAGGTTGTCCCGCTCGTCAGTTTATTATTCTTTTTAGTTCTCTTTGAAGCCTTAGAATGGGTGTCTCTGTAAGTCATTTAGTCTGTTACCATCGCAACAGGACAGAGTCATTGAAGTTTGACAGGAACTGTTGTTTTATCCAAGGATGCCAAAGTTTTTCAAATTTTGGAATTTGATTTTGATCGATGGCTACCATCTTAGCATGGGACATTGTATTATTCATTCTGTGAATTGTTTCTGCTAGTACCAATGTAGGAGATTTCCATGCCTTGGCCACTGTTTGTTTTGCAGCCGTTATTAGTTGGATCATAAGTTTGAATTGAGAGAGTGTTAACCATTCCGGTTTTAGATTAAGTAAAGTTATATATGGATCTGGTTGTATTATTTTTTAAAATATTTTAGATGCAATCACGAAGACTTCCTTCCAGAAGGTTTGGATTACTGGGCACGTCCACCATATGTGTAAATGTGTGCCTATTTCTGGGCATCCTCAAAAACATAGAGCTGAGGTATTAGGTGAATATTTTGCCACTCTAGCGGGTACAAGGTACCAGCGAGTTAGGACTTTATAATTTGTCTCCAGTGCTAAGATGTTGGGTGAAGATGACTTAGATGTGAGCCATATGTTAGACCAGTCCATGTCTTCTAAAGTTCGTCCCAGGTCCTCCTCCCACCTCTGAACGTAAGAGGGTCTATTAAGATTTGCTACTCCATATAATTGATTATAAAGTGATGAAATTGTACCTTTAGCAAATGGATCTTTTGTACAGATTGATTCAAAAATGGATAATTGGGATAATGGTGTATCCCCCTTTAGGAATGGTGTATAGAAATTTTTGATTTGGAGATATCTAAATATCTCAGAGTTTGGTAGATCATATTTTTCTCTAAGCGATGGGAATGAAAGGAATGATTTAGATGCTATGAAGTCATTTAGTGTCTGAATGCCTGATGTTGTCCAAGCTTTAAAAGAATTTGGGTATATCCATGCCGGATAAAAGGCCGGATTTCTGATAAAAGAAAGGAGAGGATTGTGTGGAGATTGTAACTGATATTTGGTTTTTAGTTTATCCCAGAGAGATAAGAAGTGTTTAGTTATGGGATTATGAATTTTAAAGCGGTCTTTAGGATCAAGCCATAATAAGTTTGATATTAATAGAGGGTCATTTTCTGAAGCCTCTATAAATATTTCCTGTTTTGCATGGTATTTGGACAGACTGGCCAAATGTGCTGCTCTGTAGTAGTTAGTAAAATTAGGGTATCCCAGGCCTCCTTTATTTTTGGGAAGATGTAGTGTGTGTATAGGTATATGTGGTTTAGAAGAGCCCCATATAAACGAAGTTGCTCTTTTTTGTACTATTTTCAAAAAATAGGAAGGAATTGGAATAGGGAGGACTCTGAATAAATAAAGCAATTTGGGTAGAATAGTCATTTTGATTGCATTAATCTTCCCTATCCAGGATAAAGGAAGTTGCGACCATTGTTTTATTAGATTTGTGATCTGTCTTAATACAGGAGGATAATTGGTTGAGAATAAGTCAGAATGAGATGCTGTTAAATGAATTCCAAGATATGGGATTGATTTTTCTGCCCATGTGAATGGGAGTGCAGCCCTAGCCGGGATCAATTCCATGTTTGTGAGTGAAATATTAAGCACTAGGCATTTCTTAGGATTAATCATAAGGCCGGATAGGGCTGCAAATCCATCAAGAGCTGGTATTAAGTTAGGACCAGAGACCTGTGGTGATGATAGAAAAAGTAATATATCGTCTGCAAATATACATAATTTGTGTGTAATACCTCCTACTTCAATGCCAGTTATAGTTTGGTTTGTTCTGATGTATTGGGCCATGGGTTCGAGTATAAGGGCAAATAATAAGGGAGATAATGGGCAATCCTGTCGGGTACCTCTTTTGATATTAAAGGCATCAGATTTGTATCCAGCATATTTTATATAGGCTTTGGGTTTATTATATAATGCTTTGATCCATGTTAAAAAGTGGGGTCCAAAACCCCATTTTTGTAATGAATATTGCATATATTGCCAGGATACTGTGTCAAATGCCCTCTTAATATCGAGAGATAGAAAACATAAAGGGATTTTCCGTTTTTTAGCAATATGTGGCAATAACACTGCCCTGCGTATATTATCGCCTGCCTGTCTATTTGGCATGAAGCCTACTTGATCTCTATGTATTAATTTTCCTATAATGCTATTGAGGCATTTTGCTATTATTTTTGCTAATAATTTAATATCAAGGTTTAACAGAGAGATAGGCCGATAATTCACACAGGAAGTATCATCAGAAAGGGGTTTTGGGATCATACAAACAATTGCCATTAGTGTTTCTTGCCGAAAAGAATGTCCATCTAGAAGTTTGTTAAAAGTTTCAGTGAGAATGGGAGAGAGTATTTCTGAGAATGTTTTATAGTATAAAGCCGAGTAGCCGTCTGGGCCTGGTCTTTTGTTAAGTTTTAGGTCTTTTATGGCGTTAGCAACTTCATCTATAGTTATAGGCTCATCCAAACTGCTTTTTTGATTCTGAGATAACTCAGGTAAGGTTATTTTTGAGAAGAAGGATTCAGCCTCTGTAGGATTAAATTCATTGTTTGTCTTGTATAAAGTTGCGAGATGTGAGTGAAATTTATGGACTATTTTAACTGGATTACAAGTATAAACATTTTTTGATAATTTCAAACGTATTGGTTTGAAAGATTTGTTAGTTGAATTTATTGCCCGAGCCAAATATGTACCTGGTTTGTTTGTATTCATGTAGAAATTGTGTTTGGAGCGTTTGAGGGATTTATCAACTGAATCAGTGAGAAATAGATCGTATTCCAATCTAGATTTTTCCAGATGAGATTTTGTACTCTGAGATGGATTATCTTGGAATGATATGTAGGCTGCATTAAAATTGAGTTCTAGTTTTTTTGCTAGATTTTTGCGTTCCCGTTTTAAATAGTGCCATTTGTCTTTGTATTGTACCACGCAAGACAGGCTTATGAGCTTCCCACAGTGTTATTGGGGAGATGTCTGTTGTATTATTAATTGATATGTATTCCTTTAAAGCTTGTTCAATGGCCATCTGATGTAGTGGGTGTTTGAGCATTATGTCCGGTAAGTACCACGTTGGGTCATGCGCTTTTGGTATGGCTGAGGCTATAGTAGTGTATACTGCATTATGGTCAGACCACGGAATCGGAATTATAGCTGATGCAATAATTTCTGGTATCATTCCTATTGTTAGAAAAATATGATCTATTCTGGTGAAGGTTTGATGAGGGTGCGAGAAATAAGTGAATTTCTTTTTCATTGGGTTACTTTCTCTCCACGAATCTACCAGATTGTATTTGGAAAGAAGTTGAGAAAAAGGTAATCTAGAGGTTATTTTGGATGGTGTAAAAGGTGATTTATCTAGAAATGGGAGGAGGACCTGGTTCGAATCCCCACACATTATCACTGTTCCTATTTTGTGTGTATTAATTACTTGTAATATATGTGAGAGGAATGGTGTAGGTTGTTTGTTAGGAGCGTAGAAGGAAATCACTGTGATTGCTGTATCCATTATATAACCCATGAGTATCAGGTATCTACCTTCTGGGTCTTTAATTTCTGATGATAAGGTGAATGGTGTGGATCGGTGAAATGCAATTAGAGTTCCCCTTTGCTTGGTACAGGCAGAAGCCGTGTAAATTTGTTGATAAAAAGGAGAAATATATTTTGGAGTAGAATCTTTGGTGAAGTGTGTTTCTTGGAGGCATACTATGTGAGCCTTCTTGTTATGGAAAGTACGGAAGGCTTTGGTCCTTTTTTGAGGGACATTTATTCCCTGAACATTCAGGGAAAGTATATTCAGTGGTGCCATGGCAACAGATCAAATAGTTTTGACTTACTTTTTGTTATGCAGAGCTGACTGCGCAGATCAACCTGTGTGGACTGAAGAGATGAAAAGATAGAAAAGAAACCAGTGAATTCTGGAGTAAAGAGTAAACAAAAAACATATGAGATTAGATGATACATTGTATAAATTATTTTTTGCAAGTAATCACAATTTACCCGTGAAAGAGAATAAATATCTCTCTCAGGGGAATAAGTGCCTTCGTCACACTCCCACATAATATGGTTGGGAGAATGAGGAGGGCTAATGGGGGTACACGGATCTTCCGCTTACAGGAGAGAGGTGCTATGTCAAAAGACATCAAAATGATGATTCATTAATTGGAGTGCAGAATATAGTTTTTGTTGAAATTATTTATTCCAGGGTGGTTGTATATGGTTAGTCTTGCCCTAGGCTAAATAATTCAGTTAGAAAGGTACTATTAATAACTTTGGTATTGATGAAGATAGTTTGAATTATTTTGGGATTTTAACCCTTTTAGAGTAAACAATTACATATTTTATTCATATGTAACTGTTTAGATATGTTAACTCATAAAATTGAGGTTGTATTGCTTCAGATTAGAATAAACAAAAACATAATTCTAGGAACTAGTTAGGTAATAATATATTTGTTTTAAGAAAAAAAAGAAAAAGCTTCCATTACTTCTGGATTATTGAACATATTTGTCCTAAAAAGTAAGAAATCTATTGTTATTACCTGATAATATATAACTGAACAAGAATTTCCTTATTTCACTTATATATTCTAAGGCTATATGAATCAGAAGCAATAAGAAATATAACTGGAATGTAACATGATCCCACACAATGTGTGACTATCAGAATGCAGTTACATTCAGTTATAAATACAGTTTTTTTATAGAGAACCATCTATTAGTATAATAAATGAAGAGATATCAGGAATTAGGATGTCAGTCCATTGAATCTTCTTGGTCCATGGATGATGTGGCATAACGGCCTCTTTTGTGAGAATGATGATTCCCATTTTGTTCTGGAATTTTCTGGGTGCTGCCTGAAGGTGAAGATGATGCCATTCTTCTGCGTGTGGGAGAGTTGCTGCTTGTGGGTTCTGTCAGATTTAATTTTAAAAGGGTTTGTTGTAGTTCATCTGCTGATCTGCTTCTGTAAATTGTACCTTGGTGGTTAAATCTGACTGAAAAGGGGAAGCCCCATTGATACATAATGTTGTGGCGTTGCAGTTCTATTAGTTGGGGTTTCATGGATCGTCTTTTAGTAATAGTAAGTTGGGATAGGTCAGCAAAAATTTGATAATTGTGTCCTTGAAAATTAAGTTCCTTTTTTTCTCTTGCAGCAATTAGTATTTGTTCTTTCGTTCTGTAATAATGAAATTTTGTGATTATATCACATGGGGGTCCATCTTTCTTTTTGGCTGTGAGGGCTCTGTGTACTCTGTCCAGTTCTAAACGTTCAATAGGGATATCTGGCTTTAGTTCTTGTAATAGAGCAGTAATAGTAGATTGCAGGTCTGTCACAGTTTCAGGTATTCCCCTTATGCGCAAGTTTGAACGTCTGGCTCTATTTTCGTAATCTTCCAGCTTAGTTTGAAGTATTAAATTCTCTTCTTTTAATTGTTCCAATTCTGTTATATTTACTTGGGTTGTAATTTCAATTTCATCCATTTTTATTTCTAGGGCTGCGGTGCGGTTTCCCAGCTCTCTTATTTCTTTGGTTAGGCTTTTTGTTATTTAGTCTGAGGTTTGTTTTAAAGCCTTATGAAGCATCTTTTCAAATTGTAATAATATTACTGGGGATGCTGAGGAGGCTTGTGGAGAAGTTTGTGAGAGGATTTGTTCTGTATCTGACTCAAATGGAGAGTCTTGCTGTGACATTTTCTGTCTGTGAGAGCGCCCTGATGCTGTATCTTGTGAGGTGACTGGAGCTGCTTCAGCTGCAGTGAGTGCCTGTGAGGTGATTTTTATTTCTGCCACGGTTTCCTCCCAGTACCATATTTCCTGCCCAAACTTTCACAGTTTGTTCCCAGGGGCAAAAAGGTTCAAATGGATACCTTTTGAGCCTGCAGGCTCCGCTTTGTCCTTCTCTTCTCTCCTCAGCGGTGTGGAGCTCTAACAATGCATGTCTGCTCCGCTAGGCTCCGCCCATCTCCCCCTCAGTCTGATCAATTTTCAATACCAAATCCCCGGGTGACCTTTCTGGGTCCTAAAAATACTGGTTCATTTCCATGTTTAAGTTGTATCCAATGCTCCAGCATGAAAAGTAATTCCCACCCACTTAAGGGTTATGATATTTTGATCAGAGATCACTACACCTGCCAGTCATCCTTCGTGGTGTATATCATAAAATGCCCTTGTGGTCTCCTTTATGTGGGGGAGACCACACAGAAGGTTGAGGACCGCATAGCTCGTCATAAGTACTCCATTCGGGACAAATTAGTTAAACTTCCTCTGGCTAGACATTTTGTTGAGCGGGGACACACGGTGTCACAGCTAAAATTTATGGTGATAGATGGTGTCACCATAAATAGATGTGGTGGGGACAGAGAAAAGTCTCTAAGAAAGAAAGAAGTGGGTTGAATCCACGGCTGGATACACTCCAGCCGAAAGGGTTAAATTCTGATTTTAATTTGTATTTATTTTTATAGTAAAATTTTTTTTATTTTTTTATTGCTGTTGAAAGTTTAGAATTTTTTGGAGAGGTGGTCTATAAAATATAAAAATATTTTATTTTTCATTTTTTTTATTTTTCCGTTTTAATATCAAGATTTCTGTGTCCATATTCCATGAAGTGTGAAATCTTCTTTCTACCTGTGACTTTGATTCCTAAATTGTAAAAAACTGTATTCACATCGGATGATAATTGTATGTGTATGTGATAACAGATTCGGTTAAACGTCAAAAGGCACCAGATGCAGCTGGGTGCGACGTTTCGGGGCTTCAACAGATAACGCCCTTTCTCACAATCATATGTCTGCAGATATGTCTATATATATATATATATATATATATATATATATATATATATATATATATATACACACAGTGTACATTGTAAATTCTATATTTAGTCAGTACAGGCAGTGTATTTGATATGGGATCAAATGCTCCTGATGCCAGATCCGATACCTGGAACTGGAAGTCGACGGGGGAGAGGGCGGAGCGGAGATCGGTTTGGCAGCAGTGGAACACGGGGGTAAGCTGGCCAGGGCAGGGGTGCAGGGCGCCGCCGCATATTCCATCCAAAATGGTGACTGGAGTCGTCACATTCGGTACAGAAAGTGATGTTCCGTGTCTCCGTCAGAGGGTAAACAGCACAACGCCCATCTTGGTACACCCTGCACTTGGCTGCAGTAAGCCAGCAGCAGACATCTTGAACACCCAGCCCATATAGTTCAGGCTGGGTGTAACAAGATGTCAGCTGCTGGCTTACTGCAGCCAAGTGCAAGGTGTACCAATATGGGTGTTGCAACATACTTACTAGATGTTAAATGACATGAATGATGAAAGACAAGGAAGGATTTTGCAATGCTATATGCCATATAGCATTGCAAAATCCTTCCTCCCCTCTAATCATTCATGTCATTTATTATGGAATTGCCAATCAGTGTTGCATTTCAGTGCCCATCAGTGCCTTCCCATAAGTGCCACCTATCAGTGCCATCTATCAGTGCCCATAAGTGCTGCCTATCAGTGCCATCTATCAGTGCCCATAAGTGCTGTCTATCAGTGCCCATAAGTGCCACCTATCAGTGCCCATAAGTGCCGCCTATCAGTGGCATCTATCAGTGTCCATAAGTGCCATCTGTCAGTGCCCATAAATGCTGCCTATCAGTGCAATCTATCAGAGCCCATAAGTGCCGCCTATCAGTACAATCTACCAGTGCCCATAAGTGACATCAGTGCCATCTATCAGTGCCCATAAATGCTGTCTATCAGCGCCATCTATCAGTGCCCATATATCAGTGCCCTCTATCAGTGCCATACTATCAGTGCCCATCTGTCTGCGCCATCTTTCAATGCCCATAAGTGCCATCTATCAGTGCCCATAAGTGCCAACTATCAGTGCCAGCCACTTGCCAATGTTACCTATCAGTGCCCATAAGTGCTGCCTATCAGTGCCACCTATCAGTGCCCATCAGTCAGTGCCATCTATCAGTGCCACCTATCAGTGCCCATTAGTCAAACTGTCACATGACATAAAAAAAAGTATCGGTAATCAGTATTGCGAGTACTTGAAAAAAAAGTATTGGTGCTTGTACTCGGTCTTAAAAAAGTGGTATCGGGACAACCCTAAAAAAATAACATGATATATGTGACCAAACATGAAAAATAAAAAATAAAATAAAAACTGAAAACATGAAACATAACATATAAAAAATATTTATCTATACTGAAAAAGAATTATTATGTATAAAAAGAAAGAAATATTCTTGATATATGCATATATAACAAAGATACCAAAAAAGAAGAAAAAAATTGTTTAGTCCAAGGATTAGGAATCCAAGAAGTAAGGAAACATTATGAATAATATGGTTTCTTATATAGAAAATAAACCGAAAAACTTTAACATATAACATCCTTCAAGGTTTCCAATACAAGGACATATAAAAATATGTTGATACGAACAAACAAAAAATAGGTAGGTGTATTAAGATCCAAATCAGTCCCATAAGACTCTAATATACAAAATAAATTTATATAAATGATGGATGAATATGGAACCATAAGGATCGTATACACCAACTAGTATAGAGACTGCAAGCGTATTACATAACATTTACTGTCCTATTACTTTGATAGCAAATAATTTAATTCTAATCATAGTAGTGACTGACATCCCATTCAAAGTTGAGACCGGAGGGAATGCGAGTCTGGAGCCAAAAGATCCAGAATACCTCTCTCCGGCACAACATACGAGAAACATCATCCCCCCTCTTGGGCACTCGTACCTTTTCTAGGACCTGTACTTTCATAGCAGAAGATGGTGAGAAATAAGATTCTCTGGTCTGACGAGACCAAGATAGAACTTTTTGGCCTTAATTCTAAGCGGTATGTGTGGAGAAAACAAGGCACTGCTCATCACCTGTCCAATACAGTCCCAACAGTGAAGCATGGTGGTGGCAGCATCATGCTGTGGGGGTGTTTTTCAGCTGCAGGGACAGGACGACTGGCTGTAAGGTCTTAATTCTAAGCAGAGGAGGTGGAATACCCCATCAAACACAAAATAGTTATGTGCTAATAAATATTCTAGTATCTCCAAGATATATGTATGATATTCAATGTTGAGGTCAGTGTATGTTTCCAGATAGAAAGAGACCGCCTCTATCGCTAGACCATGTAGTATGGAGTAGTATAGACTCGTGACATCACAAGTAATCTTCCTTCCAAATGAAACTCTGCATGATCTGTAATGCCGCGTACACACGGTCGGACTTTTCGTCTACAAAAGTCCAACGGACGCCGACGGACTAAAGCTGGCTGGTAATCCGATCGTGTGTGGGCTTCTCCGGACTTTCAGCAGACTTTTTCAGCCTCAAATCCGACGGACTTTAGATTTGAAACATGCTTCAAATCTTTACGTCGTAACTACGACGGACCCCGAAATCCGCTCGTCTGTGTGCTAGTCCGACGGACAAAAACCCATGCTAGGGCAGCTATTGGCTACTGGCTATGAACTTCCTTATTTTAGTCCGGTGTACGTCATCACGTACGAATCCGTCGGACTTTTGTGTGGTCGTGTGTAGGCAAGTCCGTTCGTTAGAAAGTCTGCTGCAAGTCCGCCGAAAGTCCGCCGGAAGTCTGTCGGACAGGCTGTCGGACTTTTGTAGACGAAAAGTCCGACCGTGTGTACGCGGCATAAGAGATGATTAGTATCTTTAAGGTACCCAGGTAATTGTGTGACTAAAGGCTGTAGCTGCCCATCGAGCCATTGTCCCAATCTTTCATTCAGTGAACCAATCCCAGCTATTATGGGCCTACCCTTTAGGGGGGTTAACCCCTTATGGGTTTTAGGAAGATGATATAAAGTGGGGAGCGTGGAATACTTTGGCATCAGGAACTCTGCCTCTTTTTGACTAAAAATTCCTAACCTACTCCCCCTATTTATTAACTCCCGTAAGATCCTGTCTTGTATTTTTTAGTGGGATCCCCCTTGAGACTGATGTAAGTCTGATCAGATAGTTGTCGAGGTTAAAGTGTCTATTGGGGCAGAATTTCAAACCCTTGGACAAAAGGGTGATCTCACTTTTCATTAGTACTTTACCTGAGAGGTTTAAGGCATTACAGGGGTCAGTTATTTCTTCTGTATCTGTGTTCTGGACTGATATCTATTCCAATCCCCAGTTGTTTTTTCTCCCTGGCGTGTTTTTCTCCTCCTCTGTTATGGACCCTTTCGTGTGTTCCCTGCCTGGTTTTTGGGGTAGCGGCTGGGGTACTGGTTCCTTCTTGATGGTTTGTATGGGATGAGTGGGTGGGCGATGAGTCTGAGTCAGAAGCTTCCACAGTCCCATCAAACCCATTTGTCTCCACATCCAAAGCTGACATGTTACTTAGAGCCACTAGAGCAGGGGATCAGTCCTGTACATTGTTTCCTCTTCCTGGGTCTGATTGGACACAGCAGAAGCCAATCAGCAGGTCCGGCAGCTGAGTGTGGGCCACCTGCAATCAACAAGGCAGACCGTCATTCTGTCACAGAGGAAGAGATAGATCTATGATTCCTGCTAATCAGGAATACAGATGTCTCTCTTCCTCTAGTCAGTCCATCCCCCCCACAGTAAGAAAGCATTCCCTAGGAGCACACGTAACCCTTTGATTGCCCCGGTGTTAACCCCTTCCCTGTCAGTGTCAATTATACAGTAACAGTGCATTTTTTTAGCACTGATCACTGTATTGCTGTTACTGGTCCCCAAAAAACTGTCACTTAGTGTCTGATTTGTCCACCACACTGTCACAGTCCCGCTAAAAATCGCTGATCGCCCCCATTACTAGTAAAAATAAAAGTAAAAATGCCATAAAGATATCCCATAGTTTGTAGACGTGATAACTTTTGTGCAAACCAATCAATATACGCTAACTGAGTTTTTTTTACCAAAAATATGTATCAGAATACATATTGGCCTACATTGATGAAGAAATATGATTTTTTACATATTTTTTTTGGATATGTTTTATAGCAGAAAGTAAAAAATATTGTTTTTTTTCAAAATTGTCACATTTTTTGTTTATAGCGCAAAAAAATAAAAACTGCAGAAGTGATCAAATACCACCAAAAGAAAGCTCTATTTGTGGGGACAAAAAGACATCAATTTTGTTTGGGTACAGCCTTGCACGACAATTGTGAGTTAAAGTAACGCAGTGCAGGCAAAAAAATGGCCTGGTCATTAAGGGGGTAAAAACCTTCCAGGGCTGAAGTCGTTAAAGCCATAAGGTTGGAATGTTAAATGAAAATAGTTTTGAGGCATGTCTGTGATCATTTTCAGAGTTGTGACATGGCTGGCACATCAGTTTGTATTGTGTATGGTAGGATTGTCCGAAACATTTCTAGACAAATGTCTATAAACTGGTCTATGAAGACTTATGCCGCGTACACACGAGCGGACTTTCCGGCATACTTGGTCCGGCGATCTTTACGACAGACTTTGTAGCATAGGTGCACCAGACTTACAAATGGACGGACTTGGACACACACGATCACTCCAAAAGTCCGATGGTTTTGAACGCGGTGACGTACAGCACGTACAAAGGGACTAGAAAAAGGAAGTTCAAGCCCCACTACGCCACCCTTTGGGCTCCTTCTGCTAATCTTGTGTTTATCTCGTGTTAGTAGAAGTTTGGTTAGAGACGATTCACGCTTTTCACACTTCAGCTTATTTCGATCGTTTTCTGCAGTTCAGTTTGTGCTTGTGAGGTTTGTATCTATTTTGCAGTGCATGTTGGTCAGTTCGTAACCTGCCTAGCAGGCCGTTCTGGTCCACTCGTTCCTGATCTTCAGGTCGCTCTTCATAGGCCTTGCTGTTCTTCAGTGCGTTTGTTCTAAGTTTGTTTGTTTGACCAGCTGACCGTTTTGAAGCCATGATGCGTGGACGTACTCATTCTCGAGTTCGTGCTGTGTGGGGACTTTGTTGGGGTTAATATTTTGACCTGAGTCCAGTCCATGAACAGGGTGAGGAAGAGTTCCTGGATGAAGAATTGGTTGCGCCAACGTGACCAATTCTTGCACATGCCTTTGCTCCATGAGATCCAGGAGAATAATCCTGAGGATTTCAGGAATTATCTCAGGATGACGGACCCCGTTTTTGAACGTCTGCTGGCTATGCTGACCCCTTATATCTGCAGGCAGGATACCTGCATGAGGCAAGCCATCACTGCGGAGCAGAGGCTAGTTGCCACTTTACGTTACTTGGCGACTGGGAGAAGTCTTCAGGACTTGAAGTTCTCGACAGGCATCTCCCCCCAGGCTCTGGGGATCATAATCCCAGAGACCTGTTCTGCTATTATTCAGGTCCTGCAGAAGGACTATATGAAATTAAGTTTTATCCTTTAACATTACATGATATGTATTTAATGTTTGCTAATGTATTTTCTAAATGTCCTCGTTACCTAATTACCATGCTTGGAATATGCTGGGAATGTCCCCTTTATCTTCATGCATGCCTGTTTTTTTACATTAATAATTTTTTGGCCTATATGCACATTTACCTTCAATAACCTCCCCACCATGCAATCCTGGGTCCATTTATACCTCTAGCCTATAGTCCCTTGAACAATGTATATTGTCAGCTCCATTGTACTGTTTTACCCTCCCCCACCCCCTCAAATGTTTGCAACTGTCAGGTGTGTTTTTTGCCCAAATTAGAACCTCTCCCCCACCCCCTCAAATGTTTTCAACTGTCAGGTGTGTTTTTTGCCCAAATTATAACCCCTCCCCCACCCCCTCAAATGTTTGCAACTGTCAGGTGTGTTTTTGGCCCAAATTAGAACCCCTCCCCCACCCCCTCAAATGTTTGCAACTGTCAGGTGTGTTTTTGGCCCAAATTAGAACCCCTCCCCCCACATACAAATTGATCAATGGTCCATCAGAGGGGGTGAGTAATCTTATAAGTGGGCCTTATGTTTTTGGATTATTTTATAAAAATAGCACATATAAATAATGTTCTATTGCTGTTGTTCAAGAATGTTTTTGTGTAATCTGATTTTAAAGTTATGTTTAAAAGTACTTATATTTTTTTTTCTTGTTTGACTCCACAGTTTCCTTTGAACACACAGAATGGCAGACTGTGCCGTCCCAGTTTGCTGACCGTTGGGACTTTCCCAACTGTGTCGGGGCGATCGATGGGAAGCATGTCCGCATTGTGCCACCACCCCATTCGGGGTCCTATTACTATAACTACAAGGGTAGTGTATCATAGTGTAGTTTTGATGGCAGTGGTCTCGGCACAATTGGATTTTATGTTCGTGGACGTGGGGAAGAACGGCCGGATGTCTGACGGAGGAGTCTTTGCACAGACTGAGCTGTGCCAGCGTCTCCAGACTGGTGGTCTGGGATTGCCACCTGATGACCAGAACGTGGATGGAGTCCCCTCAGTTTTCATCGCTGATGAAGCATTTGCTCTCAGCGAGCACTTGATGAGGCCGTTCCCCCAAAGGGTCTTCAGCCCTGAGAGGAGGGTATTTAATTACCGGCTGGCCAGAGCAAGAAGAGTTGTGGAGAATGCCTTAGGGATTCTGGCCAGCCGGTTCCGTTTGTTCCTCTCCGCAATAAATCTTGCAGAATACAAGATCAATTATGTAATCATGGCTTGCTGCATTCTGCATAATTTTTTAAGACATCATTCATCGACATATCTTACATCAGTTGGGTCTGAGGCCGGACTTAGTGGTGAAGATCCACTCACAGGCCTGGATAGTGGCCGTATTGGCTTGGCCCCCCAAACCACCCATCAAGTGCTTGACAGATATGTCAATTATTTTAATGGTCGGGGGGCCATTGCAATGCAACAAGAGCTTTAATCTTTTATTCAAAAAAATACAAAAAAAATTGGCAAAAATCTCTTGTTTTGATTCATGTTTGCATTTAGTTTTGTCTGTCTCCTAGTGCACTTGTAGTGGCAAGTGCATTTCCCTTTAGTTAATAAAGTCCTTTGTCATTGTAACCCCCCAAAAAAATAACAATCTGTTATTGATAAATAAAAGCCACACACATTGTAGTAGTAAAAACATGTTTTTTTTTTTTTTTTAGTAACAATATATATATATTTTTTTTTAGTTTAGACATATTTGTAAAAAATATAAATTGTTGACAAAATTTGCCTTGACAACAGGGATTTTAAAAACAGAAGAACAAAAAATAACACAAACTTACAAAGTTCAACATGTTAATAATGGTGCTGGTGATGTCACCCATGTAAAACAAAAAATTTGCAAATGCTCCCAATTTGGGAGTAAAAAAGGTTCAAGTCAACATGTGCTATCTCCCATCATGGGGGAGCAATGGACGTGTTTTGTGTGTGCAATCCCTTTGTTCCTCTCACAAACTAAAATTACTCTGCAGGGGGTTGCAAACACAATACATATTATCCCCTGATGGAAGATAGCACATGATGACACACCGTGTGCATCTGCTAAATGTTTACATTAGTATTTAAGAACTTCAAACATTTTTAAAAAATAAAACTTGACAATGAAATGAAGAACATAATTGATGTTTTTAGGCAAAAAGTTATTAGATTCTGCCCAAAACATCAATCATGTTCTTCATTTCCTGTTGCATGGTGTCCAGCCGATTTCTCATGCTGTCAATTTAGCCATTCCACACCATTATCTGCCCAATCAGTCTTTGTGCACTGTCTTTGCTAAATGGCTCCACCGCTTGGCCTTCCACAACCTAGAACATCACCTAAAATGTGTGGATATTTTTTTTTTTAAATATGCACGTCTAAATAGATTAACTTAAGCTAGGGTGTCAGTCACTCACTTGGTGGGGTGGAAATATCACACACTTCCTCCACCTCTCCTTCCTCCAGCTCATCGGGTGGGCGTGGTCTTGGGCTGGGGCTTGGGCTAATTGCTGCCTGAGGCTGGTGACTTGGGGGGGTCCTTGGATCCTCGGACTGTTGTCTGAGTCTTTTCTCCCCTATGTGAATTAAACAAAAGGTATAGTTAAAACACAGTGATATTTCAGTCATGAAAAAGGAATATGAAACGCTGGTTAGAAGTCGGGGACAATTGTCATTTTTTTTCCTAAAAAATTTTTAAGACAGGATTAAAATTCACTCTGACAAAAAATGCAAAACAATACACATTTTCATGCAAGTTTCACAGATGCAGACACCTCAATTATCCCCTATGTGTATTAGCCTCAAAAATGTTATCTGGTGTCACATAGTACACTAGTGCTCGTGAGTCCAGATGTGGAAACTGCTGTGTCCTGTCCTGTCCTTACATTACACTGAATCATTTTTGAAGAAGCATTATAGTTTCAAACACATCTACACAACATCACCACATTTTGGAATACGACAAATTATCAAGACCTAAATGTATGTCCAACCCTGTACCATAGTATTTGGCGAAAAACAAACGTCATTTTCTTAGTATTATATGTATTTTCAAAAGAACGGTCTTTACGAACGTTGCTGTATAAACGAAAAGCATATGGATCAGCATGCAAGTTAAGTATCTCAATAGGAACACACAACAAGTACTTACTTTTTTTAAGCAGCTTCTTTATTCGCCAATATTGTTCAGGCTCCCTAGTTTTGAGGTCTGACCACCGCTTCCTCAATTGTTCTTTAGCCCGTTTAATGCCAAATTTGTGGTCAAGAGTGGTGACAACTGAGGCCATTATTTTGTCCTTCCGCATATTGGGTCGGATGTACGTCCTCTTTTGCCATCATAATCCTCCCTTCTCAATATGGACACCATCTCCACCATCTCTTCAAAGGCCATGTTGGTGGCCTTATATCTCCTCCTGGATGTCTGAGAGGAAGTAGCGAGCGTCAGAAACGAAGGTAAGATTAAACGTGGATGTGTGTTTGGTGAATGTATTTGGTGTGTGTGTGTGTGTGTGTGTATATGTGTACCCTAGATTCTTCAAAAAATAATACTGGGAGTTTGGACTGACATTACAGTTTTTATCTTGTGTCTTGTCTTTCAGCAAAAATGAATCCCTTTAAGGATGCAGAATTTTTGACACGCTTCATTGATCTGTATCAAGAAAAAAGAAACCTGTGGGAGGTCAAGCACCCAATATATTTTAATAGAGATGTAAGGAAGGCAACACTGGGCACACTTTTGGAATTTGTGAAGACTCGAGTCCCCCAGGCAGATCTTAAGTTTGTGAACAGTAAAATTGGTATCTTGCGCAATATGTACAGGCGGGAACACAATAAGATCCAGGAGCCGCGCAGATCCGGAGCAGCAGCAGACCAGGTTTATGTCCCCAAGCTGTGGTACTACAAAAACTGCGATTTCTGGATGACCAGACAGAAGCAAGGCAATCACTTTCGACCCTTCCCTCCACCCTTCCCTCCACCCTTCCCTCCACCTCCACCCTTCCCTCCACCCCAGCTGAGGAGTCCCAGGAAGAACTGGCCCTTTCATCATTGATGAAGTGGATGTGCCCAGCTTCAGCCAGGTATACTTTTTTTGTGAATTTGGGATTGTGTAATTATTAATGATGTAAACGTAAAAAATTTTGAAGTGCTTCACCAAAAATGACTTCATCACAATTATTAATATGTAGAAATATCTCTAGACAGCAGTGGCCAAAAATATACTTCAAATATTGGTGAGCAGCTACAATAATGGTGGGGTCAAAAAGATAGCCTTTACTATTTGTTTAGAATTATATTAGCAAGTCATGAGCTGAAAATTGTGTGTGATTGCGTAACCCAAAATTACAACTACCGGTATGTCCCTTTTTTTACCCAGGATGAGCTCAGCCAGGAGGAGGCCGTGCCCAGAGGTATAGAGGAGGAGGCCTTGCCAGAGGGAGAGAGGAGGAGGCCGTGGCTGGGCCCAGTAGAAGCCTCACAGAATGTCAGGTGCCTCCCCTCTGCATTACCACAAAAAGGCCCAGGAAGATGACCCGAACAGAGGAGGAATCACTAGCCCTCATTCGGGAAGCCAGCCAAATCCTGAGCACACCACCCAATGCTGAAGAGGCCTATGGAACATATATGGCCACCAGGTTGCTGGAACTAGAAAAGGGGCAACGCCTCCTCTGTGAGGGTCTTATTTTTCAAGCATATCAGAAGGGCTTGAGAGGGGAGCTTACTCAAACAACCTATATAGCAGATGAAGCCACTCCTCCTGCTACTCCTCCTCCCCCTGCCCCAAGTACACCACCAGAGGCACAGCCTCCAACGAAAGGCTGCAGAGAAGCGTGGAGCTGCAGCGTGCAGGGAAGGCTCCACGGAAGAGTCAAAGGTGATTGCCTGGCTTCGGTCTGGTCTGACTTCTGACTGTGCTCCCTAGTCACAAGTCAGAAGTGTTTTTTTTGGGGTTCCTTGCATGTGCCCCTCGGATACACAGCAAATGCACTTCCAAATGTTCTTTCAGTGCAATTCCAAGTACAATTTGCACTTGTAGTGAAAAATGATTTTGCCTTTTGAAAATAACCTCCCTATGTCTTATTAACAAGGGACACCAACCTCATTAAGGTTCATTAAAACACTAAAAAATATTAAGGTTATTGTGGTAACTTGAAACTCAAAAAAAACAAATAAATAAAAAAACTAACATTTTGTATAATTTAGCACACAGTGTAAAATAGATATTGTTTAAATATAAAAAAAAGATGAGTCCAAAAAAGATTTATCTACTTTATTTCTGGAGATCTGGCTTTTAAAAAATATAATATTAGCCATGGCATGAGGATAAATCATGAATAAAATAGTTTGTGAGAACTCTGTGTGAATATAAGCAGCAAAACAACTTCATTCCTCTCGCATTATAAAGAAAAAAAGAATGCACTGTATTAAAAGATCACAAAAGAGGAATGTGCTAGCTTCAATACGAAGGCTAGTTTTACCAGACCAAGCGCTTCCGTCTTGTACTTGCTTCAGAGCATGCGTCAGTTTTGGTCCGTCGGTCTAGCACACAGACGACCGGTTTGTACGCTAGAAAGCCGAGTCCGTCGGATAGATTTAAAACATGTTTCAAATCTAAGTCCGTCAAACTTTTGAGAAAAAAAAGTCTGCTGGAGCCCACACATGATCGAATTGTTCGACGGACTCCAGTACGCCGAACCAAGTATGCCGTAAAGTCCACTCGTGTGTACACGGCATTAGTTATATACATCCCCAAAAACCTTTATGGGGCCCTAGTTAAAGTGGTTGTAAAGGCAGAAGTTTTTATTATCTTAATGCATTATATGCATTAAAATAAAAAACCTTCTGTGTGTATCAGCTCCTCTCAGCCCCCTTAATACTTACCTGAACACTATCTCTATCCAGCGATATGCACAAGTGTCTCGGCCTTCCGGGACTCCCCATCCTGATTGGCTGCTGTCAATCAAAGTCAGTTAGCCAATCAGGAGAGAGAGGGGATGGGGCCGAACCCCACATGGAGCTGTGGCTCAGCTTGAGTGCCCCCATAGCAAGCTGTTTGCTGTGGGAGCACTCAGCAGAAGGGAGGAGCAAGAGCAAGAGGGACCAGAGAAGAGGAGGATCTGGGCTGCCCTGTGCAGAACCACTGCACAGAGCAAGTAAGTATAACATGTTTGTTTTTAAAGAAAAAAACTAGACTTTAGTATAACTTTAACTTAAAACCTTTTTACTGTACCTCAAATCATTTTAGATTGATTTCCTTTATTTTTACTGCAGCTAAGCAAACTTTAGCAAAGGCATGGAAGTCACGGGTGCCAACAATAGCACAGGTTTAAATGTCATAGTCAAATGAAAAATTAGCTGCCACTTTACTTAACAAAATTGATACATTTTTGAAAAATCTGGGATTCCTTGATTACAAATTATTTAAGGGGGAATCTGACTGACTCGACTTGGTCTTTATAACGTACCTTTTTTTTGCCTTTTGAAAAGCTTGGATGGGATTTAGCATTGGCCACATTCCAACCCTTATTTCTTATCTTATTATTTCTTATCTTCCTTCTCCCCCATTTTTTTCTTCTTTCCTCATTTTCTCTCTCTTCTTTACGTACGTTCTTTACAATTTACCAGCCATGGATCGATCAACCATAATAGCAGGGCCCGCACAAGATTTGAATCATCTATGGACAGGCTGGTTGTACTCAAGTCGATCCATTGATCAACTTGGGTACAACCAACCTGTCAGATTTTTTACATGTGATTACTTCAGGTGGCTATAGCCGCTAGCAGTAATAATTTTGTTTTGCCCACCGGGAAAGCTCCCCACTGGCAAAACACAACACTTGCGGGAGCAACTTTTTTTCCTTCTACTCGAGGTGGAAGGAAAGAAAATTTTGTAGTTTTATGGGTTGCTTTGTTGATTTACAAAGGTTACAACTGTTTATAGTTTGCATTTAAAGTATTAAGTATTTAAACTGAAGAACAAAATGTAATATACTGCAGTTTAGATGTGGTGCCTGTATTAGTTTTCTTTTTTTTTTTGCCTTTCTTCCTTTATTTTGCTGGTGATCCTGCCAGTAACACACTTCTTGTTCTAAGGTTACCATCAGGGGCGGAACTAGGGCCCCATAGCAAAATGTTATATGGGGCCCCCCTTCAAACAGCCCCCCCCCCCACAGCCACCCTAGTATCAATGCAGCATGACCTGTGCCCAATGCAGCGTGACCTGTGCCCCATACAGCGTGACCTGTGCACAATGCAGTGTGACCTGTTCCCCATACAGCGTGACCTGTGCCCCATAGAGCGTGGCCTGTGCCCCATACAGTGTGACCTGTGCACAATGCATCATGACCTGTGCCCCATACAGCGTGACCTGTGGCCCATACAGCATGACCTAAGCCCAATGCAGCATGACCTGTGCCCAATGCAGCGTGACCTGTGCCCAATGCAGCGTAACCTGTGCCCAATGCAGTGTGACCTGTGCTCCTTACAGCATGACCTGTGGACAGTGCAGCATGACCTGTGCCCCATACAGCGTGACCTGTGCCCAATGCAGCATGACCTGTGCCCAATGCAGCATGAGCTGTGCCTCATACAGCGTGACCTGTGCCCCATACAGCCTGACCTGTGCCCCATACAGCATGACCTATGCCACATACAGCGTGACCTGAGCCCCATACAGCATGACCTGTGCCCCATACAGCATGACCTGTGCCCAATGCAGCGTGACCTTTGCACAATGCAGCATGACCTGTGCACAATGCAGCGTGACCTGTGCACAATGCAGCGTGACCTGTGCCCCCTACAGCATGACCTGTGCCCCATACAGCGTGACCTGTGCCCCATAGAGCGTGACCTGTGCCCCATACAGCGTGACCTGTGCCCCATACAGTGTGACCTGTACCCAATGCAGCATGACTTGTGCCCCATGCAGCGTGACCTGTGTACAATGCTTTGTGACCTGTGCCCCATACAGTGTGACCTGTGTCCCATACAGCGTGACCTGTGCACAATGCAGCATGACCTGTGCCCCATACAGCATGACCTGTGCCCCATACAGCGTGACCTGTGCCCAATGCAGCGTGACCTGTGCCCAATGCAGCATGCCCTGTGCCCAATGCAGCATGACCTGTGTCCCATACAGCCTCACCTGTGCAGAGGAAGAGGCAAGCCGCCCGGATCAGCAGAGAGCAGGATTGCCCACTGTAATAGCTTTCATTTGAATTTCCTATTTTCCCGGGGCTCATCGTCACATAGCCCCTCCTCTTGGCCTGACGCCTTTGATGATATCACACATCCCGCATTGGACTGGCGTTCTGTCTATCAAAGGCGCTGGGCCAAGAGGTGGAGTTATGTGATGTGAGCCCCGGGAACACTGGAAGTTCTAATAAAAGCTATTACAGCGAGAAATCAGACTCTCTGCTGATACGGACAGCTCGCCTCTTCCTCTCCTCTCTCTTCCCCTGGTGAGACTGTGCCAGTGGTACTGTCATCCTCATCGGGCCCCATAGCAGCTGCGAGCCCCATGTTTGCGTGGGTCGCTATGGTGGTAGTTCCGCCACTGGTTACCATGCTCACTCACTGTACTGGAAGAGCATTGTCACCCTAGGCTGCTCACTCATGATTTGCACTACTGAGCATTTCTCCCTCTTCTCAACTCCATAACAAAGGAGGGAGGTATTCTGTAGCCCACATAGGTGAACTGTCCAGGGTTGATACAAGTTATTGATATTTGAGAGCAGCAGAGGCAGAGTTCACAAGACATTACCAGCTTACTCGATTACTGGCAGGATCGACATGTATTTTTTGCACTGAACAACCTTGGCATAAAACTTTCAGTTGTATATTTAACAGACCAAAATGAGACAGTTTTTATTCACTGTGTATTTCAAATTATCCAACATACATCCTGTTTTAGGTGATCATTCATACATGGTGCTCTGCCTATATTTTACTTACATGATAGCTGATGAAAAACAAAACAATCAATGATTTCATAATCTTGGAACAGAAGAGTTTTGGCTTGTGGGCAATGTGCTTGTTTTTCGTTGTCAGGAATAATTATTAATAACTCAACAGTGTTTAAATCCCAACTATAGTGGATTTATTTTCATTTTACATGCTCACATGGGGCAAGAGTCAATCCTGGATCTGTTCTTATGTAAACAGCACAATACATTTTATACTACATTGTGTAGAAACCTGAACATGTGCATAACATTGTTGGACTATAAATCCCTTAATCCATACAACACTAGCTGTGGCGTTTAAATAAAAAGGGGATTAACATGCAATGTTCTAATCCATCAGGTGCAGCATTTGAATTAAGTTAAGCTACATGGTTGTCAATACCGTCTGCAGATTTTACTGCACATTTAACAGTAACAAGGGTCTTAAAACTTATATGTTTAGTTTTTCAACAATACACTCACCTTGTGACCACTTTATTGCAACCATTTAACATACAAATGTGCTTGTCCTCATTCTGGCATTTAATAAGAGAATATAGTTGGATTTATAGTACCTATCTGTATCTGTCTAGGGTAACCTTTTAATAAATAAGTACGCTAACTTAACACAAAACTTTCTTGCTAACGGCTTGTGTTGCCAGGCTTTTTTTTTTTACATTAAATGGGTCTAGCATTCCCATAAGAATCCAAAACCATTGGAAGGAGATTAACTGCAGGTAAACTGCACCCGTCAATGAATTTTGAATGATCTCAGAAGCATCTCAAAGTAAAGCACAATCTGAAAGCCTCTCAACACAGGCCCCAACAGAGATTGACTTATATTGACCTTATATTAGTTGTTCAGTTAGGTGAAGAGACACTAGTCCTTCATAGTATGTCAACTTTTATTGACCTAACCCTACAGTACTTTGCTTTTGCAACTAAAAAGATGTCTTAATAGATCAGCACCCATAAATATCCCTGGTTCTAACAAAACATATTATTTACTTAGCTGGTTGTATTACTCAGTTTCTAAACAAAATGGTTCAACTAGTCAAATTATATTTACTAAAAAAATGTTGTATTAAAAACAATTGCCATTTTAATAAAATGCTTTTTTACCTTTTTTTAATCTTTTGTTATAACTCAGTGCTAAAGAAATAATGGTTACTTCTGCACTACTATGTGTGATCTCATATATAAGCGTGAACAAACATTTTAAAATATATAATATAACAATATAATGTGAAAAAGAAAAGAAACGAGGTTAGTGCTCAACACCAACTGTGTTCCCACAGCAAATTCAAATAAACCTATAATCAGTTGATGTATCCTATAATGAAGTGCCCAAGTGTTTCAATTACCTACAAAAATTACGTGCAGCAATACATGTATGTTCAAACTATAAAAGTGCCCATAAGAACTACTAGCATGAAATAAAAGCTTCAAAACATAATTTGTCCAGTCCATTTATATTGTACATTCATCTGTACACATCGTGCAATCCTTAAAGTGTCCAATTGTGAGTAATCAATAATGGTAGTGATTTTCTATGTACAGCGAATGTGCCCTCCATGACGCCCTCCACGGGATGACGTCACAAACTCTGCCCCAAAGTCTTTCGTCACTGCCCATGTGACTTTACATCTAATGTGCCCTCCACAAGTCACACTATGTGTACACCTCCCGGGATGACCCTAATGGGGTCTATTTGGGCCTTCCCCTTAGGGGTATAAATCCAGTGGTCTTTAGCTCCAGTGGATGAACTGCTGTTCCCTTATGCGTTATCCCTCATAAGCATTGGTATTATAAGGCTAAGAAGAAAACTGACATAGTGTATAACTGTAAAACACTATTTTATTCAAAGATAAAAAGGTTCTACTCACATTTGTAAATGCACTACCCCTGGTGCATGCAGGTAGTTTGTTCTGTACAGTGGGGGTAGAACTCCCCTTGGATCAATTAAGCATCTGCAGATCCTCGGCCCTGCTTCCCCCCGTGGGTGAATGCTTCCTGATAATATGAGATGATGTCACAAGTTCCTCCCCCATGTGTTTCATCACTGCCCACATGGCCTCTTGATAAAGTTACATGGGCAGTGACGAAACATATTGGGGTGGAGCTTGTGACGTCATCCGATGGAGGGCATTGTGGAGGGCAGATTTGCTGTACATAGAAAATCACTACCATTATTGATTACTCACAATTGCACACTTTAAGGATTGTACGTTGTGTACAGACGAATGCACAATATAAATGGACTGGACAAATTATGTTTTGAAGCTTTTATTTCATGCTAGTAGTTTTTTTTATGGACACTATTATAGTTTGATTATACATGTACAGTATTGCTGCATGTGATTTGTGTAGGAAATTGAGACTCCAGCAGGGGTCACTGTTATCAGTGAACTGTTTAAACACTTGGACACTTCATTATAGGATTCATCAATTGTCGAGGTAGCACTTCACTTTTGAGTATAGGTATAACTCAGTGCTGCTAACCTCTTTCTGTCTATGAATGCACTCCAGCATCGACTGTGTGGCATTTCTCAGGGCAGGTTTCCTGATGGTGACAACAGTGAAACATGCCAGTGTAATGTTTGTTAAAATTGCTACATGTAGTCTCCAACAGTTATAGCTTGACAAAGCAGGAGCACCATTGGCAGACAGGGACAGAGCACTGTTATCCTAAATGATGACTTTCATGGTAGAGTCACCAGTTTGTTTGTTTTTTAGGTTTATTTTATGCAACTCTGCAGATTTATAAAAATGGAAAATGACTTTGAATGTATACTAGCATCTTAAATCTTGTATGATAATATAGTGATTTGCTTTACATATACTTTATGCTGACCATATACATGACAGTAGTGTTGGGCAAGTGGTTCGAACTGAGCATAAGTTCAGCCTGAACATTGCCCATTTGGCAAACACCAGAATTTGCAAGGAGTGCATTCTAAGCCCTGACTGGACAAAGCTTTGCCCAATCAGAGCACAGTGAATAGGCGGTTGTTAAGGAGCGGACTGAAAAGCCAGCCGCTGCACCCATAACAACGGATAAGTCATCAGCTATCAACATGCTTCCCCGCTGACCGCTGAATTTAAAAAAGAAACATTGCTGGCAATAGAAAAATGTGAAAAAAATGGTGTGGGGGTCCCCGCAAATCCATACCAGGCCCTTTAGATCTATTATGGATTTTAAGGGGAACCTCATGTGAACGAAAAAAAAAAAACAACGTAGGGTCCCCCAAAATTCATACCAGACCCTTATCCAAACTGAAGCTTGGCAGGCCAGGAAAGGGGGAATGAGCGAGAGCCCTCCCTCCTAAATCATACCAGGCCACATACTCTGAACATGGGCGGGTGCTTTGGGACAGGGGCTCTGCCCCCCTGCCCCAAAGCACCTTGTCCCAATGTTGGCTCTGCCCCCACCCCAAAGCACCTTGTCCCCACGTTGATAGGGACAATGGCCTCTTCCCCACAACCCTGGGCTGTGGCTGTGGGGGTCTGCGGGCAGGAGGCTTATCGAAATCTGGAAGCCCCCTTTAACAAGGGAGCCCCAGGTCCTGCCCCCCAGTCGGTGAGATCACATGGGGCAGTGCTCTGCCCCTTACCTATTTAGGAACTGTCAGATGGCGAAGCAGGCAGAGGGCAGTTAGTCTTTCATCGCAGGCAGAGGCTTTTTTATCCACATTGTTTGCGGGTCCGGAGGTGGCGATGGATCTGCATTGGGGGATATTGTTTTTTAATAAAGGAATTGTCAAAAACTATGTGTGTGTTTTTATATTTGACACTTTTTTGTCCAATGGGTAGGGGTACTAAGTACCCCATACTTTTTCACATGGGTAGGGTGGGATCTGGGGGCCCCCTTATTAAAGGGGGCTTCCAGATTCCGCTAAGCCCCCTGCCTACAGACCCCCACAACCACCACCTAGGGTTGTCTGGGAGAGGCCCTTGTCCCCATGGGGGCAAGGGGCATCAACATGGGGGCAAGGTGCTTTGGGGTGAGAGGCAGAGCCTACTCGCTTGCCCCCCCCTTTCCAGGCCTACCAGGCTGCATGCTCGGATAAGGGTTTGGTATGAATTGGGGGGACCCCACATTTTTTTTATTTTATTTTTTTGTTGTATTGCCGGCAATAATTTCATTTAATCAATTTAAATGTCATTTTTTTTTCTTTACATATGTCAGTTTTGCTGCAGCAGGTTCTATACACAGTATATATGTGCCACTTTATAACCAGACTAAGGGGGACCACCCATGCACTATACTGTATTTAAAAGCATTTTTCATTTTTATTGTTTCACTGTAAACATCATTAAAATCACTGAACCTTTAAAAAGAATATTTAAAAAATATATTTTTTTGCATTTATACATGTCCCCCGTGCAGTACCCGGGCCCTCATACCTTTTTACTGGCCAATAACTTGCATACAAGCCTTCAAAATGGGGACTTTTGATTTTTCATGTTTGGGTTCCAAAGACTTTAATAGAGTTTGCGGCTCAGGTCCAAACTTTTTCTCTATTTGGGCGTTCTGGTGCAAACTCAACCAGGGGGTGTTCGGCCCATCACTGCATGGCAGTGTAACTGTACAATCTCCTATAGTTATAGGGCAGGGGCTTTTCTGCTTAGATACTGATTAAATGTATTGTTTAATCATTGTTTAGGTAGGTTGTTACTAGGAGTGAGCTGCCGGTTAGGTCCATACCATTGTTTGGACTAAATTTTGTCTGTTCAGAGGTTTGTTTGGAGAATGGACAAACTAAATGGGTGTTTGGTCGAGCTGAACCTCTGGCTGCAGCAGGACGTATTGTATAACCATTAACATTGTAATTAATGTTGCTGCTAAATGTGACAGCTTCCTTCTCAGCGCTCCTGGTTGTTAGGGAGCCAGTGGCCATTCTTAGCTGGTTAAATTGTAAATTTTTATATACACCAAGATGATGTGGTCTCCAACTGTAAATGATAAGAAGGTTTAGTTCCACTTTAACTTTTTTTTTCATTCAAAGTTTATTAAAGAAAAATTGAATGTATAACAGAATATTTGCAGATGCAACTGCCTATTTTTAAAAGTGTTTCAGTAGGAAATAATAACAAAAATACAGATGCAGATAACCTGGGTACAGTAATGGCCAAAAAGTAACTTTTATCAAAATCTTCATAGCCAGGTATCATTCCAATGCTTAAATGCATGAACTGTTAAACTACTTGAATTTCAGTCAGAAATTCTTGTGTGAGCAGAACTATGGTACGTATATAACCTTATTAGATCTTGACAAACAGCATTATCTGCTGTTGCCAGCTTACTTAGAAGAAAAGAAACAGGAAAGAAGGAGGAAATATAGAAAGTGATAGAAGAGAAGAATGGCATCAGACTGCAAGAATTCCAGTGTAAAGGAATTAAGGATTTAACCGCATTAAGTAGGTGTTTTGATACAGAATGCTTATATTTCTTAAATGAGAAATCGGTTACATGAAATAAACAACATGCCATGTTCAAGTTGAGTTTAGTTTCCGTTATTTGTTTGATCAAGGATTTGACTTTGTCCCAATGTGGCACGAACAGCGGACAATGCCACAATATATGGGACAGCGTGCCTCTCTTTTTTTGACACCTCCAGCATGCCTCAGGAGTCTGTTGGTTCCAACCATGCTATCTGGCCGGGGTATTGCACCAGTGTGTCATAAGCTTATATGCTGTTTCTTGCATGTTCGTGCTGGAACATTTGTGAGTAAAGAGACAAGCATACATCCATTGTTTGACAGTGATCTCCATTTGCAGCTCCTCTGACCATTTCCTCCTGAGTCTGACCAAATCGGTGGGTTTTGAGTTTTGTAGCCATGAGTATGCAGTAGAGGTGGCTTTAACGAACTGAGTGCCCTTATGACATACTGACTCCAGTTCCATAAGGGGTCTATGGAAATTCTCTTTACCTGTTTTCCCCCCTAGGTAGCTGCATAATTGTAAGTAGGCCCAGAAGGTCATATGTGACAGGCTTGTTCCCTCCTTAAGTGAAGTCCTTTCTTTTTTTTTTGCCGTTAATGAAACAGTCTCCTGCTAGAAGGGGTTCTGATTGTTGATGTGGTTGAAACGCTGGATTACCTGAGCCAGGGATTGTCTTTTATTGGTGTTAGGGGGCTCAGTGAGGATGTGACGTCCAAGTTTGCGGCCAACCTATGGAAAATTTCCAGGGTGTTTCCTGTTAATGGGTGTCGTCGTCAACTAAGAGGGTGACTCCCCCAGGGAATCCATGGGGAATATTTCTGGTGGAATTGGGTTCAGATCCATTTCCAGGGAGACCCAGTCCTTCACCGTCCCATGAAAATGCCAGTCAATTAATCTGGTTAAATGAGATGCCTGATAATAGTTTCTAAAATCAGGTAAGCTCCTTGCTCTTTAGGTTTTGTCAATAGGGTAAACCTCATTTTGGTTTCTGGCGGTTCTAGAGAAACCTTAATAGGCTAGATCTTAGTGAGTTAAAGAAGTTTGAGGGAATTTTTATGGGTAGCGTGTGAAAGAGGTAAAGCAACCTAGGCAGTATCATCGTTTTTATTATGGCTGCACGACCGAACCAGGATAAATATTCAGGCTGCCATTGATTTAAGTCCTTCTCAAAGTTTTTGATGAGAGGAGGTAAATTCTGCTCATACATAGAGGTTTATACTCCAAGGTATTTCAGTGCCCTTGAGTCCAATTTAAAGGGGGAGTTTGCTTTGGTCAGTGTAAGTGTCTATTCTGGGAGGGATACATTCATGGCTTCAGATTTTGAGTAGTTTGGAGATGTAACCGTAGTGAGCAAATTCTTTCAATAAGTTCAGCAAAGTAGTCACCGGGTTTTTCGGAAAGAATAGTAAGTCATCCACAATGGAGGCTGTCTTGAACTCTCTGTCCCGAACCCCAAAACCTGTAATGGCAGTGTTAGCCTTGACCATCCCAATAAATGGTTCTAGGGAGTGTATAAATAGCGGGTGCCCCTGCCTGGTCTCATTGGTTATAAGGACCCCGTCAGACAAAGTGCCATTAATCTTCAAATTGGCAAATGGGTTTTGGTAAAGAGCAGAGATCCTGGCCATCATATAGGGCCCTAGGCCCACCCATTCACAAACAGTCAGCATAAAGTTCCCAGGCAGCATGGTTGAAGGCCTTCTCCATGTCCATGGACAAGAGAAGGCCCTCAATGTGTGTGTGTGCCGCATGTGTTAATAGCATTGCTTTAATAAAGTGGTCCTTTGCCTCCTGGCCTGGAATGAAACCCACCTGTTCCAAACCATCCAGATTCAGCAGAAGGGGGCTCAGTCTTGATGCCAGTATCTCCGCAAAGATTTGTACATCTAGATTTAGTAATGATATAGGGCAGTAACTGGTGCATTCCACAGGATCTTTACCAGACTTTGGTATCACAATAATGTAGACAGAGAGAAAGTCTGGGGTGACTTTCCTAGGTTCACACAGAGAGTTCAAGGCCGCCCTAAGTGGGTCCGTCATAATATCTGCAAAAGGTCTTGTAGTATTTGGATGAGTATCCATCCGGGCCTGGACTCTTGCCGGAATTCAGATTTTTGATTGCATGTTTAATTTCTGATGCCTCAATCCAGCTCTCTAATAGTGACACATCTGTGTCTGTCAAGGTAAGCACCCCACTTTTATCCAGATAATCCTGGATAGTTTGTGGTCTGTCACCTAGCATACCCTCCTGTCTATGTTGCAGCAGTAAATTGTACAACTTCATATAGAAATTGTGGAAATGCTTCGCAATGGCCTCTGTGGTCACATCCACCTTACCATCACTCCGTCTAATATCTGGTATGAAGTTGCTAGTGGCCTGTTCTCTCAGGGTCCTAGCAAGCAGTCTACCCATCTTGTTGCCTGGTTCGAAGTAAAGTTTAAAAAAAAAAACAGAAATCTCTTTGATCTGTAATCAAATATCTGTTGGAGGGCCTTCCTAGCATCTATAAGCTCTTGTGCTGTGAGAGCAGTATGGGATTGTTTGTGGAGTGTTTCCAATTAATGTTTTTTCCCTTTCCCTTTTACAATGTGAGCCCATTCTGATAAGTTCTCCTCTTATAGTACAATTGTGAGCCTTGCAGATCATGAGTGGGTCCACATCAGTTGAATTGTTGTGTTGGAAGAATTCTGTAAGTGATGTGGTGAGTTTTGGGAGGAGGACTGGGTCAGTTAGCAAGGAGGCATTGAGCCTCCAGGTCTGGGGTTTTGAAGTGGGTGTGGCTAGGGTTAGCGAGATTGGAGAAAGGTCTGAGAAGGATTGGATACCTATATGTGCTGCAGTGACCGATGGTAGGTCCTTTTATGAGATGAATATGTAGTCCAGGCAGGCATGTCTTTTATGGGGGGAAGAATAGTATGTAAAGTCTCGCCCCTCAGGATTGACAAAGGGCCACGTGTCAATTAATTTTAAATACTGTAGCAGGGTCTTAAGTTTTTTGATAATTTTATATGTAATGCAAGTCTTCCTGTTGGATGTGTCAGCTAATGGGTTTAGAGGAACATTAAAATCCCCACCTAGAATTAGGCATCCAGACATGAACCCATGGAGTTCCTTCACTATCCGCTGGCAAAAAGACACATGAGATCTATTGGGGAAATATACAGTGTCCAATGTAATAGGTGTGTAGCTGTATGTCCCCTTCAAAAATACAAATCTACCACTCGGGTCTAATAATTTTTCTTTGAGGGTGAAGGGGACTTCTTTGCTTACCAAGATCAAGACCCCCTTGGATCTGGAGTCATCATTAGTGGCATGATAGGCTTCTCTAAAAAAGGAATCTGTCAGCTTAGGTAGGTGGTGCGTTTTAAAGTGTGTATCCGGGAGAAACACAAAGTGTGGCCTACCTTTTTTGAGTTCCCTCAGTAGGGTGGAACGTCTTTCAGGTATGTTCAGGCCGCGTCCCAGATAGGAGTACGCCATCTGGTGGACTCAGGAGGAAATGCTCAGGAGCGAACCTGTAAAACAAATCTGGTGATAGCAAGTCATTATACAGACAGATATACTGTTGTAAAAATAGTAAACACTATGCCGTAGGTCAGACAGATAGGCAGGAAGAAGAAGGTGTAGAAAGATAGGTATGAGGAACTAAAGGTATCCCTTTTCAGACAGGGTATACTATCTCAAAAAGTAGTAAATTAGTGCGCCTATACCAGGCAAACTGGGTACAGGGCCACTCGGTAGGGGAAGATGGAGACGACTAGCAACTGGGTGAGTAGTCACCAACTTTAACTGATATTTAAAAGTGTAAAAAGTTGAACCAATAAGAGCAACTAGGTTGCAATACACAATCAATCTTCCTCCTGCTCCCTGCGGACCTCCATTGAAAGTTTGGGTGTTCCTGCCTTAGATCCCCTGCTATGGTTTGGTTTCTGCTTCTTGCACTGTCTTTTATCTGGTGTAGAGAAAGGGGATCTCGGAGGGCTTCTTTCCAATGAGGCCAAGGTGAAATCTGAGTACCAGTCCGGGAGGGCTACATGGCCCAAGTTTAGAGTCTCACAGAAGTCCTGCGGGTCATCCGGTCTGTGCAGGATATGTTGTTGACCATTCCAGGATACTGTCAGTGCAAATGGGAACCTCCAAGTATATTTCAAATCTCTTTCCCTCAATTTCTCCAGCAGGGGGTGTAGTTGCTCTACAATTTTTTAGAGTGATTTGGGAGAGATCCTGGAACAGCATTATGTTCTCCCCATTAAATACAATCTGTTTCTCCTGGCTTTACGCATGATCTCCTAAAGTTCTGCTGGCAGCAAATTTTGTCCCTTTGTGGGGCAGTGTCTGGGCCCTGCGGAGGCAATTATTGATTGGTTTGCGCAAAAGTTATAGCGTTTACAAAATAGAGGATAGTTTTATGGCATTTTTATTAATAATTTTTTTACTAGTAATGGCGGTGATCAGCGATTTTTATTGTGACTGCGACATTATGGCAGACACATCGGACATTTTTTCCTGTGTAAATGACACTGGGAGTGAAGGGGTTAACCACTAGGGGGCGGGGAGGGGTTAAATCAGTACTAGGGAGTGATTTCTAACTGTAGGGGGGATGGGCTAGCTGTGGCACATCACTGATCCCAATGACAGGGAGCAGAGATCAGTGAGACTGTCACTAGGCAGAACGGGGAGATTCTGTTTACATCAGCATCTCCCAGTTTGTCCTCTCCGTGAGGCGATCGTGGGTATCCCCTTGGCGATCGAGTCCGCGGGACCTGCGACCCGACTCACGGAGCTCCCGGCCGACACGCAATGGCACGGCAGGGAAATCAAATGGGACTTACAGGTACACCCATTTGCCCAGTCGTGCCATTCTGCCGACGTACATCAGTGTGCGTCGGTCGGGAAGTGGTTAAAGACCCATAGCAAAGCAGGGATGATTTCATCTGGCTCTACAGTTTCAGGGATTCCCTGCACCCGTATGTTATTCTTTCTGCCCCTGTTGTCCAGGTCCTCAATTTGCCTGTTCATCTCAATAAAGTGTTGGGTTTGTGTAACAGTGATCCTTTCCAATCTGTGTGTCATAAGCTTATATGCTGTTTCTTGCATGTTCGTGCTGGAACATTTGTGAGTAAAGAGACAAGCATACATCCATTGTTTGACAGTGATCTCCATTTGCAGCTCCTCTGACCATTTCCTCCTGAGTCTGACCAAATCGGTGGGTTTTGAGTTTTGTAGCCATGAGTATGCAGTAGAGGTGGCTTTAACGAACTGAGTGCCCTTATGACATACTGACTCCAGTTCCATAAGGGGTCTATGGAAATTCTCTTTACCTGTTTTCCCCCCTAGGTAGCTGCATAATTGTAAGTAGGCCCAGAAGGTCATATGTGACAGGCTTGTTCCCTCCTTAAGTGAAGTCCTTTCTTTTTTTTTTGCCGTTAATGAAACAGTCTCCTGCTAGAAGGGGTTCTGATTGTTGATGTGGTTGAAACGCTGGATTACCTGAGCCAGGGATTGTCTTTTATTGGTGTTAGGGGGCTCAGTGAGGATGTGACATCCAAGTTTGCGGCCAACCTATGGAAAATTTCCAGGGTGTTTCCTGTTAATGGGTGTCGTCGTCAACTAAGAGGGTGACTCCCCCAGGGAATCCATGGGGAATATTTCTGGTGGAATTGGGTTCAGATCCATTTCCAGGGAGACCCAGTCCTTCACTGTCCCATGAAAATGCCAGTCAATTAATCTGGTTAAATGAGATGCCTGATAATAGTTTCTAAAATCAGGTAAGCTCCTTGCTCTTTAGGTTTTGTCAATAGGGTAAACCTAATTTTGGTTTCTGGCGGTTCTAGAGAAACCTTAATAGGCTAGATCTTAGTGAGTTAAAGAAGTTTGAGGGAATTTTTATGGGTAGCGTGTGAAAGAGGTAAAGCAACCTAGGCAGTATCATCGTTTTTATTATGGCTGCACGACCGAACCAGGATAAATATTCAGGCTGCCATTGATTTAAGTCCTTCTCAAAGTTTTTGATGAGAGGAGGTAAATTCTGCTCATACATAGAGGTTTATACTCCAAGGTATTTCAGTGCCCTTGAGTCCAATTTAAAGGGGGAGTTTGCTTTGGTCAGTGTAAGTGTCTATTCTGGGAGGGATACATTCATGGCTTCAGATTTTGAGTAGTTTGGAGATGTAACCGTAGTGAGCAAATTCTTTCAATAAGTTGAGCAAAGTAGTCACCGGGTTTTTCGGAAAGAATAGTAAGTCATCCACAATGGAGGCTGTCTTGAACTCTCTGTCCCGAACCCCAAAACCTGTAATGGCAGTGTTAGCCTTGACCATCCCAATAAATGGTTCTAGGGAGTGTATAAATAGCGGGTGCCCCTGCCTGGTCTCATTGGTTATAAGGACCCCGTCAGACAAAGTGCCATTAATCTTCAAATTGGCAAATGGGTTTTGGTAAAGAGCAGAGATCCTGGCCATCATATAGGGCCCTAGGCCCACCCATTCACAAACAGTCAGCATAAAGTTCCCAGGCAGCATGGTTGAAGGCCTTCTCCATGTCCATGGACAAGAGAAGGCCCTCAATGTGTGTGTGTGCCGCATGTGTTAATAGCATTGCTTTAATAAAGTGGTCCTTTGCCTCCTGGCCTGGAATGAAACCCACCTGTTCCAAACCATCCAGATTCAGCAGAAGGGGGCTCAGTCTTGATGCCAGTATCTCCGCAAAGATTTGTACATCTAGATTTAGTAATGATATAGGGCAGTAACTGGTGCATTCCACAGGATCTTTACCAGACTTTGGTATCACAATAATGTAGACAGAGAGAAAGTCTGGGGTGACTTTCCTAGGTTCACACAGAGAGTTCAAGGCCGCCCTAAGTGGGTCCGTCATAATATCTGCAAAAGGTCTTGTAGTATTTGGATGAGTATCCATCCGGGCCTGGACTCTTGCCGGAATTCAGATTTTTGATTGCATGTTTAATTTCTGATGCCTCAATCCAGCTCTCTAATAGTGACACATCTGTGTCTGTCAAGGTAAGCACCCCACTTTTATCCAGATAATCCTGGATAGTTTGTGGTCTGTCACCTAGCATACCCTCCTGTCTATGTTGCAGCAGTAAATTGTACAACTTCATATAGAAATTGTGGAAATGCTTCGCAATGGCCTCTGTGGTCACATCCACCTTACCATCACTCCGTCTAATATCTGGTATGAAGTTGCTAGTGGCCTGTTCTCTCAGGGTCCTAGCAAGCAGTCTACCCATCTTGTTGCCTGGTTCGAAGTAAAGTTTAAAAAAAAAAACAGAAATCTCTTTGATCTGTAATCAAATATCTGTTGGAGGGCCTTCCTAGCATCTATAAGCTCTTGTGCTGTGAGAGCAGTATGGGATTGTTTGTGGAGTGTTTCCAATTAATGTTTTTTCCCTTTCCCTTTTACAATGTGAGCCCATTCTGATAAGTTCTCCTCTTATAGTACAATTGTGAGCCTTGCAGATCATGAGTGGGTCCACATCAGTTGAATTGTTGTGTTGGAAGAATTCTGTAAGTGATGTGGTGAGTTTTGGGAGGAGGACTGGGTCAGTTAGCAAGGAGGCATTGAGCCTCCAGGTCTGGGGTTTTGAAGTGGGTGTGGCTAGGGTTAGCGAGATTGGAGAAAGGTCTGAGAAGGATTGGATACCTATATGTGCTGCAGTGACCGATGGTAGGTCCTTTTATGAGATGAATATGTAGTCCAGGCAGGCATGTCTTTTATGGGGGGAAGAATAGTATGTAAAGTCTCGCCCCTCAGGATTGACAAAGGGCCACGTGTCAATTAATTTTAAATACTGTAGCAGGGTCTTAAGTTTTTTGATAATTTTATATGTAATGCAAGTCTTCCTGTTGGATGTGTCAGCTAATGGGTTTAGAGGAACATTAAAATCCCCACCTAGAATTAGGCATCCAGACATGAACCCATGGAGTTCCTTCACTATCCGCTGGCAAAAAGACACATGAGATCTATTGGGGAAATATACAGTGTCCAATGTAATAGGTGTGTAGCTGTATGTCCCCTTCAAAAATACAAATCTACCACTCGGGTCTAATAATTTTTCTTTGAGGGTGAAGGGGACTTCTTTGCTTACCAAGATCAAGACCCCCTTGGATCTGGAGTCATCATTAGTGGCATGATAGGCTTCTCTAAAAAAGGAATCTGTCAGCTTAGGTAGGTGGTGCGTTTTAAAGTGTGTATCCGGGAGAAACACAAAGTGTGGCCTACCTTTTTTGAGTTCCCTCAGTAGGGTGGAACGTCTTTCAGGTATGTTCAGGCCGCGTCCCAGATAGGAGTACGCCATCTGGTGGACTCAGGAGGAAATGCTCAGGAGCGAACCTGTAAAACAAATCTGGTGATAGCAAGTCATTATACAGACAGATATACTGTTGTAAAAATAGTAAACACTATGCCGTAGGTCAGACAGATAGGCAGGAAGAAGAAGGTGTAGAAAGATAGGTATGAGGAACTAAAGGTATCCCTTTTCAGACAGGGTATACTATCTCAAAAAGTAGTAAATTAGTGCGCCTATACCAGGCAAACTGGGTACAGGGCCACTCGGTAGGGGAAGATGGAGACGACTAGCAACTGGGTGAGTAGTCACCAACTTTAACTGATATTTAAAAGTGTAAAAAGTTGAACCAATAAGAGCAACTAGGTTGCAATACACAATCAATCTTCCTCCTGCTCCCTGCGGACCTCCATTGAAAGTTTGGGTGTTCCTGCCTTAGATCCCCTGCTATGGTTTGGTTTCTGCTTCTTGCACTGTCTTTTATCTGGTGTAGAGAAAGGGGATCTCGGAGGGCTTCTTTCCAATGAGGCCAAGGTGAAATCTGAGTACCAGTCCGGGAGGGCTACATGGCCCAAGTTTAGAGTCTCACAGAAGTCCTGCGGGTCATCCGGTCTGTGCAGGATATGTTGTTGACCATTCCAGGATACTGTCAGTGCAAATGGGAACCTCCAAGTATATTTCAAATCTCTTTCCCTCAATTTCTCCAGCAGGGGGTGTAGTTGCTCTACAATTTTTTAGAGTGATTTGGGAGAGATCCTGGAACAGCATTATGTTCTCCCCATTAAATACAATCTGTTTCTCCTGGCTTTACGCATGATCTCCTAAAGTTCTGCTGGCAGCAAATTTTGTCCCTTTGTGGGGCAGTGTCTGGGCCCTGCGGAGGCAATTATTGATTGGTTTGCGCAAAAGTTATAGCGTTTACAAAATAGAGGATAGTTTTATGGCATTTTTATTAATAATTTTTTTACTAGTAATGGCGGTGATCAGCGATTTTTAATGTGACTGCGACATTATGGCAGACACATCGGACATTTTTTCCTGTGTAAATGACACTGGGAGTGAAGGGGTTAACCACTAGGGGGCGGGGAGGGGTTAAATCAGTACTAGGGAGTGATTTCTAACTGTAGGGGGGATGGGCTAGCTGTGGCACATCACTGATCCCAATGACAGGGAGCAGAGATCAGTGAGACTGTCACTAGGCAGAACGGGGAGATTCTGTTTACATCAGCATCTCCCAGTTTGTCCTCTCCGTGAGGCGATCGTGGGTATCCCCTTGGCGATCGAGTCCGCGGGACCTGCGACCCGACTCACGGAGCTCCTGGCCGACACGCAATGGCACGGCAGGGAATTCAAATGGGACTTACAGGTACACCCATTTGCCCAGTCGTGCCATTCTGCCGACGTACATCAGTGTGCGTCGGTCGGGAAGTGGTTAAAGACCCATAGCAAAGCAGGGATGATTTCATCTGGCTCTACAGTTTCAGGGATTCCCTGCACCCGTATGTTATTCTTTCTGCCCCTGTTGTCCAGGTCCTCAATTTGCCTGTTCATCTCAATAAAGTGTTGGGTTTGTGTAACAGTGATCCTTTCCAATCTGTGGATAGCTTTATCCCTGTGTTTCCCTGCCGCCTCAGCCATCTTCTCGGTCAAAACTAGAAAGTTAGTTTTCAGATCAGTTATGGCCACTGAGAGCGTGGATTTAACATCCGCAGACACGTCATCGTAGGTGAGTGGGTGATCTGAGTGGGATGTCCCCCTACCTGAGTCCTCAGGAGCCAATTGGGAGTTCTCACTGTAGTCCTTATGTAGATTTACATAAGTCTTTTTATTCCCTGTCCTGGCCCCTTCCATATCCTATGGAAATTAAAGTATAGTTTCCTACCTTATTATGCACTTTATACTCAACCTACCACCAATATAAGGTATATCAGAAACACTACGTATCCCTGATCCCAGCGCTCAAAGAAAAAAAAGAAATTGATGCACTATAGCAGCTATTATATAAATGAATGCAATTGATAAAGATGCAGCGGTAAAATCAAATAAATTTATCACAACATTAACAGCGCTAGAAAGCAAATAACTAAGAGTATCGGTGCAACCAGATGTAGACCACACATAAATATAAATTCATATGTGACAGAGTCCCAACAAAAGTCCGTAGGGTAAATAAGGTGCTCCGTGACCCCTCAGAATCACAGGGAAGCCTCAAAGCATTTACACCATCACCGAAAGAAGAAACCTTGTGCTCAGATGTGATCCCCATTGGTAATGCACTTACCACAAATGGGCCAAAAAATAGCCTTAATAACTCCTGGTACACCTGGCTGAACTGCTGGCTGGACATGCCCACAACCAATAAAAATAAAAACAACAATATCAGTATATGCCCTCTGAGGAAGATGTGATTAAGAAACATGTTAGGTCATGGCCACTCATCTCCGGTGAGTGGTGAGAATGATATGAACTGTGAAGTGCAGACTTAATACTGACATTGCTGTTTTTATTCAACTTTCTTGTAAGCATATTTTTTATCGATTGTGGGCATGTCCCAAATAAAACCATGTTACGCTATGTGAATTCCCTCTTTTTTTACATGTAATATTGGGTGAGCCACTTAAAGAAATTACCGTGGAACATTTAAAAACAGGATCCTTTTTCACAACATAAGGAGAGACCAGGTTCAATGCATTGCTGTCTTATGAAAGGATTTGCTCATCAGAATACTAGAATACTAGTTCAGCCAGGTGTACCAGGAGTTATTTTTGGCCTGTTTGTGGTAAGTGAATTACCAATGGGGATCACATCTGAGCACAAGGTTTCTTCTTTCGGTAATGGTATATATGCTTTGAGGCTTCCCTGCGATTCTGAGGGGTCACGGAGCACCTTATTTACCCTACGGACTTTTGTTGGTACTCTGTCACATATGGATTTATATTTATGTGTGGTCTACGTCTAATTGCACCGATACCCTTAGTTATTTGCTTTCTAGCGCTGTTAATGTTGTGATAATTTTATTTGATTTTATTGCTGCATCTTTATCAATCTACCACCAATATAGTCACATATGGCTACAAATCAGATACAATTCATATACAGACAGGAAAGGGATGAGCCGAACACCCTCCAGTTCGGTTTGCACCAGAACCTGCGAACGGACCGAAAGTTTGCACAAACTTTAGAACCCCATTAAAGTCTATGGGACTCGAACGTTCGAAATCAAAAGTGCTCATTTTAAAGGCTAAAAAGGGTTTGGGGACCCGGGTCCTGCCCCAGGGGACATGTATCAATGCAAAAAAAAAAGTTTTAAAAACGGACGTTTTTTCGGGGGCAGTGAAAGTGAAAAAAAAAAGTGAAATATTCCTTTAACCACTTCCTGCCCGGCCTATAGCAGATTGATGGCCGGGCTATGGATGTGTTATCCTGACTGTGCTTCAAATGACGTCCAGCAGGATAACCCCCTAGCGCATCCCTCGGACACAGCGCTTCCCCGATCACGGTAAACAGCCAGTGAATTTGGCTGTTTACCACGTGATCGGCTGTGTCAATGTCACAGCCGAACACATGTCATAACAAACTCGGCGGCGAGCACCGTGCGTGCCGCCGGAGGAGTGCAGGGCAGGGATCGAGGAAGGTGGGTGTCCCTTGGACACAGCACTTCCCCGATCAAGGTGAACAGCCAATGAAATTGGCTGTTTACCACGTGACCAGCTGTGTCCAATCACAGCCAGTCACAAATGTAAACACAGAGGAGCAGTTACCATCTGATCTCTGCTCTCTCCTCACACACCGATCGTGAGATTGTCTGTTAGTGTGTTATCTGTACCATACCACAGTGCACAACACGACCCAACTCCAATAAAGAGGACCTGTCTCACAGCCCAGCCCATCTGTCAATCAGCCCATTTGATCAATCAGCCCATCTGTCAATCAGCCCATCTGTCAATCAGCCCATCTGATCAATCAGCCCAGCCAATCAGCCCATCTGTCAATCAGCCAATCAATCAGCACATTTGTCAATCAATCAGCCCATCTGTCAATCATCTGTCACAGGCCCACTGCTATCAGTACCGCCACGAATAATGTAATGTTGCCACAAATTACATTAATGTAATTAATTAATTAAGTAATTAAATACAACCTTTTGGGTCTTGTATGGATATTAAGGGGAACCCTGCACCCAAATTAAAAAAAGGAAAGGCGTGGGGCCCCCAGGCCCTATATATTCTGAACAGCAGTATACAGGTGGTGAAAACAAGACAGGGACTGTCGGTTTGTTGTTAAGTAGAATCTGTTTGTAATTTTGAACTGGTACATTTTTAAAGTGTAGCTCCAGCCAAAAAATCTATTTTTAAGCTTTTTGGAAAACATAGGGAAAGGTTATCACCCCTGTAACATTTGTTTTGCTGTCTGTGCACCTCTTCAGAAGATTTCACCTCACTTTCGTTGCGTTGCACAGACCTTTCTGCAAGGCCTCCCGAAGATGTTTCATCCTCTGCTCTCTCTTCGATGGCAGGATAAGGTCCACAACCTTACCCTTGTAAAGTGGATCAAGGAAGGTTGCCAGCCAGTATTGATCCCTCTCCTTGATACCATGAATACGAGGATCCTTCCACAGGCTTTGCAGGATCAGGGAGGCCATGCAGCGTAGGTTTGCTGAGGCATTCGGTCCAGAGTCCTCTGGGTCACTAAGGACAACATGATCCGCAGCCACCTCCTTCCAGCCACCTACAAGTCCATGGGTTTCTTGGGACTGTAAATGATCCCTTTAAGACTGCTGCTGATGCTGAGTGTTAGGCTCCACCTCCATGCTGACACAATCCTCCTCCTCCTCCACCTCTTCCTATGTGATCGGTGGGCACGCAGGAACACTGTCTGGAGAAAGGTGGCCTTGAGAGGTAAGGAAGTCCTCCTCTTCCTGCCTCTGTTCTGCCTCAAGTGCCCTGTCCATTATTCCACGCAGCATGTGCTCCAACAGGTGGACAAGAGGTACAGTGTCACTGATGCATGCACTGTCACTGCTCACCATCCTCGTGGCCTCCTCAAATGGTGACAGGACAGTGCATGCATCCCTGATCATAGCCCACTGGCATGGGTAAAAAAAAACAAGTTCCCCTGACCCTGTCCTGGTACCATAGTCGCATAGGTACTCATTGATGACCCTCTGCTGCATGTGCAGCCACAGCAGCATGGCCAACGTTGAGTTCCACCTGGTGGGCATGTCACAGATTAGGCGGTTCTTGGGCAGGTTAAATTCCTTTTGGAGGTCAGTCAGCTGAGTACTGGCATTATATGACCTGCGGAAATGCACACAGACTTTCCTGGTCTGCCTCAGGACATCCTGTAACCCTGGGTACCTGCCCAAGAACCGCTGCACCACCAAGTTAAGGACATGAGCCAAAATGGGCACATGGGTCAGTTGCCCCTGTCGGAGGGCAGAGAGGAGGTTGGTGCCATTGCCACAAACCACCATACCCTGCTTAAGCTGGCGTGGCGTCAACCACCTCTGAACCTGCCCCTACAGAACTGACAGAATCTCTGCCCCAGTGTGGCTCCTGTCCCCCAAGCACACCAGCTTACTGCTGACCGCCCTGTCCAGCAAGGCCAAGACATTGCCTTCCACATGCCGGTAGAGAGCCGGAATCGCCTTCTGTGAGAAAAAGTGGCGTTTGGGAACCTGCCACTGAGGAACCGCACATTCCACAAACTCACGGAAGGGGCAGAGTCTACCAAATGAAAAGGCAGCAGTTGAAGTGCTAGCAATTTAGCCAAGCTAGCATTCAACCGCTGGGCATGTGGATGGCTGGGAGCGAACTTCTTTCGGCGGTGCAGCAGCTGGGGCAGGGAAATTTGCCTGGTAAAATCTGACATTGGTGTACCAATAGCAGAATGCCCCCAAGTACTTGGCTGTGACACATCTAGTTCTACACCTTCATTCCTCTCAGTGCAGGTGAGAGGACTGAAGGTATAGTGGGGTTGGAGATCCCAGCTGATGAGGAGCAAGGAGATGTCCCCTTAGTTCTTTGGTGTGGGTCTTTTAGGTACACTTGCCAATGAACTGCATGGCAGATCGACATATGTCTGGTGAAGAATGTGGTGCCCAAGCAGGTGATGTTTTGGCCACGTGAGATACACTTGAGACATATGTTGCAAATATGTTGCAAATAGCAGCGGTGGGATCTGATGCACTCATCTCAAAAAAGGCCCACACCAAAGAACTTTTTGAATATCGCGCAGAACACCAGCAATTGTCTTCAGATAGCTTTAGGTGCACACTGTGCAGAGGACACAGTACACTAACTGTAAATACTGTAGCTGCCTGCCTGTGGTATTAATAGGAGCAGAACAATGAAAATTGTCTTCAGGTAGCTTTAGGTGCACACTGTGCAGAGGACGCAGTGCACTAACTGTAAATACTGTAGCTTCCTGCCTGTGGTATTAATAGGATCAGAAGAACACCACCAATTTTCTTCAGGTAGCTTTAGGTGCACATTGTGCAGAGGATACAGTACACTAACTGTAAATACTGTAGCTGCCTGCCTGTGGTATTAATAGGATCAGAACAACAGCAATTTTCTTCAGGTAGCTTTAGAGCCCTTGCACACTGGGGCGGGGGGCGGCGTCGGCGGTAAAACGCCGCTATTATTAGCGGCGTTTTACCGTCGGTATGTGGCCACTAGCGGGGCGGTTTTACCCCCCGCTAGCGGCCGAGAAAGGATTAAGTACCACCGCAAAGCGCCTCTGCAGAGGCGCTTCGCCGGCGGTATAGCCGCGCCGTCCCATTGATTTCAATGGGCAGGAGCGGTAAGGGAGCGGTATACACACCGCTCCTTCACCGCTCCGAAGATGCTGCTGGCAGGACTTTTTTTACCGTCCTGCCAGCGCATCGCTCCAGTGTGCAAGCCCTCGGGGCTTGCACACTGGATACACAGCAGCGGCACTTTCGGGGCGGTTTGCAGGCGCTATTATTAGCGCAATAGTGCCTGCAAACCGCCCCAGTGTGCAAGGGCTCTTAGGTGCACACTGTGCAGAGGACGCAGTACACTAACTGTAAATACTGTAGCTGCCTGCCTGTGATATTATTAGGATCAGAAGAACACCACCAATTTTATTCAGGTAGCTTTAGGTGCACACTGTGCAGAGGACACAGTACACTAACTGTAAATACTGTAGCTGCCTGCCTGTGGTATTAATAGGATCAGAAGAACACCTTCAATTTTATTCCAGTAGCTTTAGGTGCACACTGTGCAGAGGACACAGTACACTAACTGTAAATACTGTGTCAGCCTGCCTGTGGTATTATTAGGATCAGAAGAACACCACTAATTTTATTCAGGTAGCTTTAGGTGCACACTGTGCAGAGGACACAGTACACTAACTGTAAATACTGTAGCTGCCTGCCTGTGATATTAATAGGATCAGAAGAACACCACCAATTTTCTTCAGGTAGCTTTAGGTGCACACTGTGCAGAGGACGCAGTACATTAACTTGTAAATACTGCAGCTGCCTGCGGTACTAATAGGGTCAGAAGAACACCACCAATTTTCCTCAGGTAGCTTTAGGTGCACACCGTGCAGAGGACGCACTACACTAACTGTAAATACTGTAGCTAATAGAACTAATAGGATCAGAAGAACACCTGCAATTTTCTTTAGGTAGCTGTAAATATTGTAAAAACACCTGCCTGCCTGTCAATAGGAAGAGAATAACAGGAACAGATCTACGGACCTAGCTAAACTGAATACAGTATATATATATATATATATATATGTATATATATATATATATATATATATATATATATGTGACAGACCTAGCCGGGAAAGAGACTTTTGGAGGGGACTGTATGCTAGCCTCTTGCCGATCGATCGGGGGCCCTTGCATTTGGGGGAATGGTGCTCTTTGTGAGCTGTATGCCTGGGGACCCTTGAGGTGGTATTACTGTGAATTCGGGTCCTGGTCCCCCAGGACACACAGACTCTGGGGACCCTGGATTTGCCATATTGGAATAGTGGCTGATTCATAATGCTGGGACAGAGACTGTTAGGAGATGCTGATGTAAATTCCAACACCTGTCTGTCTATTGTCTGCTAAAATGTGTATTGTTAATAAGTCTACTATGGGATCTAAGAGTCATTAGATCCCCATTGTTATTTGTGTTAATTAACTCTGCTATTGTGTGAAGAAGAGTCTATGTTGATTGTGATAATGTTGATTGGATTTTCTGAACTACAAGACGGCCAGTCTGGCCTAACGGTCATGTCTGAGTCATCTAGGCTGTCTAAAGGGATTAGTTAATTAGCTCATGTTAATTAGGTTAATTAGGTTACAGCTGTATTGTTAGAGTAATATGAGCAGGAGGTCTGCACCTCCACTTTTAGTGTATAAAAGCCTGTATTTTGCAATAAAAGAGATTCCTGTTTGAACTTACATACAGCCTGCCTGGTGTTTGTTTTGAGCTATCACAACTGAGTTAGAACGGCACATAGCTGTAGTTCTAATCTCGGAACATTGGATGACCGAACAATCAGATGTTGCGATCTGCAATCTGATTCTATAGCTGCAGAGGAGTGTCGGGAGAGTGGAACTGAGCGAGCAAGGGGCTCGTCACAATATATATATATATGTGTATATATATATATATATATATATATATATATATATATATATATATATATATATATATATATATATATATATACATACACACAACACCTAGGATGCATATATATACACAATACACTGTAAGTGCAGCTAACTGACTCTCCTGCCTACTCTATTTAATTTAAATCAAATGACACTGACTCTCTCTCTCTCTATCTCTCAACGCTGGAACACACTACACAGGGCCAAGGTGCAGGCGGCCTTATATAGTGTGGGGTGTGTACTAAACCCCCTGAGCCATAATTGGCCAAAGCCACCCTGGCTTTGGCCAATTATGGCTCTCTGTACAGACAGCGCTGTGATTGGCCAAGCATGCGGGTCATAGTGCATGCTTGGCCAATCATCAGCCAGCAATGCACTGCGATGCGGCAGTGAATTATAGGCTGTGACGCGCCACTCGAATTTGGTGTGAATGGCCCATATCGTTTGTAATTCGACAAATGGTCGAACATGCGATGTTCGAGTCAAACTCGAAGCTAATCCCTACAGACAGGTACTAGACAGGGTTGCCCCCTATCATCGTTATTATTGCAATAGAAATGATTAGCAATTAGATCAAACCCGGACATTCGATGTATTCAAAGTGCAAGTAAGATCCACAAAAGCATGTTATTTGCCAACGATTTGTTGATATCTATTACAGAACCAATTGAGACCTTGCCCAGTCTATTTAAGGCCCTAACTGACTTTGGATCTCAAGCCTTTAAGTCCATCTGAATAAATCAGAAGAGCTTAAAGCGGGGGTCCACCTATCTATCGTTTTTTTTTTTTTGGAGTTCATTTACAAACTTTTCTTCTCATGATTATCTACTCACATGTTCTGTGTAATAAGTCCGCCTGTGTCCGATTTCGTTGTAAAGAATAACTTATAAAATTCACTGAAGGCGGTTTCCATCTTCATTGTGGGCATTTGAAGCCCACAAGCATGTATTTCCTGGATGCGGTGAATGCTGTGCTCCCAGCATTCACCGAGATGTTGTGATGACGTTGTTGCACAATGCATGCAGGGAAGCCTTAACCACTTGCTGACCGGGCCATAGCCGAAAGACGGCTGCAGCGCGGTCGGCTAGTTCTGGGTGGACGTCCATGGACGTCCTCCCAGAATACTGCTCTCGCGCGCCCCCTGGGGCGCGCACCCGAGAACTTCCGTGACCGCCGGGTCCGCCGGACCCGGCGCATCACGGATCACCGTAAACGGCCGCTGATCGTGGCCGTTTACCATGTGATCACTCCGCCAAATGACGGAGCGATCACATGTCAACAGACCGGCGTCATGTCAACAGACCGATCGGTACAGTGCAAGGGGAGAGGGGGAGGGATCGGATGGCAGCACCGCTGTGGGCTGCATGTGTAGTGCCCACAGCGGTGCTCAGTGACAAATGCAGTCACATCCATCCCTCCATGCTCAGTCATCCCTGCAATACTCTGCATAATACCCTGCAATACTCTGCATAATTCTCTGCAATACTCTGCATTATACCCTGCAATACTCTGCATTATACCCTGCAATACTCTGCATTATACCCTGCAATACTCTGCATTATACCCGGCAATACTCTGCATTATACCCGGCACTACTCTGCAATATACCCCGCAATACTCTGCAATATGCCCAGCAATACTCTGCAATATACCCAGCAATATACCCTGCAATATACCCTGCACTACTCCACAATACTCTGCAATACCCCGCAATACTCCGCAATTTTTAACCAGTTCCCACCCACAGTCATACGACGTCCTTGACTTTGAGCGGGGATATCTGAATGATGCCTGCAGCTACAGGCATCATTCAGATATCAGCTTTTTCAGCCGGCGATTTCCTACACCACAAGAATGATCATAGCGGCTGTTCCACTGCTTGATCGTTCTTATGGGAGGCGAGAGGGGACACCCCCCCTTCCCGCCACCCTCCGGTGCTTCTACCGACTCACCGCTACGATCAAAGCCAAGATCGTTTTTTTTTTTTCTTTATTTCAGGCTTCCCAGCCTAGAGGTGAGATGTGGGGTCTTATTGACCCCACATCTCACTGTAAAGAGGACCTGTCGTGCCATATTCCTATTACAAGGATGTTTACATTCCTTGCAATAGAAATAAAAGTGATCAAAAATTTTTTTGGGGGGAAAAAAGTGTCAAACTAAAATAAATAAAGTAAAATAAACAATAAAAAAAAAAAAATTTAAAGCGCCCATCTCCGTGTGCTCACGTGCAGAAGCGAACACTTACGTAAGTCCCGCCCACATATGAAAACAGTGTTCAAACCACACATGTGAGGTATCACTGCGAACGTTGGAGCGAGAGCAATAATTTTGGCCCTAGACCTCCTCTGTAACTCAAAACATGTAACCAGTAAAAAATTTTAAAGCGTCACCTATGGAGACATGTTAGGTATCTATTTACTCGGCGTAACTTCATCTTTCACATTATGCAAAAACATTGGGCTAACTTTACTGTTTTGTTTTTTTTTAAAGCACAAAACTGTTTTTTTTTCCCAAAAAAACACGTTCGAAAAATTGCTGCGCAAATACCGTGCAAGATAAAAAGTTGCTACAACCACCATTGTATTCTCTAGGGTCTTTGCTAAAAAAATATATATAATGTTTTGGGGTTCTATGTAATTTTCTAGCAAATAAATTATTATTTTTACATGTAGGAGAGAAATACAAGAATTGGCCTGGGTGCTCCAGAACGCCTGGAGGTGCTCCGTGCATGTTGGGCCTCTGTATGTGGCCACACTGTGTAAAAGTCTCACACATGTGGTATCGCCATACTCGGGAGTAATAGCAGAATGTGTTTTGGGGTGTGATTTGTTGTATGCATATGCTGTGTGTGAGAAATAACCTTCTAATATGACAATTTTGTGAAAAAAAATGAAAAAAAAAAATCTTGATTTTGCAAAGAATTGTGGGAAAAGATGACAATTTCAAAAAAACTCATTATGCATCTTTCTAAATACCTTGGAATGTCTTCTTTCCAAATAGGGGTCATTTGGGGGTATTTGTACTTTTCTGGCATGTTAGGGTCTCAAGAAATTAGATAGGCCGTCAGTACTTCAGGTGTGATCAATTTTCAGATATTGGCACCATAGCTTTTGGACTCTCTAACATTCACAAAGACCAAATAATATACACCAAGTTGTACTTATTTTTACCAAAGATATGTAGCAGTATAAATTTTGGCCAACATTTCTGAAGAAAAATTACTAATTTGCTAAATTTTATAACAGAAACAAAGAAAAATTAATTTTTTTACCAAATTTTCAGTCTTTTTTCTTTTATTGCGCAAAAAATAAAAAAAACAACGGTGATTAAATACCACCAAAAGAAAGCTCTATTTGTGTGAAAAAAAGGACAAAAATTTCATATGGGTAAAGTGTTCTATGACTGAGTAATTGTCATTCAAAGTGTGAGAGCACCGAAAGCTGAAAATTGGTCTGGTTAGGAAGGGGGTTTAAGTGCCCAGTGGTCAAGTGGTTAAACTAGCTCCCAGGGGACTGTGGGAGGTCTGGGAGAGGCTAGAAACACGCCTACTCCCATGGGAGGAAAACCAGGAAGTGCTAAGAAGATTCGAAAATAAAAGGTAATTACGGCGATTTAAATTTTTTTACACAGCATGTCAGCATCTAGGCAAGGAAGAGAATGCATAGAGATAATGTTCAAAATTTGGGTGGAACGGGGGGCGCATGCGCGGCGCGAACCGAGGAGGAAGCAAGGGCTGAGAGCCCCGTGAGCCGCGGAGACTAACGGCACTTCCCCGGGGCGATCATCGCACGTTATTCACCTAACTCATCCCCGCACCCCCGGCGGAACACTCAGCGCATGACGGGCACTAGAAATCGCCGTGGAAAACCGGCCCAAAGATCCTTATTGACCTATCTGTTAAGAGAGGAGAGAGACATGCAGGCCCAAGATGGCGCCCGGAAGACACAGTCACAGGCACATTCTCCTGCAGCGGCTCCCTCACCACCGCACTCCCAGGGAGACAGTGAGTACACGTTCCAACTTACTAAGGCTGATCTAGATGAGAGCTTAACTTTAATGTATGACAAGATCGCCCAGAAATTTCAGTCAGAGCTCCACAAATCTACTAACACGCTGTCCCTGGAGATTGCGGCCCTGGGTAGCAGAACTGATTTACTAGAGACAAAACACGATGAGCTCTCCTTGGTGTACTCTGACCTAAGGAAGGAACATGAGTCCCTATCGGAAACGGTCCTGCAGCTCCAAGCTCACATTGATGACCTCGATAACAGGAACCGCCGAAACAATCTTAGGGTGCGCGGAGTGCCTGAATCGGTCACCGATCTACTACCTACGATACAGAAGATATTCCAATCCCTCTTACCAGACTCCCCATTGTCGGCCTTCTCCTGTGACAGGATTCATAGGGCCCTTCGCCCTCCCCCTCCCCCAGAGAAACCACCAAGGGACATAGTACTCTGCCTTAAGGACTTCCTGATCAAAGAGGAGATACTTAGAGCTTCACGGAACACCCCTAATATTCGTCTGGAAGGTACCCCGATTCAAATCTACCCTGACATCTCTCCTACTACCCTGGATAAACGCAGAAGGATGAAGGAAGTTACTTCTGTTCTCCAAACGGCCAGTATTCGCTACCGCTGGGGCTTCCCCTTCAAGCTGCAGGTGCCCCACAATGGCACAACTTACACCGTGACCACACTGGCAGAGGGAAAAGAATTACTGGTGAAGATGGGCCTCCTTGATGCGGCTTCCCTGCCCAGACTACCCTCCACTCCACGTCACCCAGCTATTTGGGCAACCCCACCACCCAGAAGAGACCGCCGAGATCAACGCCGTGACTGACGACAAGACAAACTTTTCTTTTTTCTCTTTTTTTTTACTTTTTCCCCCTACCCTTGTTTTTCTCTTTGTTTCTCTCCCTCCAAGGTATCGAGGTTTGAACATCTCCCGACATGCTTAAAGAAAATTGGACTCTCCTGGCTCATTACGGACTCCCGGATGCGTCCGCATGATTGTCCCTACACTCTTTATTAATGAGAACTGACTGGCTCCCCGTCTGGTTAGTGACGTCAGAGCTGGCTGATTCCCCACAGGTAAACTTCTCAGATGAATTTATGTCTGTACGGATGACACGAACACTACCACTTAGAGTGTCGGACCTTTTGGTCCGAATGGACATTTTTTTTTGGGTCCATGGGATGTTTTTCCCCATGACCCCCCGGAGCTATGTTTGGCCATTTTTTGGCCTAGTATTCAGGTTTCTAGTTTTTTTGTTTTTCTATGGTTATGATTTTATGCTTTTGCTTTTTTTTGTGTTATTCACAACAACTGGCTCTATCTTAGTGATTTATGTACTACTAACTCAGAGTATAGATGCATGCAGCCCCAAGGGACTGTGTGTCATAACTATGTCATGTCTCTGAGGAGGCTGGGTTACTGTTTGGTTGCTCCCTCTCGGCCTGAACCCCTTACTGATCCTAGCGGATTCACTATAAACAACCATGGGCATTAAAATAATTTCCCATAACGTTAAAGGGTTTAATACCCCTCAGAAAAGAAGAAAAGCGTTCAAAACGTACAAATCTCTTGGCGCAGATGTAGTCTTACTCCAGGAGACTCATTTCTCCAGAGATAATCATCCATCTTACTTTGACAAGTCTTTCAATCAAAGCTATTTCACCACCCATGGGTCCAGGTCTAGAGGGGCGGCCATCTTTATCAAAAACTCAGTGATGTTTCAGGCTCAAAAGATTTATAAAGATCCCAACAGTCGTTTCGTGATAGTTCAGGGTACCATCCAAAACAAACTTTTAACTATGGCCTCAGTGTATGCCCCAAACGCCTCACAGGCATCATTCTTTAAAGAATTCTTTCAAACCCTAGATAGGTTCCACTCCCCCCATATGTTAATTGGAGGGGACTTTAATTTAGTAGCTCACTCAGGACTTGATAGAAGCCGAACATGCCCAACATCTAAGGCCTTTCCCAAATCCCTTCAACATTCCCTGAAATCCTCTCAACTCATAGATATTTGGAGAGCCCACAATGTCGGCTCTAGGGAATATACGTTCTATTCCCACCCTCATGACAGTTACTCCCGCCTAGATTATATTTTTGGCACCCCCTCTCTGACAGTGAACTCTACTACAGCCAACATACATGTTTGCCCCTGGTCGGACCATCACCTTGTCTCCACCCATATCTCATGTTTAGACCTCCCACATATAGCCAGGTCCTGGCGCCTTAATGATGCATTGCTCGCTGATCCTGTGATTATGGCTCAGTTGATGGAACGTCTTAAAGAATATTTTAGGCTTAATAATGTAGAGAACATTTCTCCTACCTCTCTATGGGCAGCCCATAAGGCTGTGATGAGGGGCCATCTGATAGAGATTTCCACGGCCCAAAAACGACAAAAACAACAGGACACCCACAAACTCACCTTAGAATTAGAACAACTATATCATAGACACACTCAGACCCCTACACAGGAGTTGCTCCTCCAAATCACCGAAAAAAGGAGAGCCCTAGATGATATGCTGTCAGGACACATCGAGAAATCTCTTAGATGGTCTAAAGCCCGCTTCCTCCTACACAGTAACTCTGCTTCCACGATGTTTGCGCGAAAGCTTAAACAGTCTACCCAACCGACCCACCTTTACAAATTAAAGGATAGCCACGGCAACCTAGCCTCTCATCCAAAACAGGTTTTGCAGATTTTCTCCACCTTTTATCAAAAACTTTTTTCTGGCCCAGACCCTTCACACCCGCCCCCCTTGCAGTCCTGGCTGGATACCCTCTCGCTTCCTCGAATCTCGGAGGAGCAATTGGATATCCTAAATGCCCCCTGCTCATCAGAGGAAGTCGCCTCTATTATCTCCTCTCTTAAACCCTCCAAAGCCCCTGGCCCTGATGGCTTCTCTCCTGTCTATTACAAAAAATTTGCTGAATCCCTACTCCCCACACTTACTAATATGTACAATCAAATACTCAAAGGACAATGTTTCCCTGAAGAAATGCTGCTAGCCAACATGTCCCTTATTCCCAAACCCGGCAAGGATCATACCCTCCCCCAAACTTTTCGCCCCATCTCGGTTATAAATAATGATCTTAAAATATTTGGGAGGATCCTGGCTGACAGACTGGCCAAAGTTATTATAACCTTGATATCGCCCGATCAAACTGGATTTATCCCATCGAGGCAGATCACAGATAATATACGCTTAGCCACTAATATATTGCAGGACGCCCATATGAACTCAAACTCTGTATTGCTTTTGAGTTTAGATATAAACAAAGCATTTGATAGTGTCCTCTGGACGTATCTAGATACAGTCTTATCCAAATTTGGTTTTAATGGGGCATTTATACATGGCTTCAAAGCCCTTTATCATAACCCAAAAACCCGAATTAAGCTTCCAGGATGTTACTCAGATTATTTCTCTCTGAGGTGTGGCACTAGACAGGGGTGTCCTTTATCCCGGCTTCTGTTTGCGCTGGCTATGGAGCCCCTGTCTAGATCCATCTCTAATGACCCAAATATCAAGGGCTACAAAAAAGGAGATCAGGAATTTAAAGTTAGCCTCTACGCAGAAGAAGTCATCTCAGACCCCCTACTCTCCCTCCCTAACCTCATGTCCTCCCTTGACTCTTTCTATAAATTATCAGGCCTGGGCGTCAACCCCTCCAAATGTTCGGCTCTACCAATTCACCTTCCGCAACTTCTATTGACCACTCTTACAGATAAATTTAAATTCTCATGGAACCATATCTCTCTACAATATCTAGGTGTTAAATTAGCCCCCTCTTTGAAGCAGCTATACTCATTAAATTATCCTCCAGCTTTTTCAAATGTCAAATACCTCTTAAATCAATGGTCCTCCTATCACATATCATTTCTAGGGAGAATTCAGGCAGTGAAAATGAACATCCTCCCTAAACTCCTATTCCTCTTCAGATCCCTACCCTTATACGTGTCTCGATCAGTCCTTCAAAAGGTTCAGATGGACCTGCTCAGGTTTATATGGCAAAATAAAAAGCCACGAATGGGGCGTGTACTGATGTATAGAGCCCAGGGGAGGGGAGGTTTGGGATGCCCAGATCTATGGAAGTACTTCCTGGCATCTCGGCTTATCCAAATGGCGCAGTGGCATGTCATCCCTGCCTCTGTGCCATGGCTACAATTTGAGCGGATCTCGGTAACTCCATACTACCTCCCTGGTCTTCTCTGGTCCCGCTCAGTCTCCCCCAAAGATATCACCCCATTAAACAATATTGTTGGCCAATCACTTTATCTATGGTCTCTTTGCCGTAAAAAGTTCAAGTTGCATTCAGACGTCCCCCTTTTATACTCTTTTTTGGGAGAACCCTCATTCCCCCCAGCCTTTTCCTCCAGTTTGCCATACCTTAAATGGATTGAACTAGGCTTGGTGAACCTCGCATCTCTGCTGCAGAACGCCTCCTTTTGTTCTTACACTCACCTGCAGCAGGCTTATGGTATGAGCAGATCCGAGTTTCACCAATACTTGCAAATTCGACACTTCTACTCGACTTTCATGAAGGGCGGGGTGGAGATGTCGAAAACCCCATTTGAACATTTGTGTGGAGAAGAGGCGAGGGATAAGGGGACCATCTCCGTACTTTATCGGTACCTTAACGATTATAACTCCCCTCAAAAATCCTTAGCAATGGTGGCATGGGAGGTAGAGACGGCCCAAGAGATCCCTGACGGAGATTGGCAGGACATGATAGATAACATGCACAAATGCACACGTTCTGTGTCAATTAAGGAAACGGTACTCAAGCTTCACACTAGATGGTATTACACTCCGGAACGTCTTCATAGAATATATCCCCTGGTCTCTGGCACATGTTTCAGAGGATGCCAGGACAGGGGTACGTTGCTGCACACGTTCTGGAGCTGTAAGGCCTTAGACACCGTTTGGCACAAGACTACATCCCTCATAAGGCTTCTCTCCGGAATATCGCTTACACTGACATGTCAGATGTGTCTGCTATTTGCGGAGCTTCCAGATGTTCCCCTCCAGCTACAAAAATTAATCCATACACTCTTCAGTGTGATTCAATGGGCAATAGCATTGAACTGGAAGCGCCCCCAAGTATCCTGGTCACAGGTGATTTCTCGTATGGAATCCATCAGGTCTATGGAAAGAATACATCATACTCTCCTCGATTACATGCATATATTTGACCGAAAATGGAACATCTGAACAGCTCATCTGCTTAGCAACAGACTGGAGGACCCCTCGGAACCCACAGCAGACCCCCATTAATGCAAATCCTAATTCTATTTGTTAGAACATGCAAAGGGGTCACTCCCGGGACTTCACAGCATATCTGATCCATACAATAATAGACACATCGTTTTTTTACCCCCTGACAGTAAACTCAATTTATTAGGAGTGCACATTTATCACAACTGTATGCTTCCTGTTTTCTTGTTTTTTCTTTATTTGTTTGTTTTTTATTTCCCTTTTTATTTTACCACCTTTGGTTTTATGGGCTCATTTAGTATGATTATGTGAACTATGGTTCGCACTGAGTGTGATATATCATTTCTCTGCTATGGGCTTTCTAGCCATTGTGTTCTATGTCACTACAGTGCCTGTACACCCAGATGTTATATTTTCCTACAATAAAAACGTTTGAAAACAAAAAAAAATTTGGGTGGAACCCCACTTTAATAATAACCTCCCTGCTTCTGTACTGGCATTTATTTAGACTTCCTTCCCCTTAAAATCCTGTACACATGCCTTTCCATATCTCAGTATTAAACTCACCTGGATATTTCGTCATTACACTGGGTCAACTATATTCCTTTTTACACATCTTTGGAAACTGATCTGATTCCTGCAAACCTCTGAAATGTTTCATCTTCATCATCTTTCAGTTTTTTTAGCTCCCTTCAACAGTCTACTGAGGACATTATCACAAGTACTCTTTTTGAGAACAGGTGAATGCAGCAACTTGGAACAAAGGGGGAGGAGGCATTTTGGTGCTGTAATCCCTTTTCTCCACATCTACAGTATATCTAAGCTTTCATGCCAACAGGCATAAGAAGCAGTTCTTGGGATGAAGAAAGAAGAGGGGGAATGGTCTCAATGGTCCGTCGTGGTGTACAGGGGAATCCTCCATACTGCACTTGTTGTGGCAAGCTACAAAGTATTGGCTCACTAGCACCTGGTGCCATCGAGGATTTCCAGAATTTTTCTTGATGTCTCCTCCTATACTCTCTCTTTTACAGAGTACTGATTAACCATTGTGGTACTTATTTCCTATTAACAGTTAAGTGGAATTTATCTACTATTGATTTGGCTTACATACTGTATGCTTTACTTAGGGACAGTGGGCCAGGAGTACTTATAGCTCCCTTTTTGTGTAAGCAAACAGAATTTTGTTTGTATAAATGTAACAACACAAGGAAAACTGAGTGCATCCCACCCTAGTGTAATCAAATTTATTAAGATTAACCAAAAAAACATAACTAAATACACTCACATAATCCCATAGGAAATAAGCATGTCTACATAAATACTGTCCTCTATAGCCACTGTAAGATCTGGGTGAGTAAACACCTTCAGTGAGGCTAGCTGACAGCTCGGATTCCCCAGCAGCTGCTGATACCGGTCCTCAGCATGCAGGGGCTACTGCGCATGTGCCCAGTCCAGCCAGTCAAGTAAAAAAAACAACACAGGGACAGGCAGGCAGAAGGAGACAAACGTGATGGTTGCCATGATGATGTGTTTCGGAGGCATGGCCTCCTTTGACAAGTCAAGTCACAATTTTTAGTTTTTTTGTCAAGTATTTTAGTTATATGTTTTTTGGTTACTCTTAATAAATTGCATTAAACTAGGGCTTGGGTTGGGCTGTCTTTTCCTTGTGTTGTTTCAGATCCTTTTCCCTTTCCCAGTGGGTGTATTGGAGAGCAGCGGTGCCATAACTATTGTTTAATCCTATTGTGAGTGACTTTTTTACCTACAAGGCATGGGGGTATATGAAGATCTGTGCATTGTCTAGTTTTTTGTACATCGACTCTTTCTATAGTTGTAGCTTAATGGTGCACTTTTTTGTCTGATAACTATCTCTGAATAGGACAAATGTATTTCAGTTATGACTGTTGACTCTCATGAATCTTTGCACTCGTACCTGTTTCCTTATTTTGCTTAAAAACGTTAATAATAATTATTGAAACAGAATCCTCTACTGAGAAAAATATGTATATTGTCACTGTTAATTTACTGACAGTGTTAGTTCTCTGGCTGTCTCCAGCTTAAATACTTACTAAGCCACTGACTTACAGAGCTGGACCAAATCTGAACACCTGATCTGCATACTTTCTCTGGGTCCCACATATTTGAAGCTAAGACAATATGGCAATTAACATTTTCAGGAGTTAGCAATGGCATCCAAGGGCAACCTATGCGTTTTCCTAATTTAAAGTTGCCTTTAACTAACAGTCTGAAGTTCAAATATTTATTGCAAATTGATTATTTGTTATTTAGCAACTGTATGTATTAAAAAACAAACACAGGCTGGAAAAGATCAAATCTTATCAATGTACATTAAATGATAAAGTAAATCCCTCTTATTACTGATGTGGTCTATGCTATTATACAATCTAGGAGGTGTGAGCTTATGGTCACTTAGAACTGGTATGATTGTATTCCATTGATCTGTCCATTTTATAGATTGTTTCAAAGAAATTTTAATTTGTTGTACTGACATGGACCTTGTATGATTGTACATTTCTTGTTGTCAGAATATTTTATGTTTGTTGAAAACTTTAATCAAATGTGATTATAAAAAAATAAATAAATACATAAATAAATACCTACAAAATTGGCATCAATTGGACAGTTTTACATTTCTAACACAGCCTAATTAGCACCTATTAGTATACACAGGAAAGTGTTGTGGTTTCAAAGTTGAGTCATTGTCAGTGTTAGTGTGACACTGTTACCAATAGGACAATGATATGTCTTTTTATTGCAATGAATATGAAAGTCATAAATTTCCTTTGAGGCTACATCATCGACAGTCAATTATCTGTTCAAAATAGAAATTACATTTACTAAGATGAATCGCTCAGTAACTATGTACTTCAAAGATGTTTAAGAAAAAGATTAAATTAAATTCATTAAAACTTAGCTTAGCTTTGGGTCTAAAATAGAATTTGAATGTTATCTTTTAATACTGCATATTACAATTTTTTTTGGCAAAATAGCAGTTTATACAAAATAAGCTTTGAGACATATGTATCACTGATAATCAGATTTTTATTCTCATTATTAACTCCAAATTGTTGGGAGTTTGTTGAGGGAAATATGATTCAGAGACAACAGTTATGCTGCTGCCTACAGAAGGATTTGAACATTGACAAACAAAAACAACATTGACTAGCCAGTATTACCCCTTTCACTCCCAGAATGCCTCAGTTTTGTATAAAAGCAATACTAGCTGCAGGATTAAAGACACAGCTGGGAAAGGCCTATATTAGTCAATACACCACTTCTGGCGAAAAATGGTAAGAGTGTAATCAGAATAAAATTAAGTTATAGAGTGTACTCTATGCTTAAGAGGTCCTGCTTATCCACTTCAATACAGGGCACTTTTCCCCCTTCCTTCCCTGGACAATTTTCAGCTTTCAAAGCTGTCGCACTTTGAATGACAATTGTGCGGTCATACAACATTGTACCCAAACTAATTTTTTATCATTTTCTTCCCACAAATGGAGCTTTATTTTGGTGGTATTTGACCACCACTGGTGTTTTCTATTCCTAACTAAACAAACTAAAAACGACCAACATTTTTGAAAAAAAAAAGTTTTTCTAGTTTCTGTTATAAAATGTTGTTTTCTCCTTCACTGACGGGCACTGATGAGGCTGCACTAATGGGCCCTAATGAGGTGGCACTGATAAGGTGAGAGTGATGGACACTGATGAGGAGGCACTAATATGTAGAATTGATGGGCACTGATAGGCTACACAGGATATGCAGCACTGATGGGCACTGATAGGTGGCACTGATAGGTGGCACTAATGGGCACTGATAGGCGGCACTGATGGGCACTAATAGATGGCACTGATAGGCAACACTGATGATGAGGTACTGACAGGCATCACTGATGGGCACCGATTGGCATCTGTGAAGGGCACTGACAAGCGTTATTGATGGGCACCGATTGGCACTTTGACCGGCATTGATTGACAATTTGGGTGGGCACTCTTTGGAATTTGGGTGGGCACTCATTAGCATTGTGTTGGGCACCTCTGATGGGGCTGCGCTGATAATCAATGTGCTGATTATCAGTGCACACCCCATCTGACAGGAGAGCTGTCAGCACGAACCGAAGAAAGCCGATTACAGGCGCTACCTGGTTCAGAGGCTCTTTACCAATATCGGAGATGAGGTGTGTCATAGTGACACACCACACCACCAATTGGCATGCTGCACGCCCCTTGGGCGGGTGCGATTGAGGCTTATCTTGCTTGACAACATATGACACCCAGTGAACCACTTCCGGGCCATCATTCTGCTATAGACCGGGCAGAAAGTGGTTAAATACCAGGAATCATAAGTTGAAAGATATTCAAGGGATGCTTGAAAGTGGTCTACCTTGAATAAAGGAGTGGTAGCAAATCTCTGTCAGAACAGGGATGTAAAGTGATGCCTTATGAAAAGGAAGAAGATTCAGAAGCGTACTGAATCCTTCCTCAAGAAGATTGATCCGATGAGTTAAAACAATCAGAGTGGAATAGAAAAGATCTTCTGCAACCTATTCAAGATCTTCATAATCTAGAATTAGGGATTGCCAATAAGTCTGAAACGAGGCCAGGGGATGATTTTGGCCTTCAATATAAGATCTTATGGATCTATATTTTTTAATGAGTATGAGTGGACATAGACAAACCATTTCCCAAATTAGGCATTACATTAGAGCATTTTATCAGATTAAGGATGATAACATCTAGCAAATTAGGTTACCTGACTTGAGATAGTCATCAAGAGAGAAGTGAAGAATACTAACTGCAGTAAAGTGTAAGGCAGCCCAATGATATTTTTTCCTACAACCAGTGTAAAAAGAATAACTTGATTTCCCCATCCACACACTCAATATGGATGGAGGAATCCTCCCCACTGAGCTACTGTATTCTGACAGCAGAGGAGAATTCCCCGCCATCACAATACACTGATTGGCACTGCCAGCTATAGTCTGCAGCACTAATCGAACAGGGAAATCCAACAGGGCAGGTGTACAAAAGTGGATAAGTAAATTGACTTTTGTACAACAACCCTGCCAATATGTGGATCAAAATTCTTTATTTCAAAATATTTTATTGAATTTTCAAGAAAAAGCATACAAATCATCAGCGTTAAATGAGGGAATGTAAAGCAGAATAATTCGCACCCCCTTGGGGTTACAAGTCCAACTTACGACAGTAGATATGAGTATGTCTCTGGTCAGTGACCTTACATTAATACCTTTATGGACCAAAATTCGTTCACTTAAACCATAAAACCCTGAAACTTGAGAGGGTTGTGAGAGGGGGGAAGGAGAGACCGCCTGCACCCCAAAAGGGAACACACTGTGCCTGAACGGAGCACTCCACCTCTCCCCTAGCACCCCCCTAGTTAACACTACAGATCTCTTGGCAACGAACAAGGAAATAAAAACCTACGTCGTATGCTTCCCCTGGGAGCGAGACCCCGTGGATCAAAATTCTTCTGGTCCCTTCTGAACCAGCCAAATGTATTTCCATGCATGGCCAGCATAATTTGAACAAGACAGTAATACTAATAACATTATACTGAATGTAACCGTGTGGGTGAAAGAGACCAGTTTCAAAAAACACTAGAAAAACTTAATGTGAATAAATCACCAGGACCAAATGGCTTACACCCATGAGTTCTCAATGAAATTAGCAATGTTTTAGACTATTGTACCTAATATTTGAAGGACAACTTGTTAAATGCAATGGTACCAGCTGATTTGCGAAAAGGAAACAAGGCACCGATATTCGTAAAAGAACCAGATATATATCAAAAACTAAAGACCAGTCAGCCTAACATCAACAGTGTGTAAACTATTGGAAGAAATGATAGGGGCCTGTATCCAAGAATTTGCTGATGAGAATAGTATCATTAGTAATAATAACCAACATAAATTTATGAAAGACTGTTCTTGCCAGATCATCCTTTTAACATTCTATGAGTAGGTGAGTTGTAAAGTCGATGAAGGAAGGCCTGTAGACAGAGGGGTTTATTTACTAAAACTGGATATTTCAAAATCTGGTGCAGCTGTGCATGGTAGCCAATCAGCTTCTAACTTCAGCTTGTTTATTAAGGCTGGGTTCACACCATCCCCACATCCGTCTCACAGCAGGGGTCCGGTGCATCCTGGGTCACCATTTCAGGTCCGATTTCAGCCCGAATTTTGGGCTGAATTTGGACCTGAAACGGACCAAAAGACGCACAGCATTTTTCTGCAAAACACACTGGACCTGCTGCGGATATATGTGAATGGGTTCCATAGAGAGCCGGTCAAAGTCTCCTGCTATTGCGAATTAGATGGGAACCCAACCTTAAGCTTTGACAAAAACACTGGAAGCTGATGCAAAGCTGTTCCAGATTTTGTACTCTCCAGTTTTAGTAAATCAACCCTATAGTGTATCTATATTGCGCCATGACATTTAATCCAATATACCATAAATGATTAATGTACAAATTATGGTCTTTTGGCATTGGTGAAATCATATGTACCTGGGTAGAAAACTATCTGCAAGAGTTTTTCCAGAAAGTGGGGAATAATGGCATATTTTCTGAATGGTCTGGAGTTGTGAGAGGGCTACCCCAAGGCTCAGTCCTGGGACCATTCCTTCCACTGGCTTCCACTCACCCAACAAATAAAATTCAAAGTATTAACAATAATTTACAAAGCCACCCATAACTCTGCCCCCAGCTACATCACTAACCTAGTCCCAAAATACCAACCAAGGCGCTCTCTTCAGTCATCCCAAGACCTCCTACTCTCTAGCTCCCTTGTCACCTCCTCCCATGCTCGCCTCCAGGAATTCTCCAGAGCTTCTCCCATCCTTTGGAACTCACTACCCCAATCTGTCCGACTGTCCCCTAATCTATCCATCTTTAGGCGATCCCTGAAAACCCTTCTCTTCAAAGAAGCCATTCCTGCTTCTAACTAACACTGTTTTACTCCCTCCATCAGCTCATCCCTCCACAGCTATTACCTTTTGTATCAATTGACCCTTCCTTTTTAGATTGTAAACTCTAATGAGCAGGGCCCTCTGATTCCTCTTCTTCCAAATTGTAATGTAACTGTAATGTCTGCCCTCATGTTGTAAAGCACTGCGCAAACTGTTGGCGCTATATAAAACCTGTATAATAATAATTTAACTTGTTATAAACTGAATTGAGGTTGGAATGAATAGTTCAGTCCCAGTGTTTGCTGATGATATAAAGTTAAACAGGGCAATAACGTTACAACAGAATACAGCAAATTTACAAGAAGACCTAGTTAAAATAGAGGGGAGGGCAGCTATATGGTAAATGAGGCTAAATGTTGAAAAATGTCAAGTAATGCAGTTGGGAGCTAAAAATATGAAGTTATGCAAGTTACTTGCCGAGGAGAGAACCTCTGGAGGAATTGAGGATAAAAAGGATCTGGGGGTCCTACTAGATCACAGACTCAGCAATGTCATTGAATGCAAAGCTGCAGCAAGCAAGTCTAGCAGACTACTAGCATGTATTAAAAAGGGTATTTAATCAAGAAATACAAGTATAATTCTACTACTTTGCAAAACTCTAGTTTGGCCACGCCTTGAGTATGCCATCCGGTTTTTGTCACCTGTCCTCAGAAAGGATGTCTGGGGAGAGTCCAGAGAAGAGCAACAAAGCTAATAAGGGGGGTGGAGGACCTCAATTAAGAGGAATGAATACAAATTTTAAACCTTTTAAAAGGGGATATGATATATACAAGTCTTTAAATTGTGACTGTAGCATTGGGAGGAAACTAGGAAACTATTTTACCTAAGGTCTCTAAAGAAGATAATCAGCCACACAATGAAGTTGGTCAATGTCAAACTGCATAAAGAGGTTCCTTACTTTTACAGTGGTAAGGATGTGGAACTCCCTTCCACAGTTGGAGGTGGCAGAAGGGAGTGTAGACAAGTTAAAAAAACTCACAGGAATGTTTCTCAGTGAAAACAATGCACAGGGCTATTGAAAATAGTAGTGACACATAAACACACATACACACTCAGGTTGAACTGGATGGACTAATATCTACAGTATATTCAACCTTACAAATTATGTAACTATGCAACAAGGCATAACTTTCATAAAAAAACACTGGTGATAACTCTGCACTCCAGCTAGAGCTAAATGTGTTTGTTAGTAACTGTGCTGAAGCTGGATGTGTTTGTTAGTATAAAAAAAACATGGGGCAAATCCCTATGGCAAGAAAAGGTTAATGATCAACCATATAGGATAGCGATTAGGGCAAGAAGGATATATAGCATTCCTTGGCAACCAAATCTGAACTTGAAAAGGGTGTACTAAGGATTGAGCATATCTGGGATTCTTGAAGAGAATGTTCAAGGACTGTGGTGGTTATTTGTAATCACCCAGAGAAGTGTGGATTTGAAGAAAAGCAGATTCCACTGAAAGAGATCTATCCTTTATAAGCTGGTAGTAGATAAGCCCAAGTGCTCCAGACAAGATTGTGGATGGTATTGTAGCTTTTGGAGGTAGTTACCTAACCAGGGTTCTGTTGTAGTCTAAATAGTCCTACAGACATGTGATACCTGAGACTATATCATTTAGCCTATTACCTGCATCAAGGAACTTGTGTAATCTTCTAGATGAGTCAGTAAGTTGCAAAACACCAGAGTTCAGTCTAGGCACAAGGAAAAGCCCCACAGACCTGATCCTAATCCCCAAAAAGGCTGCATAGGAATGTTATTTTGGTCAGGAACAAGACCAACACACTTTAGGGCTTAGATATGCTAAACCTACTGTATATGTAAGGAGGTTTGTAACTAATCCATTAGGAACAGGAACTAATTCTGAAAGATGTAAACTTCACTTGATAACGTTTTTGAGCCCTTGTTGGAATTTCCAGGTAAAGGGTTATAGAGAGCACACAGACAATGCCCCCCCCCTCACACACCCCTACACTCCCACACTCCCACACTCCTAAGAGTGAGGACAGGTCTTCAAATGGGGAAGCCTATGGTGGACTTGTTACCTCTTAGACTTTTAGACTTTCAGACTTGTTTTTAAAAGAAGGGCTGAATCTGGATTTATATTTTACAACCCAAGTGAAAAAAAGTAAGGTTATATTTAGTCATTGATGTCAACCACTATACCTGCCAATTTGTTTAGATGGCTGGGGATTCCTGCCCAGTAAATGATTGGAGCTAAGTGATGTCACTGATTGCTAAGGATGCAGTGGGTGTTCCCCTTTGTTAACATGCCAGATGACAACTCATAGAGCTGTCATTAAAGCGGGGGTTCACCCACACCGCCAAAAAAAAAAAATATTAAAAGCCAGCAGCTACAAATACTGCAGCTGCTGACTTTTAATACATGGCCACTTACCTGTTCCAGGGTCCAGCGATGTCGGCAGGGGACGCCGAGAACCCCCTCGGTTCTCGGCAGCTGCCGCCGCCATCCTATGTGAGGGAATCAGGAAGTGAAACGTTGCGGCTTCACTTCCCGGTACCCTACTGCGCATGCGCGAGTCGCGCTGCGCGTCCCTAGTGGTCCCCGCTCTCTCCTGGGAGCTGTGTGTTCCCAGCAGACAGCACGATTGGGACGGGAAGAGGCATAGACTCCCATGGGAGTCTATGCCGGAAGTGGGTGCAAATACCTGTCTTAGACAGGTATCTGCACCCCCCTCCCCCCTGAAAGGTGCCAAATGTGACACCGGAGGGGGGGAGGGTTCCGAAAAGTGGAAGTTCCATTTTTGTGTGGAACTCCGCTTTAACAAGCTGTAGTCAGCTTGTGCAGACAGGCCAATGGGTCGGCATGTTTTTGTTTTGGTGGGTTGGCAGGAAATGTTCATTGTGACTGAAGTAGATCTGCATCACTGGACAACATGATTGATTATAGATTTATGTCATGAGACATGTGTTGTTTCTGTTCATCATTCTCATCTAGGAAGTTAAAGGAAATCTTAGCCACTTTGTTTACAACCAGAACAAAGTGGCTGGAAAATATCATTTAGCAGCAATTTAAATGGTAGTTTTTCCTTATAAATGTCAACTTTGCTTTAGTACATTGTAAAAGCATGTTATTCTAAGGAATTCTTGCCTTTTGAAAGAACTGCTCTCTCTTTTTTTAGAATTCTTTTTGCATTGGTACATGTCCCCAGTACAAGGCCCAGCTAACCATGCCCTTTTTTTGACAATTCCTTGCTTATTAGCCTTGAAAATGACTTTGCTTACAAACAGAACGGAGGCTACTGGGAAATGTCACTTAGTGAAAAATTGCATTTTCATTGTAAATGTCACTATTGCTTTAGTACACCTTACAGATGTGCCACTTCACATGATTTAAGGTTTAAAGCATTCTCCAAGTATGTGCATTAATGTTTCACTTTTAATTATAAGTTCACCTTTGGAACATTTTTAAGGTGGAACATGTAATATATTTCATCCTCTGTATCCTGCATGACAGATCCCCCAACCCCCCTGCGACAGTGGGTAGGGGATCCTCTCCCCAAACCCGCTTTCACAATTTAAAAATAGCATGGCTGTGTGGGGCTCCACCCACACAGCTACATCATGCATTTACAGTTTCCTGTGAATGAATACCTACAAGTACCACCAGCCATTGTTGCCTTGTAGTTCTCAATGAACTAATGTACGAGAGTGCTGGTAACCACCTGCCTGTATGAAGCATGAGCAGACAGCTATACTGAGAGTCTGTAGGAGCCTGAGATTGCACCCACGATATGCTGATCGCTGGTGTAATGCTCTGCGGGCTTCTTAGTAAAGTAAGTTAAATGCACATTTTTTACCTGTAAAAAATGTACATTTATTTTCTTTTTTAAATGTGAACCTATCCTTTAAGCTTTATTAGAAGACCTGCTCCCCACTGAATCGTATTCTTTGAAATATTTTTTGCATTCTTACATGTCCTGCCTGGCCTTTTAGTCTTGAAAATAGAGTGAATGGATTTTCAAGATTAGCCTCCTATTTATTTAAGTGGGGTTTACATTAAAGTTTACAAATTGCAGATTTTTGGATGTGTTTGCCCAACAACCCCATAAATCAAACCCAAGCAAATTTGCCTATCACTAGTCTGCACCTGTTTACTGCTCCTGCAAACATGTCTCTCTTCTGAGTTATTCAGCTGACTCATTTACCTCTGAGTGTATAATAAGATCTTTCTATTCATGTCTATACCACAGAACTGTAAGCCAGCTATGGGTCTTTGGAGTATTAGATCTGCACTCGTTGCCTGCTAGCTGCAGGATAAATGTGATGTATTTTTAAACAATGTTTCATAGTTGCTGGTCTAAAAAGAAAGACGTTGTAACAACTGTATTGTTTTATTAAATGAACATAATAAATTAATAGAGAAATTATAATAATAATAATTAAAAAAAACACTATTCTCTCTAAGCATTAGTGGGACCTTTCTAAATTTAGGCCTCTTCTTGTCATTCAAAAATCTTCTTCTTGATTGAATAAATTACCTTTTCTCATACTGTGGTGCTGCCCTGTCTTTTTCTACAGTCATATTAATTGGTTAGTCACTGCCTCTGACAAGACCATCATAATCATTTCATTTCCTGAAATACTCTGTGTGCTGCAGACATGTTAAAATTGGCCAGATGGCTGTATATCATTGTATCTCAGTGCACTTCAAACAAAATGAAACATGTCATCAGTAAAATTACTAGGATTCTCAAACTTGTAGAAATGCAACCAAGCAATGGGTATTCACAGACATGAGCACGTAATATAATCTCTTAGACTACAGTAAATCTAACTGAGCAGAGCATGTGTAATAAGTCATCAAGCAATAGTGTAAGCTTAATTTTTTGTCACTGACACAAGGAAAAAGTTACAGTATGTAATATATGCAGTATTTGGTAATGATAAAGGCTTGCATAGTTCACATCTGTATCCTGTATCCTGTATCATGTATCACAGTTTGGCACCACTGCCTGCTCAGAACAGTTCTATAGCCACTTTTACTTTTAAATTAAGTTGGGAAGTGTTAGAATCCCTATCAGATTCGCAATGCTCTTACTGTGTATCTCACTGCCACCCAAGTGACATCAGAACAAAAAATGAAGATAACGGGAATCAGTAGGACAGGCAGGTCACATACAGCAGTGGAAACCTGACACCTGGGATGAAACCTTTACCCACTCCAAAATACAATTGTTTTTATTGCTGTTTCCCATCCCTCTTTGTCGCTCTGAGCTCTGCCACCAGGTGAGATGAAATCTTCCCAGAGAACAATAAAAACAGACAATAGTTATATTCTTTCCTTGTTCTATACAAAGAAAAAAAAGAAACATTTTGCCTTGGTTGAGCTTCAATTGGGGCTTGGACCTCAATTTTACTCATGTAGAGAAGCAGTGAATCACCGTGAATCACCGCTTCCGATTACAAGGAGTAGTGAACTCTGTCATGACACACTTGTTTACATAGGCACTTCCCAGTTCTGAGGCTCCATGACACGATTGCTGGGAGACCGATGACACAGAGTCCGCCAGTCCCATGGATGGACGTCATGCTGTACGTGGCGGGCACGCCTGGTATCCCCGGCTCTTAAAGGAGATGTGCAGGTATGCCCATTTGCCCACCGCTTGTGCAAATCACTGAATCGAGATTGGGCTCAGGTAAGTATTAGGAGGGCTGAGGGGGAAGGTGCACACTGAAGGTTTTTTACGCATAGAATGCATGAAGGGAAAAAAAAGCGTTCAGCCATCAGAACCACTTTAAAGAAATGAATGCAAAGTATGTCTAAGGCTGAAATTTAACCTACTTACTTTTGCCTTTCCTGATAACTGCCCCCCCCTTCAAACAATTGAAATCCAATGAATGAAATGAAAAGAGCTAGATGATCTTGAATGTCCTCTAACCAGAAAATGAAATGGGCACTATTTGACTTGCTGCAGTTTCTAATGTGACAAGCTGTAGCAGATCTCACTGTGAGAATCTCACAGTGTGCAGTGAAATCAGAGTAAGCAATTTCAGTACAGAAGAGAAGCCTGTACAACAAGTATGCTGAATGGAAGCATTTATTTTTCCTAAAGTGCTTACAGTGATTAAACTTCAAATTCTGAAACTTTTAATAGATTGTGACATCCTATGTGTTTCAATGTACACTGTATGTCCAGCTTTAGTGTTCTACACAAACACTGACCAGAGTATAATTATAATAATTGTCTGCAATAATAAATCTGTGTGTTAAATATTAGGTACTTGCATCAGTCTCCACAGGAGTCAAAGAGCAACTTCACCGTTTTTTAAACTATATTTTATTGTGACAGCCAGAGAAATTTCACAGATGACCTATGTGAAAAAATGTTTTAAATACAGAAGAAGTGAGTGACAACATAAAAGTCACTTGAATATAATAGAGTTCAAAATGTCATGTTCAATCCCTTAAACATGATCGCAGGGTGTTTGAAATTCATGAGATGTAATAATAAAGCTTGATCAAGCAGAGTGATATTCGCACACGACACCCAGGAATGTGCCTCCAACACCAGGGGAAAGGGATGGCTACTCTTATCCTAAGCTGTGGACACACACGCCAGCGGCAGTGGGTCAAACAAGCATAGACAGCAGTCAGGAACATGATCCCCGAACCGAACTCCTGCAGCCATCAAGCCAAAGGTAACATGAAAACCTGGACTTCAATGGCAATGTTCCTGGTATATGTAGTACTCCTTACATCTGGGAAGCAGCATGGATCATATGAAAAAAAGAAGGCCTCCACATAGCGCAGATGAATCCAACATTTAAAAATGTATTGAAGTAAATATTATTTTAAAGTTAAATTATTTTTTTTGTGTCTATATATTTAGAGGGGGCCCTACGAGCATATTGTGCTTCCTACACTTACCCATAAGTTTTTTTTATTAGCAGTTTATACTGGCTAGTTCATATCATTAAATATAGCAGCATTTATATATATTTTTTTATATGCTAGTTGCCCTGGTGAGCTGTATTGTCGGCGCTCCCTTTGCTAGTGTGAGATACCGGCCTCCGTTGCCTAGCTACATGGGGTAGACGTAGATTACATTTCCCGGTCACGTGACTATGGCCATGTGACTTTGGAACAGCCACTGATTGGGACATCATCATGCTCACACTGGCTGGCGCTGTGGCCAATCACTGACCCCATAATTCTATCACGTAATCCTATAGCTCCCTCTGGGGGTGGGTGTTAGCTAGTCGTTGAGGGTCAGCCAGCCAATAGTATTCCCTCAGTTTGGAGTCACACATAGGTGAACCAATGAAAGACTTGGAACGCAAGCTGTGCTTTGTAGTAATGTGATTTTGATGCTGAACTCCCCTTATAGGCTGGATGGATCAGGGGGATTTGCAGGTAACAGCTGTTTCTTTTCAAGCCCTAATTAGAAATGTGATGTTCGTCTATACTGGCTATTATATATATTGTGTGGTGTAATTCAGCAGGTTTATGCCCCAGTTGAAGTACTTTTGTACGAAACATGTCGGGTACATAGCCTGCTTAACTCTGCACACCGCTCTTATTTTTATCTGCTTTGTGATCACCACTTGTACACATTGGGAGCGATGTTTGTACTTTTTTATACTTTTTTTACTTCAATACATTTTTAAAAATTGGATTTATCTGCACTGTGGGGCCTTCTTTTTTTTCATATGATCCATGCTGCTTCCCGGATGTAAGGAGTACTACATATACCAGGAACATCGCCATTGAAGTCCAGGTTTTCATGTTACCTTTGGCTTGATGGACACAGGTGTATCTGCATGGCAGTCCATTCGTAGGAGTTCGGGTCAGAGATTGAGTTCCTGACTGCTGTCCATGCTTGTTTGACCCACTGCTGCTGGCATGTGTGTCCACAGCTTAGGGTAAGAGTACCCATCCCTTTCCCCTGGTGTTGGAGGCACATTCCTGGGTGCCGTGTGCGAATATCACTCTGCTTGATCCAGCTTTATTATTACATCTCATGAATTTCAAACACCCTGCGATCATGTTTAAGGGATTGAACATGACATTTTGAACTCTATTATATTCAAGTGACTTTTATGTTGTCACTCACTTCTTTTGTATTTAAAAAGTTTTTTCACATAGGTCATCATATGTGAAATTTCGGTCACCATATCTGGTCTGGGTTGTTATACCATTCTGAATGTCTTATCTTATTACCAAGATTACTCCCTGAATGTACATGCATTTAGCACGGTACAAAGCACTATGTTATAGTATTTTGAATGTTTCACAATATTATTGTTTTACTTCCAATATGTCCCTTATTAATTATATATATTTAGCACTTTACTCAGCACTTTATAGTCTTTATACAATCCCCAGACATCCACCTGGGGTACATTTATATATTTTTAGCTCTTGTTCTTTATATTTTATTGCAATTCATCGTATTGCTGATGCTGGCAGCTGTTTGATATTAGTTTCGCATTTTTTTTCCCTCATTATTTTAGATTTTATTATGGTATATAAAAAGAAACACCCTATTACAATATACTTAAAGCGGTTGTAAAGGTAATTTTTTTTTAAAAAAAAAATAACAAACATATCATACTTACCTTCACTGTGCAGCTCGTTCTGCACAGAGTGGCCCCGAACCTAGTCTTCTGGGGTCCCTCGGCGGCTGTTTCAGCTCCTCCCCGCAAGCATTCACCACCTTAATGCGAGCTCCCTCGCATGGTGGTGAGTGCTTGCGGGCGCGCTCCCGTGATACAGCCTGCGGCTATAGCCGCTCGCTGTATCACTCGGCCCCGCCCCCCGGCGCGCCGCGTCATCGGATGTGATTGACAGCAGCGCGAGCCAATGGCTGCGCTGCTTTCAATCCATCCACTGCAGCCAATCAGCGACCAGGCTGAGCTGCAGCGAAGATGACAAGAACGTGCAGCGAAGATTCGAGGCGTCAGGTAAGTAAAACGGGGGGGCTGGGGGCGGTGGTACTGTCAAAAGTTTTTTCACCTTAATGCATAGAATGCATTAAGGTGAAAAAATTTTTACCTTTACAACCCCTTTAAAGACTGGAGTATTACAGTATCAAATATAAAGAGCCTTGAGTTTTGTACATTGAGCCATATAATTTTAAGACAACAAATATTCAATAACTCTAAGGCAACAAATATGAATATAGAAGATTAAGATACCATAAAGGCAGAACATGGGACCAGGTAATACAGAATAAAACAATAGCTTATGGAGAAGGAGAGGGCTACAGTATTTTTTTTTTTTTTTCCATAAATGTTTTATTGTGAACAAATGATGTTACACAGTTTTTACAAACAATAAGTGTAAAGACAACATGGTTCTTATTAACATGACTTATTTCACTACAGTGAAGCGAGTCGGTTATGTATTCAACTGTAAGTCAGACAGACGTATAACAGAATAAGAAAGCCTCGAACTCGAGGTTTACCTCATCATCTGAGATCAGGAACCATCTTGGGCGGGAGCATCGCCTTGAATGTGATTTCAGAATTTAGGGGCTAGTTGAGGAAATGGACAAGTGTAGTCAACTATGAGTCCATATGTTTGTTCCTGAACACGTGTGGATGTGTCGGGCTTGTAGGGTGGGGTCTGTCTGTATGGTACGTTAGTCTCGTCAATTTTTGAAAGGTGAGGATTAGATGGCAAATTACACCACGGAGTTAGGTTAGTCATGGGAGGAAGTAGATGGTTGTCGTCGTCGGTTCAGTTGGGGTATGGGAATAGAAAGGGAGGAAGACATAGACGTGAATAGGATTGAGGGATGAAGTGGAAGATAGGAGTAGGTGGGGGGTAAGATAGAAACTGGGGTGTCCCCTCCCCAGTCTCCGCCGGGTTTCAAGAGCATGGACGTTCTCGTGCGTGGATCCCTGTCTGAAGGGGGGTTCCCCCCGGGATCCACATAAGAGCAGGAGTGAGCGAAACAGCGAGTTTCGATGGGTAGGTGTATAACTCAAGGGGGTTTTTGGCTTATTTCAATCAGTCGTTGTGGGAAGTATCGGAACGGTTTGTCTTCATAATGGAGGAATATCTCTCTGTGGTGCAGAAGTGGGTCCAACAAGCCCACGTTCGGGAGTATTTTAAAGGTGTATCTTTTGCAATGTGGATTAATTCCTCCATCTCAGCGATTTTGTCCACACGGGAAAACCATTCAGACATAGTTGGGCTACAGGGGGATCTCCATTTGGCTGAGATGCATAATTTGGCTGCGTTGATCATATGCATTCCCAGAGACTTTCTGTATGTGTGGGCTGAAGTGGAGGAATGGTGTAAAATGAGTCTGGTAGGAGTATAGTCCAGGGGGTATGTGGTTACCTGGGACGTGATGTCATGAACCTGTTTCCAGAAAGTCTGGAGAAGAGGGCATGACCACCAGATGTGTAAAAATGTGCCTATATCATTGAGGCATCTCCAACATTTGTTTGACTTATCAGGATTAAATTTGTTTAGAAGTTCAGGTGTACGGTACCAACGGCATAGGGTTTTGTAATTATTCTCTTGTGTCGTGACATTGAGGGAGCCCTTGTGTGCTATTGTGAAAATTCGTTCCCAGTTCTCTTCCGTTAGGTCTATTTGAAGTTCCCTTTCCCACGCCTGGCAAGCTTTGGTGTCTTTGGGGGAAGTTAGGGCAAAGAGCATGGAGTGGGTATTTGCAATCAAGTGTTGTTGCGGTGTGGTTTGGGAGCATAAGTTTTCAAAGGGGGTTAAGTTTCTAGATACAGACATGTTTCGGTGTGTTGTTGCAAGAAACTGGCGAATCTGAAAGTAAGTCCATAGCGGGAAGGGTTCACCCCCTGTATTTATGGGAAGTGCCTCACGGTTTATGAAATTACCATCTCTAAAGAAGTATTGGGCTAGTATGTCTTTGTGTGGCCAAGTATCTTTAAGGAAGTTCTCGGACATCCCCGGGACAAAGGCTGGGTTGAGGCGGATAGGCGTAAGGGGCCCTGGGTTAGAGGAGATTTGGAATTTTTTACATACTTCCCTAAAGCTTCTGAGGGTAGCCTCTATTAGGGGGTGTTCTTTTAGGGTTTTGGGGATGTGGCATTGGAGAATCCATGGGGTGCTTCTAATGGGCGAGAACGAGAGAGAACGAGCCTTCTAGTCTCACCCAATCTTTAACCCCTTCGTGTACTGCCCAGTCTACAATTCTTCCCAGATGGCAAGCTCTGGAATAATTCTGTAAATCTGGTAGCCCAATACCCCCTTTGTTTTTGGGTTTCGAGAGTTGGGAGTAGCTTATCCTAGGACGCTTGTGTTTCCAAAGAAACTTCAGAGATTGTTGTTTGATCGTGTGAAAGAAGGCTACAGGGAGTTTGATGGGTATTGTTTGTAGCAGATATAGGACACGTGGGAGCACATTCATCTTTAGGATGGCTGCGCGGCCGAACCAAGAAAAGTGGGGTTTGTCCCACCTGCGAAGGTCCTCGGAGATTTTGCGGATCAGCGGGGTGAAGTTTTTAGTGTACAAGTCCGACAGGCGTGTGGTCAATTGGATTCCCAGATAAGTGATGGCGTTTTGTTTCCAGACAAAAGGAAAATTATCTTGGCATTGGGATACTAGGTCTTCCGGGAGGGAAATGTTGAGGGCATGGGATTTTGAGAAGTTGATCTTTAGGTTGGATATTTGACGAAATAGGTTAAAATCTCTGAGGAGGTTTGGGATCGAGGTAAGTGGGTCACTTAGAAATAGCAAAATATCATCGGCATAAGCCGCTATTTTATACGTACGTCCTGCAATGGGAATACCCTTGATGTTCTCGTTTGATCGTAGGCAGCGTAGTAGTGGTTCTAGAGTTAAGATAAAAAGGATAGGGGACAATGGACATCCTTGTCTCGTTCCATTCCGGATGGAGAAGGCGTCTGACAGGTGGCCGTTGACTTTGACTCTTGCTGTTGGAGTGGTGTATAGGGACATAATTAGGTTGAACATTCGGTTCTGCAGACCTAGGTGGCGTAAAACCGCCCCCAGGTAGTCCCAGGCCAGCCTGTCAAATGCCTTCTCAGCATCCAGGGATAGGAAGAAGCCTCTTTGTTTATGGGAAGTTAGCCAATGGTTTAAGTTAATTGCCTTGATGGTGTTGTCCCTGGCCTCTCTGCCAGGAACAAATCCCACCTGGTCTTTCCCTATTATTGTAGGAAGGAGGGGAAGGAGTCGGTTTGCTAGGATTTTTGCAAATAATTTAATATCTACATTGATTAGGGAGATTGGTCTATAACTAGTGACTGAGGTGGCATCCCTCCCCTCCTTCGGGATGACTGTGATATGCACTTCAAGCAGTCTGTGAAAAGGTAAATTTGATGAGGTTAAGGAGTTGAAAGTCTTTAGGAAAGGGGCTGATAGTATGTCTATAAAGGTCTTATAATATGGTGCTGAAAAGCCGTCGGGGCCTGGGCTTTTGCCTGCTTTTAGTTGTTTAATTGCTCTCTTAAGTTCCTCCTCGGATATGGGGCTGTCCAAATCGTGAGCCTCTTCCCGGGGTATGGGTTTGGGGCTAAATTTTTTGAGGAAGTCTGTGATAATGGCTTTTCTAGAGGTTTGGCCTATGGTTGTTTCGGGTTGTAGTGGTATGTTATAAAGTTCTGTGTAGTAGCGTTCATATTGAGATGCTATGTCTGCGGAGTTTGAGCTTGAGTTACCTAAAGGGTCTTTAATGGTGTGAATGTTGGTGCTAGCTTTTTTAGATTGTATCGCTCTGGCTAGTAGCTTCCCGCACTTGTTCCCCTGTTCATAAAATAGCTTTTGGTTTAACATAAATTTGCGTCGGGTTTTACGGTTGAGGGCTTCCAGCAGAAGTTTCCTGGTTTGAGTAAGTTCTAGGTATGTGTCTTGTGCTTGAGACTGCTTGTGAAGTAATTCTAGTCTCTTTATTTTGTTGGTGAGTTCCCGTAAGGTTATTTGTTGTGTTTTTTTCCAGTTGGCCTGAAGTGTGAGAAATTTCCCTCGGATGACGCACTTATGTGCCTCCCAAAGGGACAGGGGTGCTGTGTCGGAGTTGTCGTTTTCCCTGAAGTAGTTGCTTAGGCTGGTGCGGATGTGGTTAGTGTCAATTTCTGAAGTGAGGAGAGATGGGTCAAGACGCCATATCTTTGTGGCCGAGTTTCTTTCCGGGAAGGAAAGGGAGAGGGTGATCGGGTGATGATCTGAGATGAGTAGGGGTTCAATGGTAGCAGACTTTAGGAAGGGGAGATCTTTTTGGGAGAGGAAGAGGTAATCAAGCCTAGAGTACCTATTGTGAGGTGCAGAGAAAAAGGAGTAATCTTTCCCATTCGGGTGTAGTGTACGCCATGTGTCGTGTAAAAGAAGTTCCTGTATTTGTATTTTGATTTGTCTCAGTGTTCTGTAAGGAAGGGTGGAAGACCCCGATGAGGAATCTAGGATTGGCTGAAGTGTCACATTAAAGTCACCTCCAAGAATTGTAGTCCCCGCTTGAAAGCCTGCAAGGATGGTTGCGATAGAACGGAAAAAGCTGACCTGGGCAGTATTGGGGCTGTATATGTTTGCTAAAGTGACCATCCGATTGTGGATGGTTCCCTTCAGGAATATATAGCGGCCTTCTGGGTCTACTAGGGAATCTATCAGTTGCCATGGAAGATTTTTAGAAATCAAAATTGTAACCCCTTTTGTTTTGGCTAGAGGGTTCGTGGCATGGAAGGAGGTAGAGTACCTTGCCAGTTTAGGGGTATTGTTCGTGCGAAAGTGGGTTTCTTGCAGAAACACCACATCTGCTTTTAACTTACTCATCATGCTGAGGATTTGACTACGCTTCTCAGGGATGTTTAGTCCTTTGACATTTTGAGAGACTACTTTAAGCGTGTTGTGTTGTGTAGTAGAGTGTAGGGGGTCCATGATCGTTGGGTATAGTCTAGTTGGTATATTAGATACGGGGAGGGGGTGTAATTTACCGATGTGGCCGATGTGGGTGAGAGTAATCTGTGGAGAGATGTACGCTCTTCAAGGGTATTTAGGCTTTATAGTGGGTAATGCTACGGTGGAGACTAGGGAGGGAGAGAGGCCCAGATATGTAAAGGCGGGAGGGGGGAGGGGGGAAAGAGAGCGTATAGAAAGGGGGGGAGAGAAAGGAGAAAGGAGGGGGGGTTAGTCAAGTGGGGTTTAGTAACGGGGAGTAAGATGTACTTACCGGAGGTAAACGTAGTCCGGCTACCTTACCCTGTTATGGGTTGAAACGCCCGGTGTAGGTCAACTAGGATAGTCACTGTCCTGTTGTGTGGAGGAGTGGAAGGTGCTCGAAGAAAGGTTCGAGAGACGTTCTGTCCATGGGAGGTCACCCCGGGTCTATTCGACTTGTAAGGAGGGAGCCTGCTTATGTATCAAGGGGAGAGAGTGTGGTTAGAGATCTCAGATTGATGATGTGAAAGCAAAAACAATCAATAAACAATAATATAGGCATTTGGTACATTGAACCTTAAACTGTGGTCCTAGAAATAAACTAGCTACGTTCGGAGACATGTGGAGGTCGCCACCTAAACAGTAAGTACAAAGGCTCAGGAAGAGTGGCTTTGCTAGACCATCTATAGAAATATCTTAAAAAAATACTGATACTAGTAGCAGCAATAATCTTAAGGAAAGGTTGGGTTTAGTGCAAATTGTGAGCTCGTGGTAAGTATTAAGGCTATATGGGGGGAGTGAGATGGCGCAGCCTCTAAGAGGCTAGCTTACTATAAATTGGGGGGGCATTTGACTATGGGGGGAAGTAAATAAGGATCCATCTATGCTTACGTGTAAGAACTAGTCTAAGTGTGGTCTTGACATCGAGTTAGGATAGGGCTGTACCTCGAGCAGTTGCTCATTCCCGGAGCGGTCTATGGTAGTTCCTAGCAAAATTTAGCGGTAGATTAGGAATGAGGTGGTCTTTGGTAGGTGTCTAGTTGACTGTACAGAGCTCAGCGGCTGTGGCCCTAGAGTGGTTGGTTTAATATAACCTGCCCAATATTAGGAAGCTCATCCCCCATGGATGTCCCTGGCAAATGTAAGGCGAGTAGGAGTATGTCAGGAGGGGAAAGAGCCCTTATCCATGCGGGAGGAGCCCCTCTTCTTCCCTATAAATAAATCAAAACATTCAGCATAAGCATTTTCAAAAGCAGTAAATAAAGTTGAAGGAATAAAAAGAAGAAGGGGAAAAAAAAGAGAAAACTCTAAATGTATCTCGGAGCACGGTGGAATACCGTACGTTAGGCATCTAGCTGGTTTTGGTTCCAGAGGTTCAGTTCAACTCTTTGTTGCGTCGTCTTCATTCTGAAGAAGGTACCTGAGAAGAGGGGGGGGTTGGGGTGGGTAGGAAGGTGGGGGGAAGGGGAGAGGGGGGGGAGAGGGGGGAATGGTGGGGGGATACCCAAGTGGTGTAGTGGGTTGTGGTGGATGACACCGTATTGAAAGGGGGGGACCATCTCGAGCTATCATTCCTGGACTCAGTAAAGGCTGGCAGTTGAATGAGGATGTTGGTGGCTTGTGTGGTGGCCTGTTGTTCAGCCAGACAGAATTCCACTGATGATGTAAGCAGCTCAGGTTCTGCTACTTAGGAGAGTGGGTTGAGTTCTGTTGGAGTCATTGGATGAGGGATGTTTCCCCGTGGAGAATGTCCTGGAGTTGAGTTGATGTGGAGGTGAGTAGCGCGGGGTCTTCATGGATTCCTAAGCTTGTAGGAGTGTATTGTTATCTGTCTGTATCTGGTGGGTCCAGTTCGGGTCCGGTTTGAGGTAAGCCGCTGTCAGGTGGATTTCAAGTGTCGATCGGAGTGCTGTTCAGTCCCGATGCTATGTTCCTGGAACTAGGGTTGGGGTGGCGACCTAAGAGAGACTGCAACTCTGAACATGAGTTGTACTGTTTTCAAACATTTGGACAGGATTGATTACGGCTGATCTGGCCGAGCCCGCCTGTGAGCTGGGGACGCTGTTGGGCTCTGACGGTCTCTGTCCAGCTGATCCCTCTGAGGAAATGGCCTTGGAGAGGATGATCTGCGTCTTCTAATGTGGAATTCATCTCTCACCGGGATAGCTTCCATGGAGTTGGTTCTTTGGAGCTGGGGGGAGCGATAATCTCTATACCAGTCTGGGAGTTCGATTAATGGTATCTGCAGAGTATTGCAGAACCCCCTGAGATCTTCCGGGATTTTCAGATTGGCAGTGCGTCCAGCATTTGTTGCAGACAGGCAGAAGGGAAATTTCCAACGATATTGGATCCTTTTTGGCGCAGTAGGTCGAGTAACGGGCGTAAGTCTCTTCTGTTTTGTAGGGTTATGGGGGACAGATCTTGAAAAATCTTGATTTCAGCACCCTGGTACATTAAGCTGCGGCGCTCTCTGGCTCTTCTTAGTATGTCTTCCTTCAATCTGAAATTTACTAGGCAGCATATCACATCTCTGGGAGGGTCTGTGTCTCTGCCTCTGGGTTTGAGAGCTCTGTGTAGACGCTCATATTCAATGGGAGTCTCGGGGGGTCTTCCTAGTAAGTCATTGAAAATCTGGATTGTGGCCTGAATAATGTGATTCTGCTCAACGGACTCAGGTATGCCTCTTACCCTTACATTATGGCAGCATCCGCAGTTGTCCAGATCCTCCATATGCCTGTGTAGATCTCTGAGCTGGCTGTTGCAAATCTGGGACGAATGCTTTAGCTGTTGTAAGGCGGCATCATGGCGGGTAGTGGTTGTTTCTAGGTCATCAATTCTCATGTGCATCGATTGAATCTCCCTCCTGAGATCTGTAAAGGCAGCAGCAAAAGAATCTTTTATATCTGTGGCCACCGACCTGAGGTCATTCATGGTAAGTGGTCGGGTAGTAGATGGGCTCTCTGCACGCTGTGAGCTTCTCCTGGCAGGGCTGAGGCTTGAGGCCCGTGTTCCGGAGTAGGCCGGAGATGAAGCCGGGGCCTCGCGTGATCGCGGCCGGAAGATTTCCGGTATGTTGTGACCGGAGAGCGGATCCGGGCCCCTGGGGGATCGGGACCGGGACTGGGGTGGTTTGTCTTTCGGTTTCCCCATGTTAACGGCAGATTAGGGCTCCTTTAGGCAGCTTACAGGACCTCCGTGGGACAGAGCGAGGAGATCAGGCAGCCATGCTCGTTCGGCTCCAAGCCACGCCCCCTTGGGCTACAGTATTAAGTACAATACTATGAAAACAAACAAGCTTAACTGAAGGTAACATTTTAGAGTACAGTGGAGATACTGATGACCATCTATTGCCCTGGGAAGAGCCTGTGTTGGAATCATTATACTAAGTAGTGGAAATGAGTTGGGATTTATAGAGGTGGGCCTTAAAGAGGGTAGAAAAAGAGACTAATTGTCCACATGCTGTAAAAGTTGTTTTGTGAGAAACCGTTTAGTGTAGCCAAATGGATAAAGAAGTTGTTCCACCTCCTCCTCATTGTAGGTAGTTTTGATATACTGTAACTTCCCCATTTGTGAAAAAAAACTTGGAAGGCTCCACATCAGGATTAAGTTCAGCATGATGTTTTTGTTAGAAAATATGTATTAAATTGAATCTTTGATGTCTGAAAGGGTAGGAACTTGAGGAACACCCCACTTTTTTAGGATGCATCTCCAAGAAGCTAAAAGACAAATTTGGATACTACTGGGGTCATGGAGCAACCTCACCATTTTAATTGCAATTCTATTCTAATGCTTCAGATGAAAGACAAGAAAATTATTAGGGGTTACCAAAGTACTGTATCTCACAGGCAAAATGAAATTAATATTATTTTCTATCTACTATTAAGGCATTTTATCTGATGTTATACAGTGCAAAACAATAAAGAGGTAAAGAGGTAAATGTTCCTTTGTTCTGTATAAAGCATGTTTCCTAGGTAATGTTTTATACTGAGTATTTTAGAGTTTTTTAAGTCAAAATAAAGTTCAGTGTTTCCTTGGGATGCCATATTTCGGAACCTGTAAACCATAAATATGATCTCAATAAAGTCATACATTGCTAAAGAAAAATAATTACCGGTAATTGTGATATTCTTCTAATCATATCAGAATAATAAATGCTCAAATATATCTAAGTTGCATAAAATAATAACGTAAACTAAAAAACTGTAGGCTAGCATGATTTTTTAATGAACTCCTGACCTATGTATTCCTAAAGCCTCTGACTTAGGCTGGCTAAATATACAAATACTGATGTCTGTTGAGGCTTTAATTTCATTTTGAGATGTGTTTGGGGGGATTTGCTAAAGCTTCAAATGGGAGCCTTAGAATGGACTTGGGCTTGTGGTTCTCTTGGGATGCTGAGAACAGTAATTATAGAAGAAAAACATGTATCGTGAAGGCAGAACATTTATAGAGTGTTCTCTTAGCTGCATATGTACAGTATATATTACATAGGGAACTAGTATAGGAGGCCAGGGTAGAGGTCTATAAGCAGCTAATCTTAATGTTCTGTATACCTAAAACACAAACAAAACTCTCTGTGGAGCAATTTATTTTTCTAAAGAGTGTCCCTATTCAGCACACAGAGTGACTACTGTGGTGTCTTTCCACAATTCTTCCAAATAAAAAATAAGTATAATTACTATATACTATACAATAACTAGTACAGAATAACAACAAACATTTGCTTTGCTATATACATGACAGCATATTTAGTATAGCACATATAACACACCACTTAAAGTACTCCTATTGTTATCATGTCCGCATTATTAAATTATCAAAATATATGTTTTACAGGCACCAGTTATTCTACCTTGCCATGAAGAAAATCACTGCTCTGAGCTCTCTCATTCACAGCCTATGACATTGTCTATAGCCATCAGACAATGGGACATGAAGATGGGGCAAGGCTTTGTCATGGGAATATTTTGGCAGGAAAAGGGGCATGGGAGGTGAAATCTTTATTGGATCAGGGCAGTGGAGATATTTGACATGGCATTATAAGTAAATGTGACTGATTATCAAACATGTTCAGACATTGGGCAATTGCAGGGGGTTGTTACACATGTGCTGATGGCCACTGATGGGATAATGCACATACAGTACACAAGAGAGTGGGTACTGAGGGGTTAAAGCACAGCCTGGAGACTGGGGGCTAAGGGGTTACCTTATGTGCAAGTGACTGGCCACTAAAAGGTTAAAGCAGATGCCTTGAGTACTGGTGGATTAATGTAAATGTGTTGGGGACTGGGCACTAAGGAGTTTGCACACTTGTTCTAGGTACTGGGTATTAATAAAGTAACATGCATGGGGTGATACTGGAGATTTAGGAGTTAAAGCACATGAGCTGGGAACTCAGCAGTAAGGGGTAAATGCTGTTATGCTGAGAATAGGTCACTGAAGGGTTTTAAAACTGGCCAGTGAGCTCTGTGTACCACAGGAACCATCTCAATACTGGCATGAATACTGGTAAGTAAAAAGTGTGTGTTGGAGGCAGAATACAGCAGAACGATGAATGTGTTTCTACACAACACAAACACACACACACACACTCAGCACAATAGTAATTATTTTAAACAAATCAAAGGCATTGCCATGGGGGCTAAATTTGCCCCAAGTGTAGCGAATATCTTCATGGCCAAATGGGAAGAAAAAGCCATCTATCACGACACGCCGAAGGAATTACTCCTATAAAAAACAATACATTGATGACTTTTTTTGGTCTGGAGAGGTACGGAAACCTCATTAATACATTTTCTTAATAAGCTTAATCAGAATAATAAGAGCATATTGTTCAAATGGGAACATGATACAAAACAAATTAATTTCCTGAATCTCACTATATCAGTGATGGAAGGAAAATTTAAAACTAAAACGTTTTTCAAAACAGTTGACAGGAATGGGTATATCCCAATGAAAAGTTGTCATTATGAACCCTGGTTATTAAATGTGCTGAAAGGACAATTTATGAGGCTGAAAAGAAACTGGATGAAGAAGATTTTAAGGAACAGGCCGACCTAATTAGCCAAAGATTTCTTGAAAAAGGCTACCAAGAAGCCCATATTAAACATCAAATAGAAATGGTGAATGCAATAGACAGAGCATCCCTAATAAAAGATAAGCCAAAGCAGAATGTTTTTTAGGATCATGTGCCCATCATTCTTAACTATGGAACACAACATATAACAATAGAATAGTTGTTCAAAAAACCCTGGCTCATACTTACAACAGATAGACATCTTAGACAAATACTACCAGCCAATCCAAAATTTACATACAGACAAGCTCCTACTCTAAGGGATAAGATTGCTAAGAATATAGTAAACCCCCCCAAAGTACCAGATTTTTACTTTTTTCTCAGGTAAGGGTTTCTTTCCGTGCAGGCAATGTTATGCATGTGTTAGGACTAAGAGAAAGAACACCAAAAAGGACAAGTTTTTAGCTACTGCAAATCTGAAACAAAAAACACTGCGCTAAAATAAAGCTAACAAGAGCTGCAGTTCAAATGTGCAATACACAATAATGTGATAAAAACAAAGAAAAAAACTGCGCTAAACCCTCATAACATATGTTAGGGCATATATGAAAAGAAGCCCAATTGATTATGGAAGTGTATGTGAATCCTCGAAAATTAAATTGAATAGCACACAAATCAATAGTGAACAGTCAATATCATGAAATAAAAATCACAAAAATGTCAAAAACACAAGACAGTGAACCATAAATAAAAAAGTCCCAGAACCAAAAGAGGAAATCTTCTAAAGGATGGGAAGAGTCCCCAATTAGCTCTTCATAGGGATCAGTGTCTAAAAGTGGAAAATGAAAACGACACCCCTTGCAGTGATCCTCCACCTTTAAGAATGCATGCTTACCAGATAGTAAGCTCAATAAGCTCGTAGATAGACCAAGGGCCAGATAACCGGCAGGTGTTGGAACCTCCCTCTGTTGACGTGGCAGATGACAGGCAAACCAGGTGTTATATAGGACCTTGTGTTCAGGCTTCCAATAACATTAGGACATCACTCAGTCAATGACACAGACGTGCATGGGGAAGGAGGGGGTTGCCACAACCACAGTCACCAACAAAAAAGAGCCATTGCTAGAATCCCCACAGCAGGAAGAGCCTCTGCAACAGAAAGGAAATATCAAATAAGAGATTGTATCACAAGTAGGACAGAGGGTGTGGTTTATGCCCTCCAGTGCCCTTGCCGAATTCAGTACATTGGTCGCACTAAGCAACCAGTGTGGATAAGAATTCGGGAACACGTACAAAATATTATCAAAGGATACCCTAAGCACAGTATTTCCAAATTTTACGCAATACATCACAATAAAGACCCCTCCTCCCTTCTATTTTGGAGGACAGAAAAATACCATCCACAATGGAGGGGTACTAATAAGGTTAAATCTTTGAGCCAATGTGAGTCCTTCTGGATACATGAGATGCAAACATTATATTCATCAGGGCATAACATTGAATTTGATATCAATTGTATTATAAATGATTTTTAAGGTCATATTTCTGTGCATATTTCAATTCTCTTGCTTTACTTACGTGTGTCTTGCCTTAATACACATGTATGGGATAATTTAATATTTTTAAATTTTTTTTATTTTATTTTTATATATCTTAAATTATTGTTATTATTATGACTTATCCTGCAATTTTTTATTACATATTTGTTGGTATTTTTTGAAAGGACATTATGGTTATTTAATTGCAGGTACCATGAACAATTTATTATCATCATATACATTTTTTTTTGTGAAGACCATTTTTATTATTCTTCTGTTATATTATTTATTTTTATTCTTGTTAATTTTCACTTCTCCAGAATTGTTGTCCAGATTTTTCTAGATATATTCACCATTTAATATTTATTTTTGTATTGTTTATGTTGTTTTAAATATGTCTGGTGAGTTGTCGTTTCTGTTGGGGTTCCACCTCTATCTGCTAATATCATGTCCTCATTAAGCGGCCATTTTCTTGAAGCCCTTTATATATTTACCTCAGTCCGTGACCGGAAGTAGTCACGATTTAGCGACTTCCAGTTTTTAACTGGAAGTGCATCATATTAGCGCGATGTATGTTTACATCGCATCGTATTAACACAAGGCTTCCCTACTGCGCATGTGCAGGCATCCTGGGAACGCTGCAGCTGCCTGTACACAAGGTAATTTCTCATTTGCATATTGTACACTATATTTTGGTCACGCCACAGCCGCTTGGCATACTCCTCCAGATGAAGCCACGTGGGAGGTGGTAAAACTAGTAGAGGTGGAGCCTGGCGGTGGAATTTTATCGCAATTGAGTAAGACTGTTCTGACTGTTATCAATGCTTTTAATTTTTTTAATAAATGTGAGTTTATTGCTAGCTGGGGTGGAGAGGTTTAATTTTTAATCCCTCAGATACTGCACTATCGGAGGCACTTTTCTTGTCTTTTCTATGTATTTCTGCATCTACCGGTCATAAATGTGAATTATGGTTTGAAGCAGCACAGTGGATGGAATCTATGCTAGCCATAGACTGTTTTTCCTATTCCTTGAGCAAAGAAAAGATTACAGAGGATCCTTTGGAGGGATTATTTGTACTAAGTGCAAGGCGTGTTTGACCCCTTGGGGGTAAGGATGGATAATCAGGTTTTCTGAAGAAACATCACATATTTTTTCACATCAGTTAAAGGAATTATTTCTGCTTTATGGTTTGGACTTTTTTTCGTTTTATGTAATCATATATTGCACAGTCAGCTGTGGTCTTGTTTTTTATAAATTGTAATATTGCAGTGCTGCCACACTTTTCATTTTTCACTCACTCAGCATTGTTTCTGGGCTGAACTATACAAAGACTTAGCCCTGGCTTCAACTAGAGTGCTGATTCTCTACTATTTATGTCAGGGCTCAGTGAAGGAAGGACATGGACATAGTTTGTTATGCATTATGTGTATGCTGATAGTGTGGTTACTGCATAGTAAGAAGTGGAAACTGAAAAATGTGTGTGCCAGATAAGAAATACAGGGAGGAGTGCAAAATGTGTTGGGGGGGTGAAATATAATATAATTTAATATAATATAATATGTAATTCTGGTGCATATCAATGAAAATTCAAGGTCATAGCTAGCAAGTGGAATCTCCAAATAAAAAAAGGAAACTCGAGATGACTGTGTTCTAATCATGTCATCATGATGATTTCAATATGTGATTTCAAAATGAATACAATGCCTTGCAAAAGTATTCCCCCCTTGGCATTTTTCTTGTTTTGTTGCCTCACAACCTAGAATTAACATGAATTGTTTGAGGATTTGCATCATTTAATTTACAGACCATGCCCACAACTTTGAAGATTTTTTTTATTGTGAAGCAAACAACATATAGGATAAAATAACAGAAAAAGTCAATGTGCATAACTATTCACCCCCCTAAAGTCAATACTTTGTAGAGCCACCTTTTCCGGCTATCACAGCTCCAAGTCGCTTTGGATAAGTCTCTATGAGCTTGCCACATCTTATCACTGGAATTTTTGCCCTTTCCTCCTTGCAAAACTGCTCCAGCCCCTTCAGGTTGGATGGTTTGCACTTATGAACAGCAATCTTTAAGTCTGACCACAGATTTTCTATTGGTTAGAGGTCTGGGCTTTGACTAGGCCATTCCAACACATTTACATGTTTCCCCTTAAACCACTCAAGTGTTGCTTTAGCAGTGTGTTTGGGGTCATTGTCCTGCTGGAAGGTGAACCTCCATCCTAGCCTCAAATCACACACAGAGTGGTACAGGTTTTGCTCAAGAATATCCATGTATTTAGCACCATCCATCTTCCCCTCAAACCTGACCAGTTTCCTAGTCCCGACTGCTGAAAAACATCCCCACAGCATAATGCTGCCACCACCATGTTTCACTGTGGGGATGATATTCTTTGGGTGATGTGATGTGTTGGGTTTGGGCCAGGCATAGAATTTTTTTTGATGCCCAAAAAGTTCAATTTTAGTCTCCGCAAACTCAAAGCGTGCCATTTTGTTTTTTGATGAAAGTAACGGCTTTCTTCTGTCCACTCTGTCATAGAGCCCAAATCTATGGAGCATACGACTTATTGTCATCCTATATACAGATACTCCAGTCTCTGCTGTGGAACTCTGCAGCTCCTCCAGTGTTACCTTAGGTCTCTGTGCTGCCTCTCTGATTAATGTCCTCCTTGCCCGGTCCGTGAGTTTTGGTGTGCGGCTGTCTCTTGGCAGGTTTGCTGTTGTGCCATGTTCTTTCCATTTGGTTATGATAGATTTGATGGTGCTCCTAGGGATCATCAAAGAGTTGTTTTTTTTTATAACCTAACTCTGACTTGTACTTCTCGACAACATTGTCCTTTACTTGTTTGGAGAGTTCCTTGGTCTTTATGGCAGTGTTTGGTTAGTGGTTCCTCTTGCTTAGGTGGTGCAGCCTCTGGGGCCTTTCAAAAAGGTGTATATATGTAAAGACAGATCATGTGACACTTAGATTGCACACATGTGGACATCATTTCACTAATTATATGACTTCTGAAGGTAATTGGTTGCACAAGAGCTTTTTATGGGGTTCGTAACAAAGGGGGTGAATACATACGCACATGCCAATTATCAATTTTTTATTTCTGGAAAATAGTTTGATGTATATATTTTTCTAATTTTACTTCACGAACTTAAACTATTGTGTCTTGATCCATCACATATAATTCAGATTAAAAAAACATTGAACTAAAGGCTGTAATGTAACAGAATAGGTAAAAAGCCAGGGGGGGTAAATACTTTTGCAAGGCACTGTATATTCATAGGCATTTTTAAATGCTCCAGTATTGCCATTTATGGACTGAAAAAAATTGATGATGATGCATGTTATATCTACGTAAATGTCAAGTAGATTAAGTGTATGAAATGTCATTATTTTAAATGTTACACATCACAAGTTTTATGTTTAAACTATATTGTTGCTATGATATTCCAGGATCTTTCTTAGTCACCTGCTCCTCAGATCAGAAGGTGATTGTGGCTTTAAGTACATAGTAAGCAGCCACAGCACTGCCTGGTCGGAAAGAGCAAGTGTACTCGCCTTTTGCCTCATCGTGAATCTTATTTCATATTCTAAGAAAATGAATCTGTCTACCAAGTATTATCTGACCCAAAAACCTGTATGTCTCTCATAAATGTTTTCAATCAAATATTTTGATCATGTGTTTTACAAGATGTGTAAAGATGAAGATATAACTAGGAGTGTGATGTTTAATATAGCTCTGCATTTGTGCTATTGGTTTGCTTAAAAAGTAGCAATAAATAAAAAAAAATAGTTTATGCATTTGTAGCATATAAAATTGTACGTTTATGAAGCATTACATCACAATAAACAAAATTGATTAAATACCTAGTCACATAGCTAATATATTAGTACATTTTTTCCATTTTTTTAACATTTTTTATTATTTCAAAAGTGTTTTCTCTTAAAATAAATGATCTTCTACTGTGATAGGATGAATACTGAATCTCAAAGGTAAGCTCAAAAAGTGGATTTTCATAATTTACAGGTGAATAGAAAAAAAAAAACACCCAACTAGTATACCATTTTCTAATTTTAAAGTGAAATTCCAGCTAAGTTTAGAATAGAGTGAGGATGGTTTTTTTAATTCTAACCTATTCCTTTACTAATCGAATGAATAAAAATAAATTATCTGTGGTGGATCTGATCTTGAACAGGATTAAAAAAAATACATCATATTGTACATTTAAAAAAAATAATCTTAGAGTATTGGCCTTTTAGGACTTTGAAGAAAGGAGATCATAAGCAATATAGCATGCCTTGAGGTTGCCATTGCAAACCTTATTACAGAAATGTGCACAGAAAAGCATAATCATGCAGTTGTATGCTCCTGTTTTCTCAAACATCCTTTGTTTGAGTGGAGAGGTGTTTGGTGCACTTTAATTTGAGTACTCACACAGCACAGACACACTCCACAGATACACTATAATATACTGCAATATAATGCGCCAAACATACAGTGATGCACAGAACTATATGGCATTAAACTGTCAGTAATGCACACAGAACTATATGGTGTTAAACTGGCAGTAATGCACACAGAATATATGGTGTTAAACTGGCAGTAACGCATGCAAAACGATATGGCATTAAACTGGCAGTAACCCACACATAACAACATGGCGTTAAACTGGCAGTAATGCACACAAAACATTATGGCGTTAAACTGGCAGTAACGCACACAAAACATTATGGCGTTAAACTGGCAGTAACACAAACAGAAGTAAATGGCATTAAACTAGCAGTAATGCACATAAAACTATATGGCGTTAAACTGCCAGTAATGCACACAGAACTATATGGCGTTAAACTGCCAGTAATGCACACAGAACTATATGGCATTAAACTGGCAGTAACGCACACAAAACTACATGGCATTAAACTGGCAGTAACGCACACAGAACTATATGGTGTTAAACTGGCAGTAACGCATGCAAAACTATATGGTGTTAAACTAGCAGTAATGCACACAGAAGTAAATGGCGTTAAACTGCCAGCAAAGCACACAGAACTATATGGCGTTAAACTGGCAGTAATGCACGCAAAACTATATGGTGTTAAACTGACAGTAATGCAAACAAAACTATATGCAGTTAAACTGGCAGTAACGCACACAGAACTATATGGCGTTAAACTGGTAGTAATGCACACAGAAATAAATTGCGTTAAACTGGCAGTAACGCACACAAAACTATATGGCGTTAAACTGGCAGTAAATCCACGTACACACGGGTGGACTTTTCAACCGGACTGGTCCGATGGACTTTCAATGGACTTTTGACGGAGTTCCGACTGACTTTTTAACGAACGGACTTGCCTACACACGATCACACCAAAGTCCGACGGATTTGTATGTGATGACGTACACCGGACTAAAATAAGGAAGTTGATAGCAAGTAGCCAATAGCTGCCCCAGCGTCGGTTTTTGTCCATCAGACTAGCATACAGATGAGCGGATTTCTGGGTCATGTTCCAAATCTAAAGTCTATCAGACTTTAGACAGAAAAAGTCAGCTGAAGGTCCGATGAAGCCCACACACGATCGGATTGGCCGCCAGACTCAGTCCGTTGGACCAGTCCAATAGAAAAGTCCACTTGTGTGTACACTGCAAAACACACAAAACTATATGCCGTTAAACTGGCAGTAACACACACAGAATTAATTGGCGTTAAATTGGCAGTATCGCACACAGAAGTAAATGGTGTTAAACTGTCAGTAATGCACACAAAACTATATGGCTTTAAACTGGCAGTCACGCACACAAAATAATATGCCGTTAAACTGGCAGTAACGCACACAGAATTAAATGGCGTTAAACTGGCAGTAACGCACACGAAAGTAAATGGTGTTGAACTAGCAGTAACGCACACAGAACTATATGGCGTTAAACTGGCAGTAACATACACAGAAGTAAATGAAGTTAAACTTGCAGTAACGCACACAGAACTATATGACGTTAAAATGACAGTAACACACACAAAACGATATGGCGTTAAACTGGCAGCAATGCACACAGGACTATATGGCGTTAAACTGGCAGTAACGCACACATAACTAGCAGTAAAGTACACAAAACTATATAGCGTTAAACTGGCAGTAACACACATAAAACTATATGGCGTTAAACTATCAGTAACGCACACAGAAGTAAATGGCGTTAAACTGGCAGTAACGCACACATAAGCAAATGGCTTTAAATTGGCAGTAATGCACAAAACTATATGACGTTAAACAACAGTAACGCACACAGAAGTAAATGGCGTTAAACTGGCAGTAACACAATCAAATAGATGGTGTTTAACCATCACTACACTGACACATCTGAACTGTCCCTACTCTAGCTATACACTAATATAAAGATTACTGACACGGTCTCACTACACTACACTGAAATTATATGAGCTGTCCCTACTCTACACTAATGTATGTATGAATGAATGACACATGCAGTGTACACACGAGCGGACTTTTCCACCAGACTGGTCTGACAGACCGAATCCGGCGGACACTCCGACCGTGTGTGGGCTTCATCGGACTTCCAACGGACCTTTTCGGTCGAAAATCCACCAGACTTTGAAACATGCTTCAAATGTTTTCGCCGGAACTCGGCCAGACCCATCGGGAAGCCTGTTCATCTGTATGCTGGTCCGATGGAACAAATACGACACAAGGGCAGTTAAAAGCACCTGCTCGCGAGAATGTTTCCAGCGCGATCCTATCGCACTGGTTCTCGGCGACAGGGTATAATCTCATGCTTGCTGCAAAAATAAAAACACATTTTCCTATTGCAGTGAGCACGAGAACGATGAGACAATGTCGTCTGGTATGTATTTTAAGGGGAACCCCTACGCCAAAAAAACTGCGTAGGGGTCCCCCCAATATCCATATCAGACCCTTATCTGAGCATGCAGCCCGGCCGGTCAGGAAAGGGGGTGGGGATGAGCAAGCGCCCCCCCTCCTGAACCATACCAGGCCACATGCCCTCAACATGGGGGGGTGGGTGCTTTGGGGAAGGGAGTGCCTTGCAGCCCTCCACCCCAAAGCACCTTGTCAACCAACCCGGCCGGTCAGTAAAGAGGGTGGGGACGAGTGATCAGCCCCCCTCCTGAACCGTACCAGGCCGCATGCCCTCAACATGGGGGGGTGGGTGCTTTGGGGGAGGGGGGCGCCCTGTGTTCATGCCTCCATGTTGATGAGGACAAGGGCCTCTTCCCGACATCCCTGGCCATTGGTTGTTGGGGTCTGCAGGCTCCCCTCCCTATGTGAATGAGTATGGGGTACATCGTAGGGACCCATTCACCTGGGGAAAAAGTGTCAATAAAAAACACACTACACAGGTTTTTAAAGTAATGTAAAAAAAGTGAGTTTTATTTGGCAGGACTTTTTAGGTGCCAGCAGGAAAAAGTAAATCATTATAAACCATGGCAGATATTAGAAAATATATATAATTTTATTATTACATACAGATCATTATAAAAGTTTTGGTAAGGGTTATGTGCACATGTACAAAGATACATCGAGAATTCAAAACAGATGACAAAATATAAAATCGCTCGATAAGGCAAGAGTGATTGTCCTGACATGTTTCGCCACTTTAGGCTCATCAGGGGATATTTTAAAGACAGTTAGATGTATCACTGCATACAACCAAAACAAAAACAGAGTTAAAACCATTACATAAACCAAGGGTACAATGTGGAAAATGAAAAATGGTAATGGTATGGTAGAATAGGCTGTCAACCACCATGCCCATCATCAGTCGCTCACCCAAATGAGGATCTTTTTGTCTGCGCCTCAGAGTCAAGTCATAGACAACCGTCAATGGGTAGTGCACATGGGAAGACATCAAGAAGGCTTGGAAAGAGCTTTAAGGCTGGAATCTAACCAACAGGGTTGGGCACAAATTAGTGGAAGTGATATAGATTAAATCAAAATTGTAATGATTGTGTGGGTGGGATGGGAAAGGGTGGAGGAGAGAAATGAGGGAAGGATAAAGGATGACTGGGACAAGGACAATGGGATGAGGGGAGGAAAAGGGGGGGAAAGGTGGGAAAAAGATAAGGGAAGGGTTGTTGAGGGGGGTTGGATGGGGGAGGGGGGTAGGGTAGGAAGAGAGGAGGGGAAGGGAATGGAGGATGGGGAGGAAGGGGGAAGGAAAAGGGGAGGGAGGGTTGGGGGAGGGGGGGGATGTGAGGTGGGGAAGTGGGTGTGAGTGGGTGTGGAAAGTGATGGTGAGTGCAAAAAATACTGAGTGGGATGGTTAGCATAGAGCAACCAATGAGAAAGTAAAAACTAAAAGTAGGACTCAAGTGAGGTGGTGGTGCGATCCTGGGAGAAAAAAAAATGAACTTACTTGTGTCAGTAAAAACAATGATTATATAAAAAGGCCAGAAATGTCTGGACTGCAGATAGAAGTCTGTTGGGAATGTTACTGGAGAGAATGAAATGAATACATTTGTAATTGGGTATATACTATATAAGATATAATATATCAATCCATATACAAAAAAAAACCATGTTGGTATTTGAAATAGTACAAAATAAGTCATCTTATATATAAAGGTGACAAAAAAACTGCTGCAGATCACCTGCCCCCTCGAATGAGGAGGTAAAGTTTACAACACAGGCGGCAGCAAGTGGGATAATTAAAGCAAATGAACTAAGATTTGAGGCTCATTGGAAAAACTGTGATGTTACACCAAGCTAACACAGAAAAAGCAGATTCATTGTGCAGTTTTACCTTATATGTGGCAGTCAATACAGAACATTCTTAAGCCAAGTCTCTGTAATGTCCAACATCACTCCTTGTTACATTTTGACACATTTTCATTGTCTCCTGTGCTGCTTCCTGCCCTGTGCATGGAGGGGAGAGTAGACACACGCCCACTGATTGGGATATGTCAGCTCCTCTCGTGTCCTCTCTCCTCCCGACCGCGGGCCACTATGCAGCATGGGAATTGTAGTAACCTCAGCTCTGTATTACTTTAATGATGTTCTGCGCATGTGCCGTGCGATCTCCACACCGGCGGCCAATGCTGGATGTTAGATGCTGATTATCCAGTACCTGCAGGCTTATATATAGCTTCTCCTAACTATCACAATACCACACATTGCAAGGGTAACCTTTTCCATGTGACTGCCACATATAAGGTAAAACTGCACAATGAATCTGCTTTTTCTGTGTTAGCTTGGTGTAACATCACAGTTTTTTCAATGAGCCTCAAATCTTAGTTAATTTGCTTTAATTATCCCACTTGCTGCCGCCTGTATTGTAAACTTTACCTCCTCATTTGAGGGGGGCAGGTGATCTGCAGCAGGTTTTTTGTCACCTTTATATATAAGATGACTTATTTTGTACTATTTCAAATACCAACATGAACTATGTTTTTTTTGCATATTGATTTATATATTATATCTTATATAGTATATACCCAATTATAAATGTATTCATTTCATTCTCTCCAGTAACATTCCCAACAGACTTCTATCTGCAGTCCAGACATTTCTGGCCTTTTTATATAATCATTTTTTTTTTTACTGACAAAAGTAAGTTCATTTTTTTTTTCTCCCAGGATTGCACCACCACCTCACTTGAGTCCTACTTTTAGTTTTTACTCTCATTGGTTGCTCAATGCTAACCATCCCACTCAGTATTTTTTGCACTCACCATCACTTTCCACACCCACTCACACCCACTTCCCCACCTCACACCCTCCCCCCCTTCCCCCAACCCTCCCTCCCCTTTCCCTTCCTCCCCTTCCCCCCTTCCTCCTCCCCCCTTCCTCCCCATCCTCCATTCCCTTCCCCTCCTCTCTTCCTACCCTATCCCCCTCCCCATCCAACCCCCCTCAACAACCTTTCCCTTCTCTTTTTTCCCCTCCCCCCCTTTTCCTCCCCCCCATCCCATTGTCTTTGTCCCAGTCATCCTTTATCCTTCCCTCATTTCCCTCCTCCACCCTTTCCCATCCCACCCACATGAACATTACAATTTGCATTTAATCTATATCACTTCCACTAATTTGTGCCCAACCCTGTTGGTTAGATTCCAGCCTTAAAGCTATTTCTGAGCCTTCTTGATGTCTTCCCATGTGCACTACCCATTGACAGTTGTCTATGACTTGACTCGGAGGCGCAGACGAAAAGATCCATATTTGGGTGAGCGACTGAAGATGGGCATGGTGGTTGACAGCCTATTCTACCATACCATTACCATTTTTAATTTTCTACATTGTACCCTTAGTTTATGTACCTGCTGGTACCTAAAAAGTCCAAATAAAACTCCCTTTTTTACATTGATGTACAGGAATGTTGGTGCCCTTTTTCCCCCTTTTTTTTTGTCCTGTCACCAACCCATATTATTTTCCAGGTTTTAAAGTAGTTTATTAGGCAGATCCGGGGGTCTTCTTCCGACTTTGGGGGGTCTCTTCCGACTTCTCCGTTCTCTCCGGCCTCCTCTCCCACTCTTCGGCCTCTTCTCCTGGTGTCCGGTTCTTCTGCCGGGCTCCTCTGCTATCTTCTGCTTTTTGCCGCTCTTTTGCTAGCGGTGGCCCGGTCTTCTCTGTCGTCTTGTTCACTCTTCTCTTCTTCCGATGTTGACACAACGCTCTCTCCCGCTGTAATGCTGTGTGAGCGGTGTGCAATAACTTATATAGGCATGGGGCGTGGTCACCACTTGCACATCATACCTAGAAACAGTAAAAAAAAAATCGTAACTTTCAATGTTTCTAAGGAGAAGGTGTTGTGGTTGACTTTAAGAATTTATGGAAAGTCTCATGGTGTTTTTGTTCCTACACAGTCTGAGCTATACCTCTTTAACCTACAATTCAGAAGGGTGGTGTTTAAATGTTTACCCTTTGATAGGAAAGGCAATGTTCATATCTTGTTTACAACTAAAAATGGAGAATTACCAACACAATACAGGCAGGGCAAATTATGTTAATTATTACTCCACAGTCCCCTCCTAAACATTACAAAGCAAGGGTTTTGAAGCAAGTAAAAAGCACATAAAAAGGTCGCTTGCAATGTTTTAATTTTTTTATGTTATGCTATGTTAATAGGGCCATATAATAAATATAAAATAGTTATTAATACAATTTTGTTGCAAAAGGGGAATACGCTTTAAACATGATTGTTTGGCTAACCCAAATATGTATGATATTAGCATGACTGCATGTGTGCCAGTGCCAGTGGGAGCTCAGATTATGCATCAACATCTGACTGCCAATGAAAGCCCATGGAAAGCCTTCGTTTTAGGAAGTAATGGTAAAACCATTTTGTGCATAATGGTTGTATATGAGTAAATATTTCTAATGGTCATAGAGAGGAATCTAAACATGTTTTGGTATCTTATGAGATTGTTTACAAAGGAACAAAGGTTTACCTATCTTTGTCCATACATATATATTTTTAGTCATAAGATTTTGGTTCTGTGTAAAGTTGTAAATGCAAGTGGTGGATATGAGTATTCTACACTGATATTTTAGACTTACTTTCCATGATAAGGTTAGGAGTTTGCTATCTGAAAGCATTTGGTCAACTTTTTGTAGCACCCTCTAATGTGTGCTACTAGTAGTGGCAGTGAAGAAAAAAGCATATTTCTGGCCAGAAATAGTCTGAATCATGGAATTGGGTCAGGGTTATTAGAGGTTATTATTCCAACCGACTGCCAGCAGGGGCAGTCAGTTGGAAGATGGAGATACAGTGTTAAGGAGGCTCTCTGTGGCCCAGAGGAATACCCCCTAGTCTGGGGTGTGTCTGGCCTTGGGTCGGGGCTCAAGTGCTGGAAGAATCCTGCCAAAGGCCCAAAGGGAGGAGGCTTTCCTGAAGGCACAGGGGCAAAGAGAGCACATAGTAAGAAGTTCATCACTGGTGAGACTAACAAAGGGAGGAGACTGCCACATGTAGCCAGTCTCCCTTGAGGACAGCAGTGTGCTTAAGTCTTCTGCCTTTCCCTGAAAGATCTCCAGAGAGTCAGCCAGATGGACTGGTGTAGAGGCAGCCAGGAGGGCTGGTGAAAGAGGCAGCTGCCGCCAGGTGGGATAGCCGTGCCTGAAAAAGTGGTGCTAGGATCAGTGGCCACAGATGAAGCAGAAAGAAAGGTTACACGCTGTTGCACTCCACATGTGCTACTTTTAGGGGCTGTGAGTTCCTGCCTGTAAAGGGCTGTTACTGAACTGACAAGGAGTCTGTCGGTTCCCTTAGGAGTGAACCAGCAGACGCTGTGCAAGAAAAGGAACAAAGTGTGCGCAGGAGAAAAGCTGAAGAGGATTCTGTATATAGGAAGCTGTCTCCAAAATTCTTGAGGAAGTCAAGGGGGTATCACATAACCTAACCTTACCTCTATCCAAGTTGTTAACCCACCCTAATAAAACAACAAAAACAAAGCTATGGACTGTTTTCTGACTTATGTGTGCCTGTGAATATTTGGTGTGCCTGGCTGTGCAGAAGTGGGGATCCTTGTTCATCTTCATCTCCTACGTGTAGTGTGCTACATTTTTAGTAAATCAAGACATGCCATTTTAAATTATTATAGGTATCTTACACAATATACCAAAATAGGTGCACCCAACCTGGAGGTGTTCCCAGGGCAATCCCAGAAAATGAAGATAGAATTATATCTCCCAGGTAGCCTAGAAACAGCTTAGAATTAGAATACCCAGGAAAAGAGTTTGTTTGTGGCTAATATTGCATTGTTATTATAATGATATTAATGATGTTTCACTTAACACGCTTATTCACAATAACCCTGTTGTTTAACAAAATAGAGGGTTTCATGCTGTACTTACTGACTGTGCAATCATGATTCAGCTATATAGTTTTGCATTAATCAATATCAATGTGATAACAGTCATATTAGTGTCATTATATCAGCATGGTTTAGCTTTTCTAGCAGATATAATATGCTTCAGGTGAAACTTAATTTCTCATAACCAAGCTAGTAGGGGCTGTGTGTCATTAGTTAAGTCCTTCCATTTTTTCCCAATGAATAGTAATTTGTAGTAGTTTGCAGTCTCAAATTAACATTTCAAACATGGATACTTTCCGAACAGATTCAGTGAAAAAAAGTATCTTGACAAAAGAATTCATTTTTTGCAAAAGTAAAATCGAAGTTATTTGTAAGATTATTTTATTCTATATATCTTCATAAAAAAGTAATGGTTATGAAAGAGTTAGATGAGTCTATTAATGTTCTGAATAAACCTCTGCTGCTTTTGATTCTTGATCTTTCCATTTTAAATAAAAACACTGTTCACAGAGCATGCAGTATTGATCAAATTCAGTAATGCATTTTGCATAAATGATAACAGCACTTTAGCTTAGTAACTGCATCATATTTGAAGATCACAGGTAAGTGTAATTGAAATGCATGCTTTTTGGTTTTAAGATATTTGTAGTGAGAGACAAAGCATGACAGAAAATGTAATTTTAACCACCAATTTAGTTGTTAATAATTGCATATGTTGAGGAAGAGATGCCAAAATCTGGGATTAGGGGATTCCCCAGCTATCACTTTATCAAAAGGTAACTACAAATTTGTGGCTTTCTGTATGAGCTGGATGAAGGCAAAAACATTTGTAACAACAGTATATTATTGTACTTTAGGAAAAGAAAATTCAGTGCGCTACCCAAATGAAACCAAACTAGTACATTAACTGTATGTGAGTAAAAAATCTTATATAGGAATAAGAGATATATCATTGAAAAATTATTGTCCATATAGGAACTGGTTGATATCGTGAGTCGAGAGTGCAATTCCTCAATATAGATGGTGTGTCATAATTAGTTTATACTAATATTGCATTGTGTTTTTTTTCTTTCACTTTGTTTAGAGTATGTGCACAGTATTTGTACCTTATAGAGTACATCATAGTTATTTATGCTAACATTTAATTGTATGTTATACACTTTGAATTTTGTTTAAACACCATTTACTTGATTTTCGGAGTTTATAGTGCTACACTTTTTTGTATATTTTCTGTAAAATTAAATGCAATATGGCAACCTGGATGCCTTCTGTACAAATTGGTGTAGTGAACTTCCTAGAAATGTCATTTCCTGCTTGTGTAATTTTCTTACTGATTTTCCCAGAAGTCTGCACAAGTCAGCTTTTAGGAATCTTCTGTAACCTTTTTTTTGTTTTTTTGTGGGATACAAAGGGTTGATTACTTCTAAAGGGATGTAGACCCTGCAATTTTCCTCATTGGGGCACTGCAAGTGCATCAGCTAATTTATAATGAAAAAGTCTTTCCCATGTAGATTCACTCTGCACACAAATAGATATTTCTTCAGAACAGAAACAAGCAGGAATCTTCAATGAAGTTTGTTAAAATCCTTGCAATATGCATCGCTCATCTGGAGGGGATTGTTGTTTTTATTTACCCAACAGAAGTGGTGTTACTTCAACTTGAGCAGTGGCAAAACAATATGAATAGGCAGCAGACTGAAGGAATTCTGCAGTAAGGGCATTTTTAACGTATCAGCTTGCAACAGCACCATTGTTGTCTGTAGCCTCTGCTTGCAGTGTATCAGCTGTGATAATAGCAACAGCCATTTAAGTGCTGAATGTATGAGGAAACATATGTCTATGCACCTAATAGTAGTTTGTGAGTAGCATCTTAATGAGAAAAGTGGGCATAAAAAGCCCCTCACTTATTGTTGGAATAAGGTTCTGAGTATCCAAAGTGAAAAGGCCAAAGTGAGCCTCTGCCCCCATGAGCTGTGAAGGAGTACAGTACATTTCAGGTTCTGTTATTTTTTTTGCACCTTATTGTTAATAATGGCCTGTGCTGCACCACAGGCCATTATCAAGGTACCCAATCTCCATTTTCTGCTCAGAAGACCATGTCTGCCCTTCACCAGGTGGACTATGCTGTCAGGGTCAGGGATCTTTGACCACAGAAAGGAAATTCTTATTCTCATTGGTTGAACTAGATGGACTTATCTTTTTTCAGCCAGTATACATGAGGGGCACAACACTGCTTTACAGCTGGTATGCCTAGGGGTCAGGAGCCACACTGGGTCACAGACTGTGGAAGCTCTCCAGGGGCAGGCAGGCTGAGAGGAGGCTGAGCACCAGCTTCTGCCAGGCCAGAGGTGAGAGGAATAGTGAGTAGAGTTGGGCGACCGGGTTCGAACATCACCTGTTCGCCCGTTCAGCAAACACCCAAAATTGCAGAGCGATCGGCAGATGTTTGCCCCGCTGAACACCCTGCAATGCACTGCGCGTTGCAGTGCATTCTGATTACATATATACAAAAGCCTGTGTTATTGATAACATTTAACTGTGGCAAAATTAGACTAGAACTAGATGAGGATACACTGCGTGCTGCACAGTGCATTCTGATTACATATATACAAAAGCCTGTGTTATTGATAACACTTGACTGTGGCAAAATTAGAGTAGAACTAGATGAAGATACATTTCCCTATGCACCAAAAGGCCACTTAACTAAAACTTTATTTTAAATCATAAAAAGTATGTAAATGACCATATCAGATATACCTATAGGATGTGGTCAATGCCATTATATATAAAAAATCAACTTTCCATCTCTATTTGGTAATTAACATCATTAACATATACCAAAATGGTGAAAATCTATATTGAATATATACGTATAGAGAATATGAGGGTTATAATTTCCTCCGATATTCAATATTAATTATAATATATAATATTGTTTAATATTATAATTATATATATTATATTTATAATATTATTGAATATAGGAGTAAATTATAACCCTCATACAGTGCATTCTGTGGCCTGATTGGGCAGCGTTCTTAACAACCGATGAGTCATCAGCTGTCAATGGGCTTCCCCGCTTTGGCTGAATTAAAAAAAACATTGCCGGCAATATAAAATGGAAAAAAAACAGCATGGAGTTCCCACAAAATCCATAACAGCCTGGTAGGCCAGAAAAGGGGTGAATGGGTAGGGTACTATGTACCCCATACTCATTGACATAGGGAGGACCTGTGTTCTTCCAGGTCTTGTACCGAGTGGCTGCCCTTCTGCAAAAAGTTATATGGACATGACCTTAGAGGTACAATAGATATGGCACCAACATCCCAATTTATTTTGAAACTTCCTGCCGTTCTACAAAGTGAACACAGGTGTTTCTCATTACTACCACCATTGACAGAAAGCTTTGGGGTGGTGACATCACAAATCTCAGTCACAATCTCATCAATCAGAGAATGCTTTGTATTTATTTAAGAAAATACAAGACATTCTGTGAATGGTGCATGTGCTGAGTGATCAACCCCCTGTGTTCACTGTGCAAGAGGGCAGATTGGCACAGGAAGCAGAAGACCACAGTGTCCAATCACAGCTGATCACAGTGTAAACAGGAAAAGCCGTGACAGACAGGAGTAGAGGAGAGTCGATCGGCTGCTCTCCTCATGGGGGTCTACACTAATTGAATATCAGTGCAGCCCTCCTGAGGATGCCCACCCAGGACCACCAGGGATGCCCACCCATGGCCAACAGTAATGCCCACCCATGGCCACCGGGGATGCCCACCCATGACTGCCAGGTAAGCCCACTAGAGCCCACCAGGGATGGCAATCATTACCCATCAGTGATGCCTACCAGCACCTCTGATCAGTGCTGCCTGTCAGTGCCATCTATCAGTGCCACCCATCAGTGCTACCTATACGTGCCCTCCAGTGCCACCTAGCAGTGTCACCTATGAGTCCCCATCAGTGTGACCTATGAGTGTCCATCAGAGCCACCTATCTGTGCCCATCAGTGCCACCTATGAGTGCCCATCAGTGCCACTTATCAGTGCCCATCAGTGCTGTATATCAGTGCCACCTATCAGAGCCCACCAGTGTTGCTTATCAGTGCTGCCTATCAGTGCTGCATAAAAGTGGCACCTAATCAGTGCCACCCATCAGTGCCAATCAGTACTGCCTCATCAGTGCCCATCAGTGCAGCCTCATTAGTGCCCATCAGTGAAGGAGAAAACATACTCATTTACAAAGTTTTGTAACAGAAACAAAGAAAAACTTTTTTATTTTGTTATTCTTTTTTTATATGTAGCACAAAAACTAAAAACCCCAAAGGTGATCAAATACCACCAAAAGAAAGCTCTATTTGTGGGGAAAAAATTATACAAATTTTATTTGGGTACAGCATTCAAAATGTGAGAGCGCTGAAAGCTGAAACTTGGTCTGGGCAGGAAGGTGTATAAGTGCCCTGTATTGAAGTGGTTAAATTTATTTTTTACGTAGAAATAGCATAATGCTTTCTTGATTTTAGCTTTCTGTACTGTTGCTTTTCACAGTGTTGTTAATCGATAAATGTTGGTATGTTTATAGGACAGGAGAGATTAAGAGTGCTATAATCAAGGTGCTGCTCATTTATTATCCAACCACAGGCTGGAGCAGGTTCTGGACCTAGCAATATTGCTAGGATCTGGATACTATGGTCTTCTCTATCACACGTGCAGTTGACCAGAATCACAAATCCTTTAGCAGGTAAAACATTTTAGCTTTATTCTGAAAGTATCACACCTGGATTTTTATTTTCTTAGGAAGGAATAATAAATGGTTGAAGCAATTTTGAATATCAGTGTTAATATATGCGATGATATTGGTGGTATAGTATATACAAAACCTAAATAATATATTCCTCTTTTCTATATTCACAAGTTACATGATAAAATCATGATGGAGAGCAATGAAGGGGAAGTCAAGACTTCACAAACTGATTCATTCTTGATGTGTAGAATCACTAATGTCTTATATATTCAGATACATTTACATAAAGATGGGATACATTACAACATGAATAATTGGGATACAGTAAATGCTGACTTGGCAGTCAAGCATGCTTTTACTTTTTAATGACAAATACCAAAACATGGAAATGGCTGAATGATGTAATGGTGTAGAATAGGTTATGAATACATTAGCATTCTTTGTTGGCATTATATGCATCGCTTCACATGGGGAGAAGAGTACAGATGAGCCTAATTATCTCTGCATTATACAGGAAGTATAGACAAAGGGTATTAAATAGTACATCCTCTACAATTGCACTATCCAACAAATCAACAATGATTTACTCATTTGCACCAACTGCACGCAAATTTGCGTTCAAGGCTAGAAGGGGTTAAACCAGGATGATGCCTGCAGCTGCAGGAATCAATGCAGTACCTTTTTTTTAGAGCCAGCGTTGGCTTTTTGGTGATAACAACCAATGCGGCTAAAAGCCGCTCGGCTGTTATCCTAAGGAGTGGAAGGGGATGTCCCCACTCCTGCCACCTTTTGCCCCACCAGGAAACTTGAGCGACCAGCCAGCACATCTGCTGCCTAGGCTGAGACCTGAACACAGCTGGATTCAGCTTTGATTGGGTCTCTGATGTAAAATCCAAGAAGCGATGTCACAACATCCCTTTCCGGTTTACTCGGCTGTCAATGGCGCAGATTTTAAAAAAATTACACTATTCAGAATCGCCGATTTTGGTGATCTAAATACTTTTAAGTGCAAAGGAGGGATTTGGGGTCTTTTAGACCCCTGATCCCTCCATAAAGAGTACCTGTCACCACCCATTACTGTCACATTATTACTGTCACAAGAGATGTTTACATCCCTTGTGACAGCAATAAAAGTGTTCAAAATTTTTTCAATGTACAATGTAAAAAAATAAAATAAAATAAAATAAATAAGAATATATATACTTTTTAAAGTGTCCCCGCCCCACGTCCTCACGCAGCAAAGAAAACACATACATAAGTCGCGCCCGCAAATGTAAACGGTGTTCAAATCACACATGTGTAGTATTGCCACGATTGTCAGAATGAGAGCAATAATTCTAGCAAAAGACCTCCTCTGTAAGACTACTTTCACACTGGGGCGGTAGGCGTGTCGGTGGTAAAGCGCCGCTATTTACAGATAATTAGCGGCGCTTTACTGTCATTTTTGCGGAGGTTTTTGGCCACTAGCTAAGCGCTAGTGGCTGAAAAAGGGTTAAAACTGCAGTTCGGCAGTGCATTGATTTCAATGGGCAGGGGCGCTTCAGGAGCGGTGTATACACCGCTCCTACAGCGCTGCAAAGATGTGGCTTGCAGGACTTTTTAGGTGTCCTGCCAGTGCACTGCTCCAGTGTGAAAGCACTCGGGCTTTTACACTGGAGTGAGAGGAGAGGCTCTTTACAGGCGCTATGCAGGCGCTATTTTTAGCGTTATAGCCCCTGTAAAGCACAACAGTGTGAAAGCAGCCTAACTCTACCCTGGTAACCATAAAAATGTTTAAAGCATCGCCTATGGAGATTTTTAGGTACTGTAGGTTGTCGCCGTTGCACAAATTTCAAAGCATGACATGTTAGGTATCTACTTACTCGGCATAACATCATGTTTCACATTATACAAAAAAATTGGGCTAACTTTACTGTTTAGTTTTTTTAATTCACCAACATATCTTTTTTCCAAAAAATTTGTGTTTGAAAGACTGCTGCACAAATACCATGTGACATAAAATATTGCAATCGCCATTTTATTCTCTAGCCACTTCAGCCCCGGAAGGATTTACCCCCTTCCTGCAATCCTGTACCCAAACAAAATTTGCGTCCTTTTGTTCCCACAAATAGAGCTTTCTTTTGATGGTATTTGATCACCTCTGCGGTTTTTATTTTTTGCAATATAAACGGAAAAAGACCGAAAATTTTGAAAAAAAATATATTTTCTAATTTTTGTTATAAAAAAAATACAATAAACTCAATTTTAGTCATACATTTAGTCCAAAATGTATTCAGCCACATGTCTTTGGTAAAAAAAAATGTCAATAAGCGTATATTTATTGGTTTGCGCAAAAGTTATAGCGTCTACAAACTAGGGTACATTTTCTGGAATTTACACAGCTTTTAGTTTATGACTGCCTATCTCATTTCTTGAGGTGGTAAAATGGCAGGGCAGTACAACTCCCCCCCAAATGACCCCATTTTGGAAAGTAGACACCCCAAGGAAATTGCTGAGAGGCATGTTAAGCCCATTGAATATTAATTTTTTTGTCCCAAGTGATTGAATAATGACAAAAAAAAAAATTAAAAAAAGTTGTCACAAAATGATATATTGCTCACACAGGCCATGGGCATATGTGGAATTGCACCCCAAAATACATTTAGCTGCTTTGCCTGAGTATGGGGATACCACATGTGTGGGGCTTTTTGGGAGCCTAGCCGCGTACGGGGCCCCGAAAACCAAGCACCGCCTTCAGGATTTCTAAGGGCGTAAATTTTTGATTTCACTCCCCACTACCTATCACAGTTTTGAAGGCCATAAAATGCCAGGACAGTTCAAACCCCCCAAATGACACCATTTTGAAAAGTAGACACCCCAAGCTATTTGCTGAGAGGCATGTCGAGTCCATGGAATATTTTATATTTTGCCACAAGTTGCAGGAAAATGACAAACTTTTTTTTTTTTGCACAAAGTTGTCACTAAATGATATATTGCTCAAACATGCCATGGGCATATGTGGAATTACACCCCAAAATACATTCTGCTGCTTCTCCTGAGTATGGGGATACCACATGTGTGGGACTTCTTGGGAGCCTAGCTGCGTACGGGGTCCGAAAACCAAGCACCGCCTTCAGGATTTCTAAGGGCGTAAATTTTTGATTTCACTCCTCACTGTCTATCACAGTTTCCAAGGCCATAAAATTCCAAGATGGCACAAACCCCCCCAAATGACCCCATTTTGGAAAGTAGATACCCCAAGCTATTTGCTGAGAGGCATGGTGAGTATTTTGTAGCTCTCATTTGTTTTTGAAAATGAAGAAAGAAAAGAAAAATGTATTTTTTTACTTTTTTCAAATTTCAAAACTTTGTGACAAAAAGAGAGGTCTGCAAAATACTCACCATACCTCTCAGCAAATAGGTTGGGGTGTCTACTTTCCAAAATGGGGTCATTTGGGGGGTTGTGCCATCTGGGCATTCCATGGCCTCCGAAACTGTGATAGGCAGTGAGGAGTGAAATCAAAAATTTACACCCTTAAAAACCCTGAAGGCGGTGCTTGGTTTTTGGGGTCCCGTATGCAGCTAGGCTCCCAAAAAGTCTCACACATGTGGTATCCCCGTACTCAGGAGAAGAAACAGAATGTATTTTGGGGTGTAATTTCACATGTTCGCGTGGCATGTTTGAGCAATATATCATTTAGTGACAACTTTGTGCAAAAAAAATTTTGTCTTTTTCCCACAACTTGTGTCACAATATAAAATATTCCATGGACTCAACATGCCTCTCAGCAAATAGCTTGGGGTGTCTACTTTCCAAAATGGGGTCATATGGGGGGGTTTGAACTGTCCTGGCATTTTATGCACAACATTTAGAAGCTTATGTCACACATCACCCACTCTTCTAACCACTTGAAGACAAAGCCCTTTCTGACACTATTTGATTACATGAAAAAATATTTTTTTTTGCAAGAAAATTACTTTGAACCCCCAAACATTATATATTTCTTTAAAGAAAATGCCCTACAGATTAAAATGGTGGGTGTTTCATTTTTTTTTCACACAGTATTTACGCAGCGATTTTTCAAACGCATTTTTTGGGGAAAAAACACACTTTTTTAAATTTTAATGCACTAAAACAGACTATATTGCCCAAATGTTTGATGAAATAAAAAAGATGATCTTAGGCTGAGTACATGGATACCAAACATGACATACTTTAAAATTGCGCACAAACGTGCAGTGGCGACAAACTACATACATTTTTAAAAGCCTTTAAAAGCCTTTACAGGTTACCACTTTAGATTTACAGAGGAGATCTACTGCTAAAATTACTGCCCTCGATCTGACCTTTGCGGTGATACCTCACATGCATGGTGCAATTGCTGTTTACATTTGACGCCAGACCAATGCTTGCGTCGCCTTTGCGCGAGAGCAGGGGGGGACAGGGGTCCTTTTTTTTTTCTTTATTATTTTTTTTGCTTTTTTATCTTATTTTTAAACTGTTCCTTTAATTTTTTTTTTTTTATCATTTTTATTGTTATGTCAGGGAATGTAAATATCCCCTATGATAGCAATAGGTAGTGACAGCTACTCTTTTTTGAAAAAATTGGGGTCTATTAGACCCTAGATCTCTCCTCTGCCCTCAAAGCATCTGACCACACCAAGATCAGTGTGATAAAATGCTTTCCCAATTTCCCAATGGCGCTGTTTACATCCGGCGAAATCTAAGTCATGAAATGCTCGTAGCTTCCGGTTTCTTAGGCCATAGAAATGATTGGAGTCATTCTGGTCTCTGATCAGCTCTATGGTCAGCTGGCGGAATCACCGGCTGCATTCTCAGGTTCCCTGTTGGGAAAACATGGAAGACGGTGGGAGGGGGAGACATTCCCTCCCACTGCTTGTAAAAGCAGTCTAGAGGCTAATTAGCCACTAGGATTGCTTTTACATGAAAGCCGACCACTGGCTGAAAAGAATGATACCAAGATGATACCTAAATCTGCAGGCATCATTCTTGTATAACCACTCAAAGTCCAGCAACATACCAGTACGTTACTGGTTCTTGTTAGGCATATATTGTAATCTTTTTTTTTCATGCAGCCTGTGGGCTGAACGAAAAAAAAGAGATTGATTGGTGGATATGCCCACCATTAGAATACCTCCCTTCATCCACTCACTTCTAATGATGGGCATGCATGCACCATTTATATATGCCGAAGCATGGGGGCATCCGCCCCAAAAGTTAGGAGCAAATCGCTCCTCCGCCCCTGCTGCCCCCATGCTTCGGCATATATCACCTCTGCTCACGGCTTTATATATCATGGGAGCAAACGCTGTTGCTGTCAAGATAAATAAATCCGCGCTGCAGCTGAATGGCGTACCTGAAAACAAAAAAAATGGTTAACAATAAAACAGTAAACAGTAAAGTATAAAAATTGCATATCTGAAAAGCAAACACGATAAAACATAATAAGAATAAAACATTGCAGAATAGAATACAGTAAAAAAAAGCAGAACAATAGAGAGAGAGTAGAGAGAGAGAGAGAACAATAAAACGACAACTATTTTTGTTTTTTTATTTCATCTTTGTTTTTGTTTTTTTTTTTTTTTCTACACTTTTTTTGTAACTGTAACTTTTATAACTGTAACTGGTTCCAGGTTCGGGTCTCTCAAAATGCGATGGCATCTTGGGAGACCCTGTGAAAGTGTGCCTAGTCTGTGCAATGCTGTACCCTACGCTAATACTCAACTAGTGTATGGTAGCGTTCAAAACATTCACCAATGCAAAGACCAGGATTGTCAGGGCAGGAGGGACAATAATAGCGGGTGTCACACCTATATCCGCGCTTGCTGCAGACACAACATCTTTTTTGGGGGGGTTCGTTGGGTAGGGGTACTCGGGAGGACATAAAGAAAATACCTCTCATGCAGCCGACTGCATTTGGTTGGGGATGTGAATGGGGAAGTACGGGTGCTGCAGAAGTGGTGGGTTCCCAATTAGGATTTGTTATAAAAAAAATACAATAAACTCAATTTTAGTCATACATTTAGTCCAAAATGTATTCAGCCACATGTCTTTGGTAAAAAAAAATGTCAATAAGCGTATATTTATTGGTTTGCGCAAAAGTTATAGCGTCTACAAACTAGGGTACATTTTCTGGAATTTACACAGCTTTTAGTTTATGACTGCCTATCTCATTTCTTGAGGTGGTAAAATGGCAGGGCAGTACAACTCCCCCCCAAATGACCCCATTTTGGAAAGTAGACACCCCAAGGAAATTGCTGAGAGGCATGTTAAGCCCATTGAATATTAATTTTTTTGTCCCAAGTGATTGAATAATGACAAAAAAAAAAAATTAAAAAAAGTTGTCACAAAATGATATATTGCTCACACAGGCCATGGGCATATGTGGAATTGCACCCCAAAATACATTTAGCTGCTTTGCCTGAGTATGGGGATACCACATGTGTGGGGCTTTTTGGGAGCCTAGCCGCGTACGGGGCCCCGAAAACCAAGCACCGCCTTCAGGATTTCTAAGGGCGTAAATTTTTGATTTCACTCCCCACTACCTATCACAGTTTTGAAGGCCATAAAATGCCAGGACAGTTCAAACCCCCCAAATGACACCATTTTGAAAAGTAGACACCCCAAGCTATTTGCTGAGAGGCATGTCGAGTCCATGGAATATTTTATATTTTGCCACAAGTTGCAGGAAAATGGCAAACTTTTTTTTTTTTTGCACAAAGTTGTCACTAAATGATATATTGCTCAAACATGCCATGGGCATATGTGGAATTACACCCCAAAATACATTCTGCTGCTTCTCCTGAGTATGGGGATACCACATGTGTGGGACTTCTTGGGAGCCTAGCTGCGTACGGGGTCCGAAAACCAAGCACCGCCTTCAGGATTTCTAAGGGCGTAAATTTTTGATTTCACTCCTCACTGTCTATCACAGTTTCCAAGGCCATAAAATTCCAAGATGGCACAAACCCCCCCAAATGACCCCATTTTGGAAAGTAGATACCCCAAGCTATTTGCTGAGAGGCATGGTGAGTATTTTGTAGCTCTCATTTGTTTTTGAAAATGAAGAAAGAAAAGAAAAATGTATTTTTTTACTTTTTTCAAATTTCAAAACTTTGTGACAAAAAGAGAGGTCTGCAAAATACTCACCATACCTCTCAGCAAATAGGTTGGGGTGTCTACTTTCCAAAATGGGGTCATTTGGGGGGTTGTGCCATCTGGGCATTCCATGGCCTCCGAAACTGTGATAGGCAGTGAGGAGTGAAATCAAAAATTTACACCCTTAAAAACCCTGAAGGCGGTGCTTGGTTTTTGGGGTCCCGTATGCAGCTAGGCTCCCAAAAAGTCTCACACATGTGGTATCCCCGTACTCAGGAGAAGAAACAGAATGTATTTTGGGGTGTAATTTCACATGTTCGCGTGGCATGTTTGAGCAATATATCATTTAGTGACAACTTTGTGCAAAAAAAATTTTGTCTTTTTCCCACAACTTGTGTCACAATATAAAATATTCCATGGACTCAACATGCCTCTCAGCAAATAGCTTGGGGTGTCTACTTTCCAAAATGGGGTCATATGGGGGGGTTTGAACTGTCCTGGCATTTTATGCACAACATTTAGAAGCTTATGTCACACATCACCCACTCTTCTAACCACTTGAAGACAAAGCCCTTTCTGACACTATTTGATTACATGAAAAAATATTTTTTTTTGCAAGAAAATTACTTTGAACCCCCAAACATTATATATTTCTTTAAAGAAAATGCCCTACAGATTAAAATGGTGGGTGTTTCATTTTTTTTTCACACAGTATTTGCGCAGCGATTTTTCAAACGCATTTTTTGGGGAAAAAACACACTTTTTTAAATTTTAATGCACTAAAACAGACTATATTGCCCAAATGTTTGATGAAATAAAAAAGATGATCTTAGGCTGAGTACATGGATACCAAACATGACATACTTTAAAATTGCGCACAAACGTGCAGTGGCGACAAACTACATACATTTTTAAAAGCCTTTAAAAGCCTTTACAGGTTACCACTTTAGATTTACAGAGGAGATCTACTGCTAAAATTACTGCCCTCGATCTGACCTTTGCGGTGATACCTCACATGCATGGTGCAATTGCTGTTTACATTTGACGCCAGACCAATGCTTGCGTCGCCTTTGCGCGAGAGCAGGGGGGGACAGGGGTCCTTTTTTTTTTCTTTATTATTTTTTTTGCTTTTTTATCTTATTTTTAAACTGTTCCTTTAATTTTTTTTTTTTTTATCATTTTTATTGTTATGTCAGGGAATGTAAATATCCCCTATGATAGCAATAGGTAGTGACAGCTACTCTTTTTTGAAAAAATTGGGGTCTATTAGACCCTAGATCTCTCCTCTGCCCTCAAAGCATCTGACCACACCAAGATCAGTGTGATAAAATGCTTTCCCAATTTCCCAATGGCGCTGTTTACATCCGGCGAAATCTAAGTCATGAAATGCTCGTAGCTTCCGGTTTCTTAGGCCATAGAAATGATTGGAGTCATTCTGGTCTCTGATCAGCTCTATGGTCAGCTGGCGGAATCACCGGCTGCATTCTCAGGTTCCCTGTTGGGAAAACATGGAAGACGGTGGGAGGGGGAGACATTCCCTCCCACTGCTTGTAAAAGCAGTCTAGAGGCTAATTAGCCACTAGGATTGCTTTTACATGAAAGCCGACCACTGGCTGAAAAGAATGATACCAAGATGATACCTAAATCTGCAGGCATCATTCTTGTATAACCACTCAAAGTCCAGCAACATACCAGTACGTTACTGGTTCTTGTTAGGCATATATTGTAATCTTTTTTTTTCATGCAGCCTGTGGGCTGAACGAAAAAAAAGAGATTGATTGGTGGATATGCCCACCATTAGAATACCTCCCTTCATCCACTCACTTCTAATGATGGGCATGCATGCACCATTTATATATGCCGAAGCATGGGGGCATCCGCCCCAAAAGTTAGGAGCAAATCGCTCCTCCGCCCCTGCTGCCCCCATGCTTCGGCATATATCACCTCTGCTCACGGCTTTATATATCATGGGAGCAAACGCTGTTGCTGTCAAGATAAATAAATCCGCGCTGCAGCTGAATGGCGTACCTGAAAACAAAAAAAATGGTTAACAATAAAACAGTAAACAGTAAAGTATAAAAATTGCATATCTGAAAAGCAAACACGATAAAACATAATAAGAATAAAACATTGCAGAATAGAATACAGTAAAAAAAAGCAGAACAATAGAGAGAAAGTAGAGAGAGAGAGAGAACAATAAAACGACAACTATTTTTGTTTTTTTATTTCATCTTTGTTTTTGTTTTTTTTTTTTTTCTACACTTTTTTTGTAACTGTAACTTTTATAACTGTAACTGGTTCCAGGTTCGGGTCTCTCAAAATGCGATGGCATCTTGGGAGACCCTGTGAAAGTGTGCCTAGTCTGTGCAATGCTGTACCCTACGCTAATACTCAACTAGTGTATGGTAGCGTTCAAAACATTCACCAATGCAAAGACCAGGATTGTCAGGACAGGAGGGACAATAATAGCGGGTGTCACACCTATATCCGCGCTTGCTGCAGACACAACATCTTTTTTGGGGGGGTTCGTTGGGTAGGGGTACTCGGGAGGACATAAAGAAAATACCTCTCATGCAGCCGACTGCATTTGGTTGGGGATGTGAATGGGGAAGTACGGGTGCTGCAGAAGTGGTGGGTTCCCAATTAGGATTGGCGAATGCAGCAGGAAGGGCATTATGGGCACAACGGGCCTGTGTTTGTCTTCTTCTTGGTGGCAACAGGACACTACTTGTGCTTGCCACCTCACCAGCTTGAACTGCATTTATGGGACTCGCCACGTCACCAAGTGTTACTGCAGTGCTAGTTTGACTATGACCGGGGTGTACTAGGCCACTGGTGCTTGCCAGTTCACCAAAATGCTACCAAAAAAACTGTTAGCGATCACAGGGATCAGGCCTGACTCTGCGAACGCTGCAGTTATGTGTGTTTAGTGTTTTGTAAGTGACTGTGATTGATCGATACTGCACTTGGGTGGGCTGGGGTGGGCTGGGCGTAGGGGAAAAACACAGGTGCTAGCAGGTATCTGGGCTGATCCCGCTAACACTGCATTTTTTGGGAACCCTAAACTGCTGGGGACGCTAGTATAGATCTGATCGGATCAGATATTGATCCGTTCAGATACTATACCACTAAGGGAGGTGTGCGGTGCATGCGTGGGTGTTATCGCTACTGGCACTAACCTGATGCTGCCTGGGGCTGGGGCTGGTGCTTGCCAGTTCAATAAAACGCTACCAAAAAAACTGTTAGCGATCGCAGGGATCAGGCCTGACTCTGCGAACACTGCAGTTATGCGTTTAGTGTTTTGTAAGTGACAGTGATCGATCGATACTGCAACTTGGGTGGGCAGGGCTGGGCCGGGCGGAGGGACAAAACACAGGTGCAAGCAGGTATCTGGGCTGATCTCGCTAACACTGCATTTTTGGGAAACCTAAACTGCTGGGGACGCTAGTATAGATCTGATCGGATCAGATCTTGATCCGTTCAGATACTATACCACTAAGGGAGGTGTATGCTGCATGCGTGGGTGTTAGCGCTACTGGCACTAACCTGACGCTGCCTGGGGCGATGCAGACCCTATCTGACCCTAAAACCTAACTTATATCACCGCTGGGCAATCAGGGGTCTAAACCTTTGTTAGGTAGTGCCCTGACACTATAAAAAATATACTAACTAACCAGTACCTGTTTTACGGTGATCACTGTTGAAAGGGTTAACTAGGGGGCAATCAAGGGGTTAAAACCTTTATTAGGTAGTATATGGGGGTCCCTGACGCTATAAAAAGTTGACGGCGAACCTATATATTTACCTCCCTAACTAGCGTCACCAGTGACACTAATACAGCGATCAGAAAAATGATCGCTTAGTGACACTGGCAATGGGGGTGATCACGGGGTTAAAACTTTATTGGGGGGGTTAGGGGGGTACCCTAGACCTAAAGGGGGCTAACACTAACTGCCCTACCACACTAACTGTCACAAACTGACACCAATGCAGTAATCACAAAAAAAAAACTGCTTGGTGTCACTGTGACAGGGGGGGTGTTTAGGGGGTGATCGGGGGGTGATGGGGGTGTAAAGTATGCCTAGTGTGTTTTACTGTGATGTGTTGTGTTGTGCACTCTCTCAGGTGTCTTCTCTCCTCGGCGCCGATAACGTTAAATACCGAGCCGAGGAGAGATAACATCACTTCCTCTGCTGCTGTTTACTATACAGCAGCAGAGAAAGATTTTAATTTGTTGGGAGCGATCGCGAGGGGGTGGCCACAAATGAGTGGTCTCCCCCTCAGCCTGGATTGCTCCCCTAACGATGCCGACTGCCTCGGGCACCAGGGGGGCGCGATGCACCCCCTGCCCGCGGGAGGCAGATCACGTACCAGGTACATGGTTTTACCTGCCCGTGCCATTCTGCCGCAGTACATCTGCATTAGGCGGTCGGCAAGTGGCTAGGGCCTCTGTTAAAAATATATATATATATAATGTTTGTGGGTTCTAAGTGATTTTCTAGCACAAAATACAGGTTACTTGTAAGCAACAATTGTCAAAAATAGGCTTAGTCATGGAAGGGTTAAATACATACAATATTATATCCACATAATCAACCAATACTAAAACAAAAATATGTGCTACAAATAATATACAATACTGAAAATCCCACAATTTTTCTGTGTATCTGTGCTCCAAATTTGTTGTCCACCACCACCTTCAGAAAGGCTCACTCAGATCTGAATTTTTACCATTATTTCCAAGTCTCTCTTAGGAAAGCAAATATGATAGCAATACTAATAATTTCATAAAGGATCTCTTTTCCATCATTCCAACTCCATTGTTTATTACATAAGTGGATTAGCACTTCCGCCTGGTAGCAGTCATAGGTTTGAATCCCAATCATGACACTACCTTCACTGAGTTTGCATGTTCTCCCTATGTCTGCGTGGGTTTCCTCTGGGTACACTGGTTTCCTCCCACACTCCAAAGACATGCTGGTACTGTAGGTTAATTGCTCCTGTCTAAATTGGCTCTAGTATATATATGAATGAATGTGAGTTAGGGACCTTAGATTGTAAGCTCCTTGAGGGTAGGGACTGATGTGAATGTATAATAAATATGTGTAAAGCGCTGCGTAAATTGACACTATATGAGTTACTGTAATAATAATAATATGTGAACCAAGTACTATGATAACAACATGCAAGTATGAAAAAACTGTTATCCACATAGGATCCCATTGAAAAACATGAAATCTCTGTTCATCTTGAGCTCTATTAGTGGTAACTTCCAAGCTTATCATGAACCATGCATGAACCAGCATAATGACGTGATTCTCCTGATGAACGCTTTTAACTAAATGCCTAGAGAGAGGGTGACATCATCATGCTTGTCCATGTTACCTACCATAAGTGTAAGGATGAGCCCTGGATTTACTGTTAATAATGCTCAAGATGGACAAAGCTTTTATGTTGTGGGGGAACCCTGCATGGTTGACAGTCTTTTTATACTTGCATGCTGTTTATTATAGTGATCAATGCACTTATATGTACTACACGATTTCTTTATTGCCTTGCGTGTTTTCAAAGGTCTTATTGGCTCTTGTAGCATTAATCAGATCAAGGAGCACAACCATTATTACTTGGATGATCTACTGTCCCAAGACAGAGGTCAGCTGCTGGAGCACAGAGTTTAGGTCATCTCAACATGTCTTGGATTTGGCGGCTACTGAATCTGGGAAAGAGCCACCTTGAACCCACTCAATTTCTTGTGTATCTCGGGGCCCAGTTCGATACGGTCAAGAGCACCATTGCTCTTGCAATGGCAGAGAGTGGCCCTGTCTTCTTCTCACATGCAAGCTTCTCAGTGTCTGAAAATTATTGGCATTATGGTGTCTACAGCACCGATGGTCACGTGGGTACTGTGGATGATGTCGCCCTTCCAGAAGAGGTTTCTCCAGCAGTGGGAGCCAGGAAGCAGAAATCTGGTCATTTACATAACCTCAGTTATGATAGAGAGTCTTTTCTGGTGGTTACAATGGAGAAATGTACTTGCTATTCCATTATCCTCATTTCCTGGATAACAATCATGGCAAATGCCAGCAACACAGGATGAGGGGCTCACTGCTTGGCAAAGATAGTTCATGACATATGGAGTTTTTACTCTCACAGGATCATGTTGAACATTCTGGCGCTTCAGGCAGCCTTCTGCACCCTACAAGTCTTTCCTCATCTGACAAAGGGAGCGTCAGTGCTCTTAAGTGCTCTTAAGGCTCTTAAGGCTAGACAACACTACAGCGGTTTCCTACTAAAGAGACAAGGCGGGGCTCACAGTCTTTCCCTATTACAGGAAGTGGAGCCAATTATGTCTTGGGTTTAGAAGAATCTAGCTGATATATCAGCGGTTTATGTTCCCGGAGTCCAGAACATTCAAGCGGATATTCTATCCAGAGTCCAATTGGACAACAATGAATGGTCTCTCCATGTGGAGGTTTTCAGGTTGATCTTGTTTTTTGGAGTCAGTCTAGAGATTGATCTGGTTGCCTTCCCATGCAACAATAGGCTTGAAAAGTATTACACAAGAGATCAGTATCTCCAGGCCTTCGGGACAGATCTCCTGACGGATCATTGAAAATTTCACAGGGCTTATGCATTTCCTCCAGTTCCAGTCACCCTCAGGTTTCTATGAAGACATACAACGGGAGATATGGAGATAGTGGCAGTATTGCCATATTGGCTGAACGGGCCTTTGTTGGTACAGCTCAGCAGTTTTGGGCTTCCTGCAAACAGGCTTAGATCCTTTAGCTTTATCTGCTTTTTCTGGTGTTTTCTGGACCAGACATCCTCTTGTCCGACAACTCTTCAAGGGAACCGCTAGGCCCCAGAGAAATCTTGGATCTCCCAAATAGGATCTTCCTCTTTTCTCGATTTTCACTCAGGATCTGGGGTGGAGGGTGCTAGGTCTGTCTCCATTAAATACCTCTCTAGCAGGCCTGCCATTCTCATAGCCATCACATCGGTGAAAAGAGTCTAGATAATTTGGTAGCCCTCGGTCATAAAGAACCTTTCTTCACTTTCTTTCCGGATCAAGTGGTGCTGATACCTATGCTTTGCTCAAATCCCAAGATAACATCAGTCTTTCATGACAACAAATACATTTTTCTGCCAACCTTTAGAGTGCCTGAGAGTGCCAATGTACATCCTTTAGATGTGGGAAAGACCCTAAAGTTATATCTACAAACTATAGCTTCCTTCAGACTTCATTCTTTTTTCTGGGAAAAACAAAGGAAAATGTACCTTATCTAGGATATTTGCGTGGTGGATTGTCCAGGCCATCCAATGGGCTTATAGTGCTAAGGGGTTGGTTCCTCCAGAGGCGGTGACAGCGCATTCGACCTGGAGTGTGTCTATGTCTTGGGCGGCTTTGCGGCATGTGGCACCTGATATAATGTGTAGAGTGGCTTCTTAGTCCTCGATCAATACCTTTATGGCTTACTGTTGTGTAGTGTCTGCTTCTTTATCCTCTGTAAATTTTGGTTTGAAAATCCTTCCAGGGCCGTCATTGGAGTTTCTGAAAGTCCAGCCTCAGGCCCAACTGAGGCAACATAATTAGGATTATTATACCAAGCCCCCGCACAGCACGAACTCTACGACAAGCACGTACCAGCAACATGGCTTCAAAACGGTCGGCTGGTCAGAAAGATCTAAACAGAATGCACTGAAGAACAGCAAGGCCTGTGAAGAGTGAGCTGAAAATCAGTAACGAGCGGGCAAGAACGCACTGAAAAACAGATATGAACTGACTTCACGCACTGAAAACCAGATACAAACCCACAAACACAAACTGAATAGCAGTAAACCGATCTGAAAAAGCAGGAGTCTGAAAAGTGTGAATCTTCTCTCACCAAAGATTAGCAGAAGGAGCCCAAAGGGTGGTGTGCTGGCTATTGAACTTCCCTTTTCTAGTCCTGTCATACGTGTGGTATGACACCGCGTTCTGGACGGTCGGACTTTGGTGTGACCGTGTGTATGCAAGACAAGCTTGAGGGGAATTTCGTCAGAAAAACCATCATAGCTTTTTCTGATGAGAATTCTGATCGTGTGTACGTGGCATTACAGCCTCACAAAAGAGACTGCAGCGCTGGAGGTAAGAGTAGATGAGATGGAAAATACAGCACAAGATTATATGGCTGAACTTGAGAACCTCAGAAAAGATAACTTGATCTTGCAGTCCAGACTATAAGACTATGAAAACACAGCGAGACGCTCTAATTTGTGCATCTGGGGCATTCCCGAATCCGTAATTGGTTTGCAATCCATTATGACTGCCCTGTTCCAGGAACTTCAGTCTGCCATACCAATGGAACGCCTGGAGATGAACAGGGTGCATAGGGCCCTTACTCTGAAAAAACCTGACAGACCTCCCTGTGACATCATTGCGAAGTTCCTTTACTACCGCACAAAAGAACTACTCCTGGTCGCAGCCTGTGACAAAGAAACCCTCATCTTTCAGGGGCATAACTACCAGCTTTTCTCATATCTGTCTCAACTAACCATCTCCAAACATTGTGCCATAAAACCCCAACTCCTGGAGTTGCTGTGACATCATATCACCTACCAATGAGGCTTCCCGTTATCAATCCGCTTCACCTATCAAGGATCCAAATAAAACTGTAGGTTGCAAGATGAGCTACAACACACCTTGCAAGAACTGCACCTAGTAAAAATGCCAGCACTTCTCACAGAAGATCAGCCTCAACTTCCCCCCGCAAGCCTCTACTATCTTCTGGTAAACACGGAAATCAATATACGCACAAAATAAGCCACTTCACCTCTCCAGCCTTATGCCCCGTACAAACGGTCAGATTTTCCGTTGGAAAATGTTAGATGGGAGCTTTTTGTCGGAAATTCCGACCATGTGTAGGCTCCATTGGACATTTCCATCACACAAAATTTGAGAGCTGGTTCTCAAATTTTCCAACAACAAATCCTTGTCATAAATTCTGATTGTGCGTACACAGTTCGGACGCACAAAGTTCCACGCATGCTCGGAATCAAGCAGAAGAGCCGCACTGGCTATTGAACTTCATTTTTCTCGGCTTGTCACACGTGTTGTATGTCACCGCGTTCTTGACGTTCGGAATTTCGGATAAGATTTGTTTGTATGCAAGACAAGTTTGAGCCAACATCCGTCGGAAAAAAAAACATGGATTTTGTTGTTGGAAAATCCTATCGTGTGTACAGGGCATAAGACCAAAAAGATTCTATGGACTGAGGACTTGAACCCCTTCTAAGTCCTTCTTCTGACCCACACAATGGGTCTGGTCTTTAGATGGTCATTCTGATGTTCTATACGGCCAACCTTCCACAAGTACTTCACTTATTTAAACTGTGTTTAGTTCATATTTAGGACCTTCAGGTTCATGTTGCAACTTCTGTCCCTATTGGACAACAGCTTTATCCTCATTCCTTAAACTTTTTGCTGCTCCAGCCTGAGGATAAAATCCGTCACTTACCCAAGTGCCTCAATATACACTGTCATGCTTCATTTTCACTATTGGTAACTGAACTCTCAACCCTTTCAAACTTTAATGCCACCTTGCAACCCCTCTGTCTCTAAAAGATGTCACCAGCCAGATTTGCATTACCTAGCAGCGAACAATCCTGCACGACCTCGGGCTGACGAAAACACTTACGAGTTACTGGAACATCAAATGCCCTTCTGGCTTCATTTTTGGTTGTTGTATTTAATTTTGCAAGTCTACTAGAACTCTTACAGAATCTTTATATGTTTATTAACTCTGTTGTTCCTCCTTAGTTATGCTGTCTGCACCTTGGCCTCTATGACTCTGAATTCTCTCTATCCTCCCCTTATACCACTACCCACCCACTCCTTCCTCTTCCCCAACCTCAGTTAAATTTAGATTTATTCCAATTGCAGTTATCGCTACCTCCCCTACCCATTCTTGTCCTGAGCATCCAAAGACATACGCCCAAGTCTTGTACGGTGGTTTGCACTCTATTTACTTATGCACCTCCCTTGTGATTAATCTCATCGGCTCTCTCCCTCTTACGGATGATCTGTGTGCACTGAGCTTGCCCCCCTCACTCACCCACCCCCAATATGTGGACAAGTGATGGTGGCTCCAACACCCCTGATAGGGAACTGCATGCCCTCTCACGGTTTCACTTGACCTTGTCTACCATTATTTCTGTATTTTATGTTACATTGATTCTCATACCCTTTGCTTTTCCCCTATTCTAGATCCACTTTGGTCCTCCTTATTAACCTCCAAGTCCACATAGGTTGACCTGCCTGTCCAGTGCATCGCGATTACTGTTAAGTTTCGCTCCCATACACAGCTACCATGGCCCCCTTAAATATCCTCTCCCAGAATGTTCAGGGTTTTAATATACCCCAAAAGCGTACCAAAACGTTCCTCTCTTTTATTTCCCTGAAAGCACATATAATATGCCTTCAGGAAATACACTTTACAGCACACTCTACCCCAAAATTTTTTTAGCTCCTTCTACTCACAAACCTATACAGCCTCATCTACAACTAAACAGCGAGCAACTCTTATAGCCTTCCACTGTTCTATCCCATTTACCCTCAAAGCTTACATTAAAGACCCAGAGGGACGCGATTTAATCCTCACAGTGTACAAAATGGATTTGGCAATTACTATTGTTTCGTATTACGCCCCCAACAAGCAGTCCACACCCTTTCTCTCTCACCTTATGCATGTGGTATCCTCACATAAGATAGGTACGTTTATCATGTGTGGAGACTCTAACCAGGTCCTCCTCCCTTTCCTAGACAAATCTCCCTACAATCAATCCCCCAGTCCTACTAAACTATCCTTCTCTTAACACTTCTCTCAACACAACCTAGTCGACACATGGCTTGAAAGTAACCTGACCAAAAGACGATACACTTACTATTCCCACCCACACAAAACTTTCTCACATATCGACCATGTCCTTGTCACAAGTGGTATGGTACCTGAAATCCTAACATCAACCATTGTGCCCATTCCCTGGTCAGACTACAATGCAGTATGCACCTCCCTAGCCTCTCCCATCCCTAAAGCCCATGACCCTACTTGGTGTCTCCCAGATTCCATGCTTAAATACCCATTCCACTGATTCTACATCGAACATGCTTTCAAAGAATACCTAGCTCTCAATACTACTTCTGATATTTCCCCACTTACTCTTTGGGAAGCACACAAACCTGTCCTATATGGGGCGTTGCAGCGCCAATCCGAACTATTCAATCGCGAACATCAGAAGCTGGTGCATAAACTAGAGTTTGACTTTCTTGCCTCCTACACAGCATTCAGAGCCAACCCCACACCTGCCGCAAAAAACAAATTAGTTAAGGACAATCTGGAATATGATTTATTTCTTACTGAATCTGCCAATAAATTCTTACATAGCTCTAGACACAATTACTATATGAAATCTAATAAACCAGATACCCTACTAGCACACACACTTAAATCCATAAATAAACCCACCAAACCCATCCGACTCAAGATATCCAATGATGTTTATACTAGTAACCCAATAAAGATTGTGCACAAATTCTGCTCCCACCTAGCCTCCCTATACTCAGCAGAGAAGGAATTCTGCTCTTCCCAAGCAGACACCCTCTTTTCCAGGTTAAACCTCCCTATGCTAGCCCAAACTGAACGTGATCAGCTAGAGGGCCCATCACAATAGAAGTTTCTAATACAATTAAAGATTTGAAACTCAATAAAAGACCAGGCCCTGATGGTTACTCAGTCATATATTATTGTACCTTCTGAGAGATCCTTTCGCCTGTCCTAGCCAAAGCCTTTAATGTACTACTTGAGGGCACACATTTAGACAAGAAACTCTGCTAGCAATTGTCTAGTAATAAAATAGAAGGTATGTCAGGAAACTCTTAGCTTGTAAGGGTGTCAACAGGCTAACAATATGTGTGTAACCAACACTAATAGAACAGTAATTGCATGCCTATAACGAGACACTTGAACCTATTGTCTAATTGCTACGTAGCCATATAGCAAATAGGTCGGTTCCTCTGAATCATATAATAACACGTAACAAAAAGACCAGAGGGTCTAAAGAAAGGATTCTTCAAAGAGAGCAATTGTCTGCATGATCCCCCAAACCCCACTAAGATGACACTTCCTGTACAAACTATCGCCCTATATTTCTGTTAAACTTTGATATTAAACTCCTAGCTAAAATCCTGGCCACTCAATGGAACAGAATCATCGGCAGTCTTATACATCATGATTAGATGGGTTTTATACCTATTCGCCAAGATAGTGATAATGTATGACGGGCTGTTCTACTGGCACATGCAGCTAGAACACGTCATATTCCTGCATGCTTTCTTTCACTCGATATTAGGAAAGCCTTTGATTCTATATCCTGGCCCTATCTGCATTACACCCTCCAGAAATGGGGTTTTGGCCCTCACTTCATGCAATGGATTGCTGCACTATATGACAAACCCTGTGCATATGTCAAATACGCAGGCTACAAATTGAAACCCTTTAGCATAGAGTGGATGCCCACTCTCTCCTCTCCTATTTGGCCCCCTCATTGAGCCGCTAGCCCAAATGATCAGTATATATCCAACAATCACAGGCATAGAGCTAGGTGGCCACCAGCACAAGCTCTGCCTATTTGCAGATGATATGTTGTTATCTTTATCCTCCTGCAAGTTTCAGGTCCCAACCTCTTACCCATTCTCACCAAGTTCAGGCCTAGTAGTTAACACTAGGGATTAACTAACTCGCCGAACAGCGAACAATTTGGGGTGTTCGCGGCAACTTCGAAAGCCGCGGAATACCTCTTAAAAGTCTATGGGAGAAATCAAAAGTGCTAATTTTAAAGGCTTATATGCATGGTATTGTCATAAAAAGTGTTTGGGGACCTGGGTCCTGCCCCAGGGGACATGTATGAATGCAAAAAGAAGTTTTAAAAACTGCCATTTTTTCGGGAGCATTGATTTTAATAATAGTGAAACAATGAAAGTGTAATATTCCTTTAAATTTTGTACCTGGGGGGTGTCTATAGTATGCCTGTAAAGGGGCGCATGTTTCCCTTGTTTAGAACAGTCTGACAGCAAAATGAAATTTCAAAGGAAAAAGTAATTTAAAGCTACTCGCGGCTATAATGAATTGTCGGTCCGACAATATACATAAAAGTTAATTGATAAAAACAGCATGGAATTTCCCCACAGAGGAACCCTGAACCAAAGTAAAAAAAATGCATGGGGGTCCCCCTAAATTCCATAACAGGCCCTTCAGGTGTGGTATGGATATTAGGGGAACCCCGCGCCAAAACTTAAAAAAAAAATGGTGCGGGGTTCCCCCAAATTTCATACCAGGCCCTTCAGGTCTGGTATGGATATTAAGGGGAACCCCATGCCAAAATTTAAAAAAAATGGCATTGGGTCCCCCCAAAAATCCATACCAGACCCTTATCAGAGCACGCAACCTGGCAGGCCACAGGAAAAGAGGGGGGATGAGAGAGCACCCCCCTCCTGAACCATACCAGGCCACATGCCCTCAACATTGGGAGGGTGCTTTGAGGTAGCCCCCAAAGCACCTTGTCCCCATGTTGATGGGGAGAAGGGCCTCATCCCCACAACCCTTGCCCGGTGGTTGTGGAGGTCTGCGGGCGGGGGGCTTATCAAAATCTGGAAGCCCCCTTTAACAAGGGGACACCCAGATCCCAGCCCCCCTGTGTGAATTGGTAATGGGGTACAAATGTTCCCCAACCATTTCACAAAAAAAGTGTCAAAAAGGTTAAAAAGCACAAGAGACGGTTTTTGACAAGTCCTTTATTCATTTCTTCTTCTTTCGGCTTCTTCTTCCATCTTCTTTCTTCTGGTGTTCTTTCAGTGCTCTTCTTCTTCCTCCATCTTCGTCTTCATCTTCTTCTTCTCCATCTTCTTCTTTCTCCGCTCTTCTCGTCCCGAATCTTCCTCCAGGCTTCTTCTCTGCTCCCGCCGCACGATTCGCCTCAGTGGGAGTCTTCAGCCATGTGACGCTTCGCTTCTTCTGACATTTCTTATATAATGGAGGACGGGGCCACCCCATAACCCCACCCTCCTCTGACACACTGGGAATTCTCGGGACTTCCCTGTGGCTTTCCCCGTGTTGTCAGAGGGGCGGGGACCCCAACAACCACCGGGCATGGGCTGTGGGAATGAGGCCCTTCTCCCCATCAACATGGGGACAAGGTGCTTTGGGGCGCTACCTCAAAGCACCCTCCCAATGTTGAGGGCATGTGGCCTGGTATGGTTCAGGGGGGGCGCTCTCTCATCCCCCCTCCTTTCCTGCGGCCTTCCAGGTTGCCTGCTCGGATAAGGGTCTGGTATGGATTTTTGGGGGGACCCCATGCCATTTTTTTTTTAATTTTGGCGCGGGGTTCCCCTTAATAACCATACCAGACCTGAAGGGCCTGGTATGGAATTTAGGGGGACCCCCGCGCCATTTTTTTTTTAGATTTTGGTTCAGAGTGCCCTGTGGGGAAATCCCATGCTGTTTTTATCAATGAACTTTTATGTGTATTGTCGGACCGACAATTCATTATAGCCGCGAGTAGTTTTAAATTACTTTTTTCCTTTGAAATGTCATTTTTCTGTCAGACTGTTCTAAACACGGGAAACATATACCCCTTTACAGGCATACTATAAACACCCCCCGGGTATGAAATTTAAAGGAATATTATACTTTCATTGTTTCACTTTAGCATTAATGAAATCACTGTTCCCAAAAAACCTCCGTTTTTAAAACTTCTTTTTGCATTGATTCATGTCCCCTGGGGCAGGACCCAGGTCCCCAAACACTTTTTATGACAATAACTTGCATATAAGCTTTTAAAATGAGCACTTTTGATTATTCATGTTCGTGTCCCATAGACTTTAATGGTGTTTGTGTATTCAAACAAATTTTTTTCCCTGTTCGCATTTTCTAGTGCGAACTGAACTGGGGGGTGTTCAGCTCTTCCCTAGTAAACACTAAGAAGTCCTTGGCATTAGAAATATCTCTTTCCAATTTGGAGCTGCAGTCTGCACAAGCTGCACTACCATTTATGTGGGCCTTAAAAATTATACCCTATTTGGATATTCAGCTTGCGGCTGATTCCTCGCAGATTTTCTCTGTTAACTACCTGGCAATCTTGAGACAGGTGTCAAGCTTCCTGATGCAATGGCCTCCCTTCCCCTATCCTGGCTAGGTAAAATTAATGTTATTAAAATGACTATCCTACCCAAACTATTATACCTATTTAGGGTCCTACCGGTTCTGGTCCCTGCCTATTACCTTTGAATACTACAGAAACGAGCAGCTGAGTTTGTCTGGAGCTCATTGAAACCCAGAATACCAAAAAGTACCCTTTACTTCCCTAAGCTTTGCGGAGGTCTCGGCTTCCCCAATTTTGCAATATACTATAAAGCAGCACACATGGCCAGCCTACCCAAATATCATGCCACTCATGAAATTCCTTTATGGGTAGCGATTGAATCTGTTGACTGCGACCCCTTATCGGTCTCTAACCTATCATGGCTACGTCAGGCAGATCGCACTAATCTGCGTAACCCCGTAACCAGACATTTTATCTCTTTTTGGGATAAACTCAAGTCAGCCTACAACCTGCAATTCCCCCTCAACCCCTTCCTTTCCTTCATCAAAAACCCAGCCTTTCTTCCAGCCTGGGAGTCTCCTGCAGCATTTGGTAGGTGGGCATCCTCGGGGCTCATAAGGTTACATAACTTTGTCACTTCTTACACATTTCTCCCTTTTCGACTCTTAGTGAATTTGGTCCGACAATTTAAAAACGTTTGTACACCTAATACTAATACCATTACCCCCTTAATCAATTTTCTAGTTTTGAATCCGCATGCAAACATGACCTGCATGCTAGAAGGCTGATCTCATCCCTTTATTCCTAACTCCTACTTAAACCTGATTCTGATAAGCCACAGTATATTCAGAAATGGGAGGAGGACCTTGGGCGCAGCTTTGACACTGCAGACTGGTCTGAGATCTGGTCAGCAACTAAATCCTCCTCGCCTAATATTCTGGCAGTAGAAGCCAACTATAAAGTGCTGACCCGCTGGTATTTAGTACCCTCTAGAATAGATAAATTTGTCCCATCCTACTGCCCAACAGTCCAAGCCTTCTGGATTGATATATTTGCTCTAGCCTCCAAATTGCTTGAGGTCCCTGTGCTAGCACACCCAGCCACTGCACTTCTGCGTTTAAAACCAGATTCCCTGATGCGCATGCAATTTAAGTTTTATTTATTCAACTTCTTACAGCTGCAAAACAAACTATAGCTAAAGAGTGGAAATCCCCCCTCTTTAATTGTAGCTGAGACCAAGCATAGAGTAACCTGTACCATGATACATGCCAAAATGGAAGCCATCAAATGCTCAAGTTTGACCGGATTTGGAAACTCTAAGTCGTGCACTGTTTACTGCAGACCTTTGACCAAACTGTCCTCCTGCCATGGTAGCTGTCACTTCACCCTCCTCACTCAGCTTATCACTGGATTATGCAGACCTTTTTTCTCCTCTGCTTCAACCCCTTTAGCCTCTATCAAGCAACCATACCTTGCCCATATCCCTACCAATAATGAGTATATTGTTATTCTGATACCCATGTTTATGACTATATAATAATAATATCTCATCATTTACTGTAAGCTCACGTTAACTGATGGACCATAATGTACTGTGGTCCACCTCCTTTGTTCATGCATGTCTATTACTGATTTCTGTAATGTTTTGTAAATACAATAAAACCTCTTTAACAAGGAAAAGGAAAGGTCATTTTTAATAACATTCAATTACAATATGACTTGTATACACTATATTATTTTTTATGTGCAATTTTTTTCCTCTTGAACGTGCACATACCCTTTAAATGTTACAACTACAGTAAACTAAATTATGAATGCATTTACTGATTATCATTATACATTTTGTCCTATTATATATAGTTTTTTTAAAAAAAGATTTGTATGCAAACTTTAATTCATTAACTACAATTTTCTCAGATTTTTTATGTTATTACATAATTTATACAAAATAAAAATATAGCAAGTTTCTTCTACACTACAGGACCCGAAGGACAGAGAAAGTTAAAATTATTGTCCTTTAATATAAAGTGAGCATAGTTTACTGTTCTTATATTACACTATATTTATAATCTTAGATGCAAACCATAACTAGTACACTTTAATTTTGTCCATACTTCTGTATAATCAAGGTAATGGAATTTACTGTGATAATTCAAGGAGATGTATTGCTTACCTTCTCTTGGCTTTGTCACCTACTTTTATATTGATTGATCCAGCTTGAATCTCTGTCTATTATTAAAGCAATGTGAAAACAAGGACACAAAAAGAAATAAAAAGTAATTTTGTGATTTACAATATAACCCTGTGTCACACTGCAGAACCGGAGATAAAATATTATAATATTAGCTATTAAAGGCAAGTATGCATTTAAAATACATTAGCTTCCTTAATATATCCACTCAAGTTAGGCAATATTGTACACATAGGGGGTCATTTACTAAGATAAATGCGCTGCGCCGGTTCACACCTTAAATGGTGCTCCGGATAAATCCTTAATTGAGCATGTGAACTGGCGCACGCATAGCAGTACCTGCCCATGAGAATGTTTCCAGCGCAATCCCATCGTGCTGATTCTCGGTGAGATACATCTCGTGCTCACTGCAATAGGAAAAACACATCTTCCTACTGAAGCAGCGCGAGAAAAACCGGCATGGATTCCCCCTCCAGGGGCATACCAGGCCCTTAGGTCTGGTATGGATTTTAAGGGGTACCCCCTACGCCAAAAAAACGGTGTGGGGGTCCCCCAAAATCCATACCAGACCCTTTTCCGAGCACGCAGCCCGGCCGGTCAGGAAAGGGGGTGGGGGCGAGCAAGCGCCCCCCCTCCTGAACCGTACCAGGCCACATGCCCTCAACATGGGGAATGGGTGTTTTGGGGAGGGGGGGCACGCTGTGGCCCCCTCACCCCAAAGCACCTTGTCCCTATGTTGATGAGAACAAGGGACTCTTCCTGACAACCCTGGCCGTTGGTTGTTGGGGTCTGCGGGCGGGGGCTTATCAGAATCTGGGAGCCCCCTTTAATAAGGGGGCCCCCAGATCCCGGCTCCCCACCCTATGTGAATGAGTATGGGGTACATGGTACCCCTACCCATTCACCTGGGGGAAAAAAGTGTCAAGAAAAAAACACACTAGACAGGTTTTTAAAGTAATTTATTAGGCAGCTCCGGGGGTCTTCTTCAGGCTTTGGGGGTCTTCTTCCGACTTCTCCGCTCTCTCCGGCCTCTTCTCCCGGTGTCCGGTTCTTCTCCTGCTCTCCGGTTCTTCTGCCGGGCTCCTCCGCTATCTTCTGCTCCTTTGACGCTCTTTTGCTAGCGGTGGCCCGGTCTTCTCCATCATCTTTTTCCCTCTTCTCTTCTTCTGATGTTGACAGGATGCTCTCTCCCACTGTAATGCCATCTGCGAGGTGTGCGCCGACTTATATAGGCATGGGGCGTGGTCACTGTGTGATGTCACCGTGTGACCCCACCCCTTATGACGTCGCAGTCCCGGGGCATGATGGGACTGCGGTAGAAAATGCAGCTAAAATCACAATTCTTTCTGTCCGTGTGAAAGCCTAAGGCCCCTTTCACACTGGGGTGTTTTTCAGGCACTATAGCACTAAAAATAGCACCTGAAAAACGCCCTAAAGAAGTGGGTCCATTCACTCCAGTGTGAAAGCCCGAGGGCTTTCACATTGGAGCGGTGTGCTAGCAGGACGGTAAGACCCCTTTCACACTGGGGCGGTGGGGGCGTCTGCAGTAAAGCGGCGCTGCTTTACCGTCATTTTAGCGTTGTTATTTGGCCACTAGCGGAGCGATTTTAACCCCCACGGGGAGGTTAAATTCACACGCAGGGGTTAAATCCACACGCAAAATCCGCCGGAGTGGCATTTGCCGGCGACATCACATCGCTGCCCCATTTATTTTAATGGGGAGCAGTGGTGGAGGAGCTGCTGGCAGGACTTTTTGTGACGCCCTGCCAGCGCACCACTCCAATGTGAAAGCCCTCACTGGAGTGAATGGAGCCGCTTATTTAGGGCATTTTTCAGGTACTATTTTTAGCGCTGTAGCGCCTGAAAAATGCCCCAGTGTGAAAGGGGCCTAAAAAAAGTCCTGCTAGCATCTTTGGAGCGGTGGAGGAATAGTGTATAAACCGCTCCTGCCCATTGAAATCAATGGGACAGCACGGGTATACCACCGGCAACACGTTGCTGCATTTTTCGGGCGGATTTAACCCCTTTTAGGCCGCTAGTGGGGGTTAAAACCACTAGCGGCCGAATACCTCCCCTAAAACAACGGTAAAGCAGGGTTTTTTAGTGCCATTTTACCGCCGCCACCCACACAGCCCCCCTTTCACACGGAAAGACCTGAACGGACACTCCATACACCTCTATGGAGGGTCGGATGTCAGTGGTGACACGTCCGCTGACATCCGACCCACTCCAATCCGAAAAAGTGTAACGGAGGAAAAACCTATTTTTCCATCAATCTGCGGATCAGGTGATGACGGACTCTACGGTCCACCATCATCCGATCCCCCATAGAGGAGAGCGGTACTCTGACAGGTCCGTCCCTGCACAGTGTGCAGAAACAGACCTGTCATCTGCCTGCTCAGCGGGGATCGACGGAGCGATCCCCCACTGAGCAGAGCGGGCTCCGTACACGGACACATCCGTGTGAAAGAGTGAAAGAGCCCTAAGGCCAACGCCCTTTGTACAAAAATCCACGGGAAAGTTTGTACAAAGTCCCAGGTCACCATTCACTGGGCAATCAGTTACATCTTCCATAAATTAGATTCAGTGCAAGAGTCTGTTTGTTTTTATACAATTAGAAGTAATTCTTACAGTGCATCTTCCTATTACCGCTTTAGCCTAATGCTCCGTTTCCACTATTTCAACCCCAAAGTTGCGTGATTTATAATGTGCTTTTTTGGCTTGTTTTCCACTATTGCGACTTGTCATGCCACTTGGGACTGAAAAGTTGCATCACAAGTTCTATCCCGTGATTTACAATGAGTACAGTTCATATGTGTGTGACTTGCTTACGCCCATGCGCACATGCCGTATACACAGCGGGCACACATCTTTATTACAGAACTCCATATTTTGCATGGAAATTAACCACTTGCTTACTGGGCACTTAACCCCCCTGCTGTCCAGACCAATTTTCAGCACTGATGCACTTTGAATGACAATTGCGCGGTCATATATAGCCAAATGTTTTTTTTTTTTTTTTTTTTACATTTCCCACAAATAGAGCATTCTTTTGGTAGTATTTGATCACCTCTGTTTTTTTTTTTTTTCTTTTGTTCAAAAAAAAGAAAAGACAGATTTTTATAAATAATTTTGAATATTTTTGGATATTTTGATATAATATTTTGCAAACAGGTAATTTTTCTCCTTCATTGATGTATGCTGATGAGGCGGCACTGATGGGCACTGATTGGTTACACTGATAGGCAGCACTGCTTGGGACAAAAAGAAAAATAAGTGTAGCGCTGACAAATAAATGTCCAATATGAAAAAAAATGGAAAAAATGATTCAAACGTAAACCATAAAAAGTCATCCGTATGTATACAGATATGGAATCTCCAACGGATTGAACACTTCAAGGAGATATACACGGCATCTGAGATAAAAGCAAACACACTACCACCTAGAGATGAAGAGGCTTACCGGATGGGATGGACCCAAAGGGCATACGCCGAATTAGGTCAGATAGGCTTGGGTGGTGAGTGGTTAGGAGACGATGCTTGTGGATGGACCCGCTTGATGCTGTATCCCTCTGAACGGTGGGTGCCGAAACCAGGGGAAGCAATATGGATGAAACAAACCAAGCGTTGTCGTGTCCCTCGGAATGTAGTCAAAAAGCCAAACGATGGTGCGGATAAATGGGAAAAGGAAGGAATGGCCACATAGCGTGAATCCGTAAAAAATAAGTGATTTATTGAAATAAAAAGATATACACTCACATGTAACTCAAAGTAAAACAGCGCTGAGAGAAAGTGGCAACAGTGGGGTCCTACCCGACGCGTTTCGTCTTCATAGACGTCATCTGGGGGGTTCCCCCCACTGTAGCCACCAAGGTATATATAGGGGGTCCAACTAAAATAATGGAAATCAGCTCCACGACTGCAGAAACATCACTTCCGGTTCCGGGTCCAAAATGGCCTTCTACAACTTCTGATATTTATTTTTACTGTATACTGTCATAATTGTGCTCACTGTATGGGTGCATTTTTGTTATTTCCTGATGCATATGGGTGCATTTTTGTCATTCTCCGATGCATCCCAACATGGGATTCTACTCCACTATTGCATATTTATACATGGCTTCATATGAGGATTTTTATATTTTTCCTTTTCCTTTTTATACATGTTTTTTATATATGGCACTTTATTGTTATCAGTTTATGTCATTTTTTCACTGATCACATATATACATTTCTATATATTTTTCATTATTACGTCTATGAAGACGAAACGCGTCGGGTAGGACCCCACTGTTGCCACTTTCTCTCAGCGCTGTTTTACTTTGATTTACATGTGAGTGTATATCTTTTTATTTCAATAAATCACTTATTTTTTACGGATTCACACTATGTGGCCATTCCTTCCTTTTCCCATTTATCCGCACCATCGTTTGGCTTTTTGACTACATTCCGAGGGACACGACAACGCTTGGTTTGTTTCATTAATATTGCTTCCCCTGGTTTCGGCACCCACCGTTCAGAGGGATACAGCATCAAGCGGGTCCATCCACAAGCATCGTCTCCTAACCACTTACCACCCAAGCCTATCTGACCTAATTCGGCGTATGCCCTTTGGGTCCATCCCATCCGGTAAGCCTCTTCATCTCTAGGTGGTAGTGTGTTTGCTTTTATCTCAGATGCCGTGTATATCTCCTTGAAGTGTTCAATCCGTTGGAGATTCCATATCTGTATACATACGGATGACTTTTTATGGTTTACGTTTGAATCATTTTTTCCATATTTTTTTCATATTGGACATTTATTTGTCAGCGCTACACTTATTTTTCTTTTTCTCTCTTGTTATACCTTGTTGGTCGTGTTAGCTGCTTGGTCTTCCTTTTTTAGGGCAGCGCTGAATTGTTTTGTATATATTAGCACTGCTTGGGACCACTGGTGGGCATTGATAGGTGGCACTAGCAGGTGGTACTGGTGGGCACAGATGAGGCAGAATTGCCTCTTCGGGACCAATGTCCCTTGCACCTAAGCCGGTGATTAGCTTTTATTTTTATCCTCATGCTGTCAGCAATTACCAAGCTTTAGTTTACATCATGTGATCAACTGTCATTGGCTGACAGCTAATCGCGTGGTAAGGGACTGGGATCGGTCCTTACTTCAATCTGTGATCACCCGAGTCTCAGTGACTCAGAGCGTGCTGCGCACCCTGCAGGGAGCACACAGGGAGCCCGCCCTATGACAGCCTCCCAGAAATTCAGGTCCACGCTGTGGCCGTCGTTTGGCTATAGCACAGATATCAAGTGGTTAAGAGAAAAACAGGTGCAGATTTCTAGGACTGGCCAAAAATAATGTTTAGAATCAAAGGCAACTAATGACTTTCTATTAAAGATTTAAATGGGCCATTAACATGCATCACAATTGAACTTAGGAATATGTCTTTGCAAAGTTAAACTAATTAAAATCCTTTCTTATTTTTGCTTGGGGATAGACTGCAGAGGGATTAGAAGTTTTGTCAGATGTCTACACCCCTGATAGGGTGAAGATAACTCCCAAATGTTGCCAATTTCTCATTCAAAATCATTCACTTCCTGTCACATAGCCAAACAGGAAGTGAGGGTAAAACCCTACCAATGTACAGTATGTCCTTGGGGACACACAGGTCAATCTAAATAGTTTCCCCATTCGGGAAATTGCACTCTAGCATTTTTCTATGTACATCCCAAATTATTATGTATCTTGGGGTTTATTTACTAAAAGGTAAATCCACATTGCACTACAAGTGCACTTAGAAGTGCAATTGCTGGAGATCTGAGGGGGACATGCAAGGAGAAGAAAAAAAACAGCATCTTTGCCTCTACATGATTGGATGATAAAATCACCAGTGCTTCCCCTCTGATTTTCATCAACTACACTTGTATTGCAGAAAGGATTTGCCTTTAATAAACCCCAAAATACCTAATAATTTGGGATGTACACAACAAAGTGCTAGAGTGCAATTTGCATAATTTACACTAGTTAGATTGACCCGTGTGTCCCCAAGGAAAAATATTGTTAGGGTTTTATTCTCACTTCCTGTTTGGCTATGTGACAGGAAGTAAAGCCAATTTTAAGAAAAGGGACACAAAGCCCAACCTAAAAAAAAAAATTCTTGATTTCCCTCAAATGTCCACAATTAGAATAGGATTGTCTTGAGCTTGATTTTAGTTCAGTGCTCTAAATCAATGCTTCTCAACCCTGTCCTCAAGTACCCCCCAACAAGCCATGTTTTCAGGTTTTCCTTCATCTTGCACAGATGCTTTAAATCAAAGTCAGTGGCTTTGTATTTTGGACAGCTATTTTAGATAAGATACATTTCCTAAACATGTCCTGTCAGGGGAGTACTTGAGGACTGAGGCTGAAAACCACTGCTCAAAAAAGAAAATTGAATACTTACTACTCTGAAATGTTACTTTCCTGGTCACTATCCATGGCAGCATACGCACAATTCATGCATGTACTACCATGAAGGCACCAGGAATGTAACTTAAAACTAAAGAAAACTAAAAAAAAGATTTGTCTAAGACAAGCCAATCAACCTAGTTAAGCTGCAGCTGGGAAATCCGTTGCATGAAAAGAACACACATAAAACATAAAAAATTTGAAATAATTTTATTGGTCCAAAAAAAAAAAACAGGACTTGGAAAAGAAGCAAGGAAAGCAAAATACACACATGTATATTAATTTGAGACACTAACAGAATATGTTTGAGGTTTGAACCTTTTGCAGTGTAAATTAACAGAAGTTAAAAGGAGTGCACCCACAAATGGACATCTATTAAGGATTAAAACAACATTAGGCACAACATCTTGAGAGAGAATTTTAAAAATAATGCAGCACAGACAGTTAAATCAAAGTGAACAATGTAAAAACAACAAACATTGCCAACATAAAAAAGATTTCATGGTAAAATAACCACCACCCAAAAAAATACAACAAACCAAAGTAACAAATAAATTGCATAAAAACACATCTGTTTTGCAACAACATAACAAACAAAATAGAAAAAAAAAACAAAGAGAAAATACATGTGTTAGAAACTCAATAAGGACACCCAAATGTACTCTCTTGCTGCCTTCCACACACACACAATCTTGGCTCTTTTCAGGGCAAAGTAAAGAATGCTATCTGCAAGCTTTATACAGTGGAGCAAAAAAGTATTTAGTCAGCCACCAATTCTGCAAGTTCTCCCACTTAAAAAGATGAGAGAGGCCTGTAATTGTCATCATAGGTATACCTCAACTATGAGAGACAAAATGTGGAAACAAATCCAGACAATCACATTGTATGATTTTTTTAAAGAATCTATTTGCAAATTATGGTGGAAAATAAGTATTTTGTTAATATCAAAAGTTCATCTCAGTACTTTGTTATATATCCTTTGTTGGCAATGACAGAGGTCAAACATTTTCAATAAGTCTTCACAAGGTTGTCACACACTGTTGCTGGTATGTTGGCCCATTCCTCCATGCAGATTTCCTCTAGAGCAGTGATGTTTTGGGGCTGTCCCTGGGCAACACGGACTTTCATCTCCCTCCAAAGGTTTTCTATGGGGTTGAGATCTGGAGACTGGCTAGGCCACTCCAGATGTTGCCACCCCCATGCTTCACAGTAGGTATGGTGTTCTTTGGTTGCAACTCAGCATTCTCTCTCCTCCAAACACGACGAGTTGTGTTTCTACCAAACAGTTCTACTTTGGTTACATCTGATCATATGACATTCTCCCAGTTCTCTTCTGGATCATCCAAATGCTCTCTAGCATACCTCAGATGGGCCTGGACATGTACTGGCTTAAGCAAGGGGACATCTGAGTCCCTGGCGGCGTGGTGTGTTACTGATTTAAGGTAGCCTTTGTTATGTTGGTCCCAGCTCTCTGCAGGTCATTCACTAGGTCCCCTCATGTGGTTCTGGGATTTTTGCTCACCATTTTTGTGATCATTTTGACCCCACGGCGTGAGATCTTGCATGGAGCCCCAGATCGACGGAGATTATCAGTGGTCTTGTATGTCTTCCATTTTCTAATTATTGCTCCCACAGTTGATTTCTTCAAACCCAGCTGCTTGCCTATTGCAGATTCAGTCTTCCCAGCCTGGTGCAGGTCTACAATTTTGTTTCTGGTGTCCTTCGACAGCTCTTTGGTCTTCATCATAGTGGAGTTTTGAGTGTGACTGTTTGAGGTTGTGGACAGGTGTCTTTTATACTGATAACAAGTTCAAACAGGTGCCATTAAAACTGCAACCCACTTGTCCTTATTTAAGATTAAGAAAAAAGAGGGGGAAAAAAAGCACTGAACTGCATCAAAAACGCACCAATAACGCATCAAAAATGCACTGGAATGCATCAAAAACGCACCTACATGATCCAAAAAATGCACTGCAACACACTTGTCCCTATTTAAGGTTAGGAAAAAAGAGGGGGGAAAGCACTGGACTGCATCAAAAATGAGCCAAAAACACATAAAAAATGCACTGCAACACATAAAAAAATGCACCTACATGCACCAAAAAACTCACTGCAACACACTTGTCCTTATTTAAGGTTAAGGAAAAAGAGGGGCAAAAAAAACATGGACTGCATCAAAAACGCACCAAAAACTCACTGGAACGCATAAAAAACGTGCATGCAGAAAAGCAGCTGGAACGCATCCGGACTGCGTTTCTATGGTGTGAACTGGCCCTAAGGAATAGGGCCCTTAAGGAATAAAAGTTATTCAAAACTACTCGCGGCTATAATGAAATTTTGGTCCGGGAATACACATAAAAGTTCATTGATAAAAACAGCATTAAGTAAAAAAATAAAATTAAGAAAAAAAAATGCATGGGGTTCCCCCGAAATTCCATACCAGGCCCTTCAGGTCTGGTATGGATTGTAAGGGGAACCCCGCGCCAAAATTTAAAAAAAAATGTTGTGGGGGTCCCCCTCAAAATCAATACCAGGCACTTCAGGTCTGGTATGGATTTTAAGGGGAACCCCGCGCCAAAATTAAAAAAATGGCATGGGGGTCCCCCCAGAAATCCATACCAGACCCTTATCTGAGCACGCAACCTGGCAGGCTGCAGGAAAAACATTGGGAGGGTGCTTTGGGGTCCCAAGAGATGACAATGACAAGAGACCATTTTTGACAATTCCTTTTTTTAAAGTCTTCTTCTTTCCATCTTCTTCGGGTCTTCTTCCTTCTTCCTTTCTTCTTCCTTTGGTTTCTTCCTCCATCTTCTGCTCCCTTCTTCCTCTGCTTCTTCCCCCGATCCTCCGATCTTGCTCCGGTGTTCTCGTTCGGCATCTTCCTCCGCGGCATCTTCTTCCCCGCTTTGTTCTCGGGCCGCTCAGCATCCATGGGAGGCTCCCACTGTGTGATGCTTCTCTTATTATGACACTTATATAACGGAGGGTGGGGCCACCCAGTGACCCCGTCCCCTCAGAAGCGCGGTTCCGTTATATAAGTGTCAGAAGAAGAGAAGCATCACACAGTGGGAGCCTCCCATGGATGCGGAGCAGGGAAGAAGACACCGTGGAAGAAGATGCTGGACGAGAACACCAGAGCAAGAAGCAGAGGATCGGAAGAAGAAGCAGAGGAAGAAGAAGATGGAGGAAGAAACCGAAGGATGAAGGAAGGAAGAAGACCCGAAGAAGATGGAAAGAAGAAGACTTTAAATAAAGGAATTGTCAAAAACTGTCTCTTGTCATTTTTAATATTTTTGACACTTTTTTTGTGAAATGGTAGGGGTACTTTTGTACCCATTACCATTTCACACAGGGGGGGACCGGGATCTGGGGGTCCCCTTGTTAAAGGGGGCTTCCAGATTCCGATAAGCCCCCACCCGCAGACCCCCACAACCAACGGGCAAGGGTTGTGGGGATGAGGCCATTGTCCCCATCAACATGGGGACAAGGTGCTTTGGGGGGGACCCCAAAGCACCCTCCCAATGTTGAGGGCATGTGTCCTGGTACGGTTCAGGAGGGGGGCGCTGTCTCATCCCCCCCTCTTTTCCTACGACCTGGCCAGGTTGCGTGCTAGGATAAGGGTCTGGTATGGATTTTTAGGGGGACCCCAACGCCATTTTTTAAAAAAATTTTGGCTTGGGGTTCCCCTTAAAATCCATACCAGACCTGAAGGGCCTGGTATAGATTTTGAGGGGGACCCCCACGCCATTTTTTTTTTTTGGCGTTCGGTTCCCTTTAATATCCATATAAGTCCTGAAGGGCCTGGTATGGAATTTCGGGGAAACATCACGCATTTTTTTTTCTTAATTTTGTTTTTTTTCTTAATGCTGTTTTTATCAATGAACTTTTATGTGTATTGCCGGACCAACATTTCATTATAGCCGCGAAGTGAACCAGCATTAAAAAAAAAAAAAAAAAAGTTTAGAGGGGCACACGTTCAACCTATGCAAATGCATTTACATTGCTTGACATTTACTAAATTTTTCCAGCGCAGTGAACCAAAGCATTTGAATAAGCGCAAATGCCATTTGCACATGCACGGTGCATAAATTGACCTCCCGCAGTTCTAAATGTACTTGCCGGTGCAGCAGGCTTGTCCAGATAAGGTTACTTTCTCATTCTGTTTTGGGCATATTTGTTACTTGGGCAGTTATTACTATACTTACTCACATCACCCACATCACCCCCATAATATTGGCACTTCCAGCTTGTTTAAATTTTAAGTTAAAGATGCTGTGCGCCATGTTTGAATGACAACACTTAATCAGGGACTCATCAATGCAGACAACTTGATTGGGAGTAAACATGGCTGCAAACTGTTGGTTGAAGTGGTTTATGAGGGGCCATATTTTGTGGAGCCAATCGTATTCAGGGTCACCGCGAAGACAACAGAGTTCATTGTCATTAAAATGCATGAAGCACAAGATCTGCTCATATCTAGCCCTGGTCATGGAGGCAGAGAACACGGGCATATGGTGAATTGGGTCAGTGGACCAATATGACTGCAACTTACTTTTTTTAGTTATGCCCATGAGGAGGGAAAGGCCCAGAAAGGTCTTAAATTCGGAGACTGTGATAGGTGTCCAATCTCTGGCAAGGGTCAACTGGGATTAGCGGTGATGAATAGACCAGCATACAAATTGCTTTGGTCCACAATAGATCTATAGAGATCTTCCATGAAAAACAGCGAATAAAAATCAAGTGACGTAAAATCAACTGTTTCCACCTGAATTCTGGGTTGGCCAGTGAATGGGGGAAGTATGGGTGCTGCAGAAATGGTGGGCTCCCTATTAGGATTGGCAAATGCAGCAGGAAGTGCACGGGCCTGTGTTTGTCTTCTTAGTGGCTACGAGACACTACTTGTGCTAGCCACCACACCAGCTTGAATGCCACTTATGGAACTCGCCACGTCACCACATGATACTGCAGTGCTGGAAGTACAACCAGGGTGTACTAGGCCGCTGGTGCTTGATAGTTCACCAGAATAGGATGAGCGGCACTAGTGCTGGCTCTCTGCTCCATATGAGAGCCCTTCGGTTCTTGCACCTCAGCAACAGAAGAAGAATGGGGTTGGGCATGCCTGACCTTAGCAGGGACCACTACTCCGTCGTCAGAGCTATCTATCAGGGTGCCGCTGCTGTCTACTGGATCATATTCTGAGCCTGAATCTGACAGATGGGTGACTTCCTCTTCACTCTCATCTGTCATGTTCAGAAGCATGTAGGCCTCTTCACTAGTGTATCTTCGATTGGACATTGTGGCCTCTAAATTTACTGGTACAACTAGTGAAACTCACAGGAAAAAAGAGCACCTGATTGTCAGTGACTGCTTCAATTGCTACCAAAAAACTGTTAGCTTTCGCAGGAATCAGGCCTGTCTCTGCGAATGCTGCAGTTATGTGTTTTGTGTTTTGTAAGTGACAGTAGTCGATTGATACTGCACATAGGTGAGCTGGGCTGGGCTGGGCTGGGCTGGGCAGAGGGGCTAAATGCAGGTGCTAGCAGGTATCTGGGCTGATCCCGCTAAAGCTGCATTTTTGGGAACCCTAAACTACTGGTTACACTAGTATAGATCTGATAAGATCAAAATATTGATCCGTTCAGACACTATACTACTAAGGGAGGTGTATGGTGCATACGTGGGTGTTAACGCTACTGGCACTAATCTGATGCTGCCTGGGGCAATGCAGACCCTAACTGATGCTAAGATCTAACAGATGTCACCCACCGGGTGATCAGGGGATTAAGCATTTATTAGGTAATATACGGCGGGTACCCTAACGCTATAAAAAACAAACTAACTAACCAGCATCACCCGTGACACTAATACGGTGATCACTGGTGACAGGGGGTGAAAGGGTTAACTTGGGGGCAATCAGGTGGTTAAAACCTTTATTACATAATATATGGGGGTACCTGAGGCTATAAAAACCAGATGGTGAAACTAATCAACTAACTGGCTAGCTAGCGTCACTCATGACACTAATATGACGATCAGAAAAAAGATCTAATAGTGACACTGGTGATGGGGTGAAAGGGTTAACGATGGGGTGAAAGGGTTAACTGGGGGGCAATCAAGGGGTTAAAACTTTACTAGGGGAGTTTAGGGGGTACCCTAGACCTACCTGGGCCTACTACTAACTGCCCTAACACTGATTAGAGTCACAAATGACAACAATGCAGTGATAAGTGAAAAATCTGAAAACTGCAATTGGTGAAACTGTGACAGGGAGTGAAGAGGTTAACTGGGGAGGATGATCAGGGGGTTATTGGGGGGGGGGTGACAAGTGTGCCTACGTGTACCATGTCAGTGTAATGTTGGTGCAACTCACTGTAAGATGTCCTCTCCCTGGAATGGAAAATAATTCCAAAGAGGGAGATGACATCACTTCCCCTGCCTGTGTTTATTTGCCAGAACTGATCAGCAGGTCCAGGCCAGAAATCATTGGCCTAGACCTGAAGACTGATTGGTTCTGCAACTAATCCGATCACTGCAGGCACGGTGGGGGCACGCGCGACCCTGGCCCACGATCACAAGAGACATATGGGTATGTGGTTTTGCGCACCCATGCCACTTTGCCGTCGGCAAGTGGTTAATAAACAGCAGAAGAGAATATAAGCTAAAAATTAAGTGATGTTTAAAAATATGATGCTGTTCTTGATGAACTTTGAGGGAACCAGTCTGTACATTAGTGCAGTGGCTGCTTAGAAGAGTGTTTATTCTGTCTAAAAGGGTGTTTTTTTTTTTGTGGTACTACTTTGGTTCTACGGATGCTGACAGAAGCCTCCTCTACTTGTACCCCTTTTCAAGAGGGTGAAAAATAGTACTCCTAGTAGAACTAGTTGTATTGGATGCATTTATTAAATAGGAACACTTTTAACTAGTTCCCAACGAGCCGCTGCAGTTTTACTGCAGCAGAATGGCACGGGTGGGTGAAATGACATTACCTTACGGTGGCCATGATGATCGGATTCATTTCAGATTCATTCATTTCTGGCCTGGACCTGCTGATCGGTTCTGACTAATGAAATACTTCCCTTGCCTTTAAGTGTAAACACAGGCAAGGGAAGTGATGTAATCTCCCTCTCTGGAATTCTTTTCCATTTCAGAGAGAGGAGAGAGGACATCCAAATGTGAGGTGCACCAACACTACTCTGACACAGTACACATAGGCACACATTTCACCCCCTATTGCTCCCAGTTAACCCCTTCACTCCCTGCCACTGTGTCACCCAGTGCAGTGTTCATATTTTTCTCTGATCACTGTACTGGTGTCATTTGTGACACTAATCAGCATTAGGGTACTTAGTAGTAGTCCCAGAAAGGTCTAGGGACGCCCCTAAACCTCCCAAAGTTAACCCCTTGATCACCCCCTGTCACCACAAATCACCGTATTAGTGTCATGGGTAGGGATGAGCTTCGAACATCCGCTGTTCGCAAGTTTGCCGAACAGCGAAAAATTTGGGGTGTTCGAAGCAAATTCGAATGCCGCGGAACACCCTTTAAAAGTCTATGGGAGAAATCAAAAGTGCTCATTTTAAAGGCTTATATGCAAGTTATTGTCATAAAAAGTGTTTGGGGACCTGGGTCCTGCCCCAGGGGACATGGATCAATGCAAAAATAAGTTTTTCAGTTTTTTCAGAAGCAGTGATTTTAATAAAGCTTAAAGTCAAACAATAAAAGTGTAATATCCCTTTAAATTTCGTAGCTGGGGGCTGTCTATAGTATGCCTGTAAAGGGGCACATGTTTCCCGTGTTTGGAACAGTCTGACAGCAAAATGACATTTCAAAGGAAAAAAGTAATTTAAAACTACTCGTGGCTATTGCATTGCCGGTCCGACAATACACATAAAAGTTCATTGATAAAAACGGCATGGGAATTCCCCACAGGGGAACCCCGAACCAAAATTTTAAAAAAAAATGACGAGGGGGTCCCCCTAAATTCCATACCAGGCCCTTCAGGTCTGGTATGGATATTAAGGGGAACCCCGGCCAAAATGTAAAAAAAAAAATGACGTGGGGGTCCCCTAAATTCCATACCAGACCCTTCAGGTCTGGTATGGATTTTAAGGGGAACCCCGTGCCAAAATTTTTTAAAAAACAGCGTGGGGTCCCCCCAAAGATCCATACCAGACCCTTATCTGAGCACGCAACCTGGCAGGCCGCAGGAAAAGAGGGGGGGACGAGAGAGCGCCCCCCCTCCTGAACCGTACCAGGCCACATGCCCTCAACATTGGGAGGGTGCTTTGGGGTAGCCCCCCAAAACACCTTGTCCCCATGTTGATGAGGACAAGGGCCTCATCCCCACATCCCTGGCCGGTGGTTGTGGGGGTCTGTGGGCGAGGGTCTTATCGGAATCTGGAAGCCCCCTTTAACAAGGGGCCCCCAGATCCCACCCCCCCGTGTGAAATGGTAAGGGGGTACAAAAGTACCCCTACCATTTCACAAAAAAAGTGTCAAAAATGTTAAAAATGACAAGAGACAGCTTTTGACAATTCCTTTATTTCAATGCTTCTTCTTTCTTCTTTCTTCTATCTTCCTTCATCTTCTTCTTCTTCTTCTGGCTCTTCTGGTTCTTCCTTCGGTGTTCTTGTCCAGCATCTCCACCGTGGCTTCTTCTATCTTTTTCTCCTCGGGCCGCTCCGCACCCATGGAATGGGGGGAGGCTCCCGCTCTTCTCTTCATCTTCTTCTCTTCTTCATCTTCTTCTCTTCTTCTCTTCTTCTCTTCTTCATCTTCTTCTCCGAGCCGATCCGCATCCATGATGGCATGGAGGGAGGCTCCCGCTGTGTGACACGTCTCCTCTTCTGACGGTTCTTAAATAACGGGGGCGGGGCCACCCGGTGACCCCGCCCCCCTCTGATACACGGGACATGACGGGATGACTTCCCTGTGGCATTCCCCGTGACATCACAGGGAAGTCCCGTCAAGCAGAAGCATTTAAATAAAGGAATTGTCAAAAACTGTCTCTTGTCATTTTTAACATTTTTGATAGTTTTTTAGTGAAATGGTAGGGGTACTTTTGTACCCCCTTACCATTTCACACAGGGGGGCCGAGATCTGGGGGTCCCCTTGTTAAAGGGGGCTTCCAGATTCCGATAAGCCCCCCGCCCGCAGACCCCCACAACCACCGGCCAGGGTTGTGGGGATAAGGCCCTTGGCGCGGGGTTCCCCTTAAAATCCATACCAGACCTGAAGGGTCTGGTATGGAATTTAGGGGGACCCCCACATCATTTTTTTTTTAATTTTGGCTGGGGTTCCCCTTAATATCCATACCAGACCTGAAGGGCCTGGTATGGAATTTAGGGGGACCTCCACGTCATTTTTTTTTTAAATTTTGGTTCGGGGTTCCCCTGTGGGGAATTCCCATGCCGTTTTTATCAATGAACTTTTATGTGTATTGTCGGACCGGCAATGCAATAGCCGCGAGTAGTTTTAAATGTCTTTTTTCCTTTGAAATGTCATTTTGCTGTCAGACTGTTCTAAACATGGGAAACATGTGCCCCTTTACAGGTATACTATAGACTCCCCCCAGCTACGAAATTTAAAGGGATATTACACTTTTATTGTTTGACTTTAAGCATTATTAAAATCACTACTCCCGACAAAACGGCCGTTTTTAAAACTTTTTTTTGCATTGATCCATGTCCCCTGGGGCAGGACCCAGGTCCCCAAACACTTTTTATGACAATAACTTGCAATATAAGCCTTTAAAATTAGCACTTTTGATTATTCATGTTCGTGTCCCATAGACTTTAACGGTGTTCGCGTGTTCGAACAAACTTTTTTCCTGTTAGCATGTTCTGGTGCGAACCGAACAATGGGGTGTTCGGGTCATCTCTAGTCATGGGTGACGCTAGTTAGTTAGTTATTTTTTTATAGCGTCAGGGCACCCGCCATATATTACTTTATTACTATATTACTAGGTTTAACCCCCTGATCACCCGGTGGGTGATATCAGTTAGGTTTAGCGTCAGTTAGGGTCTGTGTCGCCCCAGGCAGCATCAGATTAGTGCCAGTAGTGCTAACACCCACGCACACACCATACACCTCCCTTAGTAGTACAGTGTCTGAACGGATCAATATTTTTGATCTGATCAGAACTATATTAGCATCCCCAATAGTTTAGGATTCAAAAACGCAACGTTAGTGGGATCAGGCTAGCACCTGTGTTTAGCCCCTCTGCCCAGCCCAGCTCAGCCCACTCAAGTGCAATATCAATCGATCACTGTAACATACAAAACACTAAACACATAACTGCAGCATTCTCAGAGTCAGTCCTGATCCCTGCGAAGGCTAACAGTTTTTTTGGTAGTGTTTGAAGCAGTTGCTGACAGTCAGGTGCTCTTTTTTCCTGTGAGTGACGTGGTGACGTGGCAAATTCCATAAGTGCAGTTCAAGCTGGTGAGGTGGCTAACACAACTAGTGTCCTGCAGCCACCAAGAAGAAAAAGACAGGCCCGTCGAGCCCATAGTGCCCCTCCGGCTGCCAATCCACTTTTGCAGCACCCATACTTCCCCCCATTCACTGGCCAACCCGGAATTCAGGTGGAAACAGTTTATATTACGTCACTTGATTTTTATTCACTATTTTTCACAGAAGATCTCTATAAAACTATTCTGGACCAAAGCAATTTGTATACTGGTCAATTCATCGTCGCTAATCCCCAGTTGACCATTGCAAGAGACCTATTACAATCCCTGAATTTAAGACCTTCCTGAGCCTATCTCTCCTCTTGGTATAACTAGGGATGAGCTTCGTCTGTTTGACCGTTCGTCGAATTGCGAACGATATGGGCCGTTCGTGCCAAATTCGTGTGGCTCGTCAAGGCCCATAATTCACTGCGGCATCGCAGTGCATTGCTGGCTGATGATTGGCCAAGCATACACTATGACCCGCATGCTTGGCCAATCACAGCGCCGTCTTAACAGAGAGGCGTAATTGGCCAAAGCCAAGGAGGCTTTGGCCAATTATGGCTCAGGGGATTTAGTACACGCCCCACACTATATAAGGCCGCCTGCACAGTGGCCCTGTGTAGTGTGTGTTCCGGCGTTGAGATAGATAGATAGACAGAGAGACAGTGTCATTCGATTTAAGTTAGATAGATTAGGCAGGACAGTCAGTGAGTTAGCTGCACTTACAGTGTATTGTGTATATATATGCACCCCAGGTGTTGTGTATATGCACAGTGCACAGTGTTCAGCTAAAGCTACCTGTAGAAGGTTGGTGGTGTTCTCATACTACAGGCAGGCAGTTGATTTTGCTAGCTGCAGTATCAGTATATTTATATATATATATATATATATATATATATATATATATATATATATATATATATATATATATATATATATATATATATATATATATATATATATATATATATATATATATATATCCCAGCTTAGTGCAGCTACAGGCCATTAGTATGTCTGGAAGGCCAACAAGGAGAGGAAGACAGTCACAAGCCAATAAAAGAGGGCAAGCAGGCTCTGTGTCTAGAGGCAACAGTGCTGGTCGTGGAGATGGTGCATCCTCATCAGCACGTGGTCGTGGGACATGCTTAGCCTTTTTTTCGGCAGCTGACCGTGTTGAGCCACAACATGCAAAAGACTTGGTCGAGTGGATGACCAAGCCGTCCTCATCCTCCTCATCCTCTCTCACCCATGCTCAGGGTACTTTGTCTGGCAAAGCAGCTGCCAACACGGCCTCTTCCCTCGGATCAATGGCATCAGTGACTCCTTCCCTAGCCCCACAATGTCCTCCTGAGGAGTCCCTCGAACTGTTTGACCAAAGTGTTGGATACATGCTCCAGGAGGATGCCCAGCGTTTAGAAGGCTCTGATGATAAAACTGAGCTAGATGAAGGCAGTAACGTGAGCACGGACAGAGGGGGTGCCCAAGAAGGACAGCAATCTGGCAGTCATGCTCCCCCTGCTGCAGCATACTGCCAGGTTTGCTCCAGTGATGAGGAGGGAGGGGATGATGAGGTCACTGACTCAACGTGGGTGCCTGATAGGAGAGAGGAGGAGGAGGCACATCACCAACGAGGCAGGATGCTCTCCAGGGGCCAGCCTAAGGGCAGCACACTGACTGCATCACACCCCAAAGCTCCACATGTGCAGGGAGCTGCTGTCTCTGCGCGTTATTCAAAAAGTTCTTTGGTGTGGGCCTTTTTTGAGACGAGTGCATCAGATCGCACCGCTGCTATTTGCAACATATGTCTCAAGTGTATCTCGCGTGGCCAAAACATCTCCCACTTGGGCATCACATGCTTGACCAGACATATGTTTACCTGCCATGCAGTTTGTTGGCAAGTGTATCTAAAAGACCCACACCAAAGAACAAAGAGGACCTCTCCTTGCTCCTCATCAGCTGAGATCTCCAACCCCACTATACCTTCAGTCCTCTCTGAGACCTGCACTGAGAGGAATGAAGGTGTAGAATTAGGTGTGTCACAGCCAAGTAATTGTGGGCAATCTGCTTTCGGTACACCGATGTCAGAGTGTACCAGGCAAATTTCCCTGCCCCAGCTGCTGCACTGCTGAAAGAAGTTCGCTCCCAGCCATCCACATGCCCAGCGGTTGAATGCTAGCTTGGCAAAATTGCTAGCACTTCAACTGCTGCCTTTTCAGTTGGTAGACTCTGCCCCCTTCCGTGAGTTTGTGGAATGTGCGGTTCCTCAGTGGCAGGTACCCAAACGCCACTTTTTCTCACTACCGGCATGTGGAAGGCAATGTCCATGCCTCGCTGGACAGGGCGGTCAGCGGTAAGGTGCATATTACCGCTGACTCATGGTCCAGCAGGCATGGACAGGGACATTACCTAAGTTTCACCGTGCATTGGGTGACTCTGCTGGCAGCTGGGAAGGATGCAGGACAAGGTGCAGTAGTGTTGGAGGTTGTTCCGCCACCATGCCTCCAAAATGCCACTACTAATGATTGTGACACACCTCTCTCCTCCACCCCCTCCTCTTCTTCTTCCTCCATAGCCTCTTCCTGTGCTACGCAAGTAAGCAGGCCAAAAGATGCCATGCGGTGCTTGAGCTGGTGTGCTTGGGGGACAGGAGCCACACTGGGGCAGAGGTTCTGTCAGCTCTGCAGGGGCAGGTTCAGAGGTAGTTGATGCCACACCAACTTAAGGCAGGAATGGTGGTTTACAACAATGGCACCAACCTCCTCTCTGCCCTCTGACAGGGACAAATGACCCATGTGCCCTGTTTGGCTCACGTCCTTAACTTGGTGGTGCAGCGGTTCTTGGGCAGGTACCCGGGCTTACAGGATGTCCTGAGGCCAGGAAAGTCTGTGTGCATTTCCGCCGGTCATATAATGCCAGTGCTCAGCTGGCAGACCTCCAAAAGGAGTTTAACCTGCCCAAGAACCGCCTAATCTGTGACATGCCCACCAGGTGGAACTCAACGTTGGCCATGCTGCAGTGGCTGCACACGCAGCAGAGGGCCATCAATGAGTACCTGTGCGACTATGGCACCAGGACAGGGTCAGGGGAGCTTGTTTTTTTTCCCCACACCAGTGGGCCATGATCAGGGATGTATGCACTGTCTTGTCACCATTTGAGGAGGCCACGAGGATAGTGAGCAGTGACAGTGCATGCTTCAGTGACACTGTCCCCCTTGTCCACCTGTTGGAGCACACGCTGCGTGGAATAATGGACAGGGCACTTGAGGCAGAACAGAGGCAGGAAGAGGAGGACTTCCTCAGCTCTCATGGCCCCCTTTATCCAGACAGTGTTCCTGCGTTCCCGCCGATCACACAGGAAGAGGATGAGGAGGAGGAGAAGGAGGATTGTGTCAGTATGGAGGTGGAGCCTGGCACTCAGCATCAGCAGCGGTCTTTAAGGGATCAGTCCCAAGAAACACAAGGACTTGCACGTGGCTGGGAGGAGGTGGCTGCGGACCATGTCATCCTTAGTGACCCAGAGGACTCCGGACCGAATGCCTCAGCAAACCTATGCTGCATGGCCTCCCTGATCCTGCAAAGCCTACAAAAGGATCCTTGTATTCGTGGTATCAAGGAGAAGGACCAATACTGGCTGGCAATCCTCCTTGATCCACGTTACGAGGGCAAGGGTAAGGCCTTGCAGAAAGGTCTGTGCAATGCGTTCCCAGAGACTGGGAGGTTACAAACTCCTGTTTCTGGACAACGTGTTGCTGAGGCTACGGTCAGTCAAAGAAGGAGCGGTGGAGAAGGTGGCCGTCTGACCGATGCTTTCAGACAATTTTTTAGTCCGCAGCCCCAAGGTATGATCGGCTCCAGCAACCATCGGCAGCGTCTGTTTTACATGGTGCAGGAATACCTAGGGGCAAGATCTGACTTGGACACCTTTCCCACCGAAAATCCTCTGGGTTACTGGTTCTTGAGGATGGATCACTGGCCAGAGCTTGCACAGTATGCAATTGAGCTACTGGCCTGTCCTGCATCCAGCGTTCTTTCGGAATGCACATTCAGTGCTGCTGGAGGCTTTGTAACCGATCACAGGGTGCGTCTGTCCACTGACTCGACTGAGCGACTGACCTTCATAAAAATGAATCAGTCTTGGATCACCACCAGCTACCAAGCACCTGATGCTGATGTAACGGAATATTTTTTTTTTTTAATCTCAGATCCCTTCAAAGACTGCCTGTGCTGATGCTGAGTGACTATCCTGAGTAATTATCCTCTTCCTCCTCAATGATCACGCTGATAGCTTGTAAGAACATTGGTTCTGGGCACTGCCACCAGTGCCTAAGGCCCAATTTATCAGCCCCTGTTTAACAGGGGCGTGTAATTACAATTTTTGATGCAATATTTTGCATCAGGGCTTGTTCCTGAGTTCCAACTAGAGTATCTGTGAGGGGTTGCAGTGTTGTGGCACCAGTGCCTAAGGCCTAATTTTTCAGCCCCTGTTTAACAGGGGCGTGTAATTACAATTTTTGATGCAATACTTTGCAGCAGGGCTCGTTTCTGCGTTCCAACTAGAGTATCTGTGAGGGGTTGCAGTGTTGTGGCACCAGCACCAGTGCCTAAAGCCCAATTTTTCAGCCCCTGTTTAACAGGTGCGTGTAATTACAATTTTTGATGCAATACTTTGCAGCAGGGCTCGTTCCTGGGTTCCAACTAGAGTATCTGTGAGGGGTTGCAGTGTTGTGGCACCAGCACCAGTGCCTAAGGCCCAATTTTTCAGCCCCTGTTTAACAGGGGTGTGTAATTACAATTTTTGATGCAATACTTTGCAGCAGGGCTCGTTTCTGCGTTTCAACTAGAGTATCTGTGAGGGGTTGCAGTGTTGTGGCACCAGCACCAGTGCCTAAGGCCCAATTTTTCTGCCTGTGTAATTACAATTTTTGATGCAATACTTTGCAGCAGGGCTCGTTTCTGCATTCCAACTAGAGTATCTGTGAGGGGTTGCAGTGTTGTGGCACCAGCACCAGCGCCTAAGGCCCAATTTTTCAGCCCCTGTTTAACAGGGGTGTGTAATTACAATTTTTGATGCAATACTTTGCAGCAGGGCTCGTTTCTGCGTTCCAACTAGAGTATCTGTGAGGGGTTGCAGTGTTGTGGCACCAGCACCAGTGCCTAAGGCCTAATTTATCAGCCCCTGTTTAACAGGGGCGTGTAATTACAAATTTTGATGCAATACTTTGCAGCAGGGCTCGTTCCTGGGTTCCAACTAGAGTATCTGTGAGGGGTTGCAGTGTTGTGGCACCAGCACCAGTGCCTAAGGCCCAATTTTTCAGCCCCTGTTTAACAGGGTGTAGTGATTTAATAATATTGTGGTATAGTGGTTATGATAATTAATTAGTAAGTACTCTTCCGCAGCAACCCAATTCTTCCAGAGAGATGCACTTTATTGACTTCCAACACAGAACAAAGTCCAAAGTCCACAGATGACAAAAAAATCTGACAGAGTAGATATAATTCAGAGACCCATTTCTTAGGTCTGTGTCTTCATACACAGATAAGCCTAACTTTTTTTAAACTGTAGACTGAACACCATGTTGTATTCACTAGACATTGAATGGCTGATCAATTTGATTGGCCATTTCAATTTAGGACTTTGATTTGCTTCAGTCTTTCAGACAGACAACAACCCCCCCAGCCGTGAACAGCTGCAGTCATAAACCACCCCAATTTGCACTCCCGTATATCAACATCAACAAGTCCCCTTAGATATGTGTAATTATATTAGATTAACAGATACCAACTGAACACCCTTTGAAATGTTCAAATAGACTTGCATAAGATTAACACATCAAAGGGTCTTCAGCTGTCCCCTTGCTATGTTAAAATTCAGTTGGACAAATCAACCATTGTCAATTGAATTCTGGCCCGGTCAATATTGACTGTATGTCTACATACATATAATAATGTCCTACATAAATCGGTGAACATATTACAACATATACAACACAGGGGTGTGTAATTACAATTTTTGATGCAATACTTTGCAGCAGGGCTCATTTCTGCATTCCAACTAGAGTATCTGTGAGGGGTTGCAGTTTTGTGGCACCAGCACCAGTGCCTAAGGCCCAATTTTTCTGCCCCTGTTTAACAGGGGCGTGTAATTACATTTTTTGATGCAATACTTTGCAGCAGGGCTCGTTCCTGCATTCCAACTAGAGTATCTGTGAGGGGTTGCAGTGTTGTGGCACCAGCACCAGTGCCTAAGGCCTCATTTTTCACCCCTGTTTAACAGGGGCGTGTAATTACAATTTTTGATGCAATACTTTGCAGCAGGGCTCGTTCCTGGGTTCCAACTAGAGTATCTGTGAGGGGTTGCAGTGTTGTGGCACCAGCACCAGTGCCTAAGGCCTAATTTTTCAGCCCCTGTTTAACAGGGGCGTGTAATTATAATTTTTGATGCAATACTTTGCAGCAGGGCTCGTTCCTGGGTTCCAACTAGAGTATCTGTGAGGGGTTGCAGTGTTGTGGCACCAGCACCAGTGCCTAAGGCCCAATTTTTCAGCCCCTGTTTAACAGGGGTGTGTAATTACAATTTTTGATGCAATACTTTGAAGCAGGGCTCGTTTCTGCATTCCAACTAGAGTATCTGTGAGGGGTTGCAGTGTTGTGGCACCAGTGCCTAAGGCCCAGTTTTTCAGCCCTTGTTCAACAGGGGCATGTAATTACAATTCTTGATCTAATATTTCACAGCAGGGCCCGTTTCTGCGCCCACCAAGAGTGAGTGAGGACTTACAGTGTTGTGGCACCAGCACCACCACCACCACCAAAGGCCCAATTTTTCTGCCCCTATTCAACAGGGGCATGTAATTACAATTCTTGATCTAATATTTCACAGCAGGGCCCTGTGAGGGCTTACAGTGTAGTGGCCACAACAACACCTAAGGCCCAAATTTCTGCTGAGTATATAGGGCAGACCCCTATTTTCAAACATCCAACTTACAAACAACTCCTACTTGCAAACGGAAGGAGACAACAGGAAGTGAGATCAAATCTACCCCTAGGAAGGGAAATTCTCTCCTGTAAGAGTTAATATGGGAAAAACATTTCTCCTTTCCACTGATGCTTTATCACTAATCCTTGTTTCACAAAAAACCCAAATTTTCAAAAAACATTTGTCATTGGGACAAAAAGTGAGGTGAAATCTTCTGAAGAGGAGCACAGACAGCAAAACAAATGTCACAGGGGTGATAACCCTTCCCTATGTTTTCCAAAAAGCTTAAAATAGATTTTTTGGCTGGAGCTAAACACGTTAAAAAGTTCAAAATTACAAACAGATTCTACTTAACAACAAACCTACAGTCCCTGTCTTGTTTGCACCGCCTGTATACTGCTGTTCAGAGTACAGAGCCTGTATACTGCTGTTTCCTTTTTTAATTTGGGTGCGGGGTTCCCCTTAATATACATACAAGACCCAAAGGGCCTGGTAATAGACTGGGGGGTACCCATGCCACTGTCTCACGGCCGTTTTTAAAAGTTTTTTTTGCATTGATACATGTCCCCTGGGGCAGGACCCGGGTCCCCAAACCCTTTTTAGGACAATACCATACAAATTAGCCTTTAAAATTGGCACTTTTGATTTTGAACGTTCGAGTCTCATAGACGTCAATGGGGTTCTAAAGTTTGTGTGCATTTTCGGTCCGTTCGCAGGTTCTGGTGCAAACTGAACCGGGGGGTGTTCGGCTCATCCCTAGGTATAACTAAAAAAAGTGAGTTGCGGTCATATTGGTCCACTGATACAATTCACCATATACCCTTGTTCTCTGCCTTCATGACCAGGACACGATATGAGCAGATCTTGCAGTTCATGCACTTTAATGACAATGAACGCTGTCGTCCTCGGGGTGACCCTGAATATGATCGGCTCTACAAAATTTGGCCCCTCGTAAACCACTTCCCTGATTAAGTTTTCTGACCACTTGTCATTCAAATAGTATCTTCCCAGCAAGCATGCCAGATATGGGGTCAAGATGTATAAGCTCTGTAAAAGCGCAACGGGCTATACATATAGTTTTATGGTTTATGAGGGAAGAGATAGTTATGTACAGCCGGTGAACTACCCAGATCAAATAGGGAGCGCTGGTAAGACTGTGTGGGACTTGGTGTCACCCTTATTCGGGAAGGGGTACCACGTATGTGGACAATTATTACAAAAGCGTTCCACTTTTTAGTCGCTTGTTTGATCATGGAATTGGTGCATGTGGCACCGTGCGATCTGATCGCGGGGGCTTACCCCAGCGGCTTGTAGATTCCCGTCTTAGGCTGGGGGAAAGAGCCTGCTTCAGATGTTGTGTCTGCTGAAAATGCGGATATAGGAGTGACACCCACTTTTATTGTCCCTCCTGTCCTGACCAACATGGTCTTTGCATTGGTGAATGTTTCGAACGCTACCACACACTAGTGGAGTATTAGCATAGGGTACAGCATTGCACAGTCCTAAGGCACACTTACACAGGGTCTCAAAAGATGAGATGGCCATCATATTTTGAGAGAAACTAATCTGGAACATTTACAGTTTACAGTTTATATAAAAGTGCAAAAATAAATAAATAAATAAATAAATCAAACAAACAAAAACACAAAAAAGACAAAAACAGTTGTGGCTTTATTTTTCTTCTCTCTATGTTGTTCTCTTTCTTATGTTCGCTCTCTTTTGTCCGCTCTCTATTGTTCTATATCTATTGTTCTCTCTCTATTGTTACTGTATTTTAGAACTGTAATGATACGTAAATCTGTGACTCCAGCACTGTAGGTTAAGTTAAAAGAAGAGCATATATGCCGAAGCATGGGGGCAGGGGTGGAGGAGCGATTTGCTCCTAACATTAGGAGCGGATTGCCCCCGTGCTTCGGCATATTTTTTTTAGGCACAGATTGCGTTAAAAATCAAGTTGTTTTTTTACTTAATGTTTTATCGTTACCATTGTTTGCTTTTCAGGTATGCCATTCAGCTGCAGCAGTGATGTATTTATCTTGACAGCAACAATGTTTTCTCTCACAATATGAAAATCAGTGACTCCAGCTCTGTAGCAGGTGATTTCACCACCACAGTTAAAGAAATGGTGCATGTATGTCGATCATTAGAAGTAGGTGGATGAAGGGCGGTATTCTAATGGTGGGTATAACCACTGATCAATCTCTTTTTTTGTTCAGCCCACAGGCTGCATGAAAAAAAGAACATTACAATATATGCCCAACAAGGACCAGCAACGTACTGGTATGTTGCTGGACTTTGGTTATATCAGAATGATGCCTGCAGGTTTAGGTATCATTCTTTTCATCCAGCAATCGGCTTTCATGTAAAAGCAATCCTAGTGGTTTATTAGCCTCTAGACTGCTTTTACAAGCAGTGGGAGGGAATGACCACCCCTCCCACCATCTTCCATGGTTTTCTCAGGGTCTCATGTCCCAACAGGGATCCTGAGAATGCAGCCGGTGGTTCTGCCAGCTGACCATAGAGCTGATCAGAGACCAGAATGACTTCAATCATTTTTATTTAATTTTTTGCAGGTACTTATATAGCGCCGTCAATTTACGCAGCACTTTACATATACATTGTACATTTACATCAGTCCCTACCCTCAAGGAGCTTACAATCTAAGGTCCCTCACTCACATTCATACATACTAGGGACAATTTAGACAGGATCCAATTAACCTACCAGCATGTCTTTGGAGTGTGGGAGGAAACCGGAGTACCCGGAGGAAACCCACGCAGGCACAGGGAGAACATGCAAACTCCAGGCAGGTAGTGTCGTGGTTGGGATTCGAACCAGCGACCCTTCTTACTGCTAGGCGAAGGTGCTATCCACTACACCACTGTGCCGCTCTATGTTCTAAGAAAACCGGTAGCTATGAGCATTTCAAGACTTAGGTTTTGCCGGATATAAACAGCGCCATTGGGAAATTGGGAAAGCATTTTATCATACCAATCTTGGTGTGGTCAGATGCTTTGAGGGCAGAGGAGAGATTTAGGGTCAGATAGACCCCAATTTTTTTCAAAAAAGAGTACCTATTTACTCTAATTACTAATTATTTAACAATAAAAATTATTTTTAACAATAAAATGCATATGAGGTATCACGCGAAGGTCAGATCAAGGGCAGTAATTTTAAACCTCCTCTATAAATCTACAGTGGTAACCTGTAAAGGATTTTAAAGGCCTTTAAAAATCTATGTAATTTATCGCGGCTACACGTTTTTGAGCAATTTTAAAGAATGTCGTGTTTGGTATCCATATACTCGGCATAAGATTATATTTTTTATTTCATCAAACATTTTGGCAATATAGTGTGTTTTAGTGCATTCAAATTTAAAAAAGTTTTTTTCCAAAAAATTGCATTTGAAAAATCGCTGCGCAAACACTGTGTGAAAAAAAATTGCAACACCCACCATTTTAATATGTAGGGCCTTTGCTTTAAAAATATATATAATGTTTGGGGGTTCAAAGTAATTTTCGAGCAAAAAAAAAAAATTTTTTCATGTAAACAAAAAGTGTCAGAAAGGGCTTTGTCTTCAAGTGGTTAGACGAGTGGGTGATGTGTGACATAAGCTTCTAATGTTGTGCATAAAATGCCAGGACAGTTCAAAACTCAAATGACCCCTTTTTGGAAAGTAGACACCCCAAGCTATTTGCTGATAGGCATGTTGAGTCCATGGAATATTTTATATTTTGCCACAAGTTTCGGGAACATTTTTTTTTTTTTGCACAAAGTTGTCACTAAATTATATATTGCCCAAACATGCCATGGGCATATGTGGAATTACACCCCAAAATACATTCTGCTGCTTCTTCTGAGTATGGGGGTACCACATGTGTGAGACTTTTTGGGAGCCTAGCCATGTACAGGACCCCAAAAACCAAGCACTTTCTTCAGGCTTTCTAAAGTCGTAAAATTATGATTTTACTCTTCACTACCTATCACAGTTATGGAGGCCCCGAAATGTCCAGATAGCACAAACCCCCCCAATGACCCAATTTTGGAAAGTAGACAACCCAAGGTATTTGCTAAGAGACATGACATGAGTATTTTGCAGCTCGCATTTGTTTTTGAAAATGAATAAAGAAAAGAAAAATTCCCTCCGAAACTGTGATAGGCAGTGAGGAGTGAAATGAAAAATGTATGCCCTTAGAAAGCCTGAAGGCGGTGATTGCTGTTTGGGTACAGCATTGCATGACCGCACAATTGCCAATTAAAGCAGTGCAATGCCAAATTGTAAAAAGTGCTCTGGTCATCGAACAGCCAAATCGTCCGGGACTGAAGTGGTTAAACCAATGCCTAGACTAGTATATGGAGCACACTATACACAATATCCTGCCTGGAGCATTACACCAAATACCATTCCATGTGGGACTATAGTTACCTGAGTCCATCATGGGACTCCATCTACTGTGTCTTGATTGGCTGGTGGAGGATGACGTCACTCCTGTGCATGCAGGGGAGTCATTCTTCTCCTATCCTATGAAGGATAGGAGAAGAATGACTCCCCTGCATGCACAGGAGTGACGTCACCCTGCACCAGCCATTGAAGACACTGCAGATGGGGACCCAGGAAGAAGATGCTGATGCTGGCAAGGGACCATGCTGGCATTGGAATATAGGATTTGTTGATTTCCCGACTGGCTGTTTGGAGCGATCTGCCCCCGCTTTCCTCATGTGGATTTCTCAACAGTGTTGGAGTATTTGAGATACAAGAGCCTTTTCTGACCTCCCGTAATAGGAGGTCAACGCTCTCTGGTAAGAGTACATCCTAAATCTGTTGGTGATTCAACAGTCAAGATAACTGTTCACTTATTTATATCACATTGGTGACTCATGGACTAACTGTTTTGTTGATCAATATTATTATTATTATTATTTTTTATTTTTAGCGCAACAAAAAATTTTTACACATTGCAATAAAAGTAGTATTAAATCCTGAGCGTAACATTGCCTTTTACATTAAGCTTCACCCAAATAGTGTACATTTTTTGTGCCCCTAATCCTTACCTTTTGATGCTTAATTTCCCCTTGGTAGTGGGCTCTGTGCTGCACCCTGCACAGTAGGGGCTGCTAGTGCTCTCTGGCCAGAACATGCGCAGTTAGGGCTCCCATGCTTCTGAGCTCTGGTGCCATGCTCAGCTGGTGCATGCGCAGTACTGTGTTTTGAAGTCTACACACAGTACTGTGCATGTGCCAGGCACAGCATTAATGATCCTCTACTGTGCATTTAGTATATATAAATAAAATTTGCACTCAGGTCTTAGAGATTACTGCATATAGCAAAGCAGCCTACACTAAAAATGCGAAGTGTGGCACTATAAGACAAATGTGCAATAAAGCATATAAGTGAAAGATTTCACAGGTAAAAAAACAATTTAGTATTGGTTTAAAACACACTATGTGCAAAGACACTGTATACCAAAGGTAAATAAAATGGTGGTGTACAGATAAAGTGCAAACATCCATTTAGAATAATGTTCCATACAAAGACTTTGCAAACGGTTCTGGTGATGACAAAAATATTGCAATCATTCTCCTTGCTGGTGCCAGTGAAACAGATCTCATTGACACAGTGTGCTTCACAACCCATGCTGTGTACACAAGGCTTACCAGAGAGTTATGACCTTTGTTATGATCCTCGTGAAAAAAATGGTCAGAAAGAATGCAGTGATTAAACCTCTCCCAGGATAGAATGCAGCTCCAAATTCCCCCAGCTTTCATATATCCAAAATTCATAGAGAACAGTGGGCTTTAGTATACCAAAACCATCCTGGCTCCACTCATCAAAGGGATCATGTTATAAGTAAAAACATGAAACAAGAGAAGTACTCCTCATAGCGTAAAACCGTATATAAAAGCTTTATTAAATAGAAAAAATCCACTTGCATATAAAAGATAATCCACGGTGCTGTAATACAGTTAAAATCACCAGTTTCCAAGATTCCAAGATGGCCACCATATATAGAGTTTGGCAGTCATACCAAACAGGCATTTACCATGTGATACTCAACATATAACATGAAGCTCCTCATAAAGCGTGGTCAGGGCACAAGGCTATAAATAGCTGTAGAAAGTAAAGCAGTCACATCCATGCTGGGTTTCTGCCAGGTAATACTCCTATAGTATGCCAAATGCATATAGGCATGTAAGTAATGCATAGTATAGTACAATGCAAGCTTCTCTTGTTGAAGTTATTTCATAGCAGCATACTGTAACTAATGAAGTCATTGATAAGAACACTTCTTGAAGTTTCACTAAAAGGTTGCAACTATACAGTATGCTCCAATGCAATCAGTCCAAATCAGTACAAAGTAGTAGATATATACAGATAGCCTGTTGGTTTCACTAGTCCCTCCTGGCTGCATCAGAAGCTACTTACTTGTTCTTTGCAGGTCTCTCGTCCTGGGGGGAGAAGGGGGTGCCCACCTTACTAGTCCAAACTGAGCATGTACAGTCATGCCATTTGAGACTTGACATCCCTCTCTTCCCAATGGACCCCGGCACCTCAGCCAGTCACACTGAGGCCACCACATTCCAAACAGCCAGCCTGTTCATGCTCCTCTTCGAATCACATGACTCACCATTCAGCCTCTCACAGATATTGCCATAATGAACCGAGTTAAACAGCAGCCCTAGTAACCAGCTATAACACAGGTGAGGAGTGACAGGAACCAGGACAGGCCAAAAAACTACACCCCACACCAACAGAGGTCATCCATGATTCCAACATTGCACACAGTATAGATTGATATAATGACATAATAAACAATAATATTAATAATAATAATAGTTCCTTTCAGACTGACTCACAAATAAATCATCCATATATGATATAGCTACACTAAAAGCTAATAGGTAGCAATGGCAAGTTTAATGTGTCACCTTCCTCAAACTAAATACACATTTAACACCTCCATTATTACCTTCTTTAAATGTGTGGCTCTCAAACTTACTGTGAGCTATTGGATCCCAACTAGATCTTGTTATTCTATAAATAAAATCGGGTCTCTTGTGACATGTTTACTCACAGTGTCATCATTATTTTTTTTACAATTTTACTTGACTACCAATATAAAAAAATCCCAGAGTTGGGTAAAAAAGATTTTTGCACATTTGGCAGAACAGACAACCATTATATATTGTTTATATATAATTGATTGTCTGCATATTTGTTTGTATTCGCACAAATTCACTTTTAAATGTTTTTTAGTGATGCACTCTTTTTAAACCATTCAATTATGCAGATGTCTTGTTTTACATATAAACTGAAAAAGATGCAGCCCATCTATAGCCAACCTTTTATTGTTGTGAGCATCTAAAGCAATCTGGGATTGCCAAGGGTTAATATTATAGGAGATATTTGTGTGTGTGTTTTTTTATACTGTTTACACAGTTCTCTACACCTGTCAATCACTGGATTCACATCTTGTTGTCTTTACCACAGGCAATGAGACATTGTAACAGAGACTATTTTGCTGTGTACTGAAAAAAGGAAATTTCAGCAGTAGAACTCAGTCCAAAGATTTTATTTATTTTTGTAATAAAACAATTGCTAGATGGCATTTTTTTATGTAGGACAGACTTTGTATGTCAATCCTACCCAAAAAAAGATTTTTTTGGCAGTAGATTTCTTTGATCTACCCTGCCTACAGTAATTACACAGTACAGTTTACATTTTCCGCAACTGTATGGAGGCAAGAGTGCAGCCTAGTGGTGGGGTGGTTCAATTCCAATGTGTGAGAGTTTCATAATCAATAGCTGTCCAAAGGCCGAAGGAGGAAGACACTGGGTGAGGAAGAAGCATTGAAGAAGATGCCTGCAGTGGCTATAAAGCAATGAGAGACTGCCGAGGTGTCATTGTTGGAACAGGGAAAACTCAAGGGTAAGTTGCTGTGCATACTTGCACATTATGGCAAATGTTACCAGTTCACTTCAATCCTCAATTCTGCTTTAAGGAAGAAAGAGTTAGGGTATCAGTTTATATTTTTATTAACTTTGGAAAGGAAATAAGGAATCATTTCTCTAACAGGGTACATATAGCAGTGAAAACATGCAAGAGTTTTAACCACTAAACCACTAAGGCTACTTTCAGTCATACACATATCTATGGTTAGTTTGCTGCATTTAAAAGTAGCTAAATACTGCCTTTCAATGTACTAGAACCCTGTGCTTTGGCCACATATAAACTGGCTGAATACCTGCCACCAGTTTTTGAGTGGCCAAAACACTGACCTTGGATGCACGCTGACTGACTTATAAAAGCGGTTACATGTGAACAGCAGCGGCACCTGCAATTGAGATGTTTAGAGTGCAAATCTGACAGCCACATTTGCTGCTGGTCACACACACACTGTTATAAAAGCAATGTTTACAACTTATTTTTGCTGGTGGCCACAGATAATCAACCAACCGAATGTAGCCTTATAGTGTTACTGAAAAAAGGCTGTTTTTTATGCTATCAGTGTCTCTGTTGGAGACATGTTCCTTCACCTTCTCTGACACAGACAAAGGAACAAGGAAAAACCTACCCTATGGACAACCTGACAGCTCTTCAAACACTATCACACACACAAATAGATCCACTGTAATTGTAATTGTAACTGGTTATTAGATATATAAGCTGCCATTGCTAATAGCTGATTATGAAACTGCTAGCTGCCTGGCTGTCACGATGATGCTGTGGCTTTATTTTTTTCAGAAAAACTGACCTGAAATAAGTATAAAGATATTCTGACTTTTCTCTGATTTCTATTTACTGAAGGCATGTTTTGGGTTTGTGTATTTAAGCTGAACACAACAGGCAAATAGACATTTCAGAGGGAGGCCAGCACTGGCGGTCCACCTATCTCTGGTAGACTTTAAATTGTAATTATAAAAAAATAAATAATAGTAATAATAACAGTAATAATGTTTTTAAGTGTTTTTGCAATAGTTTTTAGCATCTTTCAGTGTTTTTTAGCGTTAGCGTTTTGTAGCTTTTTTTTTTATTAATGGGATCAAAAATATTAAAAAACACCAGTGAGTCATGTTTTTGAGTGTTTATCAGAATTTATCGGTGTTTATTGACATTAGAGCATTTTTACAGCTGAAAAACTCCTCTCAGTACCCACTAGTTTTGAGGGTTTTTTACAGCCAAAAAACGCTTCAACCAAAAACAGTTGATGACAGCCATTGTTTGTATGGACACATAGGATAACATGCTGGAGAGTTTTTGGACTGTAGAAAAAAACATCTGAAGCCAAAAACAGCAGCTGTAAAAATGTCCAAAAACGTCCAGTGTGCATGAGGACTAATGCCCCGTACACATGGTCGGATTTTCCGATGGAAAATGTCCGATCGGAGCGTGTTGTCGGAAATTCCGATCGTGTGTGGGCTCCATCGGACATTTTCCATCGGATTTTCCGACACACAAAGTTGGAGAGCAGGAGATAAAATTTTCCGACAACAAAATCCGTTGTCGGAAATTCCGATCGTGTGTACACAAATCCGACGGACAAAGTGCCACGCATGCTCAGAATAAATAAAGAGATGAAAGCTATTGGCCACTGCCCCGTTTATAGTCCCGACGTACATGTTTTACGTCACCGTGTTTAAAACGATCGGATTTTCCGACAACTTTGTGTGACCGTGTGTATGCAAGACAAGTTTGAGCCAACATCCGTCGGAAAAAATCCTAGGATTTTGTTGTCGGAATGTCCGAACAAAGTCCGACCGTGTGTACGGGGCATAATACTTTTTAATTTTTACTAGGGATCCTTATCATTCCCAATCCATATCAACTCTCCCCATTCACTTTTAGTCTCATACTACATATTGTATTCCCTCAAGTCCTTAAAACATAAAGACTTTCATTGTCTAACTATCACTGAAAGAAATACTACTGCAATATGATTGGTTGATATGGAAAATACATCCTTTTCTTTCTTGCAGTCTTTTTATAAATGCGACAGAATCTACTTTTGCTGCTTTTGAATGTCTTGTTATTGTCAAAAGTTCTAACTTGGTAAGAGACTAAAAAATAAGTTTTCAAGTAAAGACATTTCTGTCTTTTTCATGAACATTCTCACTGCAGCATAATCTAATTAGATAGCTAAATAAGTCAGTAGCAGAAGGATAAGAAAAAGTGAACAGTACACTATGAATTGATTTTGAAAGGCTGAGAAAAAGCTCAGAACATTTTAATAACTTTCCTCAGTTTGGGTTCAGAGAGTAGATTCTAATTGGATTGGAATTATTTATAGTGGGTGCTTGTTTTTGTTAACAACTTGCTGACTTCATAAATCATAACTTATATTCTTATCCAATCCACAATAAAATTATAAGCTGTTTAAATGAAAATACCAGTTTTATTAATAATGTTGATATTGCATATGTTATTTCTAGGGATGAGCTCAAGGTTCATTTCATACACATGTTTAGAGTTGAACGTTATGTATAATAGAAATAATACTACCGCTTTTCTACATGACAGCTTCCAGCTGTCAATGGTTGTTATTAAGGATGCTGGCAGGTGCAGGCACTGCCAAGTCCTTAACAGTCAATGAGGTCTTCAGCCCCTTTCACTTATGTGACAGAATCCCTTCCCATATAAGGAAAGGAGCAGGATAATACTAACCATATATTGTATGGTCATGCTCATGTCAATGACATCACCAGTAGACCCCGCCTCCTTATATAAAACAGCTGTCATCCATTAGATTTTTTATTTGGTGGATGGCAAGTGAACAAGTAGGACGTGTCCCAGCAGTGACATACATATTTTTCTTTCAAGGAGTCATCAGGTTTCGGGCATTGGTATTAATGTGGATCTGCATCACTCGACGACTTTTACAGTATTTGGTGAATGAGTAGGCGTACTATGTATGAGGGCATGTGGCATAGTATGGTTCAGGAGGGGAACACACTCTCTCCTGGCCAGAAAGGCTGCTTGCTTGGATTAAGGGTCTAGTATAGATTTCCTGGGAGACCTCACACTTTTTTTTTTGTGTAAGGTATCGCCTAAAATCCATAATGGACTGAAAGGGTCTGGAATGCATTTTGAAGGAGGGGGTGCTATATATATATTTTCATTCTTGCTGTAGAATTTGCTACAGCAAAAAATTACATTTACAAAAACAATTACCGCAAGTATTCCAAGGGATGCAGTTTTAACTACACTTTCTACTATTTAACTAACTCAATACATCTATATACTAATTCAATCATACATTTACCCTTGATAGAATTTACACTCTGCACCAATATTATGTTTTGGAAATGATTCACCTGTATTCTGCATAGTCGTGGGCCATTATGGGGCACTACTGATTTGTATTTCATGGTTCTGAAACATACTCTTCTTCATATTGTACCTGGAAAATGTTGCTCTATATGTACACCATATTTTACCAATAAAAATTGATTTGACTATACACTGTCAGCAAATGAAAATTATTGCCAGTGCACAGACCCCTCTAACTGTACCCCAGCATACATAGCAGACCCTAGGGGGTCTGTGTGTTTATTTTCTTTAAATAAAGGCATCTATCAAAGTCTTTTGCTTTTTAAAAGTCAGTGCTAAAAAACAAAAATTGCTGCTCCCAGCTGCATGGAAGTTTTAAAATGTTGTTTGCATTGTTACATGTTTCCCAGGCCAGTGCCCACCTCCATGCTATTTTTTTTATACCCCCGTGTCTTTTGGTCCAGAAAATGGGTAATTAGGGATGAGTTAAATGTTAAGTCTGAATGTAAGTTTGGGCCAAACATTTGCTGTTTGGATGTTTGTTGGAAAGCCAAACATTTAGGGCACTCAGAGTGGATAAATATAACTCTTTATAGTGTCAGTGGTTGTCAAGGAAGCAGAGGGTGTCTCTAGCAACAACTGACATCACCTAGTCTATTCATTTGCATGGCCAGGAATCCCCACGTCATCAATGTGGTGGGCATAGGGTGACTTCATTGCCTAAATATGTGGCTATACTTGGGCAATAACATTGAACAAATATTGCCGTAGCCATATTTGGGCAATTATGCCACCACTATTCACTATGTCACTCTAGGGTTGTCTTTTTTTTTCTTTTAGAAGATGTAATTTATCATGGATGTGAATTGCTGTACGAAGTGATTGACGATGGATATGTGTTTTAACTTACTATTTACTTTTTTTTGTGAATGAGTAGGGGTATGTAACTCTTACTCATTCACACGGAGAACCAGTATCTGGGGCACCTTATTGTGATTCACGGGAGGAACTTATTTTGTCACAATATTGTGGACTTTATACACTTCACTGATTCAATTTTTATTTCACCTCACTGCTTTTTTCCAGCTTTGTTTTGGTTATGGTACACTTGTATATTAGTTGGCCATAGCTGTACCGTGTTTAGGGTACACACTGATATATTTTCATCAAGCGCTACACTATCATGTTTATATTTTCCTGAACCTTGTATGTTTGAGTGTTGGCCGCTTTCCCCCTTTCACATTAACAGTAGCGCAGTTTTTTTCCCTCACATCTCCAGAATACGTAATTTCTCTCACTCTGATATTCGTGGTGATGCCTCACATGTGTGGTGTGATTGTCATTTGCATATGCATGTGAAACCTAGGTGTGCGCTCGCATTTGCACATGAACACAGGGGGATGAGGGTGCTTTCAATATTTTTTACTGCAAGTGAAGAAATCCTTATCTTCTCTTTTCTGACATCACAGAGAGGGAGGAACAATGAATGTTCCTCTCACTTTGTCTAATGTAAATGTTGGAACAGTAGAGCCTGAGAAAGGCAGTGGGAGGGGTGAAACCCTTCAGCCGCCTATAAAAGTGATTCAGCGGCTATAGCTGCAGCCATGATCCTGGTATAACCACCTTTCCTTTCAGTAGGTCAGCAGACTTTGTGATTCATGATTGACTAGGATTTATACCATTAGATGATGTCATTGACAATGGATGAACATCGTGGGCCTTTATTTTTCTCCTGAGAGGATCTGTCAAAAACTGTATATGTGAGTTTATTTATACTTAACATTCCTTCTATGTGAATGAATAGGGGTACTATGTAGCCCTTATTAATTCATGTGGGGGGGGGGGGTATCTGGGGGCTCCTTATTGTTCCAAAAAGTACACAAACCTGAAAACTACTGGGCTAGGATGGTGAGGACGAGACTCATGTTCTCATCAACATGGGGATGAGGTGCTTTCCCAGGGTGTCCTCCCCATCAAGGAACTACCAATGTTGAGGCTGCGTGGTCCAGTATGGTTCAAGAGGAGGCTAATGTTCAAACCAGGCTACATGCTCAATTAAGGGTCAGGTATAGATTTTAAAAGGGAACCTCAAAATTTTCCTGATTTTTTTCACAGGTTTCCTCATAAAAATCCAGGGGGAGCCTAGCATTATGTTTGCATGGGGTCCCCCTTAAATTCATACCGGATCTGAAGGGCCTGGTGTGAATTGGGGGAACCCCCAACCTGTTTTTTTTGTAGGGATCCCCAATTAACATCTATATCAAACACTCATCTAGTATAAGGGCCTGGTATAAATGAAGGGCATCCACAGGTTCCCTGTTTACAATCATAGGTAAAGCATCTGGGAGCTATTATTTTGCCAGCAATATAAACACACTTTTTTTTCTTTGTGAATGTCAATTTTGCTGAAGTAGATAGTGTGCACTGCACAGATGTGCCACTTCACAGGTAAAGGCACCCCCTAGGCTGGTTATTTAATGGAGTTTTGATATTTTTATATTTTAACCCTCTATTTTAACCCGTTTTCACTTGGCCTAATGTAGAGTCAGTGTACTGGCCCACTGCCAGTACCATGTGATCACTGTGGCCAATCAGCAGGTCAAATGACAATTGTACACAATTAATGGCTTTGTTTCACACCTTTCATTGTTTACTATTGGGATGAGCCTTGCGATTGTTCACAGTGATCACATGGTACATACAGGGCCAATCACAGTCCATCTGTACCGTGTGGTTAGCTGTGGCCAATCACAGCTAATGACAATAGTAAACACTGAATGTATCATTTTCATTCAGAAAATAATGTGTAAAAAAGTAGTAGTGTAGTGTTACTATGGTAACATTGAATTGCTCTGGTCACTGTATGTAAAAAAAAGAAAATGTAAAGAAAAGAAATATTTAAAAAATTGATACCAGTCAGTGTCCCTGATCACTGCCACGCCAATTATTTTTATTTTGGATTATTTTCACCAAAGAAATGTAGCAGAATACATTTTGGCCTAAATTTATGAATTAAGACTTTTTATTTGCAAAATGTTATAACATGATGATGATGAAAACTTTTTTTTTTTTAATTTTCAGTCTTTCATTTGAAAAATAAAAAAACAGTGGTGGTTAAATACCACAAATGAAAGCTCTATTTGTGTGAAAAAAATGATAAAAATGTCATATGAGTACAGTATTGCATGACCACGCAATTGTCATTCAATTGTCATTCCATAGGGATCCACAATTGTCAGGCAAAAAATTTGTTCGAACATGCGAACACCGTTAAAGTCTATAGGACACGAACATGAATAATCAAAAGTGCTCATTTTAAAGGCTTATATTCAAGTTATTGTCATGAAAAGTGTTTGGGGACCTGGGTCCTGCCCCAGGGGACATGTATCAGTGCAAAAAAAATTTTAAAAACGGCTGTTTTTTCAGGAGCCGTGACTTTAATAAAGCTTAAAGTGAAGCAATAAAAGTGAAATATTCCTTTAAATTTTGTACCTGGGGGGTTTCTATAGTTTGCCTGTAAAGGAGCACATGTTTCCCGAATTTAGAGCAGTCTGACAGCAAAATGTCATTTCTAAAGGAAAAAAAGTAATTTAAAACTACTCACGGCTATAATGAATTGTTGGTCCGACAATACACATAAAAGTTCATTGATAAAAATGGCATGGGAACCCCGAACCATAATTTAAAAAAAAATGCATGGGGGTCCCCCTAAATTCCATACCAGGCCCTTCAAGTCTGGTATGGATATTAAGGGGAACCCCGCGCCAAAATTAAAAAAAAAATGGCGCGGGGGTCCCCCTCAAAATCCTTACCAGACCGTTCAGGTCTAATATGGATTCTAAGGGGAACCCTGCACCAAAAAGGACCTCATCCCCACAACCCTTGCCCGGTGGTTGTGGGGGTCTGTGGGCAGGGGGCTTATCAGAATCTGGAAGCCTCCTTTAACAAGGGGACCCCCAGATCCAGGCCCCCCATGTAAATTGGTAATGGGGTTCAAATTAAAATCACTGCTCCCAAAAAAAAAACGGTCGTTTTTAAAACTTTCTTTTGCATTGATACGTCTCCCCTGGTGCAGGACCCAGGTCCCCAAACACTTTTTATGACAATAACTTGCATATTAACCCTTAAAATGAGCACTTTTGATTTCTCCCATAGACAATTCACTATAGCCGACACCACTATTAGTTCATGACTTTTTTCCCTTTAGAAATTTAATTTTTCTGTCAGACTATTCTACATACGGGAAAAAAGCGCCACTTTACAGGCATAGTATAGAAACCCCCCAGGTACGAGATTTAAAGGAATATTTCACTTTTATTGTTTTGCTTTATTAAAATCACTGCTCCCGAAAAACGGCCATTTTTAAAACATTTTTTTTGCATTGATACATGTCCCCTGGGGCAGGACCCAGGTCCCCAAACACTTTTTATGACAATACCATGCATGTAAGCCTTTAAAATTAGCACTTTTGATTTCTCCATAGACTTTTAAAGGGAGTTCTCCGGCTTTCGAATTTGCCGCGAACACCCCAAATTGTTCACTGTTCGGCGAACTGGCGAATAGCCAATGTTTGAGTCAAACTCATGTTCGACCCGAACATAAAGCCCATCCCTACTGGAGAGTGCAAAATCTGGTGCAGATGTGCATGGTAGCCAGTGAACGTCTAACTTTAGCTTGTTCAATTATACTTTGACAAAAAACTGGAAGCCGATTGCTTTCTATGCAGAGTTGCAAAACATTTTTCACTCTCCAGTTTTAGTAAGTCAATCTCACAGTATACATGGACCAATCTCTAAGACTGTAAATTTGTAGAGCGCCCCAGGCATCCTACAGCTTTCTAAAGTCTTGCTTCGGTAGGGTTGGAGATCGTGCTGGACTGTTGATCATGAGTTGATGTTAAGGTAATGGTAGTGGTGGGGGGGGAGTTCTCTTCTGATGCTTTCTGCCCCACTACAGCTTGAAGAAGATGGTGAGCCATTTTTGAGGGCCTGGGCTGCTGCCTTTCGGTATGGCCTTAAAGGTCATTTCTGCATGTACTAGAGGGGGTAGGAAAGGAGGGAGTGGCCAATATCCAATTAAATGCACAGAGGGTATCATTTGTAACCGTTTAATGAAAGTTCAAAAAATGGTCAAGCCAATGCGTTTCAGGGGAAAAGACTCCCCCTTCCTCAGGGGGTTGTCGGTGAAAAAAAAAGAAAGAATATATATATATATATATATATATATATATATATATATATATATATATATATATATATATATATATATATATTTATATACATAAATTATATAAAAATGTAGAGATGCAAGTTGAAAGTCCTTTACATAATAAAATACACATACTAACACATAATTACTGTATATACCAAAGGTAAATCATCGGAAAATTCTAAATAAAATATACAAAAAATATAAATTATAAAAAAGCTACAACATACATATTTTGCATATTATTCAAAGTGCTAATAAAAGTGGAGCAGGAGATAAGAGCAATAAAATAAGTAAGAAAAATCTATTTAAAGCCAGCATTCTGAACTATATCGTCACTTTCTTAGTGTTTTCCAAAAGGCAAAATAATAGATGTATGTGACCTTTATATAATGTAAATATATATATATATATATATATATATATATATATATATATATAGTCACTGCAGATGTTGTGACTTTGCAAAGTGACTTCTACATCACTTGGGTTCATCCAAAGGAATAATTTAACAACTGACCTGCTACTGTTTGTAGATGGTGAGCGGAGAAAATCTCCATATGGGTGTGTCTGCAATATCAGAATCTGTACGGGAAAAAAATTCAGTTTGGTGTTAATGCAAGAGAAAGGGGAGGGGCAGAGGGAGAGGGGGCACTGGATGGGTAAGGGAAGTGGGAAATAAAAAATAAAAGTCTTGCTTAGCTGTGAATTATATTTCCATCTTATACATGTGACTACTAGTCAATTTGTATGGTGGACACATTGTGAAGCAAAAGAGGCTGAAGGAGGCGGGGCCAAACACATCATAGAACTGTAAGTTGCTATTTACATACTAGAGATGTCAGACAGCTATACAAGATAACTATATGAGCAAGCCCTCTTTAGGTTCATTCTATACATGTCTGCCTTTCAATTTTGGAGATTTTATGCAAATAGAGGTTCCCTTTAAATCCCAGGTTTATCATGTTTGAGTGGACTGCATCTTGAAAGCCTATCATTTTGCTTTTCAGTTGGGTTCACAGTTCAAATGATTCTTGCTGCCATGTTATTACTAAAATGTATTTCAACTTACTGTTCACAACTACTTTACTAATCTTATAACAATATGTGTTAGAAAAGTAAGAGGAAAGAAAATCACTCCCAAATCTTTAATAAAGCAGCATGTACATGAGTTTAGGACATTTGTGCTCATCATTGCACTACCTGATGAAAGAAATTTTAAGAACTGCACATAAAAGAGAACTGGCCTTTTGCCATATTGCTTGAGGCATAAAGATTTCCTTTGATTGCTTACATTAGTAGTGTATTTCGAAATAGCTTACAGTTTTATATTTATTTTCCTTAATGTGAGCTTACACATTATTGCTAACTGTATTGCTGCAATAAATACATTTATTGTGTTACTTGCAAGACACATTGATGTTATCTTGTTTGAGATCATTTTTGTCATCGATGAAAGCAATAGTAGACTTTTTAGCAATATTGCTTTAGATATACAGCTCAGTGCAGTTTATTTTTTGTGTTAAATGGTCCACTGCATATTGACGTAAAATAGTGCTAATGTTTTACTTCTGTGTAACTCACCAAGCAGGCAGTTTTTTAAAGGGCAAAATTATTACAGGCATATATGCCAAATATATCATTCTAAACTAAGGAAAACAGCTGAATACACACTGGAAATACATATGTGCCAATGGTTTTAGCTGCCAAAAAATTCTTATCTGTGTGACAATGGCACACTCAGTCTCACCCTGCACAGAGATTTTCCAGCTCACGGGCAACAATCTGTGTGCCAGAAGACTGAGAGTGATTATCACTGGGTTGGTGAATGGCACAGGACAACGTCATATTGTGACAAAATGCGTCGGTAGGAGGCACGTTCTGACATCACTCCGTTGCCACAAACCCGCAGGAATGGGCATTTGCTATAGCCAGCCGGCTTTTTTGTACATGCTGTATTTTAGGCTTCTTAAGTAAGTGCCTTACTTTTTATCTAATAAACTGGTCCATTGGTTTTACACTATGGCGAGTCTGTTTCTCTCCTTGGGTTACCTTGAGCACCATCAATGATCGAGATTGATCTCACATAGGTGGCCCCTGGATGAGAGCTGATGTCTGATTTCAACGAAAGATTAATGGCCCGGGCTTGGTTATTAGCTGCAAGCGCTATACAGCTTACTGTCTGGTAAGCGTGAAATCTATGTGGTAAAGGGATTGTCGTGTTTGTGAGTCACTGTCACATGAGGAGATTCTGAGAAGTGGTCTACTCACTTTGAAGAGGGATTCACACAATTGTGTTGATTACATTTGTGGGGACTTTAAAAAGTAAATTACACCATCTGAAGAGTGATACACGCAAATGTCAATTTTTTTGCAAATAATTGTGATAAATTCATCGGAGTGGATTCTGAATAGTGGGTCATACATCACATAGGGTGATTCACAGCCTTGTGTCTCATCTCAAAACTTTTTTTTATATATTTTTTATATTTTTAAATAGTTTATATTCATATTAACACTTTTGTTTAGTGTTTCTCACAGATTGTATCATCTTTATTCATTCTATTTATGTTATTGTCACTAGATGACTCTGATAAGTGATTCACACACTTGGAAGAGCGATTCACAGATTTCAATTTATTTTATTTTATTTTATTTTTGCACCTTGGTGTTTTGGTTTCTGTTCACCTTTGTTACTATTCATATGATCTTTAGCACAGCTTATTTCTAACCCTTTCTCCTTAAGGAACCTGTTTGCCCATAGAGGGGCCCCTCCCATCAGGAAGTCCGAGAGGAACTGTTATTTCTCAAAAATACTGTGTTTTCCCTTTATTGTTCTGTTGGCAGGTTATAACCCCCTCCTGACAGAACTACAGGTAGAAATGTATTTTGAAGTGACCTGTGTATTTTGTTGCTGTTATTGTTTCTGCCAGCAGGATTTATAACCCCCTTCTGGCAGAAACTCTGTAAAGTGTACAGGTAGTGATAGGATAAGACAGCTATCTATCTATCTCCAGCTGGAGTAACGGATCCTGCTGACAGAAGATTTCTGATGAGGGGGAGATGCTCTGGTCCTAATGTGTGTGCAATTGTTTGTAACTGTAGGGACTTATAGTTAGGAATACAATGTACATACTGTAAATGCCAAGAATATATATATATATATATATATATATATATATATATATATATATATATATATATATATATGTTTGCTGCGTAATTTATTTGTATTATTTTTTTCTAAATTCCCCCAGTCAAGGTACTGACTTAGTTTTGGTGGGGGGTGAGTGTAGCACCCTCTAGTTAGGTAGGTGCTAGAGTGGGGATTTTTTCTGGAGAGTAGGAAAATTTAGACAAGCCTAGCTGGTGGCTAAGCCTGTTTGTTTTCATTCTGGGCTGGGAGTGGCCTAGGCAGGGCTGGGTGACTCACATGTAGCATCATTGTCACCTCTCTCTTCTTTTTAGAAGATGCTGGAAGAAAGGGAGGAGAGAAGAGATGGGTTGCCTGGGGTACCTTCAGGAGCCTTGACCAATCCCCAATGTGGATTGGCAGTGGGCAGGCCTCCTCGAATACCTGGGGTCAGACCAGCTGGGAAGGAGTTCTCAGGAGGAAGAGCTGGAGTGAGAGAGTGTGGAAGCTGTTGGGCCCCACGGTAGGCTCCCCAGTCTGGGGGATGGGTGACCCTGGGACGGGACTCGGGTGCATCCAGGAGGAGAAATGAGATCCTGGAAGGGAGGCACATGAGAGAGCAAGGAGAGGTTAGCAGGAGAGAACACTGCTAAGTGTCTCCAGGGGGGACAACTGGTCACAGCCAGGAGGGCTGGAAAGTGAGCACAGTCGGGAGGACTGGGGAGGCACGCCTGAGAGAATTGGGAGATTGCAGTTTGAGATGGGTGCAGAACCAGAAGAGCAGACTGTGGGAAGGGCAGCGGAAAGATGTCTCTGCAGCCATGATGGTTGGCAGGGCCTGAAGAGCGCTATCTGGGAGTGGTAGATGAGCTGAGGACAGTTATTACCTGAACTATTTCTACACCACAGGGGCCTGTGGTCCCTGCCTGCTGGAGGAGTGACAGTCTGCAGCAAGGGAAGTGCTGGGGAAGTAACAGTCTGCAGCAAGTGAAGTGCTGGAGGAGTAACGTTATGCAGCAAGTGAATTGCTGAAGGAGTGAAGGATAAGAGGTCTTAAGCAAGAGTTTGTGCTGGAGAGAAGACTGGAGTGTATATACTCCAATGTATATAGAAGTCCCAAGCAAGTTGCACTAAATATTCCGGGGCATCCCATAATTCCCCATTTCCCATCCAAGTTCAAGTGACTGAGAGATGGATGTCTGGCTGAGCAGGGTGACAGGTGAACCCCTACTTTCAGCAATCCCTACGGGGGTAATGCTACAGTAATATTTCAGTTTTGTGTCAGCTGAAGTGCCCTTGAAAAGAAGTCTCAAGTTAGCCAGGATACCCGCGATCATCTCACGGAGAGGAAGAATGGGGAAATGCTAATGTAAACAAGCTTTTCCCCGTTCTGCCTAGTGACAGGACACTGATCACAGCTCCCTGTCATCAGGAGCGGTGAACAGTGCCGTGTCACACACAGCCCCTCCCCCCACAGTTAGAATCACTCCCTAGGACACACTTAACCCCTACACCGCCACCTAGTGGTTAACCCCTTCACTGTTAGTCACATTTACACAGTAATCAATGCATTTTTAATTGCATTGATCGCTGTATAAATGTGAATGGTCCCAAAATCACGCCAAAAGTGTCAGATCTGTCTGCCATAATGTCAGTAATGATAAAAATTGCTGATCACCGCCATTACTAATAAAAAAAATTATTAATAAAAATGCCATAAAACTATCCCCTATTTTGTAAATGCTATAACTTTTGCACAAACCAATCAATAAATGCGTATTGCGATTTTTTTACCAAAAATATGTAGAAGAATATGTATCGGCCTAAACTAAGGAAAAAATGTTTTTATAGTGCAAAAAAAAAAAAACGCAGAGGTGATCAAATACCACCAAAAGAAAGCTCTATTTGTGGAGAAAAAAGGATGTCAATTTTGTTTTGGAGCCGCATCGCACGGCCGCGCAATTGTGAGTTAAAGCGACACAGTGCTGAATCGCAAAAAGTGCTCTGGTCTTTGGGCAGCCGAATGGTCCGGGGCTTAAGTGATTAAAGGAGTGGTAAAAAAAAGAAAAATATGGAAAGTGTGAGGGAAAAAACCTCTAGGGGAGGATGAAACATTTTCTGGGGTAAGGAAACAGGGTGTGGAGAGAGGTATATAAGGGGTGGGGGGAAGTGTGGGGCAGAGTCAGGTGCTACCTCATGTCTGTAGGCTCATGTCTGGGGGCAAAGGAAAGAGCATCGAGAGGGTCTACATAATCAAAGAGAAGTTATCAGGAGACAGGATATTTTATGACCATTTCTGTCTGTAGTGAAATTAGAGTGACCATGTATGCTTGTATCAATCAAGGGCATTATTTAACATTGCTCTGGTTTCCTCCATTTGAGATAATATTTACCCTATATTTTCTATTAGGTGAATCTTGGGGGTGTTTGTGATTTTCAAAGTAGGGAGATAGAAGACTTTTTCAAGCTAGAAATTGTTTCTTAGGTGACATGTAGAAGATAGTTCCTAGGCTATATGAGATGAGGGACACCCACTATTTGTGTTATCCAATAGTGGATCATGTGACCAAAATTGTTGAATTGCATGGCATTCCCACCAAATATGGAGGACGATGCCTCTCTCTGACATCCCGTGTCAACATGTACAGTGCCTTGAAAAAGTATTCATATCCCTTGGAATTTTCCACATTTTGTCATGTTACAACCAAGAACGTAAATGCATTTTATTCGGATTGTCTCTACCAGCTTTGCACATCTAGAGTGACATTTTTTCCCATTCTTCTTTGCAAAAAGCTCAAGCTCTGTCACATTGGATGAAGAGCGTCTGTGAACAGCAATTTTCAAGTCTTGCCACAGATTCTCAGTTGGATTTAGGTCTGGACTGTGACTAGGCCATTCTAACACATAAATATGATTTGATATAAACCATTCCATTGTAGCTCTGGCTGTATGTTTAGGGTTGTTGTCCTTCTGGAAGGTGAACCTCTGCCCCAGTCTCAAGTCTTTTGCAGACTCTAACAGGTTTTCTTCTAAGATTGCCCTGTATGTGGTTCCATCCATCTTCCTATTAACTCTGACCAGCTATCCTGTCCCTGCTGAAGAAAAGCATCCCCACAACATGATGCTGCCACCACCATGTTTCACAGTGGGGATGATGTGTTCAGTGTGATATGCAGTGTTAGTTTTCCGCCACACATAGCGTTTTGCTTTTACATCAATAAGTTCAATTTAGGTCTCATCTGACCAGAGCACCTTCTTCCACATGTTTGCTGTGTCCCCCACATGTCTTCTTGCAAACTGCAAAATTGGACTTTTTATGGCTTTCTTCAACAATGGCTTTTTTCTTGCCACTCTTCCATAAAGGCCAGATTTGTGGAGTGCATGACTAATGGCCCGTACACACGGTCGGATTTTCCGATGGAAAATGTCCGATCGGAGCGTGTTGTCGGAAATTCCGACCGTGTGTGGGCTCCATCGGACATTTTCCATCGGATTTTCCGACACACAAAGTTGGAGAGCAGGAGATAAAATTTTCCGACAACAAAATCCGTTGTCGGAAATTCCGATCGTGTGTACACAAATCCGACGGACAAAGTGCCACGCATGCTCAGAACAAATAAAGAGATGAAAGCTATTGGCCACTGCCCCGTTTATAGTCCCGACGTACGTGTTTTACGTCACCGCGTTCAGAACGATCGGATTTTCCGACAACTTTGTGTGACCGTGTGTATGCAAGACAAGTTTGAGACAACACCCGTCGGAAAAAATCCATGGATTTTGTTGTCGGAATGTCCGAACAAAGTCCGACCGTGTGTACGCCCTATAATAGTTGTCCTGTGGCCAGATTCTCCCACCTGAGCTGTGGATCTCTGCAGCTCCTCCAGAGCTGCCATGGGCCTCTTGGCCGCTTCTCTAATGAATGCTCTCCTTGCCTGGCCTGACAGTTTAGGTGGACGGCTATGCCTTGGTAGGTTTCCAGTTGTGCCATACTCTTTCCATTTTCGGATGATGGATTGAACCTTGCTCCTTGAGATATTCAAAGCTTGGAATATTATTTTATAACCTAACCCTGCTTTAAACATCTTCACAACTTTATCCCTGACCTGTCTGGTGAGTTCCTTGTCCTTCATGATGATTTTTGTTCACTAAGGTTCTCTAATAAACTCTTAGGGTTTCACAGAACAGCTGTATTTATACTGAGATTAAATTACACACAGGTGTACTCTGTTTACTAATTAGGTGACTTCTGAAGGCATTTGTTTCCACTAGATTTTAGTTAAGGGTATTAGAGTAAAAGGGGCTAAATATAAATGCACTTTTCACATATTTATTTGTAAAAAAATTGAAAACCATTTATAATTTTCCTTCCACTTCACAATGTTGTGCCACTTTGTGTTGGTCTATCACATAAAATCCCAATAAAATACATTTATGTTTTTGATTGTAACATAACAAAATGTGGAACATGTCAAGGGGTATGAAAAGGCACTGTATGGACACAATAGTATATAGACAGATTTCTGAATTTACCTGCTCACAAAACACAAACAGTATACTGACCTTCTTCCATTGTTGGTCAGAGAATTGAAATGTAATTTCTCTTTCTCAGGAAGTTCAAAAGTAGGCTGCTTTACTGTCTAAGGGGTGGAAAAAAGCCAGGAGTGCAGTTGGGTATCACATGGGTGACAGGATTACCTTTTGCACAAATGTCCTCAAAAGTAGTGAGGGGGTAAACAAATTATTTTTTCTGACTATGACTAATAATGCAATTCTAGATTTGGAGGTATGCCCTATTGTGAATAGGATGTGTGTTATCTAATAGATGTCTACAAAATTCCTAACTCTCAGGGGGGCCTCCAGAGGTTGACGTTCAGAGTATGGACCACAGGAAAAATAAAGCTGGCCATACACGAATCTAAATTCAGCTGGTTTAGCAGAGACTGATCAATTTTTGTTCTATATACTGTATGGGCTAGCTGGCTGTACACAAGTCACAATTGATTGACTTTGTACAGCCAGCCTGTTGTGTTTTTTTTTTTTTTAATGAACCAATGCTGCCCACTATTACCTGGAACACTGATCATTGTATTCCAGCAGGGAGACAGAACACAAGAGCACAGCAAGAGTGATTTGCCCATCCACATTTAATGCGTGGATGGAGGAATTAGCACATTTTTTTTGTTCAACCTTCTGGTCAAAGACATGATCCAGGCCATTATGTTGGATAGAAGTCTGATTTTAAATATGAATAGAACTTGTGCCATAAAGTATCATGCCACTATGTTGAAGGCCTTCTCTTCATTGGTTAACAAGGGAAGGCCCTCCATTTTTTATTTGCACATATATTAGATCAAATTTAGAGATTTAATGGTGTTATCTAGGGTTACCTTTCTGGGTATAAAGTCTAGATCAACCAAAGAAAGGAGTTCAGGTAATAGGCAGTTACCCAGTATTTTTGCAAATATTTTAACATCTGATGCCGAGTAAGGAAATTAGCCTGTAGCTGGCACAGAAAAGATAATTCTGTTCTTCTGAAATGATCATTAGGCTCTAATAGGCTTCAAAATAGGGTGGGCTCGGGGCGCAGAGAGTGCGTCCTGATCCCACTCAGTTGTGTAATTGTGTGACACTAGCGAATGAATATTCGCTATTCTGCCACATTCTCCTCCTGGCCAATCAGGAAGCCCCTATTGGCCAAGGAGTCTTATGACTCCCTGGCCAATCGTGTCTCAGGACACACTTCTGGGTTCCAATTGGCCGGAAGGAGAATGTCTGTGTCCTCACTGGAGTGTCCAGCTCTTCCTTTTCCCCTGTTTGTGTCTCCTGTGGGGGGGTTGTTGGTGCTGCGGGTGATCGCCGCTACCTGTGTCTCCCGCGCATGGGAGGGGGGTTGTTGCTGCCGCTGACTGTGTCTCCTGCAGGGGGTTTGTTGGTGCTGCGGGGGTTATTGTTGCTGCCTGTGTCACCCAAGGGGGGGTTGTTGCTGCCACTGCTTGTGTCTCCCGTGGGGGGGTAGTGTTGGTTGTGCCGCCCCCCAAAAATAGTAAGCACCAGCTGCCAATGAGAGAAAGTTTATGTAAAAAATGGGTTGTAAATCTGCCAGGACTTAGAATTTTACCCAGTTTCATCTTACTAAGAGTCTTCTTAAATATCTGTTAATTTGAGGATTTTATTCATGGTCTGAATGGCTATATCCTGAAGTGTAGGGAGACCACTACATTTGTTTAAGAATCCTATATGGGATGGCTGAATACCCATTTGAAATAGCCATTGAAGGGTTTATAACTGAGTTGAAATCTTCCCCAAAGATAATGGAATCAGTCCAAGTGTCTGACTTTTTTTTTTCAATTTTTTCATGGTTTTCCATTAATCTTTCTAACCTTGTATTTCCTCATTAACATCTATTAAAATAATTTCTTTAAAAAAATGAATAATATTGTAGGTCACTAAATTGACTTTTAATATATTTTATGATACCACTAAAAAGTATCCACAAGCGTAATTATTTTTCTGGTGAAATTTATAACACGTACAAAAAGAAACTGTTTATCTTCCTATGTGGTGACTAATAAATAAATGCCTGTTTATGGCAGTTAAAATGTTCAAATGTATGAATATATAAACACCACTATAAAATGTTATTTTATTTGAAATTGTAATACAGTTTCCAAATGATATATGAAAAAGAAATTATGTATTTTTTCAATCAAAATTATCTGGATTATTTGATACAAATTCCTATCATGGCCAAATGATGAAAAGTGAGCCTGTGGCCAGATTATGAATACATTTAGGTGGTTTGTGTATGACATCAAAAGATGACTTTTAATTAAATGTCTATTAAAGGCAATTAAAGTGTTCAAATGTATAAATATCACTATAAAATATGTTACTTTGTTTGAAATTGCAATACACATTCATCATGAATCATACATGAATCATGACTACAGATGAATACAGTACCTTTCTTATAAAGTTTAAAGATGCTTTGCCCACAGTGCCTGCAGCTACTGTACATTGGTCAGCGATGGCTTGTTTTAAAGATCATATACTGCTTTAATGAATATGTAAGAAATTAGGTGTCCATCATCAGGTTCACTTCAAATGAATCTGTAGTAGTTTTATATGCATTTTCTTTCATTATTCTGGCCAGAATTGAAAAAAAAGAAAATAAATAATAATATATTTTATATTCATGCTGTTTATTAAAGATTTTCCAGACACAAAAAATAAATCAGTAAAAGGACAAGTAGTGGATATTTGGTCACTATATCCAGGATAATGTACAGTTCAATAGGTAGTAAAGATATACTTATCTCAATATAGAAACAGGTAGTTGCATTATTCAAAAACCATACAGTCCATTTTTTTATAAATACAACAATGTTACATCCAGTGCAAGGATCCAAGAGAAAATAAAAGGTATATAAACATTTTACCAAGTGGGTCAACATAAAATACGGATATTATGTCAACTAGTTAAAGACAACTGATAGGTAGAGAATCTTGTACAAGGTACAATACAGAGATCACATGGTTTATATAGAAAGCTATACGAGGGCTGTGGCCATTCAGCTAAGCAAAAGTCATAAAAAAAAAAAAAACAGCCCTTTTTGTTAAAGAGAAAAAGAAAAATGTAAGAGGGAAAAAAAAGGGTGGGGTGGGTATTCGCAACATTGGCAGAGGAAAGATTCAAGATAGGAAAAGGGTAGGAAATCCACCTGGGAGGGCACTATGATCATACCCCCCACTGTACTGAGTTCTGCCTGAGAAGATGAGACAGACAAGTAAAAGACAGAGCCAGGAAAATATAATAGTTAGAAATACACATTGCTTCAGAAAGAAAACCTAGCATCTATCTGTGTATGCTGTGGTTGTCTTATAATGTATCAACAATACCAAGTAGTTGTAAATTTTGTGAGTCCTTCCTGTGAAATACTAATCAGTTCCTCTATTTCTTCCATTTTTGAGTTTGTGAAACCATTCCTTTAATGTTGGGACATTAGTTGAACACCAGTGGCAAGGAATGCAATGTCTGGCAGCATTTATCATGAACATTGCTAAGGATTTAAGGTCGTTTCCTAGGGATGGAGGTGTGATGGATACTATATTGCGCTGGAGAGAATTCAAAAGCACTGGATGTAGTATCTTGAGAAGATTATTATTATCTTTTTTCATGTAGTACACCATTCCATATCCTTTTATGTATACTACATCTTGTTCCACAGTATAAAAAAGCAGGAGGAGGAAAATTAAATAAATTATACGTAGCAGTTTTTCACAGTAGAAGGATAGAAAAAAATGAGAAAAAAATGTAGGGAGCAAATGAAAAGGAAGAAGAAAATGGAAAAGGAGAAATATTAGAAAAAAGAGGAAAGATTTGTTTTCCAAGGTATCACACATCCCCTGAAAGGTATGATGTTCATAGGTCCCACATCTTATCAAATTTTGTTTATTATAAAGTATGGATGTGAGTAAGTCACCTGTGCTAAAACTGAGGATCATGTGAAAGAATAACAGTTAATTGAGTATACACTAAGCCCAGTGCAGCTAACCGGTAACCATAACTGAAAATTATGGATGACAACAATACAAAACAAGGGGTGCCAGCACTCAGTGGGTCAAAATTAAAATCCCTCACTAGCATAAATGAGGAACAGGACCAACCCAATGGGAAATGTCAGCATACAATGAGTTAATGAAGATGTGTCTGATGCTCCTCCAGTGAGTATAAAGGATTTCGTAAAAAAAGGAACTTCATGGTGCAGTAAAAAATGGTAGTTTATTCGGGCTTTCAGACTGCCAGCTGGTGCGTGGTGATGTCACAAGATTCTCCCCAACCGACGTTTTCCAAAGTTCTATGTAAAGATAATTACCACAAATATGGCTATTAGGTATCACTTTGGATCTGACACCAAAGTTAATATTTAAACATGTTTTGGTTCAGTCAGATACAAGGTTTACTATAATATCTTCTCTATATATCATTATCCCACATCAAATAGGATATATGGCAGTTAGATATTTTTTGAATAAAGATCAGGCAATAAAAAAACCTTTAAAGGAATTTATTTAAAATTATTAGAATTTGCCATGGAGCATAACTATTTCTATTACGGAGGAGAGTTTTACCTACAATCCACTGGTGTTGCGATGGGGGCTAAATTTGCCCCAAGTATAGCCAACTTATTTATGGGAAAATTATTTTTTGTTTTCATGTGGGGACTCATGCCTCCTTTTTTGGTGACGCTACATTGATGACGACTTCTTCTTGGGGGGGGGGGTTATGTGGAGTCTCTACATGAATTTATGGGGTATCTGAATTCCAAGCAATGGGGTGCCAGATTCACCTACCAATGTATTGCTTCCTCTATTCCCTTCTTAGATTTAGTGATTTAAAAAGAGCAGACTCTATTAATGACCAGGACACATTTTAAGTCTACTGATTGGAATGGCTACATTCCGACAGAAAGCTGCCATCACCCTAGCTGGTTGAAAGCCATTCCTAAGGGACAGTTTCAAAGATTTAGGAGAAATTGTTCGAAGTTGGAGGACTTTTCAATACAAGCTGAAACCTTAACTAAACATTTTATAGAAAAAGGTTATAATCAGGATATTTTGAAACAAGAATTAGAAAAAGTCTGTGATATGGATAGAAGTCAGCTATTGATACCAAGACGTAAAGAACCAAGGGCGAATAACCCATATGAATGGGCCTTTGTCACTACTTCTTCTTCACAGTATTGGTGGATTAACAAGATTGTGAAGAAACATTGGCAAGTATTAAACAGTAATAACATTCTGGGTCCTAAACTTCCAGAAAAACCTAATGTAATTTTCAGGAAAAATACCACGCTTAAAGATACTTTAGCACCAAGCACCATAAACCCCCCTATGTCTAAAGTGAATATGTTTGGAAATATGAAAGGCTTCTACCCATGTAGAAGGTGCAATGTGTGTAGAACATCCAGAACCATCAAAACTTACTCTTTTTCCTCTAATGCCGCGTACACACGATCAGAAATTCCGCCAGCAAAACTCAGATGAGAACTTTTTGTCAGAAAATGTGACAGTGTGTATGCTCCATTGGTCTTTTGCTGGCGGAATTCCAGCCAGCAAAAGATTGAGAGCATGTTCTCTATTTTTCAGTTGGGAAAAGTTCCTATCTGAAAATTTGATCGTCTGTACAAATTCCGACGTGCAAAATTCCTACGCATGCTCGGAAACAATTCGACGCATGCTCAGAAGCATTGAACTTCATTTTCTCGGCACATCGTAGTGTTGTACGTCACCGCATTCTTGACGGTCAAAAGTTCAGAGAACTTTTGTGTGACCATGTGTATGCAAGCTTGAGCGGAATCCATTCGTATGTACGGGGTATAATATTACATCTAAGGTGTACGAAATTGAGGATTTTATTACCTGCAGGAAAGTAGGAGTTATTTATTTATTAATTTGCCCGTGTGGGCTCCAATATGTGGGGAGAACCACACTGGCTTGAAAAGTCAGAATTGGTGAACATTTGTCCAATATCCGTAAAGAATTTATTGGACATAATGTATCTAGACATTCTCCCCATTGAAGGGGTTGTAATATGAAAAGACAGATTTGTAGAAGGGAAACTCGTTGGATTTTTGACCTCTGCTTTTTTTCTTGATTTTCGACCTCTACTCTTACAATCCTATGGGGTTTAATATAGAATGTGACATTACCTGTTAAATAACAGTTGAGTGCACCATTTGTTTTATATACTTTTAATAATTCAATACTACAAATGTACTGACCCCGTCCTTAGGGGCTGTCAGAGGGGACAGTTATACAGTCATAATATTACCACACATTAATTTATTGATTCACCAATTAATTTTCATTATTTATATGGATATTAACCAAATGATAAATTAATAATTTTTTTTTCTCAATTTTTAAAGGTTTATTATATACACAGTGGCTAGAATGTTCTGTGTATTATTAGCATCTTTTTGTAACATCATGCCGCGTACACACGATCGTACATTCCGACAACAAAATCCATGGGTTTTTTCAATGGATGTTGGCTTAAACTTGTCTTGCATACACACGGTCACACAAATCTTGTCAGAACTTCCGAATGTCAAGAACGCGGTGATGCACAACATGTACAACGGCACTAGAAAAGGGAAGTTCAATAGCCAGTGCGCCACCCTTTGGGCTCCTTCTGCTAATCTCATGTTAGTAGAAGTTTGGTGAGAGACGATTCACACTTTTCAGCCTCGTGCTTTTCCGATCATTACTGCTCTTCAGTTTGTGCTTGTGGGTTCGTATCTGTTTTTCAGTGCGTGTAGTCAGTTCGCATTTGTTTTTCAGTGCATATTATTATAGTATGTATTTGATTGTCAGTGCGTTCTTGTCCACTCGTTTCTGATTTTCAGCTCGCTCTTCTCAGGCCTTTCTGATTTTCAGTGAGTTCTGTTAGTCCGTTCTGACCAGCCAACCGCTTTGAAGCCATGTTGTGGGTACATACTCGTCTTAGAGTTCGTGCTGTGCAGGGGCTTGGTGTTGGGGTTCTTACTTTGACCCAAGCCCAGTCCATGAACAGGACGGGGAGGAGTTCATGGATGAAGAATTGGTTACTCCAGCATGACCAATTCTCTCATATGCCTTTGTTGCGGGAGATCTGTGAGAATAATCGTGATGATTTTAGGAATTATCTCTGGATGATGAACCCCATTTTTCACTGTTTGTTGGCTTTGCTGTCCTCTTATATTAGCAGGCAGGACACCTGCATGCGGCAAGCCATCACGCCTGAGCAGAGGCTAGTCGCCACAGGGAGAAGTCTGCAGGACATCAAGTTCTCGACAGGCATCTCCCCCCAGGCTCTGGGGATCATTATTCCAGAGACCTGTTCTGCCATCTTTCAGGTCCTGCAGAAGGACTATATTAGGATAAGTTTTCTCCTTTAACATCACATTCTATGTATTTAATGTTTGCTAATATATTGTATTTCTTTCAACATTCCCTAATTACCATGATTGTAATATGCGGTGAATGTCCCCTTTGTTCTCATGCATGCTTGAATTTTTTAAACTTCCTTTTTTGTCCTTCATGCATATTTGCCTTCACTAACCTCCCCAGCATGCTATCCTGGGCCCATACATACCTAGCCTAGTCACTTAACAATGTATTTTGTCAGCTCCACAGTAATGCTTTACCCTAAACACCCCCTAAAATGTGTACAAAAGTTATTTTTGGCCTTAAATTCATGAAGAGTGCCAGAGGCTTTTTTTTTAGATCCCAAAATCATTTGGAACCCTCCCTCCCCCCAACCGCTAAGTCAACCGATACCAATCCTCTATCTGCTGACTTTGCCAAACCCATACACACTATACCTACCTCTTTTGTGGTCAGATTTCTGTATGAATTCCCCAAAGCATGTAGTGAAAGGGCCTGCCAGAATATTTTCAAATGTTACTGTTTAAATTTTTGTTCTCCTATTATCTTGATAGGTAATTGCAGAATGTAAAAAAGTGCTTCAATTTGTACAGTGTGTATTTATATTGTTGTATTATGACACTTCTTACCTGTCCAGTGGGCTGCCAATAGTGTAAGCAAAGAGGGGCTGGCCAAAGTAAAACACATTATTTATGCATTCAGCTCTAAATGAAGTGGAGAGTTTTACCTGTCCAAAACATATCCCCCCCCCCCTCAATTTTTTACAATGGGCCATCAGGGAGGGTGAGGAATCTGAAAAGTGGACCTTATATCTTTGTCTTTAAATACTCCTTAAAATAAATGTTATACTGATGTTGGCCAAGAATGTTTGTGTCTAATCTGCTTGCAATGTTTATGTGCAAAATTACTAAGTTCTTTTTTCTTTTTTGACTCCACAGTTTCCTTCAACGCCACAGAAATGGCAGACTGTGGCTTCCCAGTTTGCCCAGCGGTGAGACTTTCCCAACTGCAGAGGGGCAATTGATGGTAAACACTTCCACATCATGCCACCCCCCAACTTGGGGTCATACTATTATAATTACAAGGGGTTTAATAGTATTGTGATGTTGGTGGTGATGTCAGTGACATATGAGTTTCACTACGTGGACGTGGGGAAGAATGGCCAGATGTTGGATGGTGGAGTCATCGCCCAGACAGTTCTACACACGGATCCAGAATGGTGGCTTGGGATTGCCACCTGCTGAAGAGAATGTGGAAGGAATCCCGTTTGTCTTTGCCGCTGATTAAGCATTTTGGCTGGGTGATCACCTGATGCGGCCATTCCCGATGAGGACCCTCACCCCAGACCAGAGGGTTTTTAACTACCGGCTGGCCAGAGCCAGAAGAGTGGTGGAGAATGCTTTCGGGATAATGGCCAGCCGGTTCCGTCTATTCCTTACTGCAATCAACATGGCGGAATATAAACGTAACCATATAATCCTTGCATGCTGCATTCTCCACAACTATTTAAGGAGATATTCAATGAACTATGTTGCCTCAGTTGGGCCTGAGGCCGGACTTAATGAACAAACCCACTTGAAGCTGGCTGTCCTGGCTTGCCCCCCCAAAGCGCCCGCGAGTTCTGTATCAAATATCAAATATATGGAAAACTTTGCGGGTAGGGGGGCCATTGATATGCCAGAAAATCTTTCATAAACATTTTAAAAATACATTTTTTAGTTGAACTAAAATAATATTTCCTTTTAATTAACTGCTTGTGTTTCTTTTAGCTGTCTCCTAGGTTATCCAATGGGTTTTTCTTTTTGGCCATTTTCTTCAACAGTGCAAATGTAATTTATTTGACACATGAGGTGACAATCTCTTCTTCAGCGAACTATTATGTTGTGGGTCTGCTACACACACACCTTGTTTTTGTTGTTAATGTATGTAATGCATTAATGATAAAAATATTCATCATTTTCAGCACCATGAATTAATTTTGTGAGTCACGAAAATGGCCTGATTGTGGCAACTGTTAAAGCACTGTGGGAGTTATTTACTAAAGGCAAATCCACTTTGTACTACAAGTGCACTGCAAAAGTGCACTTGAAAGTGCACTGATAGTGCACTTGTAGTGCAAAGTGGATTTGCCTTTAGTAAATAACCCCCATTGCCACTGTAAACACTAACTTACTTTAAAAAATGCTATTTAGCATTGAAAGAAGAAGCCACACATTGTTGATTAGAAAAAAATTTACAGGCATACCCCACTTTTAAATACACAATGGGGTTTATTTACTAAAGCTGGAAAGTGCAAAATCAGGCTCACTTCTGCATAGAAACCAATGAGCTTCCAAGGTTTTATTACCAAAGCTTAATTGAACAAGCTGGGGTTAGAAGCTCATTGGTTTCTATGCAGAAGTGAGCGTGATTTTGCACTTTCAAGCTTTAGTAAATAAACCCCATTGTGTAATTAAAAGTGGGGTATGCCTGTACTCTGTGCACATTCACATGTGCGTTAGAAAGGGGTTTTTGACACAATTTCTCAAGTTTACGCCTTCAATATGCCACGAGACCCCATGATATGTCTACTGGGGGCCCTGGATGATGAGTTGTTATCCCCCTCAGCACACATGGCGATTATTTGCCTGCTATATGTTGCTTGCAAATTAATTGTGCAACTCTGGATAACTCCTAGGGTTCCCACTAGGTGCCAGTGGGTTGAGCAGATTAATCAAATGTTAATCAGGGAAAAACTGACATATTAGCACAGAAATGCAATTTTCTACAATGTGGCAGGCCTGGCTGGAGGTACCTGGGCTGGCGCCACATCAATTAGTTAAAAATAGACTTTTACGATGCTAATGATCAAGAGAAACTGATTTAAATGGTGGGAAAAGAATACTTACCTAAATGAGAAGTGTAATGACATTCATAAACTCTGGTGGGTCGGATAAAATGCTAGGATGCGGCTTGTCCCCAATGATCTGGGGGCATGCGGATCCAGTCCGAAATAGTAAATGTTTTATTTTTCTTTATATGGAAAGAATTGTTTTTTAGTCTCCCAGATGGATCACTCCGTTGTACTCATTGTGCTTATACTCCTGCATTATTGTACATTACCTACAAGGTCTGTCTTATGTCTAGAATGTTTGATACATGGTATAACTAAATACTAAATGTCAACACTTAAATTTTCTGTTATGGTATGTACTATTCTGTATATTATGTATGTGACATAACAAACAAACAAAATAAAACTCTTTTTTTGATTTTAAAAAAAAGGGTTTTTGAACAAACCAACATATTTTTTTTTTTTTTTTTTTCAACAATAGTTTTTATTCATTTTTCAGTATTACAGAAGATGAAAAGCCTTGAAAAGTTAGTACATTACAAGTACATATTTCAAAGAAAAAAGAAAGAAATGTATGGAGAAAGTCTGACTTTTTTTTTGTTTTCTCATCATTCTTATACATATATTTGTTCTATAAAACGTTATCTATAAGAACACTTATCATTCCTCTTAACCTTTGATCTGTCCTTCCATCCCGATCACCCCTCTGGGAACTAACTGCGATCGTGAGTGAGGATCCGCCTGTTGTGTATCCTCTACCATTCCCTTTTTTGTAAAGTAAGTGTATATTTCCAGAAGTACGTACTGTCATCTTCTTATGTAATTAGAAATAAACTGTTAGAGGATTTAACTTGAAACTGGGGAATTGTAAAATTAAAATAAAAATTAAAAAGGAATCAAAAAGGTGGGGAAAGGGGGAGTAGGAACTAATTTCCTGAGGATGGATTTCTATGTTGATTTTTACTTACGTAAAAAATTTTTTTCATTTATAATTTATGGTTTTATTTTCCCATTTTATGTCCACTTAAAAATGTTGTTTTGTAGTTTTATTATAGTTTTTATACCATTCTATCCATGGTTCCCAATGTTTAATGAATTCTGCGTATTTCCCTTCTCTATAGGCTAGCATGCTTTCATAGGTAAAGTGAGTTGTGAGTGTGCGAACTACATCTGCGATGTCCGGGAGATTAGGGGATCTCCAGAGTCTAAGTATCACCAACTTGGCTGCTAGGAATAAGTGTGTAGTAAATGATCTGAATAGGTAGGGGATGTTTTCAATGCCTAAGTTTAAAATGGCCAATTCTGGTGAAAGTTGGATGGTTGTTCCTATGACTTGTTGAAGAATTATGAATACTTTGGGCCAAAATGCTGCTAACTTCCCACATGTCCACAGTATGTGGAACAGGGTTCCTGTTTGTGAGCAATTTCTCCAGCATAACGGAGGTGTTGAGGGATCAAATTTTGCTAGTCTGTATGGCGTTAAATACCACCTTTGTGTAATTTTATGGGATAGTTCCCACATGTTTGTACTTTTGGTGGCTGAGTATATGTATTGTAATGCTTTGTGCCACTGGTTTTCAGTATATGATGTTTCTAGGTCTCTTTCCCATGCTATCATAGGGTTAGATTTTTCTAGGATAGATTTGTTGCCAAAAAAATCATAGAATAGTGAAATTCCTCCCTTGCGATTCGCTGTGGAGGTAAGATAGATATGTATTTTCCAAAATAGCTTGCATTGTAGGAGTTTGTTATTCCTGAGGAATGAGGATATACGTATGTAGTTAATTTGTTCAGAGGCTGGAAGGTCAAATTCTGATTGTAGTTGTATGAAAGATTTTAATTTATCATCTTTGAATAGGTTGGATATCCATTTTATTCCTGTAGAAGACCACTTGGTTAAGCATAAGTTAGGGACAGTTATTGCTATTGCTTCAATAGGTATATCTAGATGAATAGTGGGTGTTGGTATAGGATTGATTGCTGTTAATTTTTTCCAGCAAGCTTGTGTCGCTAGTATTGTGGGGGATAAATAGTTATATTTTTGGACTTGGAAAGGTGAGGCCAGAATGAAGTAGTATAGGTTCCCCCCTGGTATTTGAGATTGTTCTAGGGTTCCCCAGAGTGGTGTTGCATGATCAGGAAACCACCCTCTGATCTGCGTTAATACTGCCGCCGTGTGGTAGTCCCCAAAAATTGGAGCTCCCACTCCTCCTGCTTTTTTTGCTTTGCTGAGTTTAGAGAAGGAGCTACGTGCTTTTTTACCCTCCCATAAAAAGGTAGTTAGTATACGTTGTAGATTTTTAAAAAAGATTTTTGGTACTGGTATGGGAATTGTTCTAAAAATATACAATATTTGAGGTAATATTTGCATCTTAAATGCTGCAAGTCTACCTGACCATGATAGTATAAGTTTGCTAAGTTTTTGTGTTCCTTCTCTTACCTTCCCTTCAAGTGGTAGATAGTTTGCTTTAAACAGTTGTTCAGGATGTGAGGTAAGGTTAATCCCCAAATAATTGATCATGTGATTGTTCCATATATATGGGTATTTAGCTTGTAATTCTATTTGTTTTGTTGGGATACTCCTAGATCTAGTATGTACGATTTGGTATCATTCACTTTATAATATGACACTTTGCCGTAGTCCCTGAGTAGGGAGCATACTTTCTCCAAGGAAGACACCGGATCAGTAAGCATCAAGATCACATCATCAGCGAAAAGACTTATGACGTGTTTTCTTTTATTGATCATAAAGCCTTGTATTTGAGGTGATTGTCTAATTTTGGCTGCTAGTGGTTCCATGAGTAAATTGAAAATGAGGGGGGACAAGGGGCACCCCTGCCTCGTGCCATTTGATATCCCGAAGGATCTAGATAACATGCCTGATGTGTATACTCTTGCTGACGGAACAGTGTACAAGGCCAGGATGGCGGATAGGATGTGTCCTGTTAGTCCGAATTTCTCTAGGGTTTGTGACAAGTATAGCCAATGCACCCTATCAAACGCCTTCTCCGCATCCAATGCTAGAAGCAGAGAGGGCGTTCGAGTTCTCCTAGCTATGTGGATTATATTTATTAGGCGTCTGGTCGCATCTGATGCTTGTCTTCCTTTTGTAAAACCTGATTGGTCTGAGTCAATTAAGGTAGGGAGTATATTTATCATTCTAAGTGCTATCATTTTGGCGTAGATTTTCAAATCATTGTTTAGTAATGAAATTGGTCGGAAATTTTGGGGTTGATCCGGCGTCTTCCCAGGTTTAGGTAATGTCACAATAATTGCTTCGAGCATTTCAGGAGGGAAGGAAGCAGAGGCAGCAGCTTTATCATACACTTTAAGGAGGTGCGGACTTAAAATCGACTGGAAGTTCCTATAGTACTCACCTGTTAGACCATCTGGTCCTGGTGATTTGTTGTTTGGGAGTGTTTTTATAGTGTTTAGTAATTCTGTCATGGAAAATGGTAAGTTGAGCGTTTGTAGTTGAGATGGTGTGAGTGTGGGAAGATCTATGTTAGAAAGAAAGTCATTTATTGTTTCTGGTGTGGGTTGCGGTGTTTTATCATCTTTGTGTAGGTTATATAGAAATCCGTAATAGTCGCTAAATGCGTCTGCGATACCTTGTGGATCATATATTTTTTGCTTTGTATTCGGATGTATAATGTGGGCTACTTTGGTCTTAAAGCGTTGTCCTTGTATCCTCCTTGCCAATGCTTTACCAGCTTTATTGCTAGTGGAATAAAAGGACGTTTTTGATTGTTTTTCTGTTTGTTCGTATGTTTGAATTAATACTATTCTGAGATTATGTCTTAATTCAGTAAGTTTAGTGCTTATAGAGGGGGTGGGGTTGTTTTTATTAAAAGCTTCTAAAGTGTCAATTTCCTTTAGTAAATTTGCGATTTTTTGCTGCCGCTGCTTCCTGAGCCTTGCTCCTATTTGTATAAATATTCCCCTTATATATGCCTTATGGGCATTCCATACTAGATAGGCATCATTCGTAGATGGTGAATTGACCCGAAAATAACTGGACAAGTGGTCTTTCAATAATTTTTTAGTTTTAGGGTTTTGGATGATGTGGGAGTTAGCACGCCACATATAAGCGGCGGTGGTAGGGTAAGAGTCCTTAAGTGTAAGTAGAACAGGAGCATGGTCTGACCACGCTATTGTTCCTATTTTTACCTGAGTCACTTTTTGCAATAGCCACTTGTCTGTCAGGATCAGGTCAATTCTTGTATATGTACAGTGTCTATGTGAAAAGAAAGAATAATCCCTTTCACTGGCGTGTAGACAACGCCAAGTATCGAATAAGTCATGTGATCGTAAAAAATTATTTAGAGAATATGTTCTTTTAGTAGGGGCTGTAGTAGAGTCCATTTGTGGATCCGGAACAATGTTAAAGTCCCCGCACATTATGAGAGAGCCTTGGTGTAAGTTCTTTACTTTCCTCATGAGCCCATGTAAGAATTTGATTTGCCGTTTATTGGGTACGTAAACATTGAGTAGGGTGTATCGGATGTTGTTGATATCGCATATTATAATGAGATAGCGACCTGCTGTGTCCGTCGTAGTGGAGATTAGGTTAAAAGCGATTGTATCCTTTACTGCAATCATCACTCCTCTTTTTTTTGCTGGCATGTTAGAGAAGAAAAAATGTTGGAAGGATTTATGCGAACATTTAGGTGGTGCCTTTTGGTGGAAGTGGGTCTCTTGGACGCATAATATATCGCATTTAGATGTATCTGCTTCTCTCCATAGAGATGCTCTCTTAGCTGGGTGGTTTAAGCCGTGGGCGTTTACTGAGAGAATGTTAATTGGCATCTTGGTATTTTAAGTGGTGTGTTTGTGTCTGATGATAAACGTACTCACAGTTAGGAGTAGTGGAAGGTTGTATGATTCTTGGCGTTGTTCTTTTGTTCTTCTTGTGGACATTCATGTTGATTTCGTGAATATCTTGAACGTGGTAAGGGTAGTCGCTGAATTCTTCTGGATAGAATGGTGGGAATAGTTCCTGTAAAATAGGGAAAAGTGGAAAGCAAAACAAAAGAAGAAAACCAAATAAACTAAAACTTAAAAGGAGGGTTATGTTAACCCTTGTGCAGACCATGTCTGCTCAGGCTTTGGGAGCTTGTGGTGTGGTATAAGCTCCAATAAGCGGGGCCCTGTGTTGGGCTAATGATATGAGGACTACCATTCTAGGCTTAGGGTGCCTGCTATCATTTGTAATCTGCGGCTTGCTGCCAATCTGGAGGGACTTTGTTGAGGTTTCTATCGTCAGAGGAGGGGGTACGTTCATCTGAGATGATTTTCCACTTTTGCAGCAGTTGGTATCCCTTAGATGGGGATGTGATTACATGGTTCACTCCATCTTTAGTGATTAGCAGTTTAGTTGGATAGCCCCATTTGTAGGTAATGCTATGGTTCCTTAATGCTTTGGTAATGTTATTCAAATTCTTGCGCAGCTGCAAGGTAAATTGTGACAAATCTGCATAGAATTGTAATGCGGCGTATTCTGTGTCACGGTGCTCCCCTTTGCGTGTAATTGTCATCAGGCGCTCTTTTGATTGGTAGAAGTGCATTCTGAATAATACATCTCTAGGTACATTTTCTGGGATAAACAAGGGTTTAGGCAGTCTATGTATCCTATCTATGGATAGTTCTATGGCCGGTATTTCGGGCATAAGGGTGGTTAGCATTGCAGTCGCATAGGTGCGCAGATCTGAAGGTTGCACATTTTCCGGTATTCCACGGATCTTAACATTATTGCGTCTGGATCTGTCTTCTAAATCTGCTAATTTAGCTTTGATCCATGTTTGTTCTCCTTCCGCTGTATCGTGTGCGTCTACTAGGTTGTTAATGGTGGTGGCATAGTCCCCCATTCTGGTCTCAATATGATCTACTCTTTCTCCCACTGCAGTTAGTTCTGTGTTAAACTTCCTCATGCATGCCATCATGTCGGTGTGCAATGTGCTTCTTAAAGATATGAGCATGTCTTTTAGTGTGGTGTCTGACACTGGCTGGTTCAGCGTGGGGAAGGAGACTATGGAGTCTGGGAGCTCTCTTGTGTCCTCTTGTGAGTCTGCATTAGATCTTACCTCACAATTCTGTGTCCCAGATTCATCCATTCTGAAGCGTGCTTTGGCCGGACTTCTGTTTAGTGGTGATGAGGGTTGTGAGGAGTCTTCCATGTCGAAAGCACGCCTGTAGTCCTGGGAGTCGCGGCTCTGTGAGTGTTTGTGAGCCGCGCGCGCTGTGATGAAGAGGAGCCGGCGCCATCTTGTCCATGAGGCCGCTGTGGCTGTGTATAATAGTCCGTCAGCTTTTTCGGGCGGTGTTCCGCCTGCCGTTTTCTGGGCATGTTCCCGGAAGGTTGGGGGAGTGATCCGCCGGTATTAGAGGTTTTTAGTGTGCCTCTAGTCGCTGTGAGCCGCTATTTCTTCCCGCTGTGTGCTGGAGCTCAGGAGTCACACCGCCATCTCGGTGGAGTCCAGGCCACGCCCCCCCAAACCAACATATTTTTGAAATAACATTTTGGCGTTTGACATTACAAAATAGGCTTTTTTGTGGTAAACAGGCATGTTTAAAACCATAAAACAATGCACAACTCAGGAACTTACAAAGTTCAACTTTGATAAATTGAAGGCAATATCAGACATTAGTTAGTATGTCCAAACTGTGTTGATCTTGCCTTCATCAGATGGGGTGATGTCACCCCTGTGAAAGCCAAATTTTGAAGATGCGTGCAAATTGGGAGACAAAATGGGGATTTCCCTCCTGATCCCATGTCTAATGTCAACATGTGCTAGTTCCTAGCATGGGGGATGAATGGATGTGTTTCGGGGGTGCAACCCCTTCCTCTCAGCTACTTGAGTTGTGAGGAAGGGGTTGCACTCACAAAACGCATATATTGATATCCCGTGATGGCAGATAGCACATGTTGACACACTGTATGCATCTTCAAAATTTGGCTTTCAATATACTTCCAAAAAGTTTTAAAAATATTCAAAATAACAACAAATTGAAGAATTTAGGTGTGTTTTATATTCTGCCTAAAACATCAGTGATGTTTTTGAGTATTTTTTCAACATCATTGATGTCTTCCTTGATCTTCTGTAAGTTACGTTTGCACACCATGATCTCCCCGATGAGCATCTGTGCACTTGCACTTGTGAAATGAGTTTCTTCTTCCACAACATCCACATCACCTAAAATTCAAAAACATAACATGTATTATAAATATGCAGGCATCCATCTATTACCTGAAGTTGTGGTCTCTGACATTCACCTGTCGTGGTCACTATTTCACCCACTTCATAAACCTCTCCTTTTTCAACATCTTCTGGTTGTGGTGATTTGCTCTTCTTTAGGAGGTGGGGGGTCCCTGGTGTCCTCAGATGTCCCAAATCTTTTCTCCCCTATGTGAATCAAAAAAAGGTATACTTAGCACACAGATATTTGAGGCAAGAAATAGTAATATGAAACATTGCTTGGAAGTGTCTTACAATTGTCTTTTTGGCAGAGTTCCAAGCTGAAGACATTATTTATTTCCCTTTATAAAGATGGAATACTTACCTTTTTTGTACAATTTTCACACATGGAGACACCCCTAGTATCCACTGGAGCACCTGTGTGGGACACCCTAAAAAGGGTTTTCTGGTGTCCCACACTAGTGCTCCTGTGTTCAGATGTGTAAACAGCTGCTTAGTGTCCTCTCCTTAAACTGAATCAAGTTTGCATTTCATTCTAGTACAAACCCATCTAGACAACAATATCATATACTTCTTTTAATACAAATGTGCCTGAACAAATGTAGTTAAC